>NW_026693933.1:9860000-11060000 GCF_021218885.2 Marmota monax | reverse complement strand
GGTAGCAATGGTCCCGGGTTTGACCCTTGGAGGCGAGTTGCCATGTGATTAGGAGCCGCTCCTGCAAGGACCAGATAAAGGAAATCATGCAGGCGAAGACAGCGTGGGGCTGCTTAGGGAGCCCCGCCAGGCTGAGTGCTCCCATTCAGGAACAGGCTGGCAGTTCGTTAGCTCGACAGCTGGCAACGTGCAGACCTTGTGGGATTTCTGCCTCAGAGAAAGCAAACAAGGCTTTGGGAGTGTTGAGGAGCTATCTGGGGCTGTGTACAAGGGTGATCAGAGCGGCTTGCTCCTAATTACCTGCCTCTTGACTGCCATTAAACCATCATTACACATCCAAACCCATAAAAACCCCTCTGAATGCAGCACCTTATACTTAATTTTTATCCCTTCCTCCTGCTTTTGCCAAAAGCATTTTGCTGGGGTCCTGAGAGGACAGATGAAGACATCTTGGATGCAGCGAGAGGCTGCAGGCTGGAGCCATCTGCCATTTCTGGAGCTGACAAACCTGGTAACAGGTTTCTGCCACTGTGATCTCCTGGGGTGCTGTGTGTTTTCCACTAAATAGGAGCTCAGAGCAAAAAAGGAAGAGGAGGAAAGGAGGCAAGGAGGGAAAGCAACTAGGCAAAACGAGTCTTAGATAAGTTAGCCCTTAGCTGCTGTAGGTGAATGGCTAGGTTCCAAGGGCAGGATTTTGTTGAAGTTTTGGATGTCCTTGTTCTCCCTGGAAACACTTGTGTTGTGTCCCCGGATCAGAATGGTATCAGAATAGGACCTAGGTTGAGGTATGACTGTGTTTGCCTTCTGGGCAGCTGACAACAATGGCCATTGCATTTCAAGTACCCCCTATGAATGAGGCAGTGTGTTAGCCTTTTCATATAGAACATTATCCCATTTAATGCAACACCACTCTGAGGCAGGCAACATTAAATCCACTGCACAAATGATAAAACTGAGGCTCAGAGAGGCTGTAAGTCTCCACTAAAGTCACCAATTATGCCTGGGTCTGGTGGTTTCCAAAGTCCCCACTTCTAACTTCCAAGCTTCAGCTGAATACACCACTCTGCTGGTACAGCACTTTGGAATTAACTCTATTTTCCTTCTGGAAATCCTCAAATCCTAGTGTGTTCGACCATCCAAAGGTAGTGAATGACAGAGATTGCCATATATTCTGCATTAGAAGGGACCCCTAAGGAACTCACAATCTTTATTTTCCTCCTATTTTTCAGAAGCACCCTGGGTGATTCTATGTGAAGAAATAAGAGGTCTTTAGTTCATATTTTGAGAAAACATGTTCTAACCTAGGAACTCCCAGCAGGACATGAGTCTCATTTATCTTTGTACCACTAGTCCCTGTGGAGTGCTGCAGCACATAGTAGGTGCTCAATCAAGGCGGACAAGCAAGAGGAATGGCTGTGTTCAATCAAACCTGGTGTGTGTGTGTGTGTGTGTGTGTGTGTGTGTGTGTGAGAGAGAGAGAGAGAGAGAGAGAGAGAGACTTATTTTAAATTGCATTGACACCTCTATTCTCTCTAATCTTTTTGAAAGGAGGCTGGAATAAATCTTGAATAAAATTTATGCTTCTAATATGCCCTGGGTATGAACAAGGCTATGTCTTTCATGGTCACATCTCTTCCTTCTGTGAAGACAACTGAGCCTCACAGAGGCTGCTGTACTAGAACTTACTGTTTTATTGAATATTTCCAATAGAATTATTGTTGCTCAGAAAACATCCCCACATGCACAATTGTTAGTTGATATACATAAGACTTCTTATCTACTACATGTAAAAATTATTTGCTACACTTATAAATAACTTGAATTCTCATTCATTTTCTGGGCATGATCTGTAGTTTTGTGTGCACTATAATTTCTTCAAACTGATCCATGTGTGCCTCAATTTGCTTTTTCTGCATGTTATTTTGGATGAATCCTTACTTGAAATGCAAGTATAGTTATCTTCATTTTATGAATGAGGAAATTGTGCTCAGAGAAACTAATAAAATTTCCTGGAATGGCATGACTGGCAAATGGCAGAGACAAGGTTTCAATAAGCTCTGCATGAACTAAAGTTTCTATTTCACCATTGCTGCCTAAAGAATAAATGGTGATTAAAAACCTGATCAGAAAAAATACTAGAAGGAAGTAAAGGTAATTATTGATGACAGTTGCTTTTGAGAGATGAGATTTTGATTCTTTATACTTTTTTGTATTTTTAAAATTGTACATACATACGTTTTATATTTTCTAGAAATATTGGACACATGCACACACACACACACACACACTACTAAAGAGCACGCTGTCTTGTTAAACTTAAATATTAATTCAGCAAGAGATTTTGGTTTTAGTAGTTCATTTGAATATAAAAATTTGTATTAAAAAGTTTTACGGTAGCACCATAAAACTTTTTCTCAATTAAAATTATTCTCACATAAACTAGATTATTTCTAATGGAAAGAGTTTTAGTTTGATTGTTAGTAAAAGAAAACAGAATAGCATTTGTTGACATTTGAAAACCACTTTTTCCAGGATCTTGTAATTAGCTAATGTTTAAGACTGGGTTTAGGGTAGAATGAAAAGTTCTGATGTCTTTTACTACTCAGCAAAATTATAAAGGATTTTATCTATCATTTTCATTAGTTTTAGTAATCACTAATTCATAGATCTCATGCACCAAGCACAATGACTTTCTGAACATTAATTATTAAATTTAAGCTTGATTTCCAGTAATCTTGTAAGGTAGACAAGGTATGCTCTACTACCCCCTTTACCAGTGAGGAAACCCAGGAGCTGAGATTATTGTGACTTGCTCAAAATTCCCACTTGTCAGGCATTGGTGGAGCGCTCTAACCTAAACTTGAACTTCTAATAACGGCACTACCTCCTGATGTTTCTTTGTATCAACACTGTTCTTAACAACACTAGAATAAAGATTATGTTGGCTCTTTCAATAGATTTTCAAACTTTGCATCTTAGAATTCATTTTTCATCCTCATACTTACCGAGGGCCCAGATGCACAATGCACTCTGCCCTGCACCATCCAACCCCTGACCAGTGATGCTCAAGATCTCACCTCTTGGGCTGGAGCTTATAGTTCATTGGTAAAGAACTTGTCTAGCATGTGAGAGGAACTGGGTTCGATTCTTGGCACTACATATAAATAAATAAAATAAAGGTTCATCAACAACTAAAAAAATATTAACAACAACAACAACCACAACCTCATTTCTTCCTTTCTCCTCATCTCCAGGACCAAACCTGGAGAATTTTTACCCATGTGTTCAGAAAACAAGTGAGTTAGTCTGTGATAATGCATGAGGAGGATTCCTAGGTGGTAATCTTGATTTTTCAAAGAGATTTATGAAAGCCGCGCCTTTGCCCAAAGCAGTGCTCTGGTGGGATAATTATATAACATGGGAGGCCAATGTTATGGGAAGCAGAAAAATGAAAGTGCAAAAATACCAAAAGAAGAAAAACAAATGGAAGCATTGTTTGACTTTAGAGAAATACATTGTAAGTTGATGCCCAAAGTTTACCACCCTTAAAAAACCATTGGCAAGGGATAATGAAAACCTTTAAAAAGTTCAAATCTTTGACTTGGTAAATTCATTTCTAAGAAACCACCATAATGAATAATTTTAAATACAGAAAGAGTTGTGTGCATGATGATGTTCACTACAGAGTTTATGATAATTAGAAACGACAGAAGGGACATGGGTTGTATAAATTATGGTATGATGAATTATAGGCATTACAAATGATGTCTGCAAAATGTTTTGAAATATGAATTTTTCTATAGTATAAAAATAATAACAGAATATAAATTAAATAGGCACTGTGAAAATCATGTGCAAAATATATAAAGATGATTATCTAAAGGTAATTATGCTTCAAAACTACTACCATAGGTAAAGTTTTTCTTCTTTCAATTTCTTTATTTTCCAAGTTTTCTTGAATGAAAATGTCACTGTACTAATGGAAAAAAAATAAACTTTGTTGGAAAAATATTGTTTTACTTAATACTGATTTTTACGAAACTCAGCAGTACGCAAGTGACATTTTCCAAGAGTGAGCTAAGAAACAAACAGTATATATTACTATACAAAAAAAGTTGATGTAGTATGTCTGATTGTTACCCTTGAGAAGTCTTGCTTACAAAGTTAGTCCTTGGCTATGTCTGGGAATTTAGATTACAGTAGTGTTCCCGTCACCACTAAATGTTAAGACTGGCTCACTGTGTTAAAATTGTTTGCATAAACAATATGGTTTATGACAAATATCTACTTTTTTCTGAGAATCTGGAATTTGGGTGCATGATGGAGGCTGTCTATGAGTCCATCCCCCAAATAAAAACTCTACAGTGATTCTCATAGAAGCTTTCATGATTGACATTTCACACATGTTGTCACCACTCATTCCTACAAGGATTAAGTGCACATTTATTTATATGACTCCTTCAGAGAGGACCCTTAGAAACTTGCACCTGGCTTCCCTTGGACTTTCCTCATCCTCAGCCTTAGAATTTTAACTATGTATAATCATAAGAAGATGCTTTTCTAAAATATCATCTTAAATTCTCATAACTAGGACTGGGAAAAAGAACTGCTTGATACCTGTGCTTTTCCTTTGCAGATGAGGAAACAAAGCTGAGAGCAAGTGAAATGATGTGTCCAAAACAACACGTTAGAACCCAGGACTCCTTATTCTTCAGTTCCCCTTCTAGAACACTCCACTTCTTTCATAGATCAATATTCTTCTGTGAATGGGAAAATATAAAACACAAAGGGAAAAGGAAAAACCAATGACGATAGAATGTGGACAAGTGAAGCATGATTGGAATTCTGGATGGAAATCAGCTAATGCTAGTAAAATGGGCTTTCCTATCTTGGTAGGATGTGTGTCAATAGCTCATACCAGATCAAGAAGCTCACACTGTGTGGTTCCAGCTACAGATTCAACTCCTCTAAGCTGGGACACACTTGCAAAAGGTGAGCCCTATAGTGAAAACTGGGCTAACTTACTCTTCATTCTTTTGGCTGCTAGTTGTCCCCAGCACTGTTAGTATTTGCCTTTGAAAATAGGCAGGTCCAACTCAGTTGACTACAGTAAAAATGAATATTTAAAGGCTGATTGCAAGATGAATTGAACTGATATTCTATGGGTTGGGTGTCAGGACACATCTTCCTGGTTTTTAAAAATTTTTTTTTTATTTGTAGATGGACACAATACCTTTACTTATTTACATATGGTGCCGAGGATAAACCCAGTGCCTCACATACACAAGGCAAGCACTCTACCACTGAGCCACAACCCCAGCCCCTGATTTGCTTCTAAAAGTGAAGAGGGAGAAGGTTACAGGGAGGGAGAATCTTAGAAAGCTGGGAGGAGCTAGGGGTGTAGCTCAGTGGTAGAGAGCTTACTGAGCTGCCTGAGACCTTGAGTTCCACCCCCAGTACCCTGAGCAAAGCAAAACCAAACCCTGGGAGATTTCAATCAAAATATCTATTTTACATATCAAAGATTTTATTCCTAAATTTGGAAACCTGATAATTCATACTCTCCACTTAATGGCAAGTTATTGTTTTTAGTGGATCATGTTGCATTTACTATTCCTGGGGTAAGATCATTGACTGTTTAATTAAGAGTTGTTTATTCTGTTCTTGGAAGGCTAAAGAGGAACGTAATAAATGTGTCAAGAACTCTCTTTTGTTTCCCACAGGAACCTAGTAGAACTTACACATAGGAATTAGTAAGTATATTTTTGTTGCATTAATGATTGGGTGGATTCTGGTTCTGGTTTAGATGTCATTGTGAGGTTGCCTCCTACAGCTCAACCCACCTGCCAACCAAGAACTCCGAATGACATAGACAAGTGAAAATGAAGAAAGAAGACAGACAGACATGCAAAAACCTAATGAGGAAAATGACAGCCCTCAAATGCTGTAATTTTAAAAAGTGGTCGTGACTAATGGACAGTATCAGGGGGTGGCATATCCCTACACTAACTCAAAATCATTCCAGGGAGCAGAGAAACTCCTGGAACTTATAACCAATGCCCTGTATTAGTCTGGGTGAGCTGCCATAACAAAACCTCTCAGACTGGGGGGCTTAAATAACAGAACTGTTTCTCTCATATTCTGGGGTTAGAAGTCCACAATCAAGGTGCCAGTAGGGTAGTGTCTGATGTGGGCACCCATCTCCCTGGCATGCAAGCAGTCACCTTCTCACTATGTCCTTACAGGGTCTTTCCTCTGTTTGCAAGGTGGTGCAGGGTCTCCGGTATCTCTTCCTGTTATTTCAAGGATCTCAATTTTGTCAGCTTAGTCTCCATCCTTGATGGTTGCATTTAATTTCAAATACTTTCTTAAAGGCCCTGATTCCAGATACAGTCACATTAAGACTTCACCATGTGAATTCACCATGTGAATTTCAGTGGGGAGGTTTGGGGGGACACAACTTAGTCAATGCTGCCCTCAAACCAAATGAGCACTAGTGGTGCATGCCTATAATCCCAGCGGCTCAGGAAGCCGAGGAAGGAGGATCACAAGTTCAAAGCCAGACTCAGAAACTTAGTGAGGCCCTGAGAAACTCAGCAAGACCCTGTCTCTGAATAAAAAATTAATGGCTGGGGATGTGGCTCAGTGGATAAGTGCCTCCGGGGTTCAAATCCTAGTACCAAAAGCAGAAAAACAAATAAATGAAAAACTGAATGAGTATCTTAACTTTTTCCCTATTCTACATTAAATGAAGCACTTGAATTTTTCTCTTCATCTCTGTGCCAAGCTCTGTGAGCAACATTAAGAAACCAACTGTTGGGCTGGGTTGTTGCTCAGTGGTGGAGTGGTTGCTTAAACGTGTGAGGCACTGGGTTTGGTCCTCAGCACCAGGTACAAATAAGTAAAATAAAATAAAATACAGTATTGTGTCCACCTACAACTAAAAAAAAAATTAAATAAATAAAATAAAATAAAGAAATTAAATGTTTACAGTCCATAATCTGGTTCTTTATTTCTCTAGATTTTCACAAACTTTCTCTGTTAAACTTTTTCTTAGCTAACAAACAAATAAATTTTATAGCCATACAAATAAAACTATTGTCAAACTAATATTGCATCTTTGGCCCAATAACCCTGGGAAGCTGAACCTCAGTTTGTGGCCCCCAGACTGCCTGTGTCCTCCTTGTGCCTTTGGTTGCAGAGATGCTTTGGGAAATTCAATCCTGCAGTGACACCAATAATGTAAATGGTAATTGATTAATTTGTTGGTTTTATCTGAATGAATCACTTAAATAAGATCTTGGTGTAATTAAAATCAGATTGGGGTTTTGTTAACCCAATCTGAAATCCAGGTTTATATTCTTAAAATAGCATATTATTCTAAATAAAGAGGCCAAGCTTCATCTTATGTATACTTAATTACCTTATTATAAATGTGGGCAGCCAAAATACATAGCACTAATATCATTTTTTTTCAGAGAAATTAAAAAAAATCTTTATAGTGATCTTTTGGTTAAAAAGTTAAAGTTCAAACAGGCCCTGGTGGCTCAGCGACTGTAATCTCAGCGGCTCAGACAGGTAAAGCAGGAGAATCATAAGCTCAAGTCTAATCTGGGAAACTTAGTGAGACCTTGTCTTAAAATGAAAATAAAAAAAGGGGGGGTGGGGGGTGGGGATATAGTTCAGTGTGTAGTGCCACGGGGTTCAATCTCAGTATATAAAAAGAAAGAAACTTCTGTCTCTCCCAGGATCAGTCTCCATTAATTCTAGATCTGACCTCCACATTTAATACTTCAAAGGTTCAATATATAAATTTAAAATAATTATTTTTTGTACTAGGATGGAACTCAGGGGCACTTTACCACAGAACTTCATCCCCTCCTTTTTAATTTTTTTTAAATTTTGAAATAGGGTCTCACTAAATTTCTGAGGGTCTCACTTAGTTGCTGAGGCTGGGCTTGAACTTTTGATCATCCTGTTTCAGGCTCCTGAGTCACTGGGATTACAGATGTGTGTCACCACACCCAATAAAACTTAATTTTTAAATGTAAGTTTTTATTAGTATTTTCATCAATCTTAATATTTGAAGGTTAAATATATAATACACATTTAAATTTTCACACAATAACTATATTCTTAAAAATATTAGCTACAAATAATTTCCTATGATGTCTATTTCTTGTTCTTCATTTTCATCCCTGGCTCTCTTCTGTGGGCGAGTATTGGCATCAGAGATGAAAAGATGATGCAATAACAGTTCTAGGGAGAGAACACACCCTCCTCCACCCAACATTCTCAAATCCATGGTCACAATCCTTCAAGTAAAAAGTCATGTAGAATGAAGTACAGAATGAAGTACGTAACTAGCATCTAGCTACATAGAATCACAAAGAAGTGGTTGCTTACTGCTTCCTCTCTTCTTCCACTTTTCTAATCCTTCCCTAGTGCTTCAACAATAGAAAGGATTGGCTTCCCATCAGCCCAGAGTTCCTCACTAACCTCAAAGAGCATCTGATGAAAATATAATTCCTTCGTTCTATAGGGAGATAGAAAAACACAATAAATCAGTGTTTTCCAGTTCATTTGTTTATTACATTTCTTGGTGTTTGGCAGTTGCTTTGTTGATGGCAACTACCATATGTTAAAAATGAGCTTCTGGAATACAGTTCTGGCTACAGTCCATCAGAGGAGGAAATTCTAGAATAGCCCCATGATTCGAACTTTCCTCTCAACCCTTGATTCTTGAGACAGTACAAGAATTCCTCTCATTGAAGAAAAAGTCATACCAAAATCCATTTCTTTGGAACAATTACAAAATTAGGTAATTTTGTATCATATCTATGTTTGGGTAGAATTAAAATTATTCAATGGGAAAGACTTAGGGAAGTTTGTTGTCTGAAGCCTAGTTTTACTCCTCCCTACCCCCCCAAAAATGCAGTCTTTGAGACAGCCCCTTGAATCTCCAGCAACTAATCAACATCTTAAAACTAGAGGTGAGGAGGGTTTGATCTTTAAACCTTCTTTGAAAGAAATAGTCGTAGTTTGCCTTCTTCAAGAATCAAAGAAAAGAAGAAAACCAAAACTAGTTAAGATCCTACATGAAAACAGTCTGAAAATTAGTTTTTGGCCAAATCACTTCTAGGACTCTCATTTGCTGCATATTCTGGCTATAAGGAAAAAAATATTTTCAATAGTCATGATCAATTGGGTCTTATATACAAGACAATTTCAAGAACAGTTGTCCAAAATGACTCTTAAGTTGAAAGGTTACTTCTTTTAGGCTAAGTTTGAGTATAAACACATTGAAACATTTTCTTTTAAATGAATCCAAATTTTAGGCTAATTCCCTCCAGCCTAGCCTGTGTATTGTAATGATTTCTGTTAGCAAGCATTTTGAATTTAAAACTCTATTTCTGACACACTGGCAGTGTAATCAGCCACAGGCAGCCCCAATCTTTAAATGTGTTGCTTGCCAAAGGATTGTTTGCACATCTGTTTTTATTAGACTCTGTGCTGTAAATGTCACAAAACAATAGCATGAATTGCATGGGGGAGTGGAGAGCCACTTTATGGCAGGATTCCTTTCTCTCTCCCTTTTCTTAGTATTTAGTATCTATATCATAAAAAATGCTTAATGAAGACAAACTTAGGAAACAAATGGGAAAACTTTAATCACCTATAATCTCATCATTGCTAACCTTAATTATGTATCTGATAGATTTTTCCTAGGCTTGGGAATACATAGTATCTCTTTTTACAAAGTGTGATCCTACTGTTCATCCTTTATTTCACTTGGTCATAAACTAGAAAATAAAAGGTTGATAGTTTAAGAAGGTGGTTAGTTCCACTCTTTTTCTGTGACTTTATCCTATATTCTTGTTCTCTGAGGTTCTATCTCTCAAGCCCCCACCCACACTTGCCTTCTCTCTCCCTAACCCCTTATGCTCCAGAGCTACCTGGATCCTTTCTTATTCTACTGATTAAAATATCTTCAGTACAACTGATCTAGCTTTGCTGGAAAGAAATCTGAGCAACAGTAGTTACATTAATAGGAAATGATGGTAGCTTCTTACCACCGATCTCCAAGTTATCTTTCAAAGGAAATTTGTTAATGCCAAAGCACTCTTAAAAGTTATACTTTCAAGCAACATAATATCACAAACTGCACTCATCTTTGCCCTCTGTCTAAAACCCAAGTCCTTTTGTTCAACAAAACTTGAAATCTCAGGCTCATTCTTGTCTCTAGTCTTCCCCACCCACCATCCCATCTCAACTCAGCCAAGTCCCAGGCCTGTTGTGCTTTGTCTCCATGTTCCCTCTGTAGCAGTCATTTCTCCATACCTTCGGTCACTGCCCTATGGTGGTGGTCATCAATTTTACTATGTTTTGCATTATCCTTCTCCCTAGACTTTCTAAATCGCATTTTGCCTACTCCTATCCATCAACATGGACAACAGGAGTGAGCTATTGCAGGCACAGCTCAAATGTGGTCCCTACTGTCTACAGAATAAAGATCAAATGCTCAGACCACCATGCACCTCTTCAGCCTCATCTACACCACCTCACTTCATGCTCACACTACCACAACCAAGCATATCTACTCTCAGTCCTTTGTGCAATCTCCAATCTTCTCTGGTTCTTATTTTGTTCTTCCCATTATCTCAATCTGGAACACCCTCTCCCCTTAGGCCCTGCTAGAGTTTGAACACAAAGCTTGTGTTGGAGACTTAGTCCCGAAAGCAACAATGTTAGGAGGTGAGGCCTAATGAGAGGTGGTTAGGTCACAAGGGCTCCACCCCACGGTAGATTAAGCTGATTATAAAAGGGCTCAAGATTGCAAGTCTGACCTCTTCCTCTTTCATGTGCATCTCTATTGCCCTTCTGTCTTTTGCCATGGGATGAAAATTCTCAGACACTGACACTTTGATATTGGATTTCCCAGCTTCCAGAACATGGAAAATAAAGTTCTATTCTTTACAGATTATTCAGTCTATAGTACTCTGCTATAGGAACACAAAAATCAACAAAGATGTCTCCACTCTTAATCTTCCCATACACATTTATATCTAATAAACACTTATGTCATGCTTATAATATGCCAGATAATATAGGAAAGTCCTGAGAATAGTAACACCTTTAATCCTCATACCAAATAAAAGAGGGAATTACTTTTATTATCCCTATAGCAAACATGAGAAAATAGTTTCAGAGTTAATCTAACTGCTACCTGCTCCAATATTATTAAAAAAATGACACTCAAATGTCATTGTCCAAAACTCAATAAAACTTTTTCACATGCATTTCTCATAATGATATGAGGAATTTACTCTTAATACATTCTTTTTTTTTCCCCATAAGGAGATGGAGGCTCAGGGGGGACCAAAGGGACTCAGTCCTGGTCACAGAGCTAGTTAGGAAAAGAACTATGTCATCTGATTTCCAGCCTCATGCTTTTTCATATTCCCTGCATGTGTGTATGGCAGGGATTCCTAAGAGTGATGTATGGAAGGTGGGGTCACCAGGGACACTGGGGAGCTGTCCAGACTCAAGGCACTGGCCCATATTGACTCAGCAGATGAGAGGCCACATGTACTTTGAGATTTCCTTCTGTTTCCCATCTGCTGCATTAGACCAGAGGTCAGCACACTCCTTCTGTAAAGGGCTAGATAGTAAATACTTTAGGCTTTGCAGGCCAGATGATCTTTGTTGAAACTTTTCAACTCTGCCATCATAGCACAAAAGGAGCAACAGACAGTACATGAACAAGTAGCATGGCTGTGTGCTAATTAAACTTTCTCTACAAAAAAGAGGCAAGGGGCTGGATTTAGTCCTTGATTTACATAGTTTATGAACCCCTGCTCTAGATCATTTTTAAGGACATAAGAAATAAAAGAATTGGCCAATTCTAACTGGACTAGAGAGTTAAAGGAGAAAATAATAGACCCCAGGTTTAAAATTCTCCTTTCATGGTACAGAGAATCAGGAAGTTCCTTTAACTTCCTTAAAATAAATCCCTTTGATATGTAGCCGCAAAGTCAACGCAGTCATAAGTCAAAAGCAATCTGGTCCAACAAATTGCTGAATTGCAATGTAAATTGAACTCCCACTCTCTTAAGAGAAAGTTGGGCATAGACTAGGAAAAAGGGATATTCTCAGAGCCCATAAGTGATTCTATTGACTGGGGTTGCAGAGTACCCAAAGTAATCCTTTACCTTCTGACTGACAAGAATGCATGATGAGCCAGCAAAGCTGCTTTTTTATTTGAGGTCTTCCAATTCAAATAGTGTAGCCTGAAGGTTATAGATACAATCCCCAAACTGTCCCTGTCTTAGTCTGTTTTGTGCTGCTATAACAGAGTATCTGAGAGTATGGGTAATTTTTAAAGGAAAGAATTTCTTACAGTTCTGGGGGTCTAGAAAAGTCTAGAAAAGGCCTTCTTGCTATGCCATCCCATTCTGGAAGGGGAAGAGAGCATGCCTCCGGGAACTCATCCTTTTTATCAGTTTCCAATACACAAACTTTAGGAGATACATTCAAACCCCAGCAGCCTCTCTAGGCACTGCAATCCATTGGCCATTCCTATGATGCCATATGCTTTTAAGATGCACACCATCGCCCACATGATCTCCTCCTCATATTGTTCTCTATGCAGGTGTTACCTTTGTAAGGACTTTGCTAACACCATTTGCTTCTCTATGATTTCTGCTGGAGTCTAAGTTGTGCTTTTCTTCAGTAGGTGATATAGTATTACTTCGATCTCATAGAATTTGTTGTAACAATGATGAATATGTTAATTCTTAAAAGTAGAATATTAGGATAAAGACAGTTTGAAAATAGGGAGATCTATTTTATTCATAAATAGTGCATAACTTGGGGATAAGTTTTAGTCAGTAATCAATTTTTACGATGATTAAAAGTTCTCTGGTATATTTGTTAAGAATAAGTTTGCATAACACACTCACCTTCACAAACATACCCCCCACACACACATGTCTTAAACAAAAGAGGTTATTCTCTCATATAAAATAAGTTCCAAAGTAGAAAATATAGTTGAATGTTATCAGAGACTGAGACTCAGGTTCCTTGTAAGTTTTTGCGTTTTAATATTTGACTTTGATCCCCAGAGTCCAATATAATTTTTCCCAGCAAGGAGAGAATGGAGGAAGCTAATAGGAAGCCTTCTGGCCAATTCAACTCTTTCCCTGCAGATCTACACAGATCTCTCCTTCTCATTGGCCAATCATAACCTGTGGCAAAGGAGGCTGGGAATTGTAGTCTTTTAATTGGAGTACCACTGCTCCTCCTAAAAATCAGGGATCTGACCTGAAGTGGTATATAAGAGGAATCTGATACAGTATATGATAAATACTTACTTAAAGAAAAAAAAAAGAGGGCTGTGTTACTAAAGAAGAAAAGAAGAATGGGTATTGCGGAGTGTGGGAAACTGAACTTAATCTAACCTCACTGAGGAATGTTGGAGGATGTGACTCACCATATTAGTTACACTAGATAACAGTAGGAGATGCTGATAAAGAATTATGAAGACTAGGCATGGTGGCACATGCTTGTAATCCCTGTTATTCAGGAGGCTGAGGCAGGAGGATCATAAGTTTGAGGTCAACCTGGGCAAAAGAACCTGTCTCAAAATAAAAATAAACAAATTCAAAGGACTGGGGTTGTAATTCAGTGGTAAATGGCCCCCGAGTACAACCCTCAGAGGAGGAGGGGGAGGAGGAGGAGGAGGAAGAATAATTAAGAATAAAATGCTAGAGCAAGACTAATAAGGAATTATGAAGGTACAGAATGTCAGAGTGAGTTTACTGTAATTACTGATATGAACTGAATATCTCCTGCTTACTGAAGGTGCAATGATGTATAACAGTTTTAATTTCATGTATATGGTGCAGAAAATTCACTAGAGCTTTGTAGTCATCTGATATCTGCATGCATTGAAGGTATTTGCTTTGTTCAACAATAAAATCAACTATTTCTTTGTGAATTTTATTCCTTTCAGTCTTAATACCTATTTTCCTTCTTTTTCCCTTTATCTCACCTCACCCCCACCCCAAGTCTTTCCTAATAGTAGGCACTTTACAATTTGTGCCACGACTATTAAACAGCTGGAGTTGGTTTCTAGAACTGGGTGGTATATTCAGGCAGGTAACATCTCAATTCTGACTAGAATTACAGCATTGTTGATGGCTCCACAAGAGAATATCTTTTTCCAGAGCCGAGAGAGTCAAAAACATAGCCCAGGCACGGGTCATGTAGCCAAACATTTGGTGGTAGGTCTGGGATTCATAGATTGGTATTGAGAATTCCAGGGATATTGTATCTGGGTGGAATTTTTTTTAGCATAATCAGTACTTTTTGAAACTTTGCCATCCACAGTTATTCTACAGTTCAGAAAAATGTGATTGTATTCCAAGAGGAGCTATAAAAATTTAAATAATATTCCATACTGACATAAATCTGTGAATGACTTCTAAATTCGTTACTTGTCCAACAAAAGCAAACAAACAGCAACAACAAAACAACACTCCAGCTATTCAATGTTCATGGTTGAGGATAGTGAGGAATGGATTTGGGTTTCAGTTGTTAACTGTTCCACCCATACATTTATTGGACCTTGCTGATATGTAAAAGGAAGGAAAGATTTTCAGTGTTCTTGGAATTTTCTTTCACTTTCCAGTGCAAGGCATTTGCATGATGTGTGATGTAGGCAAGAAGTAATAATCTTATGAGTCTCTGGATGTAAATAAAATGTCTCAGAACTCGAATTCCCCCTAATTTCATGATCAGAAGAATCAACTAAATAAAACTTTAATAAATTTCTACCATCTAGCTGTAAGAGGATCCTTTCAAATATTCCATATACTTTACCCTGGAAACTATCCCATAAATTGGCCATGATTAAGGTCCAAATAGAAAAAGACACCCAATCTTGATCACATTCTTTATCTTAACACAGTTCACAGTACAGATTCAACTAATGGGTGAAGAAATAAAAGGTTTCTATTTCTTATTTCCATTTCAAAAACTTTCTCTGGGATTTCATAAGGCTATTGAAATATCCCCCTACCCCGAACTAGAATTTACCCATTACCCAATATGTTGCAAGTGAATTTATTTTTTCCACACTAAGACCAAAATTTCTCAGATGTCTTACAGGCCTCATGCATATAATACAAGAGTTTTGCTAAAATTTGCAGGCTGTTGAGCATCATTTGACTCACAAGCCACAGGTTGATATCTCTGTCCTGTCAGTAAGCACATTCAATAGATGTTAAGTATTCCTTTGTTCTGAAAGAAGTTGTAGCCTACCTTATTCTTGGAAAATTATTATTATTAGGTACCAGAAATATTGATCATTTAAGTGATAAATTTTTTTCCAATCCTTAAGTGTCTTTTAATGCCATCCATTTGATTGGCCTTTCCTGTTTCTTATGGTTTCTGTCCCTCCATAAGTTTTACCAGGTCTGGGTTTATGGCCAATGAGTCGAGACACATTGTGTCACAATGAAGTTTTTCTTTCTTCACTGAAACTCAGCCAGTGTCCCTGGAATGAACCTTATCAAGCACAGTATGGCTGATTCCAGTGTGCATAGTCAAAAATCCCTTCTACAGGCCAGTCCTGGAATTGCTCCAGAAACCAGCCCCTTTCCACTGTGTCTTCTACTCAGAAATGCCAGCCCCTCTACTTAGAAACAGCCTTGATCCTTGATTCTTGCTCCAATGACATGATGGAGGCAGAACCATACCAACAAGCTGGCTCCACATCTGTCCAGGAAGACCTTGGTTATAGGGAGAGGGCTTGGATGACTCAAGGTATTAACTTGGCACTTTTCATCTTCATTCAAATGCCTTTGGGAGGAAAAATACTGAGCCAATCTTTAATAA
The DNA here is from genome assembly GCF_021218885.2 of Marmota monax. NCBI lineage: Eukaryota > Metazoa > Chordata > Mammalia > Rodentia > Sciuridae > Marmota > Marmota monax. The sequence continues at coordinate 11,044,100 of NW_026693933.1, read as the reverse complement.
AGCAGTCATAAAAATGAGAATCATTATCATCGAAGTCTCTGGATTTGATTCTCAGCAAAGAAAAGGTATAGGATATGCCTTTGAGGAAGAGCCAACATTCCAAGCTCTACCTTTGTCCTCCTGCACAACCCCCTGTCCATTCTTTGATGTTCATGGGGGAAATCCTTTATAGGGGCCAGATCCTCTCCCATTCTGTTCTGAGCAAGCCTACCATTTATGTGGCATTTTTGCTTTGCAAACCACTTCTACATATTTGGTCCCATCTCTACAGTTCTTGAGATAAGGAAGCCTGTGTGTCATTGGATGCATATTCTTCTTGGAGCGCTGTCCTAGCCAACTTGCTGAGGTTAAGAAAATTCACATTCCCAACTCTGCGTTAACTTGGAATTTCCTTAGCATCTCTTGGGGGTAGTGACTTACCTCTCACCCAGGTTTCTGTGAGGGTTTGATACACAGTGGAACAAGGAGAATCCTAAGTGCTGAAGGAATGAACCAGGTGTGCTGAGCAGAGGCCTTCCTGCCCTGGCTTCTGTTTCCCATACATGCTGGCTGACTTTCCCAAAGCAGTTGACATCACTGACCCAAAGTTACCTGGGCCAGGAAACAAAGGAGGCTGAAGTCTTTTAGTTTCTGTTAATGACTTTGAACATCTGTAACCCATAAGCAAAAAGGAGTGGCAGATTTTGACTTCATGATTCTACCAGCCTTTCCTGCTTCCCTGTGATTAGGTCCCTCTTGCAGTTCTTTCTTTGAATTCTCTTTTATTGGAAAACTGAATCCTAAACATAGAAAACAATTCAAGGAATATAAATTGTATACAGAGACTATTCAGCATCATTCAGAGGCCACATATGTGCCAAATTCTTCATAAGCTCTAAGACATGCATGTTAAAACTTTTAAATGATAAATTTAACATAAAATATGCACTTTTTGGCTAAACCCCAAATGAATCATATTTCTGTATACATGTGATTCATTCTCACCAAGGAGCTCTTAAACAGTATCAACCAACTTTAAGAGTACTTTAATTTCTGGAAATGTAATGGCTCCTTTTAAGTTTATTGTTAAACTTTTGCTTAGAAAATGCTTCTCTCTGCATAATTTGAGGAGCACTATGGAAGCGCATTGTTCAGCTTCATGTGGACATTCTTGTTTCCTTCTATGGAACCAGAACTCTAGGCTAGGAACTCCCCAGCTCAGAAGTCACAGGTTTTGTGGGTTGGCTTCTTTCCACTGGAGATGACTGTCAAGACAGGCAAACGTGGAAAACACACACCTGAGACTGACCGATAATACATACTATGAACTTCCATTGCCAGGTATTATCCTAAAATTTTATGTAATATACCTTACCTTCTGACCCTCTGAAGTAGATTTGCCTATTATCCATGTTTACTGATGAAGTTTTTCAGAGGTCAAGCAACTTGCTGAAAATTAAAGTTCTTTCCTAATATGTAGCAGTGAAGGACTGTTTTGACTCCTCAGTTCGTGTTTTTTGTCACCTTGGATCTCTGTATCATACAAGGTTTAAAGTGATTCTTGATTTTTATTAATGGCTTTCACCAATCTTTCCAGCAATTCCTAGCATTAACCTGGGAAGGAAGGCTTTTCTTTCTCCCCCATCAAGGCTGATCCCAACAAATAGGAAAAGTTGCAAGCTATCTGTTTGCCTGTGATATGATCCTATATCCATAAGACCCTAAAAACTCAACTACAAGGTTTCTAGAGCTTACAAATGAGTTAAGTAAAGTAGCAGGATACAAGATCAATACCCATAAATCAACAGCTTTCCTGTATTCCAACAATGATTCAAGCGAAGAAGAAATCAGAAAACCATAGCATTCACAATAACCACCATCCCACCTTCCCCCCCAAAAACCTTGGGAATTAATATAACCAAGGAGGTAAAAGAGATCTACAATGGAATTATAGAACACTAGAACACTGAAGAAAGAAGTTGAAGAAAACCTTAGCAGATGAAAAGACATCCCATGTTCATGGATAGGCAGAATTAATATTGTCAAAATGGCCATACTACCAAAAGCAATATACAGATTCAATGCAATCTCCATAGAAATACCAATGACATTCTTCACAGAATTAGAAAAAAACAATTCTTAAGTTCATTTGGAAGAATAAGAGACTCAAAATAGCCAAAGCAATATTAAGCAAGAAAAGTGAAGCCGGATGCATCACAATACTTGATCTGAAATTATACTACAGAGCTGTAATAACAAATCCAGCATGGTATTGACCTCAAAATAGACATGAATATCAATGGAATAGAAGACAGACAAATCCACAAACCTATAGATGTTTGATATTTGACAAAGGTGCCAAAAATATATTTTGGAGAAAAGAGTCTTTTAAAACAAATGGTGCTGGGGAAACTGGATAGCTATATGTAGAAAAATTAAACCTGACCTCTATCTCTTACCCTGCCCAAAAGTCAAGTCAAAGTGGATCAAAGACTTGGGAAGTAGACCAGAAACTTTGTAAGTACTAGAAGAAAACATAGGGTCAACACTGCATCATATAGGTGCTGAAACAGACTTCCTTAACAAGACCCCCAAAGTGTAAAAAATAAAACCAAGAATAAGTGGAATGTCATCAATCTAAAAAGTTTTTCATAGCAAAGGAAATGATTAAGAGTGTGAAAAGAGCCTAAAGAAAGGGAGAAACTCTTGGCCAGCTATCCCTCTGATAGGGGATTAATATCCAGAACATACAAAGAAATGAAAAAAAAACTTCACACCAAAAATAAATAAATAAATACATACATAGATAACACAATCAGCAAATGGACAAAAGAACTAAACAGAAACTTCTCAAATGGAGAAATACAAATAACTAATATATATGAAAACAACGTTCAACATCTCTAGCAATCAGGGAAATGCACATCAAAACTACATTAAGATTTCATCTCTCTCTAGTCAGAATAGCAATGACCAAGAAAACAAACAATAATAAATGCTGATGGAGTTGGAGGAAAAGGTACACCTATAAGTTGTTGGTGGGACTGCAGACAAGTTCAACCATTTTGGAAAGTAGTATGGAGATTCCTCAAAAAACTAGAGAGAGAACTATTATGATCCAGCTCTCTCACTCCTTAGTATTTTTCCCAAAGATCTAAAATCAGTATACTCCAGTGATGGGGCCAACTCAATGTTTATAGCACATAATCCACAATAGCTAAATTGTGGAATCAAGCCAGGTGTCCATCAATAGATAAATGGATTAAAAAATTGTGTTTATATATATGCACACACATGCACATACAATGGAGTTCTACTCAGTCATAAAAAAGAACAAAATTATGACATTTGCTGGTAAATGGATGGAAATGGAATATGCCAAACTCAGAAACTCAAAAGTTGAATGTTTTCTCTCATATGCATAAGCTAGAGGAAAATAAAGGAAAGGGAGAGGGAAGGATTGGATAACAAAGATAAAGGGAAGATCAGTAATATAGAAGAAGGAGATCAAGGGGTAGGAAGAATGTGTAAAGGGAAGCAATGCAGAATGAATTTTTTAAAAAAATGTTATGTGCATTCCTAACTATATGACAGGGAACTTCACCTTTATGCATAGGTAGAAAGAACCAACAAAATATAAATTAATAAGTAAAATGAAGTCTAATAGAGTAGAAGAATCAGATGGGAGTAGAGAGGGAGGACTGGAGGGGGAAGTTGGGAGGGATCATGAACTAAAATTGAATTCCATGCACATTTGAGTTTGTCAGGATGAACCCACTACTATGTATAATTATAAAGCTATATTTTAGGGAAAAAAATGCTGATCCACTGGCTCCAGGACCCAAGTTCCACAAGTAATCCCCTAACACCTGAACTTAAGTCTTAACAGATGGCCCTGCGGATGAACCTACATACTTGACATTTTAGTGCTATTTTTATTGTTTATGATTATACTTTGTGACTTGTATGATAGTAGAAGATCTTAAGGATGAGAACTGGTTTGTTACTTCTATTATAACTCCTGTGGTATGTCTATGGAGTGACCAGCTTCGATGCCAAGCCTATCTCAGCAAATTACTGGGCAACATAAAGGTTAGCCAGTGACCAGCCTCTACACCAGCCCTGTCTTGCCACTTTTGAGTATCCATGCACATTGGAAAACAAAACAATTCATCCTGGCTTAGGAAATAACAACAGAGAGAAAGGGAAATGTCTCACTTCTGGAGTGCAGATTGTGAACAAACGCCCCATCTGGTCTAGGCATCATTAGTATTCCCAGCATGGGCCATGCTACCAGGAATCCAAACAACACATTCTTATCCAGGGACTCCTGCTCTAGTACCTCAGGGATCTTTGCCTTTTAAGGAAATATAGCTCCCATGGTTATGACCCTCGCTCCTCATGGGCTATCAAAATACTTATTTCCCGAGAGCCCCACCATTTCTGTAGGCCATTGGGCAATCACTTTCACCTCTCTTCCTCTCTTACTGTTTAATTTTCACTGCACTCTCACTGGAGCAAAAGTGCAGCAGAGACTGTCTCTCCAAAGAGCAGAATAGGCAAGTTAAGAAATGCTGCAGCCTGAAGCAGTCTAGGATCACAGACACCCATGGACAAACGCAGGTCATAGACAGCAATTGGAGGCTATCACTGATTTCTAGGTAAACACCTTTATCAAATGAAAGGTTCTAATCAAATAAAAAGAATCATGTTTCAGTGACTGTGACATGAGAAAGCAGAAAACTCAAAGCCCAATTCTTCTGTTCCCTTCCTCACACACATTGCCCACCCCTTCCTTTACACCTTTCCCCTCCCTGATCCCAGGAAGGTATTTCCCATCCTGCTTATAACACACATTAGAGTCTCTTCTGGGGCAGCACAATGAACTTGCATCACTTTGGAGAAATACCAAAGCCAAAGTTGTTTATCATCCTTTAAGCTCTAAAGAATCAAGTGCTTTTGACACACAGAGGGAAGCAGTGATGACAAATTGGGCTTCTGGGTGCTCTCTTCCCTAGCCAGCAGTTCGTTCTCCCACTCAGATGCACTCCACCAACATTGAATTTGTTTCTGCTCTGCTTCTGCATTTCAGTGGATCTATCATTCTTTTAGTATGAGAAAGAGGTCTGTGGGTGTAGGTGAAGGGTTAGTAAAGGGGCACACAAAGTGAAATTGGATGTGTAAATGCACGATTTCTTCCTCGATGCCATCACAAGGGTCAAGAAGGGCAATCAACTCTGCTCTGTTTACTAAATAACTGCTGGAGTGTGGGTCTGCCATATGAAAACCCCTCTTGGAGTCGAAGAATCATTTTCCCTTATTACCCACCCACAAGTCTTCCTCTGCATAAAAGCATTGCAATGCTAGATCTGAATGTTCCCATTTTCTCTGGGTATGGATTCCTTATAGCCCTTCTTTAATTTTTTAGTTGCTAATATTTCAGGAAAAAAGATCAGTTGCAATAATGGAATGAAGTACAAATGAAAATAATTTTAGCTACACAAAATATTTTTCCCAAACTGCCAAAAAATCAAAGTTCCTGTGGTTTTCAGTATGGGACACAGCATATAGCAAGAAACAAGTGTCTGGTCTTTCTCCATAAGAGTCTGCCTTGTAAACTCTCAACCAGTCATTAAACTAGAGATGTCTGCGTTCTTACAGTGAGGTCTTTTTTTTGCTCTTTCAACTGCATTTTCTGCCACATTCATGCTATTTTGTTTATGCATAGGGACCTTTTGTTAGGAAAAAGGAAAATGGGTTAATGGAGGGGTCTCAAATTCTTTTCTTATGTTCCTAAAGTCCCTATGGGATAGATTTCATTGCTGCTATAATAAAAGCAGTGCTGACTTTAGGTTTTCTGGTTCAGTTAAATATCTTTAATTACTTTCAAACTGAAATAAAAGGAGCTTGGCAATGTAACTTTGGTGCACTTTGATTCCCAAGAAGAACTTGAGGCCATGTTGCAGATATCTGTATAAATCATCTTGCAAGCATGAGAAGGGATTCCTGATTTCTGCACTGCTTTGAGGATCCCCTAATCAAAACCCTGCTTGTTGCAGCCAGTGTCAGTGTGGCACATGTACTCTAGACATGGACTTGAAGGCAGCTGCTCAACTTCAGTCTTTCCCTCCAGGGCCAAACCTTGTCCTTATGAGTCATATTGTCACTTAGGAGGTTGAAGACAAGATTCCAAGTAGTAAGTGGGCTGTATCCCCATGAAACCTAGACAAGACCATGTGATGACAAAGCCTTTGAGTCTACACTCAGTGTCCTCTCCAAGTGGTTCACTGTGGGAGGAGGGAGACAAGGTTGAGGAACATTTCTCAGGGGAACTCATCAGATATGGTCAGGCTGGGTTCCATCTGCAGTGCTAAAAAAAAAAAAAAAACAGATATGGTCATGAAAATACATACCCAGCCATATGTACAAGAGCTATGGGTTGTGTCCTTTAAGAGAAGCCACAGAGCTGGTTAAGTGGAAGAGGATTTGCCATGTTTGGCTCCTTCTTGGCCCTTTGACTCTGACATGAGAAAGGCATGTTATGTTACAGTTGAATTCACCTTGCTTTGAGGACAAGAATCCTAGCCCACCCAAACACTTTGGTTATGGGAACAACAACAACAAAACAAAACATTGTGTCATAGATTCTACCCCATTTCCCATCTTATATTTCAAAATTTGGCTCTTATTAAGTGCAGCTCCAACATGGGGAAAAAATGGCTGACTTGGCTGAACAGTGAAGAAAATGGAACAAACTCTGAGAAAGTGCTCCACTCTGTTTTCAGAACCTTCCAAAGGGTGGAGAGCTGGATGTCAATAGTCTCTTGCTAGATCCTTTAAAAGAAATAGCTATTTTCCCGAACACCACACATAAGAGAAGTGACAAGCAATTGTCACCTCTCTTCTGCTCTTCTTGCTGCTTTTAATTTACTCCCTAAGCCCCAGAACTATATCCACAAAGAAACCTGCACCCCAGTGACTTTTCTGATATTGGTGTTGAGACTTGGGTTCTCCTTGTTTTTCTCTTAAAATGAAATGATTAGCTTTGGTTTTGCCTTTACTGGTTTCTTTTCAAACTTCTAAGATAATACTTTTGTGCCAGTGTAATGACACTCCCCATCATTCTTTTTTTTTTCTCTAAGCACTACTACTCTTGTTCCCTAGATGAAAGAAACTTCTCCTGCTCAGACCTCAGAGTTTATGTAGACCAGTCCAAGATGATTTTCTCAGAGCATTAAGCTTCTGCACAGATGCAATTAAGGTTTAGTGTCATTTTAGAGGCTTGAGCAATCACCTCGATCATAAATATTGAATCAGACCCCTTTGAACACCTCACCTTTTCAAAATAGGAGCTATAATCCCACATTGATTTCTGGAAAATTCCTACTGACTCATAAGCCAGACCTGGATATCGATTTTTAGAAGATGGGCCTACATTTTCTCAGTAACAGGGTTTTGCTTTCTTCTTGTGATGTAATGCTGCCCTCATATTCTTTACACAAATTTATGAACTTTGAACTGCTGAATTGATGCTATAAAAACGAAATCATTTTCAGATCAAAGGCATGTATGTGTGAATTTGACAGCCCTCTGTATCATATTGCAAGCAACAATTTTTCTTAATATCAGCCACTAAAACAAAGTTACGTGTGAGCGATGTTGCTATTATCCGGGACCATTGATGGCCATGCCAAATACAGTGCAATTCCTCTTCTGGAAACTCTGCTCTCTCTTGCTGCTGTTTTGCATCTTTGCATGGAGAAGGGTGGGGGTGGGGAGAAGGAGGAGAGGGGTGAGAGAAAGGAAGAAAGGATGCGAGGGAGGAGGGATGGGAGGGAGGACAAGAGGGAGGGAGGAAGAAAAGAATCATTTGATTTCAGCCTTTTGTTACTCTGCCCCATTTACTTGCTCCAAAATTTCCAAGGGAAATCAAACCCTCCCAAGGAGAAGTCAACTACCTGCAACATTAGATAATTTAGGTGATCCCAGTGTTTACCTATTGTTTTCTATTAAAATTCTTGGAAGTTAATTTATTGGTATTTTAAAACTAGTATGCTATTTACATAAAGCTGAGATCTATAAAATTCCCATCAGTAATAACTAGATGACTTTCAAGCATGCTTATTTTGATGTCTTGGTCTTTTTTCCTTTTTTTCCTTCTTCTTTTTCATGTAACAGGGGAAATTTTAGCATTTGTACTTCTTTGGGGGATGCTATGTCACTGGAACAAGCTTGAGAAAAGAAAACAGAGCCAGAAGAATGCGGAATAATTTGCAATTAAATCCATGGAGAGGAAAGGAAGAGAGCAAATATAGAATTAATGACCTCACAAGAGTTCAGACTGACCTGCTCCACAGTTTTGTGGACTTCTTGACAAAACTCAATGTCACATTAACCCACTGCAAGTCACCCTAGAGCCGACACCTGGCTGCCATATGTCCTGGAATGTGAGTCTCAATCTTTTATCTCTGTAACCGAAAAGTAAAGGAAGAAAACTTCTGGAAATCCAGGTTTGCTTTTCCTTGCCTGGTTTATCTCATTCCTGCTTGCTTCTTTCTCTTTGTATGCGACAACTTTTTCAACCAATTTCTTATATAATAAAGCCCAGAAACATTTGTTAATTTTTTTCCTTCATTGACTATTTCTACATTCATTTGTTCATTCATTCTTTCAATAGACAGTTATTAAGCCACAAACAGGGGTATACAAGACACCCCACTAGGGGTTTGTGGGAAAGGGAAACACACCAAAGAGAATTGGCCATCTTCTTGCCTTCTAAGACACTAGAATTTAACAGTGAAGATGGGCTTTGTTCACAGGACCATACATACAATGTGGAGCATATTTGATATATTTGCAATTCCGAGAAGGAAAAGTTTGGTAAGAAATTTAAAGAAAACAAAGAGGGATTAGCCTTGGAATGCACTTGGCAAATGGAATTGTTTTAAGGAAGCAGGCAATGAGCTCATGAGGAGCAGTAAGTGGGGAAGTAGGAAGAAGAGGGCTTGGTCATGGAAGAAATGGAAGCTTCCACTTTAACATGAAGTTAGAGATCAACAGGAAAATTGGAGAAGAAGGTTGGGGGATATTAACCAGATGATGACTTTCTGGAGTGAGTATCTAAAGTGGAGAATCTCTCTGATGAATGCCTTATAAATTTCATATAGAATCAGACTTTCAGAGCTGAAAGTGATGTTAGAAATAGACTTGGGCCATACACTTTACAGATAAGGAACCTGAAGTCCAGACAGGTTCAGATAGCTGTCTGGGATTACAAAGTCAAAGAAAGGCAGAGCCTGAACCAGAACACTTAGGTGTTCAATTTTTTTATGGCTTGGAAGCATCAGAACTCAATAAGAAGGAGATAATAGCCTGAGAAGTCAAGCTTAGAAGACAAATAAAACTATCCAGCATTTTTACTGCAGATTTTGGTTTCTTCTCTCAGGAAAGGACAGCTATTACTTGGATATATACTCAGAAAAAGGGTTAAGAGTGGGGCCCCAAGTGGCTCCAGACTAGAAGACAGAGTCTGAAGCACAGAGACCTTCTCCTGGCCATTCTCTTCAGGGGACTGTCATGTACACAGAACTCTTGGCAGTCTTCTTGTTGCCTTATTCTTAGGTAAGACTGAACAAAAACAAACAAGGAATATAAGTTATTGTGACACTTATAAGACTTAGAGAATAATCAGGATAAACCAAGAGGAAAATATGACCCCAGAGGATAGAGAAAAGCCAACTACTCTTAGAACTTGAAGGTGCGAGTAAACACTTGACTTCTAGAAACCAAAGCTATTACTACTCACTACTCTTGGGACTTCTATACTGTTCTCTTCAGCAGTTAACTTAAAATGAAAACTCCTCAGATCTTTCGTCAAAGGCCTTCCGAAGTTGCAGTTCTCCAACATAGCTTTATAAAATCAGCCGCTGTGATGAGATTATAGTTTTGTATTTTATTTGCACCGTAATTGCATGTTTGGAGTTAAGTAGTTTGGGGTGGTTCCCAACCTGAATTTCACTTAGTGAACCGATTTCAAGGGTACAGAGGTTGTTTCCCCTTATCCTTGCAGATTCTGTTATCACTAAGGTCAATTTATGCTCCAAAACTAAAACACTACTCAAAGCCTAATTATTCCCACAAATATACCCATATCTACATACTTCCCAGAGATTAAGAGTTTTGTCTCTATGTGATTGAAGTTGAGAGGAAATGAGTTGCCACCAGCACCTCACCAATTATGGAATCATGAATCCTATGGCATCTGGGATAACAATTTCAAGGTTAATTATAAAATCTATAATGTGATGTCATAATTTATATAGTGACCTATAGTCAGCTCACCCAAAGGATGTGGTTCTGTCTAGGGCTGAGAAGTAGTTGATAGCATTCATAAGCTCCATAAATTATATCCCCTTTGCTGTTCCAATAGACTTAGAGATATAAATCCTGTAGGGGCATGACGTCAGGTCCATGACTACAGAGGGAGGCGATTGGAGGTCGATGATGGTGAAACACTGTTAAACTGTGATAGTCAATTTTATGTACCAACTCTGTGTGTCAATTTTATGTGCCCAGATAGTTGGGTTAAACACTATTCTCAATATGTCTGTAGGGGTGTTTCTGGATTAGATTAACATTTGTTTTAATAGATTAAGTGAAAACTGATTGTCCTCCATAATGTGGGTGGGCCCCTTCCATCAGTTTAAGGTCTGATTATAATAAAAAGACTGACTCTTCCTCAAAAAAAGAGAGGGAACTCCTCTGGCCTGAAGTTCCTGAGCTGGGACATTTTTTTTTCTGTCTTTGGACTGAAACTAAACCATAAGTTCTCCTGGTTCTTAGGCCTTCAGACTTGTTTGGGGAAATGCCGTCAGCTCTCCTGGGTTTCTAGCTTACCAACTGCAAATGTTAGAACTTGTTAGTCTCCAGAATCATGTGAGCCAATTTCTTATAATGAATTTGTTTTATTGATTTATGTAGCCCCCCGTATGCCTACTCTTCTGCAGGTTATATACTATTGGTTCTGTTTCTCAGGAAAGTTCTGATTAATAAACTGACTTACACAGAGCTGGAGTTAAACCTGTCAAGTACTCATAAAAATGTGTTACTGAAAAAGAGTGAAAAATTATCAGTTCCTTTTATATTGCTGGCTTTCAAGATAACACTTATCAAATGTATACTATATATAAGAAATCCATCTGATTTTTACAATCATCTTCAAACATCTGTATCAAGTTGCTACTATGTTTATTCTCATTTTTAGTAATGTCTACTGAGGCCCAGAGAGGTTAAATAGCTTTCCCAAACTGAAGAGGTCACGAAGTCACCATTTAAATCTATTTTGGTATAATGTCAGAGTCTCTCTATGTAGCTCTAAATTTTCCTCTAATTTATGGGTGACTTTCTCAAATACCCCTTTCAAATTTCTCAAATACTCCATGCAATAAAGAGAATTTATTTATTTTTTTGCCATGATGTTTTTACATAACAATGAGCATCCTCCATCTGGTTTGGATTCAACTGCCTAACACAGTGCTCCAATCATGAAATATTCATGAAAAAAAAAAAAACCTGAGCATTTGCCACTTTTATGTTTCTGAATGTGGACCATCAAAAGGAAGGAGCTTAATAATACCATCTATTCTAGTTCAGACTACTTTAACAAATATACCATAGACTGGTAGCTTAAGCAACCACTATTTATTTCTCTCAGTTCTGAAGGCTGGGAAGTCTAAGATCAAGGTATTAAAAGATGCAGGGTCTGGTGAGGGCCCCTTTCTGGTTTTTAGATGCCTGTCTTCTCCTGGTATGCTCACCTGATTGAGAGCCAAGAGTCAGCAAGTAATTTCCTTCAGGTCTCCATAAGGGCACTAATACTTCCCAAAGTCCCTACCTCCAAATATCATTACATTTGGAATTAGGCTTTAGTAAATATGATAGAAGCACAAACATTCAGTCCATAATAATAATGAACTTCCCATAGTATGGTATTATCATTAATTTTGATTTAATAATAATGAGGAGGAAGAGGAGGAGGAGGAAGAGGAGGAAGAGGAGGAGGAGGAGGAGGAGGAGGAGGAGGAGGAGGAAGAGGAGGAGGAGGAAGAGGAGGAGGAGGAAGAGGAAGAGGAAGAGGAGGAAGAAGAGGAGGAGGAGGAGGAAGAGGAAGAAGAGGAAGAGGAGGAAGAGGAAGAGGCGGAGGAAGAGGAGGAGGAGGAAATGGAGGAGGAGGAAATGGAGGAGGAGGAAATGGAGGAAATGGAGGGGGAAGAGGAGGAGGAAATGGAGGAGGAAATGGAAGAGGAGGAAGAGGAGGAGGAAATGGAGGAAGAGGAGAAAAAGAAGTAGTCATTCAAGGTTGTTTTCTAAGCACATGTTGGAAAATATTTGTTTTACCTCCTAAACAGCATGACATTTTACCTGTCTTCTTTCTCTGTTGATTTATTTGCTTTCCCCTGCTTAGGGTTTTTCTGGGTAGATATGTATTTTATTTGTATCGTTATCTTCTAGAGGAGATGAGGTCACCTGCTGGTAGTCCACTGTTGCTCAGCAGAGTGCTTATGATTTCAATCCAACACCACATTCTTGCATGTTGTGATTTCAGCTCTGAAGGCCAATTCTACACCCCATACCTAATGTATGTACCATTGACATCAATGTCCTACTTCTTACATAAGTGGTTCTTAGTCAAAGGCAAACTTGTAGGCCCAGGAGACATTTGGCAATATGTGAAGACAAATTTGATTGCCACAATTAGAGTGGGGGTGGAGAACTGCTACTGGCCAGGAATATGCTACACATCTTAGAATGTGAGAGATCCTGATCTCTCCCCACCCCTATAAATCATTATTCATCCCAAAATGCCAATGGTGCCATAATTGAGAAGACCTGCCTTAGATTTAGATGCAAAAATGTACATGAGATCAGATTTTTCATAAAGTGTCCCAGGAAATTATGATAATTTGTACTTAGTTTCCTCATCTAAAAACATATAATAATAATTATCAGGTTAGATCACCTCTCCTCTCAGTTCTAGTGGATGTACCCTCAGCAATAAAGAACTTGGAACCTGCCAGTTGTCCACCTTGGAGGGGCACACTTCCAATACTGACTGAATCTCAATATGGGGAAGTATCCCCAGCCAGTATGAGTCCCCACGACTGGTAACCAAGCCCTACTCTTGGCAAATGATGAGGACTTACACCATCTCATGGTCACTCTGGAATTCTCGTCTACATATTTCAAGAAGGCAACATAAAGGACACCTGCTGCAGGTGTTCCTGACCCAAATCTTACCTCTTCCACTTACCAGCTATGATGCACTTAACCTTCTGCTGCCTTGGTTTTCTTGCTTCTAAAAAGGGATTAATGATAAAACCTACCCCCAAAGTATTCTTCTAAGCATGTTGTAAATGAAAACATTAAAAACATAACATGGCAATAACAACAGTGCTGGATAAATGTTAGCTATAGTGTTGATTTCGGTGATACTCACAGATGATGAATCTTGTCATGATATTCTTGGATTTAGCGTCTCCTGGTACCCAGTCTGCCTCACCAATGAGGTTTGATATCTGGCCTATGCTCTCTTTTCATCTCATCCCTGCCTTTTCTGATATTTTCCTTGTTTTTCCATCTCTATTACCTGTTACCACAGTCTTTTCTGCAAATATTTACATCTCTAGGCCCAAGAAACGACAATGTCCCCCTGACCAACAGAATCTTAGAGAACCTTAGAATATGGAACCACGGAAAATGTTTGTCACATACCAGGAAAGATATATTTCTTTCCCAAATCTCCCTGATCCTCTGGGGAAGGTGGAAGGGCTAGGTATTGAGTTAATCCCTAATAGTCAATGACTTAATCAATAGGTAACAGAACCTCCTTAAAGTCCCTAATTAATGTGGCTCAGGGAGCTTTCCAACTCATGGATATACCATGGTACCGGGAAGGTGAGGTACCCAGACAAGATATGAAATCTCCATGCACTACCACCTCACCTTGCCCTAAGCATCTCTTTGATCTGGTTTATTGCATCCTTTATAACAAACCAGGAATAGGAAGTAAAATGCCTTCCAGAGTTCTGTGAATCATTTTAGCAAATTAATCTGAAGAGATAGTTGTAGAAACCCTCAAATTTATAGCTGGATCTCAGAAGTAGAGGTGACAAGCAGGAATTTCCACTGGCATCTGAAGTAGGGCAATCTTGTGGGGCTGGACCCTTTTACTCATAGGATATGATGATAACTATAGGGACGTAGCATCAGAATTTAATTGAATTGAAGGTTATCCATTTGTGTCTATAGAGTCAGATAATTGGTTGATTTGAAGAAAAAAAATACAGATTTAGTGCCAGAAGTAAAAACAATCCATTGTAGAAGTATAAAATACCTTACATGATGTTGACTATAAATATATTTTTTTCTTTTATGAAGACAAACAAGAGTCATATGTGCTTTTGATAATAAAATTCAAATAGTGAGAAGTTCATCATTCCCGAGTCTGCATGGTTAATAAAGTCACTCTACTCTTTGGAATCCAACCCCACTTTTAGAGCAGTCTTTCATAACACTTTGTAGTTTGTGTAGTATTTGGGTTTTTCACCTGTCTTTCCCTTGAGACTTAGACCTTCAAGGGGAAAGATCTCCAGAATTCTATCATTGTATGCCCTGCGACTACCACCTTCATTCAAGTGTGGGTCTATGTCTAAATTACTAACTCTAAGAAGTAATGAATGAGTGAATGAAAGACTGAAGGAAGGAGTAAGACTGAGAAGCACTTTTTACCACTCTTAGGCAATGGATGCCATTTCACTTGAGACAGGAATAAAAATTCTAAGCATAACTCCAAGTTGTATTATATGTATATACATTTTTATGACTTACATTGAAAATTAAGCACTTGATAATGACCGATTTCATTTTTATGAATGTGTAAATTAGGATAATAAAACCTGAAATTAAATGCACAGACCAGCCTCAATTCAACCATCTCCAGTTTTCCTTGCTATGTCCTTTCTAAGACAGTTAGCTCAGTATTTTAATTCAGAATATTTTTAGATGTCTTCAGTTCTTTCTCTTCCTGAATTAACTCTTGCAGAATCCACCTGCTCATTTTTGACGTGACTGAATGACGTAAGGTTAGATGTGGTAGAAGACTCACAAAGGGGTGTCCACAGGACCCCTAGCAGCCGAACTTACCAAAGTCCCTTTCGGTGGCTCTCAGAGGAAGTTAATCATAATTATCTCAAATATGAAGAGCTAGAAAAGCACATTAAAGAGTGGCATAGATCCTAGACCTGATCAATCTTCCATATCCATTAACAATTTTCAGGAAATAGAGAAGATAGGAAATATGGGTGTTTAATCAGCAAAATCAGGAATGTGGGAAATTCTACCAAACAAAGGCCAGCTTCTTCAATAAATCAACAAAAAGGAGGAGGGAGGGAGGACATGAAGAGGAGAAGAGAGATGGAAGGGTACTCTTAAGATATAAAGAGATGTAAGAGATACATTAACCAAATCCAAGATGTATACCTTACCTGGATCTTCATTCAAACAAACTAATGATAAAATAAAATTATCTCATAGATTACCTTAACATATGCACTGTTGAATTATCAAGTTTTAAAAGTGAGATAATACTATTGTGGTTATTTATTTTTAAAGTATTCTTACTGATATGGTTTGAGTGTCTCCAAGGGTTCATGTATGGGAATCTTGGTCCTTAGTGTGAAGGGGTTAGGAGGTAGGAGAACTTTTAAGAGATGGAGCCTAGTGAAAGGTGGTTAGATCACTGGGTGTGCTGCTTTCAGAAGATTAATGCTGATGTCATGGAGCTAGTTCCTACAAAAGAACTAAAAAGGGCAAGGCTGGCCCCTCCCTAGTCTCTGACTTGCTGTCTCACCCTGTGCTCTCTCCCTCCAGCATATACTCCAACACTGTGAAGCTATTCACCCTGAGGCCCTCACCAGATCCAAGTATTCAAGGAAAGGTTTGTTGGCAGGAAAAATCTTAATTACCACATTTCCTGAGGAAAAAATCTGAAAGAAAGCTTTTCTAACATTACACATTGCTTCGTAAGCAAAAGTTTTCACATAAATAATAAACCATCTTTTAGTATAAGTATATATTATATGTGGAACATAGTTACACTGAAAAATAGTTTGTTTTGTATTTTTATTTGCTAAATCTGACAACCCTACCCTCATGGCAAAACTACCCTCATAGCAAAAATCACTTCTAGACCAGACTAAGAAAACTGCTTTTCATTACTACTATTAGGCCCATAAAATCTGGCTTGTTTTTGTTTTTGTTTTCTCTGAAAATTCCAAAAGAGCAGCGGGATTGCAGGATATTGGAATGTTAGCACGCAGCTTCAGTGGTGTTCTCCTTGGCAGGACACTCGTCTCCACATAGATGTCTCCCATAAGCAGGAAAACCAAACCATTTTGTAGATCTTGACAGATGGCTCTTGCCCATAAGGGAGGACTTTTAGGATGATTCATACCAACTGGCACACCAACAGACTTTGAAAGAGAGCTATTAAAAATGAGATTATGTTAGCTCTAATTTATGCTAAATAAAATAAGCAAAACAAAGAGCCTATTAGAAGGAAGATTGAAGATAATTAACATTTGAAGACTTTGAAAGGCAGAAGAGGAACACTTAATTCACTATTTTGCCAGTTGTAAAATTTTGCTTTCCAAGGAAGACCTAATAGAACAATGGTTTTTGATCGAGCATAAAATGCCACCTAAACCTAGATAATGCTAGCCATTTATACCAGTGAGTGGGTTTCTTCCTCTGGGTTCTAAACCACACAACCACAAGGCAAACTCAAAATTGAGAAACAACTACAGCAAAGATATCCCCTACATGTATCTTTCAACAGCCTTTCCTCAACTCCAGTCTCCACAAGCTCTTACCTGAAACATGCTTTTCATGTAATGAACTCAACTGCTCCTTCCTCAATGAGTATTCCAGCACCTCTAGGATTCCATTAAATCTCCTTATTACCTGTTCTCTTTTATAACACTTACCATACTTGTAATTAGTTATATAGTCTCCACCTTCCCCACTAGACTGGGACCACATTCATTTAATTCACTGTGGTCTCTGCAGCACCTAGCATGATTTGGGTAAATAGAAGTTACTCAATAAATATGAATTTAATTGCAAAGCCTTCAAGGGCTTGAGAGCCTCCTTAGGCTGAACCAATTAAGCAGTCCGTTAAAATTGATTGACATCAGATCCATAGCAGCATCAAGAAAAATGGTAAATTTCAAAGCTTTTGATAATAAGTCTGTAGCATTGCTTTTATAAGGAAAAACTTTTAAATACTTTTTGGATTTTTTTTTCGTAATATGAAGCCTCAGAACTTAGCTGGTTATCTTCTCAGATTGTTATACCAGATTCGTGGGACCCCAATAGACCTCCTGTAAGGGTCCCGCGAAACGTCGGAGAAAGAGACCACCAAGTTGAAGCCAGATTTAAAGTTAGGTAGTCAGTGTAGTTAGATAAATCGGGTCTAATGCCCAGTGAAATCTAAAATGGAGGCCATGCTGGCAATGATTCCGGGAAACGCAGGACAACTCATGGAATGTTAATGAAGTCCCAAAAAGGCCCTAGGCCAAAGTCCACCTCAAAGAAATGTTAATGAACAGCCCCCAGCAAAAAGGTGCTGACTCAGAAGTCCTTCCTGACCAGATTACTTCTTTGGCCCACCTGTGTCCCACCCCTCGGGCCTTCCCACCTACATTCCATCACTGAAAGAACTATAAAAAGGGGAGACAACATCCCTTCCACGGATTCCACCTCTTGGGTCCCCTTCTTCCTCCGGGAGAAGTCTTTTCTGCTGTCCTTTAATAAACTTCTAATTTCTACTCTGACCTTGCCTCGGCGTGCTTCTTTGGTGTTATTCTTCAACATTGGGGAAGCAAGAACTCGTCACCTGTCAACAGCGGTATCAAAGTGACCACTCATGCAATTGGCAGAAGGGGATTTATTGAACCAGCATGCTGGGGCTCCGTGCCCACTCAAGAAGGGAAAGCAGCCAGAGCCCTGAGCAGGGGCTCAGCACCGCTTAAGTACACTTTTTGGGGAGGGCGGAGGGCTTTGTATACATCAGAACAAATCATCATGAGGCGTGGGAAAATTGAACAACAACTCCTAAACATGATTAGTTCATTCATTGGCGGGAACAGGTAAGGCTGGAGTGATAGGTCATTCCTAAGGAGGGGGTTACATTTAAACTGATTGGTCCAGGCCCTGCAATGCCTACGTGCGACCACACAGAGCCCTTATTATACAACCAAATAGTCAGGGGAAATATTTACTGGGAAGTTCCAAGCATTGTCTTAACAGCTACAGAAATTTCAGGTTTTGCAGGTAGCATAGAAACCTAACAATACCTCCTTTACATTTTAACTCAGACCTTGCAGCTTAGAAACTTTTACAACACCCGGTCTTTTACCCTTTAACTTTTATGCTTTAACTTCAATTTCTTTTACCCTTACACTCCAGGAGCCGAATCCGATGCAATCACACAAGAGTCTTTATGGCAAGCTCGAGCCTGGACTCACAACCACTCCGATGCAGCGGTCCCAGGGAGTGAGTCCTGGTCCTTTGTTCAGTGAGATTTTATAGATTTTGGGGAGACACTCTATGCGTCACAACATCACACAACAAATCATTCCATACCTCAGGAAAGTCAAACAACGACTCCTTTTTTTTTTTATTGGTTGTTCAAAACATTACACAGCTCATGACATATCATCTTCCATACATTTGATTCAAGTGGGTTATGAACTCCCATTTTTTACCCCAAATACAAGTTGCAGAATCACATCGGTTACACATCCACATTTTTACATAATACCATATTAGTGACTGTTGTATTCTGCTACCTTTCCTATCCCCTACTATCCCCCCTCCCCTTCCCTCTCTACCCCATCTGCTGTTGTTTAATTCTCTCCCTTGTTTTTTTTTTTCCCCCTTTCCCCTCACAAACTCTTATATGTAATTTTGTGTAACAATGAGGATCTCCTTCCATTTCCATGCAATTTCCCTTCTCTCTCCCTTTCCCTCCCACCACTCGTCTCTGTTTAATGTTAATCTTTTCCTCATGCTCTTCCTCCCTGCTCTGTTCTTAGTTTCTCTCCTTATATCAAAGAAGACATTTGGCATTTGTTTTTTAGGGATTGGCTAGCTTCACTTAGCATAATCTGCTCTAATGCCATCCATTTCCCTGCAAATTCCATGATTTTGTCATTTTTTAGTGCTGCGTAATACTCCATTGTGTATAAATGCCACATTTTTTTAATCCATTCATCTATTGAAGGGCATCTGGGTTGATTCCAAAGTCTAGCTATTGTGAATTGTGCTGCCATGATCATTGATGTGGCAGTATCCCTATAGTATGCTCTTTTAAGGTCCTCAGGGAATAGACCGAGAAGGGCGATAGCTGGGTCAAATGGTGGTTCCATTCCCAGCTTTCCTAGGAATCTCCATACTGCTTTCCATATTGGCCGCACCAGTTTGCAGTTCCACCAGCAATGTACAAGTGTACCCTTTTCCCCACATCCTCGCCAGCACTTATTGTTGCTTGACTTCATAATGGCTGCCAATCTTACTGGAGTGAGATGGTATCTTAGGGTGGTTTTGATTTGCATTTCTCTGACTGCTAGAGATGGTGAGCATTTTTTCATGTACTTATTGATAGATTGTATGTCCTCCTCTGAGAAGTGTCTGTTCAGGTCCTTCGCCCATTTGTTGATAGGGTTGTTTGTTATCTTGTTGTTTAATTTTTTGAGTTCTTTGTATATTCTGGATATTAGGGCTCTATCTGAAGTGTGAGGAGTAAAGATTTGTTCCCAGGATGTAGGTTCCCTATTTACCTCTCTTATTGTTTCTCTTGCTGAGAAAAAACTTTTTAGTTTGAGTAAGTCCCATTTGTTGATTCTAGTTATTAACTTTTGTGCTATGGGCGTCCTATTAAGGAATTTGGAGCCCGACCCCACAATGTGTAGATTGAAGCCAACTTTTTCTTCTATCAGGTGCAGAGTCTCTGATTTGATATCTAGGTCCTTGATCCATTTTGAATTTACTTTTGTGCATGGCGAGAGAAAGGGGTTCAGCTTCATTTTGTTGCATATGGATTTCCAGTTTTCCCAGCACCATTTGTTGAAGATGCTATCCTTTCTCCATTGCATGCTTTTAGCGCCTTTATCAAATATAAGAAAGTTGTAATTTTGTGGATTGGTCTCTGTGTCCTCTATTCTGTACCATTGATCCACCTGCCTGTTTTGGTACCAGTACCATGCTGTTTTTGTTACTATTGCTCTGTAGTACAGTTTGAAATCTGGTATCGCTATACCTCCCGATTCACACTTCCTGCTTAGAATTGCTTTTGCTATTCTGGGTCTTTTGTTTTTCCATATGAATTTCATGATAGCTTTATCTATTTCTACCAGAAATGCCGTTGGGATTTTGATTGGCATTGCGTTGAACCTGTAGAGAACTTTGGGTAATATCGCCATTTTGATGATGTTGGTTCTGCCTATCCATGAACAGGGTACATTTTTCCATCTTCTAAGATCTTCTTCTATCTCTCTCTTTAGGGTTCTGTAGTTTTCATTGTATAAATCTTTCACCTCTTTTGTTAGGTTGATTCCCAAGTATTTTATTTTTTTGAGGATATTGTGAATGGGGTGGTTTTCCTCATTTCCATTTCAGAAGTTTTGTTACTGATATACAGGGATGCCTTTGATTTATGCGTGTTGATTTTATATCCTGCCACTTTGCTGAATTCATTTATTAGTTCTAGTAGTTTCTTTGTAGACCCTTTTGGGTCTTCTAAGTATAGGATCATATCGTCCGCAAATAGTGATATTTTAAGTTCTTCTTTTCCTATTTTTATGCCTTTAATTTCTTTTGTCTGTCTAATTGCTCTGGCTAGTATTTCAAGGACTAAATTAAATAGAAGTGGTGAGAGAGGGCATCCCTGTCTTGTTCCAGATTTTAGCGGGAATGCCTTCAGTTTTTCTCCATTTAGAATGATGCTAGCCTGAGGCTTAGCATATATAGCTTTTACAATGTTGAGGTAAGTTCCTGTTATCCCCAGTTTTTCTAGTGTTTTGAACATAAAAGGATGCTGTACTTTGTCGAATGCTTTTTCTGCATCTATCGAGACAATCATATGGTTCTTATCTTTAAGTCTATTGATGTGGTGAATAATATTTATTGATTTCCGTATATTGAACCAACCTTGCATCCCAGGGATGAATCCTACTTGATCATGGTGCACAATTTTTTTGATATGCTTTTGTATTCGATTCGCCAGGATTTTATTGAGAATTTTTGCATCTATGTTCATTAGAGATATTGGTCTGTAGTTTTCTTTCTTTGAAGTGTCTTTGTCTGGTTTCGGGATCAGGGTGATGTTGGCCTCATAGAATGAATTTGGAAGAGCTCCTTCTTTTTCTATTTCTTGAAATAGCTTGAAAAGTATTGGTATTAATTCTTCTTTGAAGGTTTTGTAAAACTCCGCTGTATACCCATCTGGTCCAGGGCTTTTTTTGGTTGGTAGTCTTTTGATGGCTTCTTCTATTTCTTCCTTTGTTATTGGTCTGTTTAAATTGTGTGTGTCTTCCTGACTCAATCTGGGCAGCTCATATGACTTAAGAAATTTATCGATGTCTTCACTGTCTTCTATTTTATTAGAATATAGGGTTTCAAAATACTTTCTAATTATCTTCTGTATTTCTGTAGTGTCTGTTGTGATATTGCCTTTTTCATCCCGTATGTTAGTGATTTGAGTTTTCTCTCTTCTTCTCTTCGTTAGCATGGCTAAGGGTCTGTCGATCTTATTTATTTTTTCAAAGAACCAACTTTTAGTTTTATCAATTTTTTCAATGGTTTTTTTTGTTTCAATTTCATTGATTTCCGCTCTGATTTTAATTATTTCTTGTCTTCTGCTATATTTGCTGTTGTTTTGCTCTTCCTTTTCTAGGGTTTTGAGATGTAGTGTGAGTTCGTTTATTTGTTGGTTTTTTCTTTTTTTGAGGAATGAACTCCAGGAAATGAATTTCCCTCTTAAAACTGCTTTCATTGTGTCCCATAGATTCCGGTATGTTGTGTCTGAATTGTCGTTTATCTCTAAGAATTTTTTGATTTCCTCCTTTATGTCTTCTGTAACCCATTGATCATTCAGTAACATATTGTTTATTTTCCATGTGATGCAGGATTTTTCCTTCCTTCTTTTTTCATTGATTTCCAGTTTCATTCCATTATGATCAGATATGGTGCATGGTATTATCTCCACTCCTTTATATTTACTAAGAGTTGCCCTATGGCATAATATATGATCTATCTTTGAGTACGATCCATGTGCTGCTGAGAAGAACGTGTATCCACTTGATGATGGTTGGTATATTCTATATATGTTGGTTAAGTCTAGGTTATTGATTGTGTCATTGAGTTCTATAGTTTCTTTATTCAGCTTTTGTCTGGAGGATCTGTCTAATGGCGAGAGCGGTGTGTTGAAGTCACCCATAATTATTGTGTTGTGGTCAATTTGACTTTTGAACTTGAGGAGAGTTTGTTTTATGAACGTTGCTGCACCATTATTTGGTGCATATAAATTGATAATTGTTATGTCTTGTTGGTGAATAGTTCCTTTTAACAGGATATAGTGTCCTTCTTTATCCCTTTTGATTAACTTAGGTTTGAAGTTGATTTTATTCGATATGAGTATGGCCACTCCTGCTTGCTTCCGAGGGCCATGTGAGTGGTATGATTTTTCCCAACCTTTCACCTTCAGCCTGTGTATGTCTTTGCCTATCATATGAGTCTCCTGAAGGCAGCATATTGTTGGATTTGTTTTTTTGATCCAGGTTACCAGCCTGTGTCTCTTGATTGGTGAGTTTAGTCCATTAACATTTAAGGTTACAATTGAAATATGATTTGTACTTCCAGTCATGTTTATTTATTTATTTATTTTAGTTTGGCTAGTTTTTACTTTTTGGTTGTTTTCCTCCCCCTTTACTGAGATACCTCCCGCTGTTGGTTTTGGGCACTGTTTTTCCATTCCTCTTCTTGTAGAATTTTGCCCAAAATGCTTTGCAGTGCTGGTTTTCTGGCTGCGAAATCTTTTAGCTTTTGTTTATCGTGAAAGATTTTAATTTCATTGTCAAATCTGAAGCTTAATTTTGCTGGATACAGTATTCTTGGTTGGAATCCATTATTTTTCAGCGTTTGAAATACATTGTTCCAGGATCTTCTCGCTTTCAAAGTCTGTGATGAAAAATCAGCCGTTAACCTAATTGGTTTACCCCTGAATGTAATCTGCCTCCTTTCCCTCGTAGCTTTTAATATTCTCTCCTTGTTCTGTATGTTGGCTATCTTCATAATTATATGTCTTGGAGTTGGCCTATTACAGTTTTGGATGTTTGGGGTCCTGTAGGCTTCCAGGATTTGGCAATCCATTCCATCTTTCATCTCTGGGAAGTTTTCTAGGATTATTTCATTCAATAGGTTGTCCATTCCTTTGGCTTGAATCTCTGTGCCTTCTTCTATCCCAATGACTCTCAAATTTGGTTTTTTGATGAAATCCCATATCTCTTGGATAGATTGCTCGTGAGATTTAAGCATCTTTTCAGTATTGACTATATTCTTTTCAAGTTGATAAACTTTGTCTTCATTATCTGATGTTCTGACTTCTACTTGATCTAGTCTATTTGTAATATTCTCGTTAGCATTTTTAATCTGGTTTATGGTTTCTTGCATTTCTAAAATCACTGTTTGGTTTTTTTTTAAGATCTCTATCTCCTGGTAAAGCTCGTTCTTTGCAGTTTGAATTTGTTTGTTTAGTTGGTTTTCAAAATATACTTTCAATTCTTGGATTTGCTGTCTCATGTCTTCTCTAAAATTCTGTTCCATCTGAGTTAGGTATGCCTTGATTTCTTTCCCTGTCCATGTTTCTGATGCTTCTAGGTCCTCCTGTAGATTTAAGTTGTCCTGCATTATCTGTACTCCTTTTTTCCCTGGTTTTTTCATGTTGTTCACGTTACTTTCCAGCTCTATTTGACTGCTTTGTAACTGCTTTCTCCTATACATTTGTTTTGGCTTTGTTTATATCTGTTTTTTTCTCCTTTGTGGTGGGAGATTATGCCTATAGATGTTGGGCTTTATTGTACTTTAGAGCTGATTCATTCAATTTATAAAGGGCTTCCGGATTTTGTATGCATATAGTGATTTGTTTTTTGTTCTTAGGACTTTATGTTGGGTGCTATGAAGGTATAGGGTTAGTATGTCTTGGCTACTTTAGAAGATTGCTCTACTGAAGGGGGATGCTAACCGTCAATTGGATCAGGGTGTTGGTAGTAGCTAGGTATTTAGGAGCACTATAGACGGCCTCGAAACATTCACCTGTTTGCATTTAGACAGTTACACGAAATGGAGGACGTAATGCTTGGGATGAAAGTTGGGGGGAAGGGAAAGGAAGGTGCTCTTGAAAAGTAAGAAGGAGGGGGAGTTAGATAGCATAGAGGAGAATGGAAAGAACAATAAAACTTGGAAGGGGAGAGAAAGAGGGAAAAAGGGAGAGAAAAAATAAAATAAAATAAGAAATAAAATTAGGTCTTAGAGATCCATTTTCTTCTCTTCCCGTAGGCAAAGCTGTGCCCTCCGGGCTGAGATTTGCCCTCAATGTGTCAACAGCAATCCCTGTAAGGCGGCTCCTGGGAGTCTCTCAATCCTGTTGGTCCAGAGCCATTTCACTTCTACAGCCCCTCCTCCCCTTCCTCCTGCCAGCCAGCCAGGTCCTGTGCACCGGAGGAGGTTCTCCAAGGATTTGGTTACACTTTCAGCCCCTCTGGGTGCTCTATTTCCCTAATGACTGAGCACTCTCTCTGTCATTCATCTAAGCCCCAGTGCTGTGGAGCTGTGTTCTGGGAGTCAATAGTTTAATTTTTCCGGACCCCTTTGGTGGGCACACCTTCGGAGTCTGGCGGCTAAGACCATTGGTGTCGCCACTGGTGGTAATGGGAGTTGGGGGTCGAGGATCCCATCTGCTTCCCTCAGCCCCTACAATCACGACCACTCCGCTGGCAGTAGGAGGAGTTGGGGGTCTGGAGTGTCCTCTGTTTCCCTCCGCCCCTACTGTCACGCCCTCTCAGTTGGCGGTTGGGAGTCTTCTCTGCTTCCCTCTGCCCCTACAGTCACGCCCACGTCACTGGCAGTATTGGGAGTTGGGGGTCGAGAGTCCTTTGGCCCTTACAGTCACGCCCACGGAGAGATTTTGAAGTTTCCGGTTGTTTGTATCTGATGCGGGTGGGAGTCACACACCTGCTAAAGTAGATTCCGCTGGGAAGGAATCTCTTTGGCCAAACTTTGGTGACTTCCCCTCTCTGCAATGGCGGGCCCCTGCCTCCTTGCTGGAGTGTCCGAAGGGAGGGGTGGAACTGGCTTGTCTCTGGTCTGACCCAATCTCTGGTTTTAGTTCCCAGTTCGCTATTTCATAAAGGCTTGGTTAGATTTCCTTCACGTCATCTCAGGGGGGGGAGCCGTTTGCCGGGTGGGCGGGGCCGTTCGCAGTGGGGGCGGGGCCGTTAGCAGAGCTGGGAGGGCACAGGCCGTCTGCCGGGCAGGGACCCTTCTAGCCGCGCAGGGCCGCTGGGGGCCACCTGCAGAGCCTGGGGCGGTGGCCACGGGCGGGGCGCCAGCAGAGCCCGGAGGGCGGGGGGCCCGGTTTGCCGGGTGGGCGGGGCCGTTTGCAGAGCCAGGCGGGCAGGGGGCCGTTAGCCGTGCGGGCGGGGCGTTAGCAGCGCCGGGAGGGCACAGGCCGTGCGGGCCGGCCAGGGAGCCGCGAGGAGCCGCGGAGGGGCGGGGGGGGCGGGGGGGGGGGGGGGGGGGGGGCCCGTTTGCCGGGTGGGCGGGGCCGTTAGCAGAGCCAGGAGGGCGCAGGCCGTTTGCCAGGCCAGGCGGGGACCCTTCTCACTGCCCCGGGCCGCAGGGGGCCGCTTGCAGAGCCGGTTGGGCGGTGGCTGCAGGATTGGACCTCTGCACCCGCGTGGCCGGCCAAGATTCACTTGTCTGGGGCCAACTGTCACCTCTAATATAACTTACTACTTCCTGGCAGGTCTCCTTTCAGCGGAATTTTGCTAGAAGTTCCTCAGTAGGTAGAATGTAGCTGTTTTAATGGGTGTTTCTGATCCGGTTAATGTGGAGATACTGAAAATGCTGCTTCCTTGCCGGCCGCCATGTTGGATCCCCCCAAACAACGACTCTTAACATTGATTAGCACATTCACTGGTGGGAACAAGTTGGGTAGGGGTGATTGGTTATTACAAGAGGGGGATTCGTTTGAACTGATTGGTTTAGGCCACGAGGGGTGTACGTGCTAAACTACATGGTTTCCCAACATGTTATCAACCACCATAAACTACTGGGGGGTCATATCGCATTCCAGGTATTTTCCCTGTCTCATGCTGATTGGAGGTTGCTAGGGGGTTGCTATGGGTCCTCACCTAGCCTAACTGAGTCAGGGACACCTGGCGCCAGAGACCTCTCCTGTTATTTACATACAAACAACTCAGCAGGGTGGATATGTGCCTAGGAGTGCTCTGTGCATTTTTCTAAGGACAAGGGTCACACCCCCTTCCTTGGACAGGCTTTGCTCTGAGGTAGAGGCTGGTTTCTCAAAAATGGAGTCACATCAGTTTCTCAAGATCAAGGGAATAGAGGGGCTAATATGTATCAAATTCCTATACTCTTCTTGGCTATAGAGAGCTGAGAACATAATATAACGAGGAAATCATGATCAACAGTAGGTACAAGTTGATCCTACACAGCTAAGCATCCACTTTTTTGGTAACAACCCAACTATTGAAATAAGATGATAGGTGTGAAGCCTCTTTGTATGGTAAGGCTGCCTTAAGGAGCAGTTCCCTCCCTGTTCTAGGAAGAGGAGAACAATCTCAGCGACACTGGGAGACTCATGAAACTCCTTGGGGGTCCAGGGCAAATGGACGAGACCCCTATAGACATAGTTGATAGATAATACCTCAACTTTACCATGACAGTCTTTCTGGAGGATTAGAAAAAAGCCTTCCTATGAATGCAGCCCTGGCTGTAGAGCTGCACCAGAGGAGAAGAAAGAACTTTCTATCAGAATAGCCACAGTAAATTTCTTTAGAATTTTTTAAGTGCTAGTGATCACAAACACTGCTGAGGATGTGGTATATGGTAAAGCATTTGTCTATCTGAGGTCTTCCCCTGGCTGTTCCAGACAGAGGGGTCCAGAGTGGGACAGGGAATTTTAGGATCAGCAATTTGTCATCAGACTTTGGCACCCTAGGCTGAAATATGGCACACAAGCAATAGACTTACCTTGTAGGGATTCACGATTTCTAAATGGTAGAGAACAAATAATGACAACAATTGATAGAACTGATTCATTCACTATTGTAGATGAGAGCCTAAATGACCTTCTATCAGAAATGTACAGATCCAGAAGGCTGAACATAAGGACTTGGTTGAACTTAACACCACCACCACCATCCAGTCACCTGGGTATAATTGGCATCTGTAGATTATTTCAAACTACAGTGGAATACATATTCTCTAAAGCTCACATGGAATATTCACCAAGAAATATCATATTTGGGGCTGCAAAACACATTCTATCTTATTTAAAAGAATAGAAATGATATAATGCCTACTATCAGACTGTAATAGAATTAAACTAGAAATCAGTAACAGAAAGATAGCTAGAAAATCCTGAGATACTTGGAAATGAAAGAACAAATTACTTCTGAATAACATAATGGTCATCTGGATGGAGTGGCACATACTGGTAATCCAAGCAACTCTGGAGGCTGAGTCAGGAGGATCACAAGTTCAAGACCAGCCTCAGCAACTTAGTGAGGTCCTAAACACCTTAGTGAGACTATGCCTTAAAATAAAAAATAAAAAGGACTGGGAATGTATCTCTGTGCTAAAGTGCTCCTGGGTTCAATTCCCAGTATCTAAATAAATCAATAATACAATGGTCAAAGATATCAATAGATTTTTTAAAAATATTTTGATTAAATAAAAATGGAAATACAACTTATCAATATTTGTGAAATTCAGCAAAAGCAGTACTAAGAGGAAAATGTGTAGCATTAAGTGCATATATTATAAAAGAATAAAGTCAATCACCTAAGTAAAACTGTTTTTGCAGATGACATGATTTGCTATGCAGAATATCTGAAATAATTAACAATAATAAACAATAAAAAGAATTTCCAATAACCAAGACATGCCTGTAGCAAGATTATGGGATATATGGAAAATATAAGAATCACTTTCTTACATACTAGAATAAACAATTGAAATTTAAAAAAAAAAACAAAACTGAAATAGTAATTCTCTCTCCAATCCAATAGTCTCCACTGGCTCAAAACTTTTTATTTTTATTTTTTTGGTACAAAGGATGGAACTCAGGGGTACTTAAACCACTGAGCCACATCCCCAATCCTTTTTTTTTTTTTTTTTTTGTATTTTATTTAGAGGCAGAGTCTTGCTGAGTTGCTTAAGTCTTCCCTAAGTTGCTGAGGCTGACTTTGAACTCATGATCTTTCTGCCTTAGCCTCCTGAACTGCTGGGATTACAGGCGTGTCACTGTGCCCAGCAAGCATTCTTATTGGTGAGATCTATTAAATTTTCAAGGAAACAGATAAGACTATATTATACACATTCTAGAAAATAGGAAACACAAAACTACCAATTTTTGAGGTTAGTGTAATCTTGATATCAAAATAGATAAGGACAGCACAAGAAGAGGTAAAAATGAGATTCCTGTATCAAACTCAAAAAGTACATTATATAAAGAGAAATTATTCTTCTTTAGCAAAGGTTTTTTACAGTTAGTATACATGGGACAGTGTCCTCTGCACCTCATATGTGCTCATTCATTTAACTGGCATAGCAAACCTATAAGCTAGATATTAGTGTCACCCCCACTTAATAGATAAGGAAATGGAAATATTATATCCAGTACTACCTGGGTAGCAATTGATATATTTTTTAAGAGAGAGAATTTTTTTAATATATATTTTTTTTTAGTTTTTGGCGGACACAGCATCTTTGTATGTGGTGCTGAGGATCGAACCCGGGCCGCACGCATGCCAGGCGAGCGCACTACCACTTGAGCCACATCCCCAGCCCCAGCAATTGGTATTTTGATTACCTAAAAATGAACATTTATACTTAAAGAAGAACATATAGATAAAATAAACATTGATTGAATACATTAATATATAAAACTCACTGATAAGTATATAGAACAAAAGAAAAATTCCTAAAAATTAATGATCAAAAAACCCAGATGTTCTTATTATTAAAGGCTGCAAAACAAATTATCCTAAAATTCAGTGGCTTCAAATAATAATCCATGAAATTTTATTCACAGGTTTGCCATTTAACCAGGGATTACTTCATCTCTGCTCCACCTACAAATAGCTGGGGTGTCTTAAATGCTGGGGACAGAACCAGCTAAAGTAAGGCAAACTAGAGGCTTGTAAGCCAAACCCTGTCTGTTTTAATATGGTCCACAAATGAAAAATGATTTAAATATTTGCTGTATGGCTTTTTAAGAAAATGTTTGCTGACCCCTGTCCCAGGGGTTTAACCACCTATGTATGTCACAGTCAATACCAGCAAGCACTGAATTCTTAGGGGGAGATGTTTGCAATATAGCCAGAACTGCTTGTTCATGCAGATTTGGGTGTCAAGGGTCAGATTGAGAGAGAGGAGGAGAGAGAGTAGGGAGAAGCTGTATCACCTTTTACGGCCTAGCCTGAAAAAATCATGTAGTCATTTCTATTACATTCTATCCACTGAGGCAGTTACAAAGTTCTGTCCAGACTCAAGGGAAGGGAAGTTGGTTCTGCATCTTGATAGAAAACAACAAGGTTCTAGAAGTGAATAGAGGACATAACAGATTGCTACAGCCATTTGGGGAGAAAATATCATCTGTGATAAATGGAAACCCCGAGGAGGTGTGTGAAGAATGTGAGTGGGCATGTCAGGTACCCTTGGATGGAAAACAAGTGCATGAAGCAATTCTAATAGCTAGAGAGGCAAATTAGAGTGATGAGATCTTTGTAATATCTTCCAGATTAGCACAATAAAAAACTATGTTGGGTAACATTAAACTTTATCAGGTTGTGCAAAAAAAAAAAATAATAATAATAAACCTCATGCCCTTATAGTAAACTGCGTAATTTATGGGCAGCCTATTTAGAATAATTTAGTGAAACTGCATATGTGCATGACTACAATCCAACATTTCTACCCTTTGTACATATGATAGAAATAGTCTCTTGGGTGTACCATTGTAACGCTGTTTTATTTAGGAAAAATGAGAATAATAAAATTTCCCTCAACAGGAGAATGTATTAGTAAAACTCAATATATGTAAATAACAAAATTCTAAGACAACCTTGGTATAAACAGATCTCAAAATGATAGTCAATGAGGAAAGGAAGAAGTAGAAAGACAGGTCTGGCAGAATATTATTTGTAAACTAAGAGCATAGGAAAGGGGACCCACATAGTGGGATGGACTAGAATTAGTAACTAAGGCCAAAGGGTAAAAACTAATTATTTTAAGGAAAAAAATGTTATGTGAGATGCTTAGTAGGAAATAGCTTTCTTAGGCCCTGGAAATTATGATTCAGTGGGCCTATGGTAGAACTTGAGAATCGTCATTGTTTACAGCTATTCTAGAGCTTAATAGCTCATGAAAGCTGGCAAGTTCTGAAAGTAACTAATGCTTTGACAGATTGATTTGCAAGTATGTATTTAGTTTGGATTGTTGATTTGAAAACTGCCGCAGTCTGGCTGGGCACAAAGTCATGAGCCACTCAAGCAGGAACAAACTTTATTTTTGAAACTGCCGCCAATGCCCCGTACGCTCCCGGGAAGATTGCGACCGACCCTGCGGCGTTCTCCCAGTCCCCAACAGGAAGTCCCTCCTCCAGAATTCCCTCCTACCACACTTCCCCAACCAATGGGAACTCTCCAGGAATCCTGTAGCAGGCTGAGGTGGACAGGAGGAGTCCAATATCCATATGAATGCAGATCTTGACATAATCATATCATCTCAATGGCTTGCTGGCCTCACCTTTCAACCAAAAATACCATGCATCATATTACTTGGCTGTGGCTCTTAGCAGAAAACAACAGAAATTGATAGGGTTGACAAAAGCAGATGTGGTGTTGTTCGGCAGGTTTTCAAGGGGTTCAGAAGATTGTCAGGAAGGAGATAAGTTCTGCCTTGGAAAGGGCCCAGCGAGAAATGGAGACCAGTTATTTCTCATTGTTTTTATGCTTTGCTCACAAAGCAATTTGAATTCAGGTAGTAAGTATCTGTTTAGTCTAGAAGACAGCAGATTGTCATCTTAATAGTTCTTTCATCTTGTATTTTGTGGGGAGAGGTAGTTCCCTAAAAGAACCCCAAGGAGTTGTTATAAAAAGAAGAGGAGTGTATAATGGGCAGTTACAAGGCATTGGTTTTCCACATGTCAAGGCATAGCAGAAAGAATCAGAAAGAGGCAAGGCAGAGATGAGAGAGATTTTGAAGTAAGACAAGTTTGGGTTCAAATTTCTTGGTATGCCCCATGCGTACCTTCAACAGCTTCCTTAACCACTTTGATTATATCTATCCCCTTTCAGGATTTTGCTGCCTCCTGCCAAATGCCTGGTTTAGCTGGCTCTTTCCTTATCAGCTTGCCCAGCATCACAGCAGATGATCCAGTGTGGTCCACAAATGGCTGGAGACCATGGAGTTGTGCAGGAAAGGCTTATGTGCATGAAAGCTCAGCACTGGGAATTGTAAAGATGGTTGACAGCGGGTATCTTTTTGTGGGCCACTTACAAGGCTAATGTTCTGCAACTCTGTATTGAGGCAGCTGGAGCCTCTCAGATGAACTACCTTTGGAACTTTCTCTACATCTCGAACCCTGAAAGTTCCTGTATCATCTTTATCATCCTCACCTCCACTCATCTGTGATTTCCAGTCTTCTCTTTGGCCCATATATTTAAGCTTGATTACTGTTCATAAATAAAACTCCTACATTTTAAGTTTTAACATTAAAGTTTAAACCTAGTAACATGATCCTTTGTTAAGAGGACTCCCAGATATTTCCTGCCCATTTGCCAGGACACCTCCTATCTTTCCTGCTTGGGCTTAAGGTGTCTGTCTCCTTGAGGTTTGCAGCAGTAACAGACAAATGCATGGCTCCACTTGGGGCAGGAGTTGCCAGGCAGCTCAGTCCCCCCGGGTAGGCAACATTTTCTAGAGTTCTGCAGCCGCTGACTTTAAATTGGTGGCCTCCAACATTAACAATAGATCAGCTGGTTAATCCACCATCACAACCAGATTCCTGATGCCTGGTGTTTCCTCTTCCCTCACTGCACCCAAGCATTAGTAAAGAACTCAATTATTATGATATCAGGTTTTATAGATGGCTTCCACCCACAGAGATATTCACATGGCCGTGAGAAGAATGATGGGGAGAATTGATAGATCAGTGAAACATCAAGGGCAAGAATGTTCTGGAAAGATATTAGGAATGGAATATGTAAGAAAAAAATCCTAAGAGCCATGTAGATTATATAAAAAAAAAAAAGTCATGAATGAGGAGCTAGGGTAAAGAGAAGCAAGAAGGTTTAGGGCAGGAAGTTTCTAATATGTGTAATATAATTCCAATTTTGTAAAACAAAAAAATGCATATAAATGTTTAGACTGGAAAGCAGAGCGATCTACCCCAAGTGTTAGCCACAGTTAGTTGTCTCTAGGGTATAAGAAATTATTTCTTTCCATGTTTTACCTCTCAAAATTTTCGACAATGGAAATATATCAGCATATTAGAGAAGTCTTAATTTTCCTTAGATTATTGGTATTTGTGGATTCTGAGAAAAGTCTTACTGACAGCTTGTTGTAAAACAAGAATAAACAGAATCAGAAAGGGAGCAACCTGGGAGGGTGAAGCCGAGACCAGAAAGTTGACCCTCTGGTGTCAATAGCCAGGCAGGGGTGGAGAGGGGACCCCAGGAGAGGTGGTAAGACAGACTTCCGCCCCATGAATTATTTGTGAGATAAGTATTTGGAACTGCATTTTCAAAAGCCTTTAATGTTTGAGAAAAACATCTCACAGGAAGGTTAAACCCCAACTGATGGATCCTATTCCCTGTTGTCGTCTTAGTTTCCCTTAAAGCTACTCCTTATCACGAAGCATGTACTGTGAAAATATTTTTAATGTCTCACAGAAGACAGACCAATTGCTCTGAATAAGCACTTGCTGGCTACCTACCATGTGCCTAGCTCTGTGCTATCGGCTGCAAGAAATAAAAGCAAAGCAAGAGGCAGATGATCCCTTTGTAGGAGATGATGTCTGGTTGAAAAAAATGCCAGTCAACAGGCTTTAAGCCGTTAGTGCAGCTGTGTTGGAAACATGTGGGTGGAAACAGCAGAGACAGGAGGGCACTGTGGGCATAGGGGAGCTCTGAGGAGCCAGCTCACCTTTGACCTGAAGGAGGAGGCTCAAGATAGAGGTGAAGCACAATGTTTTCTCATAACTTCTTGGCCACTTGTGGCTCAGATGAAGAGATTATTACCAGTTGTTTTAGTTAGCTTTCACATCGCCATGACCAAAATGCCTGACAAGAACAACTTGGAGGAGGAAAAGTGTATTTGGGACTCATGGTTTCAGAGGTCTCAGTTCATAGGTGGCCAACTCTATTGCTCTGGGTCTAAGGTGAGGTGGGTGTACATCATGGGGGAAGGGCCTAGCAAAGGAAAGCAGCTCAGCTCATGGTAGGGTCAGAAACTGGGGGAAGGGGAAGGGGCCACAGGGAAGATATTCCCTTCTAGGATACACCCCCAGTGACCCACCTCCTCTAGCCATGCCCACCTGCCTATAGTTACCAGTAAGTCAATCCATTCAAATTAGAGTGGACTGATTAAGTTATAGCTCTTATAATTATTTTACTTCTGAATATCTGCAGAAACACGGGAGCTTTGGGGGAGGGGATACTTCATATCAAAAGCACAACACCATAGATACAGCTCAGAGAGAGGATGGTTTCTCTGAATCTTGTTTCTAAAATATAAAGTGTACACATATTTACAGCAATGAAATAAATTATAGTATTCAGTGTGCCATTTTGAAAATCTTGTCTAATTTTAATGCTTTATAGATGATTAGCAGCACAGACTTCTGTGGCATTTATAATCCATAAATATACATTTGCTCAGCAGTGTGCTAAGTATTGGAAGATGTCCATTATATCAGTTTATTTAAAAATCAAATGATTTGCATTTATTTGGTCTCCGATTCAAAAAACTGAAAAAACTTAAAACACTCATGCTCCATCAATATCACCTTTCAGATCTTTTCTACTCCCAAGATTAAATAGCTCTATGATTTTTCTCCCTAGTAGAATACAAAACAAGCTGCCAGTGCAGGTAGCATTGCACACTTCAGTGCATCTGTGGCAGGGGGAAAAAAAAAATCAATGGAATGAATAAGCACTGGGTACCATTATTAAACCATGCGCAAGTAACTGTCTATTATAAAGTAATACTGGGAAAATATTTAGGGAAGTGGATTTATCATCTTAAAATAGGAAAACTAATGGGATATGTAGTGCTAACATTATTTTGAAATAGAAAAATGAATTTCTTCCTTGCTTTCTATTTCGCTGATAGAACACATGAGAGATTACAATACTGATTATCAGCGGCTAAGGAGCGTATGGAGAAAATATGCAACTGGCTGATTCAGTTGGTCTAGTGAAAGAAGTGGTCAATCAATTGGGGGAAAAGTTGCTAATTCGGTGAAGAAGCTCAATCTGTGCAGCTGTTTCATTGGTTTTGACTTCTCCTGACAGTTCAATACTGAAGCCCTGTGGAAATACCAACTGGGCTTTTTTTTTAGGATGTTGAAATAATGAGTTGATTCAGCTAAACCAACAAGAGAAAAGATCAATTCGTTAAAAGAAAAGATTTCAAAATCACTCATCTTGTTTAAATAGAAAACAGTTAATCGTTTGATGTTTCTAACCAGGGTAAGAAATGATCTTTTATTAAATGTATTCAATGCCTGACTAATCATTTACTCACCAAACTGAATATTTCTTGTTAAATAAGCCTCAAAACACAGACTCTGATGAACTCTGTGGTTCTTGAGTATCCAACCTATTTCCAAGAGTTCAGATGAAGAGATTATTACCAGTTGTTTTAGTCAGCTTTTACATTGCCTCAGTTCCCCCAACACACACCTTCCTGTGTCCTGCTCTGTGAGCAGGAGGCCTGGACTCATTTTCCACAATGGCTCCTGTGGAAAAGAGGTGGCGATGCTGTAGGCCTCAACCAAGTGTTCTGTAGGCCACTTCCTGTTGCTTGTGGGTGTTCCTGTGAATGAATGTGAAGGTCAGAGAAATTTTAAGTTATCACCTTCCCTGGTTCCATCTCACTTTAAAGGCCCAATGTAAAGATCTTGAATAATTAATTAAGGTTTTCTGATCGCTCCTTGGGAAAAATTAGCCTTTCTTTCTTTCTTTCTTTTAATAAAGTGAGTATGATAAGAACACTTACTCTATCCTACCCAGTCGTAGATCAAGGACTTTACAGATATGACCTTGTTTAATTCTCATGACAATTTCCTGAAGGATTCTAATTATCATTCCCACTTTACAGATGAGAAGACAGCTGTTTAGGTAAGCTCCTCAAGGTTACACACTGAGTAAATGGCAGAATCAAGGATTAAACCTGGGTCTACCTGATACTCAAGTCTGTGCTCTTAACCCCCACATGGTACTTTCTTCTTACACATGTGCCAAATAGCAATCCAGTTTTCATATCATATGTAGTTGCCCTTAGGCAAGAACCCAATAACCCTCAAGGCTGCCAAGTACGTGCTTTTAGAGGACAATGGCCCAAATAAACCTTTTCCCAGTTCAGTTATTCCTACAGCACAAGTTGTTAAAAGTGCAGAATTTTAGGCACAGTAGCCCTAGTCTGTCACATTGGATACTATGGAGCCAGGCCAAAGGCAGTCATATATGGCCTGGACATGTTCTTTCTCAAAGAAGCTGCTGTTCCAGTTGGCTGGCACCAGACCCGCCTAATGAACCACAGCTTGAATGCATGCTCCCTCTCTGGGGAGAGCAGCAATGCAGAGCGAACAAAGACAGGTACTTCTCTCCCACATCTCTCTTAAGGATGCTTACTCTGAGTGTAAGATGGGGTTAGATAAACTGGGGCTCAGTTCAACCAGACCTCTGAGGGACACCCCTAGCCCCAGGATCTAGGTCTGCTTCCAGTTAATGACCTTCCTCCGTGGGAAATTCTCCAGACATATTTCTTTCCTGTGGCCTTACGGAATCAGTCTTGCTGGACTAATCTAATTATCATCATGTTGGAGAGAACTGCTGAGAGGCACATGGTATTGGGAGGAAGGGGTAAATATCTAAGCCATCACTTCCTCCCATCATCCCCTTCACTTTGAACACTGCTTACAACTATGGACCACCAAGCACATATGCTTTCTTTGGCTACTTGACTGTACCCTTCTTAGTGACTTCTTCCTCCCATCAAAACCTATTAATCTATTGTTCCATTCCCCAGTAATCTGATTAAAAACGTTATTCTGTTGTGAAAATTATTAAAGTCTTTTATTTTTATGATTTTTTTTTCTTTCTGTGGCTCCCAAGTGTATAGCAATAGCCACATGTGAAAAGGTGTGGTGTCTTCATATCCTAAAAGAGATCCCCATGGAACCCTGAAGGAAGGTTTCCAGTACTGCTCATGGGAACAAAAATTGAGGTCTTGCCTCCAGCCAGAACATACTTGGGAAGCCACACTCACTGAGTCAGTGAAAATATTCACTAAAGTGTGTCTACAAATTGTTTATAATACATTTAAGTGGAACCAATAAACTAGTTTTTTTTTTCTTCTTTGCAGGCTATTCATATCCCTATGTGTTTATTTTTTCTCCACGTATAAACACTGTATAGTTGTTTTAAACTTTTTAATGTATTATAAGCAAAACTGTCCAGAAAGACCTGCTTGAGACCAGAAGCATAATTTAACTTTAGGTTATGTCCATGTGTCCACATAGGCACAGAGAAAAGAGTTGAAGTAATTATCAAGACGAAATAACCCCGTTTCTGCCACGAAAGAGGTTAGAATTTTCATAAGGTAAGAAATTTTCTAAATTGGCTGTGAATCCTGTTTTGCCGCTCTCTACTTTGTCTGAAAAAAAAAATCATTTTTCAAGTTGAATTGTGTTGGGAGGTGGGGACATTGGGAAATGGGAGGAATGAGGAAAACAACCGCATTTCATTCACAGGACCAGGAGCACATCCAGTTCAAGGCCCATATAGGCTTCATTTCTATGTTTTAAACCATTCCAAATCTTCACCTTGGTCTGGTAATTAGATAAACTGAGACAAATGAGCCAATTGGCCCCCTGGTGCTTTCATCACAATGGTTCTGGAACAAATACCTCCTCTCCCAATAACATCCCTGTGCCAGATCAGAAGGACATTCATTTCCACAGTCTTTCTGGGCCCTGCCAGCCCAGGTGATTGAAGTCTCCCGTTGGCAGCATGAATGTGCTCTCTCTCTATCACCAACCATTTCAAGGCAGAAACGTTGCATTAGGTTTGGCACAGCTTGGGTGAGAGCTGCCTCCTTCAGGATGATCACGCCTTCCAAGAGCCTCGTTGTTGACATAATCATTCTTTCAAACGGCTCCTGGGAGGTTTGCTTCCCTAGCTGCTGTGCATTTTCTCTGATGGGCTTTTAAAAGTAAACAGAAAGTTCCTGAAGTTAGGTATATTTGGAGTTGGAAGTATTGTTGGGATGAATCAGGTATCATGGAGGCAGAAAGCAGAATGGTCACTGCCAAGGGCCGTGGGACATGGGGGCTATGAAGTTGTTGATTAGTAGGTATCGAATTTCAGTTTGGGAAGAAAAAATATTCTAGAAATGGATGGTCATAAGCCTAGGAGTGAATGATCCCAAAATGCACACTTAAAAATGGCTAAAATGATCATTTTTATATTATATGTATTTTATCACAATAAAAAAAAAAATAAGACCCCTTCTGGGTTGGTCAACACTTTCTGAAACACTTTCTATTGTCATGGAAATGTTTGAGTTTTTTGTTTAATGGTAACTTTCCTGTCTCATAGCTGTCAATGGACAGGCCAGAAATATAGTTGTGGGACCTAGGTTATGCAGAGTCAAACTGAAAATAAGAGTGGTTCTCACTATTGACAGTGAGAACCACTTCATTCCTTAAGTAGGAAGAGAGTTAAATTTGTGAATTCATCATGATTCCAGACACTGGAAATCTGGAGCACCTAGCTATTTTGAAATATGGGAACTTCTCTAGGGTCTGACGGGAGTTTCTGATGAACCTTCAGGTCCTCCCCACCCCCAACAGCCTCTGGGGATATGCCTTGCTTGGGTGTTTTCTCTGACTATCTACTTACTGGTTGAATGTTCAATACCTTGACCCCTTCCCTATTTTATGTATATCGCATTAATCTACTGATGTTACTCTGGACATATTTACATTCAGTGACTTGGTTAAAAGACATTGTTCTACATTTAAATAAAGTAAAAAGTATATATAAAAAATAAACAAGCTTCAAAAAAATTTATAAGACCTTATCTATTTAATGGGAATGTGGTTATTTTACTGGTTTGTTTCCTATTATCTGCACTTCAAAACCATTCATCAGGACATTTTAACAAAGGGAAGGAACTGACAATAAAGAAAAATAAGGGTCTTTATACAGATCTTTATAAATACCTTAAAATGTTCTTTAAAGCAAATTTCTTACTTTAAAATAAAATGCAATTAACATCTCTTGCATTCCCTAAGGAATTTGGCTTAAGTGCAGTACATTGCTCCAAATGGAAAACAAAAGGAAAATCGAGTTGAGATGCTAAACACCCAGCAGAATAGCGATCAATGTTAATGCTCACACACACCTTCTGCTCTGCCATTATTTCCACAGTTAAGCAGTTACCCACGCAGCAGCTGACACCGTACCTGTGCTCCTGCATCAAAACCTTGCTTAATGAGACTACTTGTGTGTACTAACTGCTGTTTTGAATCATTTCTGCCGACAAGATGAAGTCATTATGTATGGGCGTAGCATCTCCTTCAAATTATTAATTTGAAAAGCTAAAAACAACCCCCAGCCAATCTAAGACAGGAATATCGAGAATGACACAACAGCCTTAGGACTTTTTGCTGGAACCTTCTGAAAATAATGCTTAAGCCCATTTCTGAAAGATTCAGGATCCTCAGGAGAAGTGAAACTTATAACTGACTTCTCTCTCTGGACTATGGACATGAAAAAGACACTGTGACCACAAACCATAGATATTTTGACATTTTATTTATTAACAAATGTTCAAGCCTTTAACTTCTAAATGATCCCCTCAATCACAAAGCCCCAATTTAAGGTTTTTGTATCTTTGCCCCTTCCCCATTTTACATTCAGGTCATTAACTTACCTGAGGTTACTCTGGACATATTTACATTGTCATGTGCTCTCTATATATTTATAAAACATGTATTTATCTACATATATATGTGTACATATATATCATCCTTTATACTCTCTCCATTTATACTCTTCATTCCCAGAATAAAACTAAGAGATAAAGAGACCACACAAAGAGGACTTAAGAACTGAGCCAGCAGCATATTAACTAGAACTTTAATGAAAGAGATCCCTTTAATAACTTAGTCCATCTTCTCACAGAGGTCAAGCCTGACAGTCTTGATGAGAAAAAGGGTCATTTTGTTCATGAATGGTTTAGTACCTTAGCTGGGTCTGAAAGCCCTATGTGATCTAAGAAAATAGATGGATTGTCTTTTAAGAAAAAAAGTGAGATGACTATTTAGATGGTGTCATTGACTGACCTCTAGGAGAGATCCAGAATTGATTACCAAACATCACTTGATAGGTACATTAAGCATCGCCTGGAAAGAAAAAAGCAAATGAAGCATGGTAATCATGGGAGTGGGGTGGAGTAGGAAAGAGAATATATAGCTGACCTCACTGTGGGTCTGTGTTGTCCTTTCAATTTTCATTAAATGGTTGAGGAAGACAAGGACTATCAAGAGCTCTTTAAAAACATATATTATACTTCATACCTATTAGGAACAGTTGCAGTTATAGTAGGCTGATTCTACACAATGAGAACTGTACTTTAAAAAATCACTTTTTTTCTAATTCTTTTATGTCTCATTGTTATCTTTAGTTGTATCAATGTCCTTGATGGTTTTGTCCCTTGGCTATTTATTTTAACATCAAATTCTCAATTCTGTATTTAGGTTCCTAAAATCTACTTAGATCATGGCCACTTTCTTTTGTAGTAAACCCCCTTTTTTTTAAATCTAGAATTTCGTAAAAGAGCATTCCAAGGGCCTGTCAGGTGTACTTGGCTGTTTGCTCATCTATTTCAAATGGAAAATTGATCTAAAAGCAGTAAGGTACTTTTTTCACCCTTTAAAAATGTTTTCTAGGAAAAATTTAAAGATGAGCTAAAGTAAATGTGTGTGTGTGTGTGTGTGTGTTCACATCAGTGTATGCAAGTAGAAGGACATTGTGGGCAGGAAGTAATTTTTTTCAAGTTCCAGATAAATGTTCATTATGGATTGGTACCTGAATCTGCTACCCTCAAATTATTGATAAAGATGGCGCAATAGAAAATCTACCTAAAGGGACTGGGGGTGTGGTGCAGTGGTAGAATACTTGCCTGTCATATGTGAAACAGTTCAATCCCCAGCACCAACAAACGAAAGAAAGTGTACATAAAACTTTCTACAAGTCATTGCATCAGAGTCAGACTTCACTTTGGTCACCCGAAGTCTTACAAGAGGAACTAGGAAAGGTTATTTTTTCTAAGAAAGGAAAAAACATTCTTTAAATAAACAAGTGCTTTAGTTAAATGTTAGTAACTTGCAAGAGACGCACATGAGTCATGAGAAACTTAAATATCCAACATTCCATGAAATGGTTGTAGCTCGCACATATTTTGAGCCAGCATTTTAGGCCTCTGCCTCTGTCTGTTAACACTGTTAACTGTTGTTTCTATATTGCTGGTCTGAATTTTAACTTTGTTAGGCCCTCTCTGTTCTGGGCAGTTGTAGTTTTGGTTTGACACCCTCCTCCCTACTGCTTTTTGTCCCCAAGTCCACCAGGAATAATTGAGATCTTTAACGATTGGGTGCTACTGTTTGGGAATGGAAAATATTAGATTGGATGATTCCTCCCCATTCTGAATGTGATCATGCAAAATCCAAAAGGATAGAAGGGCAGCACTATCACTGCATATCATCAGGTAATGCACACAAGAAGTGCAGTATAAAACTTCCAAAGTCCAGAAACCTACCGTAAAACACTCTAACATCCATACTTCATCCCACATAATAGTAAAAATTCTGCATAACCACAGCCCCTACTGATACTTATTTCTAATTCATTTTAGTTTTCTTACCCCAAAAGTAAGAATTTGGAAATATGACAAATTAGAAAATGAACTAGGCTGGGATTAGAGCTGACTTTGCCACACACCTCTTTAGCCATGCTGATTAGCTTTAGATCTCTTACATACGATACAGAAGCCATTGCCTCAGTCCCCCATGTTGCAGGGGACATATCTCACATTCTCTGGGCATTCTCTTTATGAAGCTTCTTTCTCCACTTGGGATCCAGAAATTCCTGAGTGTTTACAGGAAGCAACTAGAAGAGATTAAAGAGACCCTTCAAATCTCAATTAGGATTTTCTTCCAAAGAGAATCTGATTGCTTAGTGCAACAGGGGCTCACACCCTCCAAACAACTTGGGCATAGGGCGAGGTGGTGCACAAACATGACTTCAAGGATCAATTACTCAAGGCAGGGCTGGGGAGGGCTCAGAGAATGGGGCTGTGGGCGGGGCACATACACCAGAGAGGTCAGTAGCACATCTCTGGGTGAAATCAAGTCACTGTTTCCTGTTTCCCAGAGAGTCTGTGTACTCCCCGTCTTTAGGCTCTGCATTTTTCTTAAAATAAATATTCCAGTCACACACCCTCCTTCTGTTAATGTATTCTTGGCTAATGGCATTGATTTGGCTATAGTCAATCTCTCTCTAGGGCTCTAGGTAGCCCTTCTGTCTCTTTAAAGTAATTTTGCATATATTTGATTTTATGCATTAGTTTGGATATTAATTAATCAAAGAAGTTCTGGGAAGTATAAATGCCTATATTTATTAAGTTGCAAAACCTCTGTAACATTTATTTCCGTAAAACTCAGTAGCTCTAATCACGATTTATATGAATGTTTTAACTCACTTAACAAATTGCATTAGTGAATTTGAGACTAATTTATCTCCAATTAATCTTTGAATTTCATAAATAAAACATGTCATCTTAGGAACAAACCAAAGTACCATTAGTGCTATACTAACCTTGAAGTCATGATTTTTTAGCATCTCAGTATATACTAACAGGGTGGATTTCTCTTTGGGGCTTATGTTCCCCATTTAGAAAGAAATTGCTCACCTGGATGTGTCCTAAAAATTTAGATACCTGAACCTGACCTCAGAACCACTGAATGAGAATTCCCGGTTTGGAATCTGAGAATCTACATTAATTATAATTTCCCTAGGGACTTTATGTGCACAGAAAACATAAGAATTATTAGGAGACAATATGCTCCCCTTTCATTAAGCATTCTATGAATTGGGGCTTCTAAATTAATAGCATCTCTGGTTAAGAAGATCTGCATTTCTACTGGCCTGCAACATTTGTGCACAGTTTTCTTCCCAAAAGAATACATAGTATAATCTTCTCTGTGCTTCAAAGCTTTAGAAATATTAGATGCCACTTGGAATGAAATAATTTATTGCATCATAAATTCAAATCAGAAAGTGTACTGATTTGAGGATAAAAGACAAAGATTTCAAGTCCAGCTCTGGGGTTTACAAACTTTTGCAAATAATTTAAATTCTGTTTCAGAGCATGTTTTATCCTCAGGAAAATATAACTTAACATTCTCATTTTGCAGGATACTTGTAAGACTGAAATGAGAGGTGAGTAGAATAATGCCATGGATCCAAGCACTCAGGAAGTTGATTGGATCCAAATTTCCATTTTGCCACATCCCAGCTGGGGGACCTAGAGTGAATTCCTAACTTATCTAAGCCTTAGTGTCCTTGTTTGTAAAAAAAAAAAAAACAATCCCAACCACAGAGCAGGGAGTTGATGCAGAGGAATTGAGTGAGTTAATATGTGACATGCTCAGAGTAGAGGCTGCACCTAGCAAGCTCTAAGTATTGGTTAAGATTAAAAGCCAGATTTTGTACATGACAATGTATTGTAAAGGGCTGACCAAATGTAAGGAATTAAGAAATGTTATTAATAATCCTGTTCATAAGTATTCAGAAAGCCACATAGCTCTTCAAATGTCTCCAAAGTCACAATAGAGTTTGAGAATCCATTTTCCAAGTCATCAATTATCCTTTCTACTGTCATAATTAATTCCTTTTGTTGTACTTAATAATGGCCAACATCATCATCTTGGGGTTATTGTTTTATTCTATTAAGCTATTTCATTACACTCAAACAGGCTGAGGGAATGTATGTAATTGACTTGTGAAAATTATTCAATTTGCCAAAGAAATTCATCCAACATGTAAGAGAATTGGGTCAAAGGAAAGCCACGCTAACTGAATTATGAGACTCTTTGCTTTCTTACTCTCTAAGGGTTCTTAAAAAAAAAAACAAAACCAATAGACAAGAAAATGTAATTGCATTTTATTTGGAATCTTGAGGAAGCCTCATTTGTAAAGAGCCCCTCTTTTTTTCTAAAGCACAACCATTGATATCTGGGCCCTTGTGTCACATGAAGACCAAGACAGGCAGATGTGAGCAGATGTCCTTCTAGGGAAAGCAGCCCCAGTGGGCAGTTCTACTCATACTGGCTGAGTACAGATCTGAAAATGACAGCCTTACACCAGAAAGGGCTGAGTAACCCCTGACTGGTGTGGCTATGTCCTCCACCCCATCTCCTCCCCGATTAGCAGCAACAATGGAGGCTCATGAGAAAGTGTTTTTAGTATAGAGAAAAAAAATTGGTGAATACAGCTCTTGACATATGGTGGTTCAACCTTAGGTTTTTCTTCATCTTTGGGAGGCAGAAGTGTGTCCTTTATTACCTGTCTTGACAAATAGCCAAAGCCACCTTGGGATAGGACTTTTGTTGAGCAAGATGGCTCTGAGCAAGTTCCATCTGATCAATAGCTCCAACATAAGCTTTTTGCTCAGCACACACAGAGTTCCAAATTGCTTTTTCCCAGGTTACAAGTCATGGGCAGGAGCATTGGGACCAATGCAGAAAGAAATCTCAGAGAGCAAGAAGCCAGAGGAATCTTGGAATTGACAGTGCGCCATGGTGACTCTTCAGTTTTTATCCAGATGTTCTGGTTCTACGAGGCACTTAAGTATTATCCCAATCAGACATGGTTCTAACAGATCCCTCCATCGGAAGTGTTTATGGCTTTTCTTTGTTTTTAGTGTCATGTTTATGTCTTTTATGCCATCACAGGATAAGCAAAGCCGTGAATTATGCTTTCCTGGGAACTGATTTCTTGTTTTGTGTTATTTATAGCTTCCCCTCCCCACTTTTCTGGGGACATTGAAATATGACTTTGCTTAGTAAATGCTCTTGGTGTCCTTCTCCGATCCCTTTGCTGTTATGCCCTCCCCAACCTCCAGCTGCTAAACAAATTTGACTGCTAAAGGCTGACAGCTGCACCCTTCCCTGCTCTAGAGGATTGGCCAGGACCAGCTGTGTGGCCTATCTGGGAGACGTCTTAAGGTTCTGCTCTGTGTCTTTCTGGGAGAGCCTCTAGCAAAAGTCT
Organism: Marmota monax; assembly: GCF_021218885.2. Taxonomy (NCBI): domain Eukaryota; kingdom Metazoa; phylum Chordata; class Mammalia; order Rodentia; family Sciuridae; genus Marmota; species Marmota monax. The sequence continues at coordinate 10,999,134 of NW_026693933.1, read as the reverse complement.
GATTGTCCCATGAGTATAAAATTCAGCCCTCTTTCCTCAAAATGAAACCACCATTTACCTGCTAGGGCTCTTATGAGGTCAAACTCAGGAGAGATTCCAGCTGAATCTCCATTATTTTCTAGTTTCTGTTCTGCCCTGTGCTGTATTCCTCGCTCTCTTACTGGTTCATCTGAGAGCAAGTTGCATCTCAGGTTCTACTTCTTAAAAACCCAACTTAGAAAATATCTTAAGTCCATTTTCTATAACAAAATACCTGAAGCAGGGTAGTTTATAAGGAAAATAAATTTATTTCTCATTGTTTTGAAGGCTGGAAATTATTGGTTGAGGAGTTGCATCTGGTAAGGGGTCTCCACAGAATCCCAAAGTGGCGCAGAGCCTCATGTGGTAAGACAAAGTTAGCCAGAGAATGCTCACTTTTATTAAAAAGAAAAGAAAGAAAAAACCATTCCCTTGATAATAGATTAACTCATTAATCCACAAATGTAGTAGTCTATTCAGGAGAGCACAGCCATCTTGGCCTAATCATAATTACAAATACCATCAACATATGACTTTGGAGATTAATATATTAATTCCAAGGGACACAACCAATATAGCAGCACATTGTAACTTGTTTTGAGGGGTCTATGTAGCAAAATGAGAGGAAGGAGCTCATTGTGATTTTTGAGAGGTGGGTTTAGGGGCACACTTCTGTTATTATTGGTGTGAATTCAAGAAAAGATGGTTCATTCAAAGCACCCTACCCTTTCCTAGAATGGGATCCAATCCTTCAAATAAAATGCAATGAGCTAATCATTAGAGAACTAGATGTTACCATCAGTCTGGGTACAAGTAGTCTCTCAATTCCCCTTCCTATTGTTTGACTGATGACAATTCAAAATGGGTAGTAGGCAATGATGACATGGAAGTAAGGAAGATGTTTCCATTTCTTTTGAAGGAAAAAAAGTGATACAATGCCCAGTTTTCCTTTTCATCAGAATCCTAATCATCCAAATAAAAGTCTCTGGGGCCAGGACTGGTGGGACCTAGCTTTGGTTTTTGCTCTGCTATATGCCAACTATGTGACCTTGGTCCCTGAACCATCCAAGTCTTGGTTTCCTCATCTGGAAAATGGGTGAATGGAGGAGATTGGTCTTTGGGAATGTGAACATAGCACCGGTGACTACAGTGGGCAAATTCCATCCCACCTCATTAATCTCAGTAGATGGCAAAATTCACCCGTCGTAAATGTTAACCAACTGTGAAAAATCACATGAAATCAGCTACATAAATTGTATAACTTTTGTCACAGTTCCATTTGTTCTGCAGCAGTGTAAAAATTGCCAATTTCCCATGTTAGAGGAAAAAACCACTACCACTACATTCAAGTAACCTGAGCCTCTCCATCACATATTCCATTCGTCACACGACATCCATGACTAAGGGCCACAGAGTGGTGGGGATAGAGGGTTCTTATGTTTCTTAGAATCCTTAACAAGTTATTGCTGTCTTTTCACTATAACAATATAGCTTTCAGGAAACATAATCCAATGTGTCTCCCCTTGGCCGAGTTCACCTCTTTTGTTAGGCCAAGTAGTTTTCATTCTGGGTGAGAAAGAGGTGTGAGAATAGATTGATGGTTCCTGTGTCTTCCTGCATGTGCTTGTGGTTGAGTGGAAGTTCCAGGCAGAGTGGTCTCACTGAAGTCATGCCATGAATCATCATCCCCATTGCCTACAAATATCCAGTTCCTTGGTGCAGAGCAGAAAGGTCAACAATTCATGGTTTAAAACCTTTGCCAGAACTGTCTTTGTTTTTTCTTCTTCATTGTGAGCCCTGTAGAATGGTTTGCACTACTTGGTGAGAATCATTGAGGTTTTGAGAAGGATTTTAGCAGCTGTGTAATATTAGCAAGATATTCCAAAATAAACAAAAGCTAGGCACTGAAGTCAGTGAGCAGAGGAAGAATTTGGATCTGAATTTGAATCAAAGTTCTTTACTAATCAAGCTTTCGAGATTATGTCTATCTTAGGGCAACCACAGTGTGGCATGAGTGAACTTTTAGACACACAAACCCATCCATCCAGTTTTCCATTTTTTTGGTACTAGGGATTGAACTCAGGGGCACTCAACCACTGAGCCACATTCCCAGCCCTATTTTGTATTTTATTTAAAGACAGGGACTCACTGAGTTGCTTAGTGCCTTGCTATTGCTGAGGCTGGCTTTAAACTTGTGATCCTCCTGTCTCAGCCTCCTGAGCCGATACTTACAGGCATCCATTCAGTTCTCTAACAGTTCATTTCATGATTCCTTAAGCAGAAATTAGTCATTATTGATTCATTGAATCAGCAAACACTTACTGATCACCTCTACGTCATACTGTGTTAGGAACAGGCGACAAAGTTGAATAAGACATTTTCTCTTTTCTCTGAGAGTTCAAAGTTCCTGGAGGAAACATGTAAACAAATAAGTACAATTCATGTCATAGGACCACAATAGAGATATGCACAGAGGTCTAAGCATTAATTCTACCTGGAAAAATCAGGGAAGGCTTCACAAAAGAAGTGAGAAGTCCTCAAAGTACATATAGGAGTTGCCCAGGGGCTGGCTCAAGCAGTAACAAGCTCGCCTGGCACGTGCAGGGCACTGGGTTCGATCCTCAGCACCACAAAAAATAAAAGATGAAAAAAAAAAAAAAGGAGTTTCCCAGATAAAGAGCAAACAAAAGAGTGGCCTGAAAGTGAATAAATATTGGTGGGAGAAGGGTGAATGCTGTGGTTTTTTTATGGTGGTAGAGGGTGTGAAGAATGGCTTTATATATCTCAAGCAAGGATTTGAACTTGACTCTATAAGCCAATTACAGTCATAAACATTTGGGTGGTGGGATTGTTTTCTTCTTCTTTTAAAGAAGACAAGATCAAACTGAATTTTAGCAATTTCACACAGGCAGCAGCTTGGACATAAGTTGTACTAGGCAAAGTTTGAAAACAAGAATGCAGTAAGAGACTATTTTAGTAGTCTGAGACAAGAGCACAGGAATTAGGACTTAGTTGGTGGGATAGCCACCTGCATGCCCTGAGCACATCTCCTCATTTTCACTCCTGAGGCTCCTTTCCTGCTTCACTCTGATCCCCACCCTATATAGAAACGGATCTAAGCTGCAAGGAAACTTGAGAGATCCATCAAGAAAATAAATACAGGTCAAATATAAGCCATCAGCTTACAGATATAAATCAAAATAATGAAAGTAGATGAGACCAGAAGGCTATCAAGAAGAAAAGGCAGTTTTAAAGCCCTGGGGAATCCAACATTTAAAGATGGGCAAAAACGCCTTCAGCAAAAGTCCCTTGAGTGCCTCTGGAATATTAACAAGGGCATCACCTTGAATCTGGGAAGAGATGAGAACTTTCTAGATTGGATGGGCATTTAAGTCTTGGTCCAAAAGTTCAAGATAGAGATGCTGCAGCAGAGACAGCCACATATTTCTCAATATCTATTCTCTTCCTTTCACAGTAATTTGATTTTATCCTGGGTGCATGGTCTCCCAGAAAAAAAGCTACATTTTTCAGACTATCTTGCAGCTAATATGACCATATGACCAATTTCTGTCCAAAGATACATGAGTGGAGGCGATTCAGAGAACTTCCATGTTGTTACCTTAAAAAAAGGGACAAGCCCCTTCTCCCTTCCCTTTCTCCTTCATGCCTGCTAAAACAGTGAACTGGTAGCAAGGCATTTTGGACTGTATTATCTGAGATTAATCCCCTGAGGATGACGGAGCTAAAACAGACTCCAGGACTCTTGCACAGCTCATTGAGAATTGCCACCATACCAGCTGGTGCTTAGACTTAAGACACTAACATGGAGATGAACCTATATCCTAAAGCAACACAATGCCAAGGGTATGTAAAATCTTTAGCATTAGTTGTCCTATAGCTTTTGTATACATGAGAGTTAAATATTATGAATACCATCTCTGAAGAACCAAGCCTCATATTTACTAGTGGAATTTGAGGAAACTTCTTATGGTCTGAAATTCTGAGTTAATTGGGAGAAAAAAAAAAAGGAGTGGGAAAGAAAACCAAGTTCTTGGGGAAATTTATGTCTTTGCATTGAAGACAGGACAGACCTTTCTATATGGCCTCAATTTTTACCTGGTTTGTCATTTGATGAGGAAAGGTCAGAGTTGTTACCAAGGATTTTCCTATGTAACTTATAAATTCATGAAGCAAATGGGAGAGGACATACAATGATCCCCATCCCTAGACTAAGCTGGTCAAGATAGCAGATTAGTGATTCTCAATACAGTGGCATGTTCTGTTCTATGGACATACAGAAATATTTATATCTTAGATCCAAGATCTTTGGAAAGTTAAAAAGATCAGTGGACAAATGGGAACATGAATGATTATAGAACTTTTTTAAAAAATTTGATTATTCTGATTTAACAAATATTTACTGGGCATCTACTGTGTGCCAGATTCAATGCTGTGAGCTGTGGGGGATTCTAGATGAATGGTAAATGGACTATCCTTCCTTCCCCCAGGAAAGGTACTATATGCTGAAAGAGACAGATGGCATACAACTACAGTACAGGATAGAATATGATAAATGCCATAATAAAATTATAAAGACCTGTGGGAGCTGAGAGGGAGAGATGAATACTAGCTCCTCCATAAAGTGTTTCCTAATTTCCCAGAATGGAATTTGAAATGGAACTTGTAAGGTGGACAGAATGTTAATAAAGTGGGGAAAGAACTGCTTTAGCTTCTCCAATGTGACAAATCTGGAGGTCAAAGAAAAATATATGAGATCCAAAGAACACAAAGTTTCCTGGCTATTAAGCCGTTTGAGTCCTGATACATCATCAAGAGGCAAGGATGAAGAGGAATCTCAGTGTCCTGAAAATAATAATGAAAAATGAATGTAGCCATATGAATTATTTTATTATTTATTTTTGGTACCAGGGATTAAACCCATGGACACTTAAGTACGGAGCTACATCCCTAGCCTATTTTTTATTTTTGAGAAAGGGTCTCACCGAGTTGCTTAGGGCCTTATTAAGTTGCCGAGGCTGGCTCTGAACTTGTGATCCTCCTGCCTCAGCCTCCCAAGCCACTGGAATTACAGGTATGCGCTACTGCACTCAACTACAGTTGCGTTTATTAAAGCGTACATTGTACATCAAGAGTTAGATAATGCAAACATATGAAGAACCCCTCGACCCTCAGTTTTTCTTCTTCAAAGGAAGAATATCCAATGTGGTAAGGAGGAGGGAGTTGACTGTCAGCCACCCCTTGTGGATGTAGAGAGGGATGCAGGGATCCCAGGTGGAACCTACCTCCTCTGGCACTCAGGCTTAGTGGAATAAATTCCCACTTCTATTCCTATATGGCAAGTACTTGGAACAGGGTCATGACAGGCCAAGCCAGGTCTACTCTCTGATCTGCACAGCTGTGCCTGCATGGAGAGTCAGGATGTCTGGTACCTGGGTTGACTTCAGGGAAGAGGAGGAGGCCTGCCACTTTCTCTAATCCAGCTGTACCATTAAGAAGGTAACAATGGGTATAGACTCCCATCTGGCTTACAGCATATGCTCTCTACTGGTGAGTGACTTGCAGTGTTTTACCTACTGTATGTTTTCAATATATTTACACAAATGGCTGTGTCTTTCCCCACCCAACAGATGCTCCTGGGACACAGAGGTAGTACAGAATGGTGGAAAGAGCGTGGGGCTTGGAGTCCGACCAGCTCTCAGCTAGACTCTGCTCGAGAAGCTCACTTAGCCTTCCCAAGCCACAGTTTCCTCACCTGTAACATAGAAAAAAAGACAGTGTTTCCTACCGATGTTTATCCTGTAGAAAAATGGTGAGGGTTAGAACCAACTATGGATGTAAGAGTAAATTGTGAAATGCCCTAAATTTGTGAGGGCTAACTATTAACTAGTATCATTTTCCTTATTCATTATCACAACACTATCTTAGTAATCAAAAGGGTATATCTGTTAGTTTATTAAACACAAACCCCATGTTGGATGCTTTGAATACATTTATGAGCCTCTTGAGGTTTACAAAGCATGGTCCAATGATTCCCAAACTTCAAAGCACATTGAAATCATTCAAGGTTCCTTAAAAAATATTGATGTCTGGCATCTACCCTCAGATATCAGATTTAATTGGCATGATTGGGCCACCGGGCATTGGGACTTTTATAAGGTCCCCGGGTAATAAAGTGCAGCAAAGTGGAAATGATTGCAGTCTATTTTCAGTTGAAAAAAAAAAAGAAAAAATTTGGTGAAATCAGATTCAAGGACCCAGTTCTCACTCCTCAACAAACCATTCCTCGACTTCTATAGCCCATGGGAAATATGGTGCCCAGGAAGGCTGTCAGAAGTCTGGAGGAGGTGGGTGTCTATTGGTGGCAGTGGGCAGGGTCATCTGAACAGCTGTGGGACCCAACAATTAGGAGATCACTTGACAGAAGAACAAATATGATTTAAAGAAAATAAATGTTCTTTTAGAAGCATTCTGTCCTTCCAGGTAACCTCGATCACTGTTTAATTCTCCTTGGGGTGTGGCATTTATGGATACAATATTTAAAAAACCCCAGCATTCAACCAATTAGTACTTATTAGGTACATTTCCTAATGGAGAGTATCAGCCCGAAGCTAACTCCTTGTTTCTCAGACTTCCAAGCATAGTTTTTCAAGTTCCCCCAGTGAAAGCAGTCAGGAAGTTTTCCAGTTAAGAAACTTTTTGTAAAAAGATCAGTATGTTTTATTCTTAAGCCAATTGTTTCCAAATAATAGCTCCCTATAAAATCTTATAGCTCGTTAGTTCTGCAAGTTGAAAATCACTTCCTTTAACAGTTTTCTGAAGAATTTTGTAACAGTAAACTCTGTAAATGTGACAGGTTCTCTTTCAAACACTGCAAACTGGCACTGATTTAATATAGCTTCACCAATTGCCCACATTTTATAGGTCACCCTAAGGGGAAATAGATTACTACAACATAGTGCTTTACACATCTAGATTCCTAATGGGGGTAGCCTGGGTTCATACAGGTAGGAATTATTTTTCTAATATTACAGACAGGAAAACTGGGGCTCAAACTAATGACATGTCCTATAGTAGTGATGAAATTCAAATCCATATTTGTCTGACTCAAACATTTATATGTGTTGCATTTGTCTGGTGTATCATGTTACTGCCTTGCATATAACTAACTCCAAAAGACATTTTTCCCCCCTCACTAAATTAGAAAGTTGCCCACCTTTCTTTCTCTAAGCCAAATTTTGTCTACAAATGATTTAGTCCTTGACATGTGACAATATTCACCAGTTCATTTCCCAATCTGAGTGATTTCACATCATTGAAAATTCTGAAGTCTTTTCTCGGAAGTGTACTGATGCCTCAGGAGAGAATCAGAATTCCCTTCGGTGAGGATGATTGATGGACAATCACTTAGGACTATTCCATTAGGGTCCTAGAATAGATCTGTTATCAGTGGGACTACTGTTCCTCCCCTTCCCACGTAGCCCTCAACCCACTGTCGGATGACATTGTCCCCAACTGCAATTACTAGATGGCCTATGTACACAGGCCAGTCTCAAAGGTAACTTTAACTGTGTTAAACTGATTGCCATTTTCTATAATCCCAAAGAAAATGAGATTTTGGAAGTTTTCCTAGTGTGAAGACAAAAACCTAAGAAGAAAACAAGCACCAAAATAAAAACTGGAGTGTCCCTTGATGTCCATGCTGTCCTAACCCACATTTTTTACCCTCTACCACCTGCTACCCTCTAATCTTGGAAGTCATCTTTGGAAGAGTAAGTTGGTTGATTCTGGATGATTTTCTTTTCTAGTAGGGAAGAATCCGTACCACTCCTCTCCACTTGGAGATCCAAGACAAGGTCCACTTTGAAGCTTCCTTAGTAGAAAGCAGTGAAGATGATAGACAGTGGTTAGGGGAGAAAAAGAAAAGCTGCCAAGTGACAATTTTAAATGGAGGCAGAACTTGCCCTAGAGCAAAGGAAAGTCACTCAGAGCCATATTTACAAACTGTAGGATTCTTCCCTTTGATATATCCCAGCGGAGATAAATGTCAAGCACCTTCTATTCCACCTGAAGGGCATTATCAAGCTTACCAGCACATACTCAACAGTATGAGGGCCACCTTTCCATGGATGAAAATATCTGTCTCATAAACTGAAGTAAACTCAAAGGCACATGAGGTACCAAGAAAAAGTGCTCCACAAACATGGGTGCCCTCCCTTAATGGCCAGCCTATTGCTCTGCAGTGCTTCCCTGGCCAATCATGGCCCAGGCCACACTTCAGAGCCATCTGAGATCATCCCATAAGCCTTATTACTGCACCCAGGCTCCAATGTTGACCAAATCAAATAACCTATGTTTGATTACCGCTCAATTCCCACACTTGCTCTGAATGACATATATATGTATATAATTCACCATTAAAAACAAGCACTTATCAATCTTGAAGAAAGAATAAGCTGAATTCTACAGAGAAACTTTCCAAAAGTTTTTCTGGCACAGGCAGTGCCTCTGAGACTCCATTGGTCTTCCAAGTAAAATACCTTCATTTGTGTTATTTTAATGTGTTTTTTTAAATATCAGTCTTTCTACCTTTATTTGTGCCTTCGGGGAAATTGAAAACTTCCCATGCTTAGAATATTGTTATTATATTTTATTTGGGAGGAGAACATGTTGTAGTATCTTAAACTCATTATCTTTGTTTAATCAAGCAATTTTTCTGTTTTTGGTTTGGGTACAATTATCTCCCCAACTTCAGGGTTGGGCCAATTCCTTTCTAATGTTTTCTTGTTTCACATTTTTCTGAAAGATGTCTAACTGTAAAATATTAGTGCTGCCTTTGTCCTTAAATTGAATAACATTTGCTTTCTAATGCCAAAACTGATCTACTTTGTAAAACAAAACTCATTTTCCATAATATCACCTCTTCTTTAGGGTAAGAAGGAGCAAATGTACAAATTAACAAGTTTTCCATGTTTCTTTAAGGTCTCCCTTGTTAAGATGAGCTTTTGCTCACTTGCACTAACCAAACAAAATCTAGTCATGGGGACACCCTCCCCCCAAGCATGAAAAGCCATAACAATCTGGGCCAACTAAAGCCAGAGATACAAGAGTTGATTAAGATTAATTTCCTCATTTAAAAATTATTTTGGTGGGGTGGGAAAGGGCACTTCAGTCCTGTCACCTAGGCACAACCAGGCCCCACGCATGAGTGCTCTGCTTGCAGTGGCAAGCCCTGTCGTGCCCTTGTGTGTTGACATCAGCTCAGGGGAGCTGGTGCGAGGAAGGGTGTTGCGTGTACAGACCGCCTTGCTACCATTTTCCATCTTCTGGTTACACTGTCCTCTAGAACAAAGATGAAAGTCATCATTAAGTTTAAGACCCAAGCTCACCCCTGGGCTTCACTCCTTCTTTGAGATGACCTGCTGATCCTCTGACCAACAGAGCAGCAAAGAACATTTGCAGTTGAAAAGAAACACATAAACAACTGCACTCTCCAGAGTAAAGGTCAATGGACTTCCTGAGACAGAAGATTCTCCCTTGCCAGGGTGTCCGGTTGCTTTTGCATGCCTGCCGCTGTTACAAAACCGCTGTTAGAAACTCCATGTTTCTTTTCCAGCCCTTGCCATTACATTCAGCCCCTCTGTGCAGAGCATGAACAAGACATCCCAGGATCTTCACCCAGGGGTTCCCTATCAACTCCCAGCCCCCAGCACAGCAGGGAGCTGCCTGAACTCAGATCCATTCCCTGGCTTCCCTTTTGCAAAGCCCAAGAGAAAGATGCAGGGGAGGACAACAGCTGCAGCCCTGGCCTGTTCTTGACAAATGGGCCTGTCACTCCTCCTATTGATTAGCAATATTATGACATTTCCCTTCAAAAACGCAGATGTGGCATGGCTAGTGACAAGGCTCTGGCTCTGGGTGGAAAATAAGGTTGGCCATTGTTTGCACCCTGTCCCCTGCATCTGTTCAGATTCAGAGAGATTAAGAAACTGAGGTTCTAATAACATTCAAAAGATTTCATTTTAAGAATTGAAGGTCTGACACTCTTAAAAAAATATGCATTAAGAAGCTGTCACCATGAAGACGGAAGACAGCACATGGCAAATACATCTGGAGCACTACAGAAAGCAAGGGATGTCGTGCTTAGACAGTGGACCCTCCCTCTGCCTTGTCAGAACCACTCGAGGTCTTCTGACCACACAAATTGAGGCGCCAAGGGCTCTGTCATTTCTGTCCCATTGCATGAATCACATAAAGGGGATCAGTGAATCGGTGGTTGTGGCCTTCTCCCTTCCCGAGGTGTCTTTAAACTCCTCATCTTGGTCCTATGGCGCTGATGGTGTATTGGGGAAGGAAATGCACCTAATTTCATTTTCTTTCTTTGTACAAAACACTCAGATGATAACAGGCACCTACTTTGTGAAGCTTCTATGAGGCATTTTTCCCCCCAATCTATTCTCGACATCTAGTCCCATGTCAAGAAGAAACAGTGTTCTGAATAACAGTCTATTTAAGTAAAAAAAAAAAAAAAAAAAAGGAAAAAGTGCATCTTTCGGTCTAACATATGGTCCATTTTGAGGTAAATTACAGGTAATTCACAAACATTTCCAGCAGGGAGATTGTCATCGAGGGACCTTTGTCTATCCATTATGTTCTAGTCTCATTTTTGTGGTTAGAGAAACCTCTGAAACCTTTGAAGCAGAAAAGGCAACACACATTCTGTGCACCATTTTGTCCTGCTAAGGAAAGTGATTATCCTGCTCACACACGGGACTGATCCAGCAACTTGATTTAGGCAAAGCTGATGGAGAGCAGGCTGCAAGGGGCGTGTGTAGCACGGGTTTTTTACAATGCGGAGGATCTAGGGGATGCCAAGCGCAACAGTTAAATAGGAAAATGAAATTTCAGCAAACTAGAAACAGTCCCGCTGACACTAGGAGGAAAGAGAAAAAGGGGAAGTCACTCGGGATGGGAGAAGAAACAAAAGGAAGAAAAATACTGCCTGTTAGCCCTGGGGGTCGGGGATGTAAATTAATAGGAGCTAAATGGGATGTGACCAATTTGTAAGGCATGTGTTTCTCTCTGTGAGATGGGAGATCTCCGTCCCAAGCAATCAGAACTCGCCCAAGGCTACACCACAACTAGTCTCTATAACTGGGTTGACCACCTCTCTTAATAGACAGAAGCCCTCCAAGTTCTATTACATCCAAGCCCAACAGCCTTGTAAATTTACGCCTCTGACACTAATGTTCTCTCCTTGGGACAGAAACATACACGTTGGATCTTGACTTGTTGAGAAACAAAAAGGGGAGGGGGAGCCGGGGTGAAAGGAAGGACGAAGCAAGCACTTAACATGTTTGGCGGCTGGGATCCTTGGCACAGCCTTTGTGTCTGGATGGACAGGAATTATGCAACTTCCAACGTCTCTGTTCACATCAAAGGGCTTCTGGAAGAGCTGCTTTGGAGCTCAGAGGCGGGCAGCCCTGTCCTCCCTGCGTGTGTCCTAAATCACGCTTTTATCCTCCTCCCCATTGAAACTGATGCTAAGTGTCCCCGACACACATCCTCCAAATAATATGAACTTGATCTGAGGACTTTAGCCTTCTTGACTCAGGAAAAAAAAAAAAAAAGCGCCATGATTTGCCTGACAGCCATCTACCTTGGTATAGGTGATCCTGTGATCCTAGGAAGCAGCAGTGATGGTCATGAAGAACAGTTGCCATGGCAACCCAGAGTTCAAAGCCAGGGCCAGGAGTGGTGTCAGAATAGGGAAGAGTGATAACACAGTGAAGGGTGGTGCCTTCTCTTCACAGGTAGAGACAGGTACTGGCGTGGGGGTGGCAGCACAAGCAACTCACTGTTTCAGTTATGTGTGAACTAGGTATTTATTTGGCTTAATGAGAAGTGTGCCTGGTCATGAATTTAAAGATTGTATCTGAGCCTCTACTTCACATAAATAGTTGAGTGACTTTCACCTTGTTGCACCCCAGTTTCTTGATCTTTACAAGGAAAGGGTTGAACTCATAAAATTCAACATGCTTTCAATTGCCAAAATGTTATGATTCAGTTCCTCTAGGCAACCAGGGCACTTTCTGGATGAAAACCACATTCTATTCATGAAGGCCTTTCAAGATGAAGAAATGGGTCCTGCTTGGTGGTGTACACATGTAATCCCAGCTATTCAGAAGGCTGAAGCAAGTGGATTGCAAGTTCCAGGCCAGTCTCATTAACTTAGTGCGACTATTTAAAAAAAAGAAAAAGAAAGAAAGAAAGAAAGAAATGGGTAGATTTCACTGACATTGAGATTCAGATACTTATGGAACAAATGTTTCTTGAGCATCTAATTGGCTCTGGGTACTTAAGATGCTCAGAGGATGGAAAACACTAGCAAAGGCCCTATTCTCCAAAAAAAAAAAAAAAAAAAAAATCACCTCCTGGATGGACAACATGATATCAGTAAATGCACAATGGATCTCTTCATGACAATGGAAGGCAGCATGAAAATGGGAAGTCCTGCTAATCTTGGGGGACTTGGGTAGCATCAAGGAGCTTTCCAGAATAAGCAGTATTTGGATGAGATCTGAAGGATACATAGGAGTTAACTAGACAAGAGGAGGAAGAAGGCGGCTTGCAGACAAAGCTGCAAGGGAAGCTTGAAAGCAAGAGAGGGGAGGTTCAGAGGAGGCTGGGTCCTGCTTGGGCATGAAGGCCTTGTTTTACCTAAAAGCAACGAGTCATCACTATAGGCTTATAAACAGCCTGGCTACTCAGATTTGCATTTTTAAAAGATCACTCTGGCTACATCATGAGAGTGACAAGCCATGGGGGGAGGGAGTGGTTGGGGGTGGATTTCAGAGATGAGAATTTCCTCAAGACAATGATAAATAATTCAGGAATCAAATTTCTTTTTGACTCCAGGTTACCTATTTTGATAGTTGGAGGCAATTCAAAACATAATTTCACAATCTTTTCTCCTTTGCCTTGCCTGGGTGGACACATCCTATAATGACTTTCCTGAACCCTGATTGGTTGAAACTGCCAAGGGAATTTGTGGGACCAGTGGTGAATTGTTATTGATCTATTACTCTTCCAGTGCACCTTCACTGGCCTGCAGACCTTTCCTGTTCCAAGTGGGGTTGGGGGTGGAGGGGAGATATTTGTAAAATGTTTACTTTAAATACTAAAATATTTCCTAATATTTATACTTTGACATGGAACCAATCTCAGCTTTGAAAAATGCGAAAATCATGCCTGAAAAGGGGTATATTCATACCAGTGTTTATTGAGGGCTTGCAGGTATCAGGTGGCCCATGGCAGGAGACACTCTGAGGAGACCAACTCCTCAGATTTTCTGGGGAGAACAACTCAAGGGGCAGCTAAGGAGATCAGTTTGGGATTCCTGGGAGATACAGACAAGAACTTTTAAAATTATCCATTGTCTTGTCACTTTTTTCCAATAAGATGTTTCACCATTTCTTTTCCTAATATGTATGCTCCGTACTAAATGCTTTCTATTTCTTATCTTGTTTAATCCTGAGAAACCACCCCATGAGTATCACTATTAATATCCTGATTTACCTAAACATGACGCAGAAGAGATTCAGAACCTGTTATTTACTTGTCCATGGCAGCCAGCTTTCAGGCGACCACATGTACCCTCTCTTTTGCTGTCCATCTGACCCCAAGGGAGAGAAGCAAGAGGATCCCAAGTTCCAGGCCAGCATCTGCTAACCGTTGCTCTCCCTAAAGCTCAGGCACCCTTCCCTTCTCATTCCTGCCTCCTCCTTTCCCACTCCTAGAGGGAGGCTGATTTACGAACAAGGAAAAGCTCTCTAACCCTCTTATAAACTTTATGGGCCATGTGGACATGTACAGATCAGATATAAACATGATGTCCAGGGCCAGAGTTCCGTAAATAGTGATATCACTGAGGAAAATCTCCACGAGAATCTGGTTCCCGGGAGAGAACAGAGGAGGTTCCTGCAAACAGTGTGTGAAGAATGAGAAAAGCTGCTTTGAAGTGAGGCCCGGGGCCTGTGGCGTTTTTCAGCAGCCTTCCCCCCACAGCTCTTGGAATTCTTGCTGCAATAAAAAGACACCAAAAGAAAACAGCTGGTCAGATTTGTTAAAGTAGAAGCAATGTGTGGCCCTGTGGAGAGCAACATGATGGTGGGAAAGCAGGTGTGGGGAGAAAGACGACAGAGGGGCGGCCTCCAGAATTAGTGTATTAAGTCCCCCACGGTTTCACCATGCACATGCTGAGCAAGGCAAGAGGCTTCTTCCAATTTGTCTCCTTGGGTCCATACCAGCCCTGTTGGATAACTTGGGAAACGGTAATATACCCATTTTTGGATGAGACTAGTGCGATGACTTTGGCCAATGAGGACTAGCTCAGGCAGTGACATCTGGTGACTAGGATGGGTACCTAAAGACAAGAGCCAAGTTCTGAGCCCAGTTCCACCTCTGCCTAAGATGTCTTCATCTGTGTCCCCACTCAAGAAGGTTCTGCAAGAGAGTTGGTTGCTGAGGGCCATACATCTGAAGAGACATGGGGGAACATTGTCACTCATGGACTCTAGCACCATTACTATGGCCCAGAGATGCTTAAAAAAAAATAGGGTTGGGGATGTGGTTCAGTGCCCCAAGTTCAATTCCCTGTGCCCCCACAAAAGAATATCGCAAGCTGGGCATGGTGGTACATGCCTAAAATCAGACTCTGGAGGCTGAAGCAGGAAGATTGAAAGTTCAAGGCCAGCCTCAGCAAGTTAGTGAGGCCCTAAGCAACTTAATGAGACCCTGTTTTAAAATAACAGCAAATAAGCAAGGGGCAGGGTCTGGGAATATAGTTCATTGGTAAAGTACCCCTGGGTTCAATTCCCAGTGCCAAAAAGAATATGGCAAAAGGGACTGCATACCAGTCCTGAAGTATAAAAGACTGGCCTCTGTCTTGGGCATGGGTTGAGTGCCACCCAAGAAATGCTTTCCATATACAGATTACCATATTATTGATGGGACTAAATGGGCATTCCACTAGGAGCTGGGGATACACACGGCAAAAGGTAGACACCCAATAATGACAGACAACTAGAGTTGAGCAGGATGAGAAGAGAGCACAGGTAACAAGAAATAGCAAAGCATACAGGAAGGACAAGAAGGACCGAGATATGACTAAAGCAGAGAACAACATGAGATGAAGTTCATTTGGACTGGTGGAGAGACCACCAGGCGGGACTAAAGGAAATAGCAAAAGAGATCATCCAGCTGAAGTCAGTTGCTGCAAGAGATGATCGAAGGTTGATTGACAGAGTTAACACATAGCTGTGCTGTCCAAGATATAGTCACCAGCCACATGTAGCCAAATTAATCTCAGTTAACTATCAAGTGAAAAATTTGGTTGCTCAGCTGCAAAAGCCACATTTAAAGTACTCAATAGCCACATGTGGCTCATAGCTACCATAAGGGACAGAGCAGATACAGAAATTTTCCATCATCTGTATAGAAGTTCTATATAGGAGTCACTAGATAATATGAGCATGTACGGAAAGTTTAGACAAAACATGTAACTGATCTGCAAGCATCAAATAGATGATATCTTACACAACTGCTGCCTGTTCATCCATGTTTGATAAAACCTCTGAAATGTCATTGTGATGCGATTTTTCACGACTTCCTTGTGCTCTTGGGTATGTTCATGTCTTGAAGGTAAATAACTGCACAATAATTATATAAACATGCTGAATATGATAAATTTAATATATAAAAAACTATAAAAGAAACCATTTGTGATTTTTTAAATTTTTTCTCCACTGAAATGGTAGCATCCCTGAGTTGCTGAGGCTGGCCTCAAACTTGCCATCCTCCTGCCTCACCCTTCTAAGGAGTGGTGGGATCGTAGGCAAGTGATACAATGCCCAGCTCACTTGCTTTTAAAAAGAACTTTTAATTTTTATTTGAGATTGAACCCAGTGTCTAACTCATGCTAAGCATGCAGTCTACCACTGAGCTCTGCCTCTAGCCCCTGATATACATCATTTGTTTAGTTTTCTAAACAACTCTACATAGTACACAGCATTACTATCCCCACTTTATAACCAAGGCAATCGAGACTCAGAGAATTTAAAAGCCTGCTCAGAATTATGCAGCTAGTGCGTCCCAGAGCCTTGCCTAAAATTCTGTCTTCTCCTATGCCCTCATTGCAGCCTCTTCCTCAGATTGGTATCAGTGTGGTGGTTGAGGCTGCCAATAAATAAAAAGGTCACAAGGCTCACCCTTTACAGAGTCCCTGAAAGGAATTCTGCTCCTAGCAGAAAGTCCCCTCCAAACTTCCTAGGGACAGAAGGAAGCAGAATACCAGAGTACAGACCTTTGCAGAGGACTGGTGGCCCTGCTAAGGGGGGGGGGGGGGGGGAGCAAGCGCTTCCCTTCCACCTGGCTCCTCTGTACAGACTACACTGGTGCCTGATAGACCTAAGCAGGGACAGGCCTAGAACTGGTCCTCACTGTGTTACCAGGCTTGGTTTCAAAGGGATTCCCATTTGTCACAGTGGGTGGGGAGTGGGAGATTGTGATTTTGATATGGAGGAAAAGTAACGTCTTTGTTTTCCCTAATATTTGTTACAAATCCTTGCGCTCATGGAAAAAAAAAATACTGGTAGTACAGGGAAAGAAAACAAATAGGTCAGTAAGGAGGAAAGGGTGGGGTAAGCAGAAAAAAAAATGGGAAATGATAAAAAGGAGACATAGCTCAAGCACTGTGGCCCTTGCCTGTAATCCCAGTAACTCTGGAGGATGAGGTAGAAGGATAGCAAGTTTGAGACCAGCCTCCACAATTTAGTGAGAACTTAGGAGAACCAGTCTCAAGATAAAAAATAAAAAGTCCTGGGGATATAACTCAGTGGTAAATCTCCCCTGAGATTTAATCTCCAGTACAAAAAAAAAAAAAAGGAGACCTGGGCATTTACTGATGTCATTAATGCCAGGAATTAATAGGGATTTCAATAACCAAATTGAACAGAGGATGGAAGTCTATTTGTCCAGTCCTAAGGGATAAACTAATTACTTAAGGGGAAAAAAAAGGAAAGGAAATAAACAATTCGCCATGCATTAACCAACTTAACTCTGACAACTCTATAAGGCAGATACCAACATCCGCTCCACAGTGCAGAGAGTAAAGTCTCAAACTAGAATGAGAAAAAACTTTCCAAAGTCACAGAGACAGGACAAGGCAAGGCAAGTTCTAAATTCAGGTCTGGGTGATTTCAGAGCTTTCACGCCTAACTAGACCACCACTCTAGCCTCCAAAACAATATTCACAGTCTTAAGGGTTGACAGAAAGGATTGATTTTTGGAATTTTCTATCTAATGTGGATGAGCCAATTAAATGCCATGAAGTTGCCCCAGTTGCCTTGAGAATGCAAAAACAGTTACTGTGAACTATTAGGATCCATGCTGCATGCATAATTAAACTATATTGAATCATATGTGATTAATAACAGCTCTGTGAGGTAGATATTTTTCCCTTATTTAAAAGTATTAATGAGTTCTAGTTAGCTTGAAGTAAGAATCAGACTTAGGATTCACACCTAGACATATCCGACGTCAATGCTTTCTCTTTTCACTGAGGTAGACCACCTGACTCATTACCCTTTAAATGAAATGGCTGCTTATAATTAGCACAGGGGATAAAAGAAAAGGATATGGGGTAGCTTGACCCTTTTTGTTGTCCTGTGATTTGGATTGTGAACTTAATATTTACCTTAAAATTATTTGTTACAAATCTGTTGGTTTGTTCCAGTATCCGCTTCTCACCCCGGGTCCCTAAATAACAGTTTACTAGCAATACACTGTCCAATTCTACCTCACATGTTCTATCTAATAACTTCCCTGAATGGATAATGCCAACCTGAGCTCCTAGGGGTAATTTGGGGATACCTAATTCCCACGTTGGAAAACTGGCCAACTCCATTTCCTTCCCAGGGTCATCACAGCAGACCACAGGCCTGGAGACCGCCCCTCTCAGATTCCCCACGCAACTTACTTCGTATCTCTGCTGCTCCATCCAGCTGCTGGCTGGTTGCAGTTTGCCTTGGGCAATCTGCTGCAATTTCCCACATCCCAATCTTATCCTCCATTACGAAAAAAGATGGGAAATATAATGGGCTGAAAGAATACTGATAGCAGATGCAGACATCAAATTACACAGGTAGTAATCACACAGATTAGGAAACATAATGAATACAATATTCAAGCTGAACACAGACAATGAATTTTTCAGTATGATACAAGCTTGTTAATAAAATGAAATAACAATTTTCTCCTTATTAAAGCAATCTCCATTTTCTGAAGGGACACATGTCACCTAGACCTCTGGGTTGAAATGATCTGAAACTCAATATGCACAGGACCAAATGGACTAGTAGACATATTGACTCTTACATTTCAGACTGAGTTACCTTGAGTGTTTATTATAGAGGGATCCAGAAGTTTCACCTAACGTTTTGATGGCTTTTCAGAAACTAATGTATTATTCACAGCATGTGGTACTCAGAATGGTACTGATGTGGGAATCTAAAAATCTAAGTGTTAGCTCCAACTTCCACCATTAGATTTTGTGCCTTTGGATATATGCAAGTGACATACTAAGATGAAGTAATCTTCTCTGAGGGTAAGCAGCAAAGGGGTGCACTGTAGATAATGTCAAACAATAAAATTTATTAAAGCCAATGTGAATACCATGTGCTATTAATGCTAAGCAAAGACAGTGGCAAGATGCTGCTCCTCAGATAAAAATCAATTGCTTAAAACTTACACTAACTTAATATGTGTTTGTGCATGTATGTTTGTGTGCATATATATACAGATATTATTTAAAGCATATGTGTGTGTATATATATCTATTCTACATGGAAGTTAATTTTAAATTCCCAGTTTTACAGGAGGGCTGTAACCCACATGAACTCAACATACATTCCTTCTCTAGAAGAAATTTACAGTTGTTTAGAACCATCCCATCTCACTTTGAGCTCTGTGTCCGCAGCCCCCTTGTGCTACACTCCTAAATGATAGATTTGAAACAAACAGTGATGGTAAGGGATTATAAAGATGAAACACAGAACTTGAGTTCATTCAAATCTGTCATTCTTTTTGACTACTTGGAGTTTTTCCTTAGAATTTACGAGAATGAAACTATGAATTAAGAGGTGTAAAATTTTTGTTTGGCAAGTGCAGATTTTAGTTCAATCATGAAATAATTGAATTTGAATATTTTTAGACTGAAATTTATTCTTTTGTTTAAATGTTCAAGGGTTTGCTTTCGAACTAAAGAAAAACCAACTAAACATGATTATTACATGGTTGTTACTGATTTATATAGAGAAGAGTAGTTTTAAAAGTAACCCCTGTGGGTGCCAAATATGCGAGGTACACACTAGGCACGTGAGCCTGCTTAGGAGACACATCTCTTGGATCAGAAGCAGTATTTCTCAAGGAGGGGATCCGTAGGTGTCTAGGTCTCTAGGCCCTCTAAATTATTCCATGATATTAGGTTCCAATAGATGTGGGAAGTGCTTTCTTCCCTATCCCCTTTGGTATTAAAAATATGCATTGACTGTTATATGCAAAGATCTAAGGAATTCTCCCAGTAAAATGTGTTTAACCTATTTGGTTGCAATGACAACTGTACCTTCATGCTTTTATTTTTGGAGTAGAAACTGGTACAGGATGGTGGGGAGCAGTGGATGGGTATTCAGGACAGGAGACATCTATCACCACCCCACCTTGAGAACAATCGGGCTAACCCAAACACTGCTGCAGATCTCCAAGGTGGCTCTTTAAAATCCAAATGCTCCTGCTGCACCCCAACCCAACTGCATCAGAATCTCTGGAGACAGATCCAGCATCCACAGTTTTTTTTAAATCCCAGGTAAATCTGATGTAGTGTTACAGTTGAGAATGCATGAATTTGGCCTCATTGTGGTACTTTTCAGATCTTAAGTCTCTAGAACTTTCTCTCTCTGAGATATTCCATACCTATACACAACTGGCATTAGAAGGCAAGGATGAAAGGGTGACATGACCTTCCAGCTTAGCCACAGCAGCAATATCAGACAAGGGCTCCACCTAAGATCTCCACCTCCCAGCCCACCTCTGTGACCTGAACTGGCAAGACTGTCTGGAACCTGTCAAAAGAGAGGCGGCCATTAATAATAATAAAAAACAAATGGCTCCTTTAGCTAGCCCCCCCCCCCCCAAAGAAGTTGAAAAATGAGATATTTGTGAATAAGGATGGTGCCCAGATGCCTTGATTTGTAAGAAAAGCCAGGAAAGAAGAAGAACTACAGCTGGTTCCTCCATTTCTAGGCTGATTTGCCAATTAACCTCCTGGAATTTTGAGCAGCAGCTCGTTGAGCCTGCTTCTCTCAATAGCCCACACAGGCCCTGCCTCTGGGACACAGTGTGCAAGGGTTTTCATTAAAAAGTTAACATTTATCACCGAGTTCAGCGCTCCCTCAATATCTCATTGAAAAGAGAGAAAAACAGCTCAGCTTCAATGAGGCAAATGTCGCAGTAAGATAAATGCTAACATTTCCTTGAAAGCCACTGTAATTATTCAAAGAACACCCCCTACCATGCCACCCACCACCTCGGGTCCCCTCTCTTTACCCCCCCCCCCCCAAGGATCTGCTTCTTCTAGCCTTATTCGGCAAAATTCCCAGAGCCATTTTCCATTTCACAACCTCGTGGGCAGCACCTCCGGCATCCGAGGGGGATCTGTGAGCTTTATCAGCAGGCAGAATCAAGTTCTCCAGAACGCGTTCTGATTAGTACTGACTCACAAACTGTTCCCAAGCTGAGCTGCTGATCCTTGACAACCTGATTTGGAATGAAAGGCCCGAATTTGGAGGCCACAGAGTTGCCTCAGAAGGCTCTGTGATCCTGTATCCCCTATTTCATGACAAGGGTCACGTTTCCAGAAAAGGCTTGGAAACAGGCAGCATGAGTTCAATGAGATTGCTTGTCCCTGAGCATTCCTGCCGAGCCCAGAGGTAAGCATAGCCCTTGCCTCCCTGCTTGTTGGATATGCCCCTTGCCCAACAGCAGATACTTTCTGACCCCTGAACCCAGTTTTAGGTCAGAAGGCACATCCAATGGCAAAAACTCCCTATTTGGAAGGATCACTGTTGTCATTTACACTTACCTTCAGCAGATCGTGTAAATTTGACCAGTTAGTCTTGGTTGTCAACATTCTGGGAGTGGAATAACATTTGGGGTCCCAGCCATTTACCCGCCATCTTGGAATGTTCTAGCATCATAAGTATTTTTCAAAGTATTTTCTGCAGAATATTGAAAGCACATAAAAGAATCTTTGATAAAGTTGAGAAATCCTGGTTTAAGCAAAATTAAGCAGAAGCAGTACTGTAGGACATCTTAGAGCAACTACCAAGCATGGTGAAGACTCAAATCAGGGGCTAGCATGAGGGGTTGAGACAATCATCATTCCCAAATTTATTTGATGAAATTCTTTTTTATTGCTGAATGCATATTAGAAAATAATGCCCCAGGACCAGAGAGTCGAAATGCAGCATCTTTTTGTTTTCTCATCAGTGAATCGAGTTTATGGGAATGAAATAATACCTTGAGGGATTGCCGAAGACTAAACAAGATAAATGCACCTGAATCACTTAGGTTATGGGTAACATTAATGCCAAATGTTGTTCTAAGTTCAAATTCTGCTTCATTATTAGCTGTGTCTTACTGAACATCTCATATAGGCATTAGAGTTTCAGCTTGTCAGGAAGATGGAAATGCTTTAGTGTCTAGCTCAAAGTTTTTGATTACACAACATATTGCATGTAAAACAACAAACTTTTGGCATAGACATAATACTCAAAAACTGCTAGCTAAGGGCAGTCTTGCTATGTTTGGTGAAGGACTGCTTGGTCCATCATTTCAATGAATTTGAAACTCCAGAAACTGAAGTTCATTGACCCTGGGGAAAGGGGAGCACAATTTACATTTTAAACCTGACCAGGAGCAGGGCCCTATTTTCATCTAGCAACTCGGAAATTAATTTCAGAACTCTAATCTCACAAAGGGATCTGTGAATATGTTATATTTAGGGTGGCAAAATTAAATCAAAGAACACAGTAAAATAATCTGAAAAGACAGACCTTATATATTTGAGTTACGAAAGGATGAATATGGAGGAGATCAAAGTGATCTAATTCAGATTTAAATTACAAAAGATCTCTGCAGATTTGCCATATGCTATCACTCTCTTTTTTTTTTTTTTTTCCTTTAAGGTTCTGGGCAGTTTTGGTAACCAAAGAAAAGAGAAAGGAGTTTTGAAAGCTGCAGCAGATTTAGGTGGGAAAAGCACCCACAAAAAGCCCATGCATTGATTTCCATTGTGATGGTTCTCACCCAATAATGAAGAAGTCAGGAGATTCTTGATGACTAGAAAAATTTAAAGGGGCAGATGGATTATTGCTTTTATTACTATATTTTTGGGTCCCATACCTTCTACTTAAACCATCCCAAATCTAAATATAGCACTGCTAAAACTGATTGAAAAGGCCAATTTTAGGTTAAGCCATTTGAAAATTTTAGTATTCAGCTATTTTAAACATAACAAAGTATAATTACATAATGCTAGACTCTCTACCAAATAAAAAAAATCTAAGCAATGATGTGGTCACATTTTCCTAAGCTCTTAAGAAATTATTTTAAAGAATCAAGAGAAAAGAAAACTATGTCCTTTTACAATAAGGCAAAGTCAAGCAGTAAGATAGGACCCAAGTCCTGTTTCATATTTATTTTGAACAACTTGCCGTCTGGTAACATTTTTCTGTTCTATTTTTAATGGCTATAAAGTTTCTATCACATTCAGTAATTATCTTCAATCTCAAAAGGAGAAAGGAAATTCCATAATAAGAACTACATGAAACACTGAGTGTACAGGTGCCAGAAAATATTGTTTTGTTTAGTGGAGATGAGATTGTAAAAATATGGCTCTTTATAAATGCATGTTCTCAAGTTTATTTATAGACACTATGACACTCTTAAACTCCTTATTTAATCACTAACAGAAACGTTATTTCGAAAGGGAATTAGGGTGGTGAAAATATCTTTTAAAGTGGTATATTCTCTTGAGCAGTCTCATTTTTTCTTCTTATTATCAGCTACAACTACTCCAAGAAAAAGAGTCGGGAGGTAACCTAAGCCACGACAAACAAAAACGATTCAAATTTCTCAGGGACAACATGTGCTACATCTTGAAGAAAATGGGAAGGGATGAAGAAATATCAAAGATGGTTTATTGTCTGATGACCACCCCTAGTTATTTAGTAAAAGCTAAGAGAAAAATACTGCAGCAGTTAAAAAAAAAAAGTTTACATCAAATCTTTTAAGAAAGGGTGAGAAAGAGTGAGGGAGGGAGGAGAGAGAGAGATTGAGATTTCACTAACTTGATGCTTGGAATTATGAACACTTTTGATAACAAATAGTTAATTCATGGCTGCATTTTAAATAAGACATCAAGCAGTTATACTAGGTTGTTATGATTCCTATTATGATTACTAACCTTACTAATCATGAATTTCATCCAAAACAGTGAAGATAAAAGCACCACCACACTTACCATTCACAATGGAGTCATTAAAAATTGCTTTTTTCCACTTATGGCTTACATCCGTCAATGAGACAAAAAAGTAAATAAAGTCCTTTTACAAAGGAGAAAAAAAAATCTAGAATATAAGATGCTATATTTGATTCCTATCATAGTATCTACAAACGTATTTATTTATTAGATCCTCCTTCCCATAGAGATCTCATTTAATGAATGAAGTAAAATTAACCATATATATTTTCTGCTCAAATCTCTCAGCTTATGAGAAGTGGGCTGATCAGAAAGGACACTGAAATAAATATTAACAGTGGAAATATCACATATTCACTTGATAAATTTTGGGGATACCTGATCACTTCCAATGAAGGGTGTCAGAAGGTGACAAAGAAGGATACTTTGTACACATTCTTCATAGACTGACTTTGGACTTCTTAGCCTAATGGATGAGAAAGTTGGACAGGCATTTCTTTATTCCTGATATAGGCAACAACTCACTATAAGATAGCCCATGGAGTCCACCCCCATTTCTCCTGAAAGCCTGGCAGCTATGGAACTAGCCCTGGCTAGGGAGGACTTCTGATTGGAACAAGACCCACTGTAGAAACCCAGGCTGGCGAAACAAGAGAAGCTGATGGCCCTGTGACCTTATAATGCAGTGGGTTTTGTTCTGCTGACCTGAGACACGGGTAAATAAAGATAAACTCCGCCAAGAAACAAACCACTTCCCTTGCAGGGTGACACTGGGGAACCCAGGCAAAGTGAGCCAGCTTCCTGCTGGCACGAGTGGCCACCGTGATGGTGACGGAGTGACAGCCAAGAGCCATTGGAGTGAGTTCTGGAAACGTCAAAGCTGATAACAACCATCTGACCACAGAGCTTGCTGGGGAAAGGACTACACAAAACCTCTTTGTTACCCGATTCAGATGACTGGTTTTCTTGGCTTTGTTTCTCATTAAACATTTAGAAAGGGATTATACCAAGTTTTGCCTATTTAGTTGTTTTTGTTTTCTGGTTTAATGTACAACACATTGCCTAATAAAAATCACACCACATTAAACGGGCTGTGTTGAGTGGTACTGCGGTTAATGTGACTTTACTGGTGTTATTTTAAGTGTCTGTTGTCTGAATTCCCTTGGAATTTAGACTGTTAACTCCCACAAATACGAACAGACCTCCCAAGCCTGCAGTCACACACTCTGTATTTATTAGGAGGCAACTTCGCTTCTGGACACACCAGGCTGAAGTTTTTACCTGGACACAAGCTCCTAAGCCCACTTGTTTGAAAATTACATTTTAAAATATATGGTTTAGCAAGACAAACTAAAATTTGTGTGTAATCAGAGAGAATGTTTAGAGAACACTATTCGGGGATGGGAATAATGCTTTAATGCTACTTCCAAGACGATAAATGATGCAGTCCCCGTTTCTCCAGGGTGGCGGGTGTGCTGGTTTTAGTGTTGCTAATAAAACAAAGCAGAGCCCTGGTCCTCAGAAGGGAGTGATACAGAAACATCAAATATTTAATCATTTGGCCTGGAAACTTGTACAGGGACTGAAATCAGTTCCTTTCACTAACATAACAAATATTAAAATAACCACTTCAAAGGCTTTCAGGGGAAAGGATAAGGCCAAAATAAAAAAGCAAAAATCTCTTGGTGAAGTTTGTGGATGTATATCTGAAGAGAAAACTTCCACTTTGCCAAGAAGAGTTCATATTAATTTTGAAAGATCTGAGTTTATTTTACACTTAGGCTTAGACGGTTAGCACGTACCCTCTAATTTATAGGGTATTTGGCATTCTTTTTGATGTGGCAACATTAAAATTTCGTTCTCCATGGCATTTCATTTGCAGCGAGGAAAAATTCACCCCCAAATGTGATAGATTTTTAGTTGGTAACAATTGCTTCACAGTAGTTCTGAAAAACAGTCTAATATTGTTGAAAACAGAGCTTTAATTTTTGTAAGTTATTTCTTCCGATTTGTATTGCTTAACGAAACATACTGTTGAAAAATCCTGCATCTTGATAACATCATAGATTAAAAACCATACGCCCATCCAGGATTCCTGAATTTTCCTTTCCTCCAAACTTATCAAAAACTAAGAGATGGGAAATCACTGGTGAAGTAGTGCCACCACCTGGACAAACTCAGAAAAGCAGCTCAGCCTAACAAACGGTGAGCTCTTAACCACATATTTATCTTAGGTAAACAAAATAATTTGTTTATGTCTTATTCTAAGAGTGCTCAATGAAAAACTTATCGCCTTCCCTGCAGATCTGTCTCATCATGGAAAAGAAAGATCAATTCCACTTTAGGGAGCAAGAATAAACTATCATTTATAACAGAGGGATTGTGACTAGAAGGAAAGCATCATCTTAACATTTTAAAGTTGCAACTTACGCACGTATATGGCTAGTTCACAAGTTCACGGGTACATTCAAGGATATTAAAATAGCTCGTCTGTAGGATGAGGTTAACAATAACATCCATTCACAAGGAAATTAGAGGGTAAAGTGAGATGAGGCCTATAGAGTGCTCAGCACAGTGCCTAGCTTGCAGTAGAGATCAATAATGAGAAAGATTAATAAACTGATATTTAACTTCCTTTCAAACATAAATTAACATTCATAGGCAAGGTCTATGAATGGTTTTCAGTTCTGGCGTCTGTGCCAAAAAAACACATCCATACTTTTTAGGTTTTTTTCCCCCCCAAGTCACAAGGAGGATCTGTCACCCCTTTCACGAAGTAATCCCCTCACCTGTTCCCCCAAACCCTACAGTCTGGTCTCAGTCTCCTTCTCTGGCCTCATGTCCTTCATCTACCACTTCTACCCACAACAAAAAAATGAGGTCTACTTCCAGCTTCCCAAGCAGGCCACTTGCCTCCTGTCTCTGTATATTCCTCCTATCACCCCTTGACTAGGTGTTCCACCTCCCTTTGCTTATTTAAGCCCCACCTTTCTTGGAAACTTGCATTCTATCTTTTCCACGAGTTTACCTCCTGCTCTCTTCCCCACTACCCATTTCATACCTGGGAAGCATTTGTATTGGCAGCTCTGCCTCGACTACCAAACTCCTAAACAGCAGGTACAAGAGGGTAAACATTGTTGTACCCAGGGCAGCAGCTGGGTACTTGTTTTAGTATTACTCTTTGGGGGTATTGACATGTATTTTCTTCACAATTTTATAACCAAGATGATTTGCCAAACACCTGATGCAAACTGACTATAGAAACGAAAGCTAGGTTTCTGACCTAAATTAGTAGAGAAAACTGTTACAAATGAACAAAGGCTTAGTTCCTGGGCCACACTAAAAGGAAGATTAGAGAAGGTTCCTTGTTTTGTTATGGATATGAGCTGATAGTAACATCTCATCCTTACATGGAATCTTTTTTCTCCAAGCAACCCCTATATAAGGACCTGTTCATGCACTCTCATTTACCATCCCAACATCTCTGGTGGTGAAGGAGTCACCTGGAGGGAGGCAGGTGGGGAAACTTCAGGACAGAGTGAAGCTTGGGCTGAGGATGGGACTGCTCTGGGGAATCCTGGTTCTACTACTCACTAGCGATGTGGTCCTAGGTAAGTGGTTTTAACTTTCCTGATAGTCACTTTCTTCCTGTGTAAGTCCTTCATAAAAATCCCTGCCCTCTCCTTTCCTTAGGCTCAAAGAGGAGTAATTGATTTTCATGGTGCCTTAGCACATGCACTAAGGCCCGACAAGAGTGATGGACGGGAATTCCATATTAGAGGCTTCTTTGTCCGTCATTTCAGAATTTCCTTTCTACTTTTTAATCTAAAGGTTTTAATGAGACTTTATCCTAAATCAACCAGCAGAGGTCACTCAAGGACAGACTGAATTCTTATTGACCCCAGACCTGCTATCTAAGTTGAGGACTTTAATCATTAAAGTAGCATAACAGTTATGGTAATGCTTTGCTGTTAATATTATAATATATCATCCATTAAAAACCACACTGAAGTGATTTGATCAACATTCTACTTACAGCTTTCCTCACTTTAATTCTTCATGGGAAGAGATCCAGCTAAACACCCTCAGGTTAGAGAAGTGGGAAGGATACAGAGAATAGAAGAGGAATGAATAAGATAATGACACATAACACAGTGGAGAGTCTAAAATGCTGCTTAGAGCAGGCAGGAAGAGACCTGGGCCTGCATCCTAAGTAAGTGGAGGACTCATAGGAGAGAAGTTCAACAGCAAGAAAGAGCATTTTAGAATGTTCTGAGTGGTCTAGTGATATTAGGAAAGAAAAAAACAGGAGACCACAACTATTAGAGACTGATGTAGCTGTGGTATATGAAATAATCAATGTAAGGTGGCTTAAAATGAAACAGAAATATTACAAATGAGCCAGGCGCAGCAGTACACATTGGTAATTCCAGCGGCTTGGGAGGCTGAGGCAGGAGGATCACGAGTTCAAAGCCAGCCTCAGAACTTAGTGAGGCCCTAAGCAACTTAGTGAGACCTTATTTCTAAAAATAATAAGAGCTGAGATGTAGCTCAGTGGTTAAGCACCCCCTGGGTTCATTCCCTGGTACCAAAGAAAGAGAAAGAAATAGAGAAAGAGAAAAGATATACAAATACTCTGGTTTCAATTTTACAACTGCAAAGTAAGAGTCAGGATTCCTACAGAATTCACCCCAGGCCACAGGGCCCAATCTCATGGATGACCCTCTCTGTTTAGGACACCAACCACCCTGAGTCCTATCCACCACAACACTCCACAGAATAAATAGAACTGACCACTAAAAATCAACAATGGGGCAATGAGGTACATTCAACACTAACTAAATATATAAGGAAGTGGCTCAGAAAAATTGATCAAGCAAAAATCAGTAAGGCTAAGCCAAGGTTTTTAAAGTATAATGTAAATATCACATTCAGAGGGAGCAAAGGCATCTTGAATGGTGAAGCACATGGGAGTGGGGAAGAACACCATGATTAAATTGTCTGCAGAGTGTACAAGCAAATTTCCTTGAACAATAATGATGTAGATTAGTTGTTAGACAGGTGGTAATTTAAGAACAGTTGTCAGAAGGTTTAGATTTAACATGAGAAAACCATAGATTTATGACTCAGATCATAAAGGTTTCATTTGATGGTCAGTGTTCAATCCATATTCCTTTTCACCGAATTGGAAAATTGTGCAATTTTAGTGGTCAGAAATATCTTCCATTAAGTTTTGTGGGGGTGCCGCAGTCTGGCTGGGCACAAAAATCACAAGCCACCACACAGTTTGTAGATTCAAACAGCAACTCTTTATTCCCGAACTCACACCAGCCGTCTACAATCACGTTCTGGGGAAATCCACGTTCTCTGCCCAAATCCACCCCCACTCGGCTTCTGTCTCCCAAAAAATACTGTCTGAATCCCGCGAGAACTCAAGGGGAACTCAGGCAGCAGGATACGCCCTATTCCCAGCAGGAATAACCTTAAACCTGGACCGCCCTAAACCCAGATTATAAACCGGGAACACCCTAAACCCGGATCCGCCCTGGTCCTTGAGCAAGGTCACCTACATGCAATGTCACTGCAAAATGTCCTATTTCCACGAGTCCTTCCACTAAGCAACATGGGGTACGCTGGCAAGGAAATTGTCATACCTACTTGGCTAATGGCTCCCAGCATGGGGGTATTTTTTTTTTTTTTAACTTTGGCTCCTTTCAATGTTCACCTGTCATGAATTACTCAAAATAACTCTGCTCCTTCTCCTAAGCAGCAGTCCCTTCAAAATGCTTAAGAACTTACTTTTGTGTCCTTCAGAATAGACATCCTTCCAGGTCCTTAGTGTTTCCACATGTCATGCTGCCAATGTTTCAACCTTAGCTCTTGTCATCTGGCCAATGCTCCCCTTTAAATATGCCCAAGGTAGCAGAATACAACAGTTACTAATAGGGCATTGTGTAAAAATGTAGATGTGTAACCGACGTGATTCTGCAATCTGTATTTGGGGTAAAATTGGGAGTTCAAAACCCACCTGAATCAAATGTATGAAATATGATATGTCAAGAGCTTTGTAATGTTTTGAACAACCAATAAAAATAAATAAATAAATAAATAAATAAATAAAGCCCAAAAAGAACCTCCAAAACTATGTGGCTTTGACAAAACCAAGCCTCGTTCCAAAAGCATTTCAGGGCTACCACCAACCTTATCACCTCTCAGCAGCAGCATCTACCTGTCTCTCTGGTTGCCCTGAGATGATACCTACATATATGGCCCATTTCCCTTATGGGATTCCACATACACCAACCATGTGACCCATTTCCACCCCATTCTCCTAAGGAAGTAATTGTTGCCACCATGTTTCAGGGGTGAATGGGGATGGGATAGAGTCAGAACTGGAGAAAAACTGAACACAAAAGTGGAAAATGATTTGCCTGACTGATACTCCCTGCCAATGGCCAGGGATCTAACAACATACAGTCCTTCCAACTTCTGGCCCAATAGGACTTATTTTTCTTTAAATGAGACCACACTGCCTATAGAGAGCGAGTCTGGCAGTTGGAGATCAGAGAAAGACACTGCATGTTTCCTAAACCCCTCATGAGGACTTGGCCTTCTTCTTTGTGCAGGGATCTCTCCATCCACCCAGCAAAAATCTAGTGCCTGCCTCCCAGCTGGGTTGAAGAGAGCCCCCCGCCCCCCCTTCGTAAGGGGGATCTGGTCACCAGGTGCTTGTTGTATGTGCCAGTTTCCTTTCAGCAGTACCTGGGGTGAGCTCTGCTCTTCACGGGCAGAGATGGATTTGGTTCCTGCCATTATTCATTAGGAAAGAAGGAGGCAGCTTGTGCCCTGGCAATTATTGGGTTTTTCCCAGTGGGTGAGGGGCAATGAGGGAAGGCCTCAAGTGGAGGCCACAGAGAGGCTGAGCACCTGCCAGAATTAGTCTACAGCAAATCATGTGATTCCAGTGTAATCTGTGTATTTTGCATGAAACTTAGGAGATTAGGAAATGGTTGAAGAATCCCAGAACTTGTTCCTCTATTTAACTGTAATGTTGTACCTGTTGGCCACTGTCTCTCCATTTCTTCCTCCTTCCCACCCTCCTCAGCCTCTGGAAGTCACTCTTCTACTCTCAACTTCCAGGAAAGCCAATCAAAAATAAAAAGAATCCCAGCAAGACATAAACAGCTTTCTCTCTCACACACAGAACACACAATGAAACCTTCCTCCAGGGACGATAACAGACATTTTCAGTCCTAGGCTGGCTCCCAGGCTAGAGGACCAGCACTACCTCAGAAGGGCAGATTTCTGTGACCACTGTAGTGCCTGGGTGACTGGCCACCATCCCTGCAGCTCTTGGATGAGTGACTAGCCTGCACCCTGGACCTGTTACCCATTTCCTGGGTAATAAAGAATCACCATTTTGCAGCCACACTCTGACAGGAACTGAGAATGTGGAGCTGGGCTCTCAGCTGTGACTTATCCCACGGCATCCCATCCCCCATCTCTCTGTACTCTCCCTCAGGACAGATTGCATTTTAGCTGAATGTAATGAAAGAAAGTTGGCCCCAAAGGTGTCTCCAAATGGCTGTGCCCAGAACTAGAGAGAAGTTTTTGGCAGAACTTCCAAGGTATGATCAAGCTCCTAACAGGGTTCTGGCACATCACAAACAAACAGGCGACTGCATTTCCTAATCAGCCCATAGGGACAGAGAGGCCATGTACCTGCCAAATTTCTGGGAAAATGTTGCTTTGGTTGGAACTAGGATCCTTTCTTTCTGTGTCTCCAGGCTTCAAGAGAGGATGGAAGGAACACCAGGGACTTCTAATTTCAGACAAATCTGACAGCATGGGGCCTAAGCAGGACAGGTGACCACAGTGTGACTTTGAGGTCTCTTAAATCCACCAGAACTATATGTAGGGAGAGAGGGACATTTGTGCTTGTAGAATATGGTCCCCTTTCTGTTTTGTTCAACATATGTGGGAGCTGTGAGGTCCCATGTTTGAGGAACTTTTGCCACGATAAGGGAATTTGAGGTTCCAAGTCACTAAGAACCAAGTCACAAATGGAGTGACTTTTCTGGCTCAAGGTGAACTGAAATAATCCACAGCTTTTTCAAAGCATGGAGGGGGGCCTTTCCAGTACAGGGTGGGTATCTGCCATGTGTGAGGCACTAAGTGTGCTACAGATGGGTGTCTTCAGGGGTCAGCCTGCAGAGGTCCTCAGAGAAAGCAGCACCAAGGCCTGTATGGGTCCCCTGACCTTGGGCCTGCATCAGCATCCATATGGGCAAATATGTGGCCCAAGTTTGCTGCACACATGCAAAAGCCACTCAGTTTGGCAGAAGTGAGTTTGCCCAGCAAGATGGGGTACATCCCCACACTGCCCAGCCAGGGGCAAAGCTGGGGCTCTGGTGTTTCTCCAGCTCCAGGCTCTGCAGATGTGGCTGGCTGGGTAGCTGCCCCCTGGTGGAGCTCAGGTGCTGACAAAAATGGCCTTGGTGATTTGGCTAATAGGGAAATGCTTCCAAAATGAGCTACAAGTCAGTTTACAAAAATGGAGAAGGGGAAAAAAATCTATTAGGTTGCAATCTCTGGCTGGGAAATGTGTTTCTAAAGTGAGTTTACATGCCATGGAAACAAATCCCTGAAGCCCAGTTTTAGCTTATTAGCGCTAAATTGGCCACAGCAAATGAGCACTGCAATTGTCAGTGACCTGAGGCTTTATAAGCACACAGGGACTGTTTGCCGAGATTTTATATGCACCCCGCAGAGCAGCTGAGGGGAGGCAACTCCCACTTCCACAGCTCAGAACAGCCATGAATCCATCCCATCCTGCAACCTTTGCCCACCAGCCTTCCCCGGGGCCAGAGCCTTCCTTGACACCTTTGCCCTACCACTTGACTTTATCCAGAAGGGAAGAACAAGAAGTAGATGGCACAATTTAAAAGTTCCATTTGAGGGAAGAGACTTCATCTCAAACCATTTAGGTCAACTTAGAATCTCTATCCTGAAAGAAAAGTAGTGAAGATTTTTTTTTTTTTTTAAATCAAGTGATAATGGTGTGGGGTGGGGGCTAGGGGTCTGCCCAATTCCACTCTTGTGGCATCCTGTGGCATAATATCTATATTAGTGACTGTCAAGTGGAGAGAGTGTCTTTTCTTCCAAAATCCAGTATTTAATTGGGCAAATATTTATGAAACACCTATGTGCCAAGTAGTCTGTTAGCTACAGTATTTTTAAACATTATATAAAGCTCCTGCCTTGGTCCCTCAGACCTCAGATCTTGAGGTAAATTCGATGTTAAGAGAATCTTCAGGATATCACCCATCAGTGGGGTTTGAGATTATAGTTGAGCAGGGTTCCAAAGGAAGAAGAGATTCTCTTTGAGAAGGGGCTATTAGATGAAGCAGCCTGCAAGAGGCAGAGAAGAGGAAGTGAGCTTTCATGAACTAGGGGTAGCCAGTCCCCCACACCTGTCGGATGGGCATTTCAAGGTCTTAAGTGGAAACATGAAATACCACTTCTATTCTATAGTGTACCTTCTGTTTCTGAAGATGAGAAATAGATAGCTGAAAGGTGACATCCACAGATGAGAGGGATGTAGGGCTAAACCAAAGGGGATGGCATCAAAATATTTTGGCAATAATGCCACAATAGTTCATAGAGCACAATGAGCTTTATGAGTCATGTGTTAGGTGGATATCTTGTTCTTGGTGCTTTCCTAGAATGTTCTGGGGCAAGGGTGAGACCCTCATTGTGAAGGAGCTGAAATATAGGGAGAGTTCACTTTTAAATTCTTAACAGGTACTTACGTACTTGTAAAATAGCACTGTAGAGAAATATTCACACTGAAATTGTATAGGGGGAGCACAGTATACAAAAGGCTTTCCGACGACAGGGGTGTGGGTGTGGTTAATCTTATGTATTCCCCAGCCCTACGCACACTGGGGGAAAGTGGTTTACTTGTAACCAAGAAGGTATGGGTTGGATATAAGAGTTTTTCAGACAGAAAGGTCTTTTAAAAATATGACCAATGATCCTGTCTCTTGGGTAATTTATGGGTACATTTGCCTGAAGCAGGTTGAAGTGGATCAGGTGACCACTCTCCTCTTAAAGTAAGTCTGTGTTGGTTTTAGAGTAGAAGAGGTCCGATTGCCTATGAACAATCTGAAACACCATTTCAGCTCAGGTTGGGCATCTTAGTTTCTTTTGCCAGAATACTTTTTTCTCCGAACACTGTTAATTCTAGACTTATTCACAATCTCTTCTTTCATTCCTGGCTGCTTAAAGAACAGATGGAATCTCCAAACAGACCCCGCTTCCTTCTACCTTCCCATTCTGTTTCCTACTGAGTCAACTGAATGGCTG
Organism: Marmota monax; assembly: GCF_021218885.2. NCBI lineage: Eukaryota > Metazoa > Chordata > Mammalia > Rodentia > Sciuridae > Marmota > Marmota monax. Next base: position 10,965,134 of record NW_026693933.1, on the reverse strand, counting down.
ACATCATCATTTGCTATCTTTGCTGGTATTATCAACAGCTCTTTTTTCTTAATTCCTCAGAGAAGTTCTGTTTGCTTGTGCCATAATTGCTAGCCCTTCTTGCCACAATAGACAGAATTTGTGTGCAAACTACCTGCTATAAACTTGTTCCATAACCAAAACTCAAAACATGCCATTCAGATGGAGGTTTGAGGTGGTGTGGGAGCTAACAAAGAGGGCAAGAAGTAAAATATTGTCATTAGATGTCCGTCACAGAGTTGATACTCATCTACCCCTGGAATAGAGTGAACTTTGGAGCTTAAATTTGAGGCCCTGTGATAAGGAGTCCAAACATCATATGTATCTGAGCTGAAGACAATGAGGAGCTTTGTATGTCTTTCATTTTCTGTAACGAAGCCTTTCCCTGTTCATTCTCTCCCACTTCTAGCACTTCCACAGGGGTTGCCCTCCAACAGCTGTGTATCAGAGAGGGCAGGCTGCTCAGCGCCCTCAAGCCAAGGGAGGCCTGATCACAATCATGCCACATGCTCAGTGAATCTGAATTGGGACTCTTGCCTGAATCACGGCTTTGGGAATGCCAAGCCCTGCAGGAGACACCAGATTCTGAGCACCATCCTGTAGGACCCACTAAAGAGGTCTGCCACCTTGACTATCAATCAAGCTGCAAAGCTGTCCCACACTCTGTCGCTCCTTGCAGGAAAGCTATGGTGCCTCCGAAGCTTTCTTGTCACCAGCCTGTATAAAGCTACTCATTTGTATCTAACTTATTTTTCAGAACTACTCCAAGCTCTCCAACTTTGATGTTGAACTATGTTAACAACGGCTGGCTTGGAAAGTCCCTGTAGGATTTGTAAGAAATTAATGTTAGCCTCCTCGCAACAGAAAGCTAGGGGTTTGCAAAACACACCATATGCTTGTCACTTTGCCAATGAATCAAGATGTTTTTGCAGCCTTCTGAGTCTAAATAATTAATGGTAATGTCTAAAGATTACCCCAAGGTTCAGGGAGTGAGGGTAGGGCCTTTGGAGTGTCCAACATTACTCAACCTCAGCTCAACCCAATATTTCATGTGATAAATGGTCAGGCTTCATGACCACCCCCCACAGACCCCACTTATCATCGCCATTGTTCATTCCCTTCGCTTTTTCTCTTCCTCTTCTGTAATTGGAATCTGCGAGTTGCTTCAAATGCACATTGCTGCCTCTTCCCCATTCTCAAATACACAGGTTCCTCCAGCTTCCCTAAATGAATCCATGTATACATAATAGTATATCCTTTAACATTAGCATCATCCTTATCAAGAGATTAATTTCATTTTTATTTGTTCTTTAGATATACCTGACAGTAGAGTGTATTTTGACATCATATATACATGGAATATAATTAGGATCCCATTCTTGTGGTTGAAGATATGAGTACATCACCAGCGAAATTCCATATGAACACAGGAAAGTTATGTCTTTAAGAGATTAATTTCATTTCAATAAAGCTCTTTCCAACCAATTAATCTAAAACAATGAATCCAACTAAATAAATCTTAGCCTAGTTCATTTTGATGATCATAGACATTATGGGTTTTTCTGAAAAAATTCAAGAGAGGAAAATTTTAGCTATAAAATAAAAGACATGTCCATGATTATTTTAAATAGTTTCTCTTAACCAGTAGAGCCCTTCTTTGATTTTATGATTCTTTGGGGAAAAATTAAATAACTTAGTATTGGTTTTAGGTGCATTTTTTACCTCTCATTTTAGCCTGTCAAAATGAGGTGCTGCTCAGCCTTCACTTGGTTGGGCCATTATTTGCTTCTAGTTTTTATTCGTCTTTAGCTTATATAAAACCACCTGTTTTTTTTTTATCCACCTGTTGTCCTGGTTCCTCAGGATACTGAGACAGGAGGATCATTGAGCACAGGGGTTTGCAGCCATCCCAGGCAACATAGGAAGACCCCATCTCAAGACAGAATTTAAAAATATACTTTCTAATAATATTAAGCCTTTTTCACATATGTAAGCAAAAAGTTCAGTGTTTGCTGACAAAGGATTTAATTTGTCACCAATTCCTATAAAAATGTGAAATATCTTTACTCAGTCCAGGTTATTTTATTTATCATACTTACAACATACTTACATATGTTTTATTGTAGTTCACACTCTTATTTTTCCCTCTTAATTGCACAAATCTTCATAAATATTAATTGGAAATTTGTGGAAAATAACTGAGTTCATAGACAGTATTTCAAAATAATAAAAAGAATATTGTCTACAGCAAGTATCACTCTTCCAGGAACCTAACAACCATTTAGATACATTTTAGTGTTAGTTTAGCATATTTGTGAATTGAACCTATCATGTACTTAATGTCTCATTAAAGGTAGAATGGTCTTGGGCAAAAGAAAGATTCATCTTTGCTTCAAAAATGTTGCCAGCCTAAGCCAGGTCAGGCTGCACAGTGGGGGAGTACTGTGGCGGTGAGTACGCCCAGGACTGGGTAATCCAGAGCCTAGATTCTGGGCCAGGTGTCCTTAACTTCCTAAGTGATATTGATTTGGAGTCACTTGGTATCTCAAAGCCTGGATTTGTTCACCTACAAAGCAAAAGTGTTAGAGTAGATGACCCCTAGGCTCCATGATAAATTTAGGATTCTAGAATTCTGACAATAAAAATATTGGTTGAGTACTTAGAAAAATTATGAAGTTTTATAATTTCCCTAATTATATCTGTCAAGTTTGGGTTAAGATTTCTATTGCTTTCCAATAATGTAAAATACACATTTCAGTGCTGACCTGTTCTTTTACCATACGGGACTTCTAACCCCTCAAAGAAAAAGATGTACAGAATCTTTATCAAAGAAAAAAAATCTTGAGTGATATTTTAGGAGTTCTCTTGTAATTACTGAAAGAAAAAAAAAAAACAATGGCACACACATTCAAAATGTGGATGTTCTTCCAAAAAGAAAGATGACCAATTAGAAGAGGAAATGGGGTAACTTCAATTAGAGAAATCCAAAACAGAACAAGTACAATGAATGGACCTTGTTTGGACCCAAATTGCAAAAGAGATCTTTTAAGGACAATCAGGCATCATATGGTCATTAGTCCAAGGTACATTTTTATATTAGCCTAAGTGAAATATCACTTACTGAATTTCAAAGATCATTCAAACCAACTTTAGAATGCCCAATAGTTTGGTATTTTCTCATCACTACTCTAAACTTTCATCTTCGCTCAAGTTCCTCAATGTGAATATTTGATTAGTATATTCTAAGGAGCAAGAGTGAGGGGGTGAGGGATGAAGGGGAGGGAAAGGAAGGCAGGCAGGGCAGGCCAATACAAGGATATGTCTTTGCATTGTCTGCCAACAGAAGCAACCAATGACTTCATCCTCCAGGACCATTCTGAACATTCATACAAAATGTGTTTCAGAGCCATCTTTTCAAAAGGAGAACAGGGGAAGAATCTATTCTTTGGCTCCCACCTTCCACTGGTCATAGTGAAGCCAGATTTAAAATTAGGTAGTCAGTGTAGTTAGGTAAATCGGGTCTAATATCGAGTGAAATCTAAAATGGAGGCCGTGCGGAGAATGACTCAGGGAAAACACGGGACAACTCATGGAATGTTAATGAAGTCCCAAAAGGCCCTAGGCCAAAGTCCACCTCAAAGAAATGTTAATGAACAGCCCCCAGCAAAAAGGTGCTGACTCAGAAGTCCTTCCTGACCAGATTACTTCTTTGGCCCACCTGTGTCCCACCCCTCGGGCCTTCCAACCTACATTCCATCACCAAACCTATAAAAAGGGAAACACATTTGCCCGCCAACTGGATTCCACCTCTTGGGTCCCCTTCTTCCTCTGGGAGAAGTCTTTTCTGCTGTCCTTTAATAAACTTCTAATTTCTACTCTGACCTTGCCTCGGCGTGCTCCCTGGTGTTATTCTTCAACATCGGGGAAGCAAGGACTCGTCACAGGTCAACAGCGGTAACAATAGGTTGACCCTGTGGGGCATTATTAAGACTGCACTTCCAGTTCCACCATGAGTAGGCACTGGGCAGTTTCTCCCGATGCTCTGGGGCAGGAGGGAGAGGTACAGACTGTCACTGTTGAGTTGCACCCATGTGAACTGTTAAAGCCCACATGGGTGAATCTGTGATGCATAAGACATTGGATATGCATAGATATTGAGAATCAATACTTACATTTAAAAACGACTGATCATTAGATGTACCAAGGCACAAAAATAGATAATTGAGGCTTATAAAAAAAACAAACAACACCTTTCACCTAAGATCTCTAAGTTCAGAGCTGAAAAAAATTCTTTTGGAAACATGATATCCAATTTCTTCATTTCTTAATTTTACCTTGGGTATACAGTTGTAGTAAAATTATACATGATGTAATATTGTACTACTATATAAAATATTGTTCTAATGTACTATTAATATAACTGGAGAAAGTAGATGCTAGGAAAATAGAAATTAGGGATTCATTATCTTCAGGTTATTTTTTCCCAAAAAAGTGAAAGGATAGACCCACTTCAGTTACATTTCTAAGAACAATTATCCTAAAATTCATTTTCATTTTGAAACTATTTTTGTAATATTTACTTTCCATTTTTCACAATTTATGATTCATAATTAGAAAACATTAGTCTTTAAATATCAAATTTATCAAAAATGCCATGCATTATATTTGCCATATTTTGTGGAGTTGAATGACTAGGAAAGAAGTATATAATTTAACTGAACATCAATAGTTACAGGTCACCTTCTAGGTCATTCCCCCATTTGACATGTTGTATGCTTAATATAAAGATTAAAAGTATTTTTAATACTTCTGATCAGAGAGGCAAATACATACACAAAATCCTATGATGCAAATAAATGCTTTAACTGAATTATCAAGATCCAAAGAGAATATAGTTTGGATCATATAAGTAATGGTGATGACTTTATAAAAAAGTCTGATCTTAAAGAAGTGAGTGTTCCATTCAACTGAGTATTAACTCATATTCACTTTTCTGATCACTTTTATGTCACTAAATTATGTTTGCACTGATGGGTGGCATAATATTGAAGCTTTCTCCTAGGACTTCAGAACAGTCTTCAACAACCATGAGATGATTCTCATCCTTACAGTTTTATTCCCAAAGCAGGAAAGCTCCCATTAGCCTAAAAGAAATACCAGCTCATTCACAACAGGCAGAAAGTGCTACTACGCTTAATAATATCATAAATGAATCATCTGGATCCTGGGAGCTCAGCATCTACCACAGGTTTTCTCCAAGAAAAAGTCCAGTTAACCTATATGTTAAAAAAGCAGGCATTGGGCTCCAACTCAGACCCAGCAGATTGGACCTTCCACAAATGAGGCCAAGAATCTGTGTGTCTATTTTAAATTTCACAGATTATTTTTGTGCATATGAAGAAAGGTTGCAAACCTTAAAGACAAGCTTCTCTGAGGGGGTAATGCGGCAGCTGTTTCACATTATCTATTCTGACTCTTCCCCGATGTCATTCTCCCCACATTTTCTTGGAAAGGTAACAACAAAGGATGTTTGGCTTCTCTCAGGGAGTGGATTTGCCAAGGGAGCCAGGGATCTGGACAGTCTCTGAGAATTCTGGAGACTGAGGAAAGAACCTCCTGATGCCTGGCTGGATTTGTATTTAACTTTGGTCTTTCCCTCTTTGTTCCATGACAGTAATTTAAGAGTCGTAAGAGAAACTGTGGCCAGAGACTCCAGACAGGGTAATGTGTTTATTTTTCAAGTCACAGTAAAACAAACAACCCCAAACCTACGGGCTTGTTTTCCTTTCCCCCTGTGAACTTGGGTGTAGTGCATGAAAATTTCTAGCAACTCAACTAGTTAAAGGAAAGCGAGGAACCAGGAGAAGGCAAATGAGAAATGAAAGACAAGGCAGAGATACATGCAAGAGTTTATTTATCAGAGCTGACAGATAAGGCACATATCTCCATAGACAGAGAAAGGTAAAACAGGCTTGGGGTTCAGGACTTTCATGAGGGTAGGCTCAGGGATTAGAGCTAGGCAGGTCCTAATGCTGGTGGTTAAGGGTGGGGTTGGTACAAGGGAGTGGTGATATGCCCTTGGGAGGGAAAGAATGTGGGTGGCGAAGGGTTGGGTTGGTATGAGGGAGTGGTGAGTCTTTCTCAGAAATGCCCTTGGGCTGGAAACAGAAATTTTTCTAAAAATGTTGGCTGTTACTTAAGATGGCCATCCAGATGCTAAGCAAGGACCTTACAGTTAGGATCCTGCACCAGGAATTCTTGTGCACAAACATACAAAGGAAATCTCACCAATACAACCCATTGAGTCCCTCATCTTGAAAACTTTACCTACGTAAGAAAAATCTGTCTTCTGCTTCCTGGAGTGTAGGGAATTTTCTGGGAAATAAAAATGAGAATCTTACATTCTTAAGAGGATATGCTGTTCAGAAAACTAGTCTGTCCAGCTTGAATAAAGACCTTGAATGCTTAGCAGCCCCACCACCATCACACCATGCCCTCTCAAATTCCAAAATGTTAGTTTATGGTCTGAATTATACATCTGATTAGTCTAACAGTCTTTGGAGTTGGGAATTTTCACTCTTCTCACAAAATTTCAATCTAGTAAAATGGAATGTTATAAATTTCTTTAAGCTTTAGAAAATCAGAGCTTAGACGTCTTTTAGAAGTGTGAAAGCAAGCTTAAGAATGTTTGTGTAGTATAGTTTTAAAAATTAAAGAAATGCACATTTAAAAGTAAAAAAAAAAAAAAAAAGAATATTTGTGTAGTACTGCTGTGTTCATTGGCTGCCCTCCGGATTGGTCAAATAGGCAAATTCTAAACCCCACCTCCTTCCCTATTGCAGGAGTCACCACCATTCCCAAGCACAGGGCTTAACAGACCCCAGACCTTCTGAAATCATGGCCTTTTAAAGTTTCACTATAATAAAACCTCAGTAATTCTGGACTTGTAATTACTCCTGCACCAACCTGTTATCTTTTGTGTGAACAAAGCTTTACCTTTATTAACAGAATTGGAAGGGTCAAATGAAATGTGAAATAGTAAAACACCCTTTATTAATTAGCTCAGTAGTTCTTTTTAAAAATTGGGAAAAAGATAAAAATCCAGAGACATAAACTATGAGAGCCTCTTTCTTGTGTGTATGGGGTGTTACTTTGGGAAAGACATGGCTGAAAGGCTGAGAAGGTGAACCATGCTTTTGACAGCTTCTGAGAACTAGACAGAGGAAAACCAGAGTCTAGTGAGAGGGTTGGCATTAGAACCACAAAAGACCACACTGTAAAAGTCCCTCCCACAGAGTGAAACCCATCTTTGAATTGTGTCAGTCCTTGGAATTAGACTAAGATGATCTGGCAATATTGTTGGGAATTTGAAGTGCCTGGAAAAAGATAACAATTCCACAACAAACAATTTTTAAAGAATAATATTTGGGACCTAATTGAAATTAACCAGGAACTCAAATAAAAAACATGAATGAAAACCAGAAGATATATATAGAAAATAGAAATTCTGGCATTGTAGTTTTCAGATAAAGATGTTAAAAATAACTGTTTGAAAAGAAAGAGGATACAAGTGAGTATTTCAATAGAGAATTAGAAATTTTTTAAGACATTTATTTGGTAACTAGTAATATTGAACATGTTTTTATAGTAACATCACACCATAGGTGTAGTCATACATGTACCCAGGGTAATAATGTACAGCTTAGCCCACCATCTTTTCTGCCCCCATACCCTCTTCACCTCCCCTTTGCCCAATCAAAGTTCTTCCATTTTTCCCATGCCCCCCACCCATTATGGATAAGCCTTCACTTATCAGAGAGAACATTCGGTCTTTGGGAATTGGCCAACTTCACTTAGCATGATATTCTCCAACTCCATCCATTTACCTGCAAAGGCCGTGATTTTATTATCTTTTAATGCTGAGTAATATTCCATTGTGTGTGTGTGTGTGTGTGTGTGTGTATAATTTTATCCTTTAGTTCCTCCTTTTGCTGATTTTCATTGTTCTTCATTTCCTCCTCGTGGAATATTTTGCTAAGAATGTAGTGCAGGCTTTCTCACTGTAAACTTTTAAATTTGTCATGAAAGGTTTTGATAGTCATCAAATCTGAAACTTAATTTTGCTGGATATAAGATTCTTGGTTGGCATCCATTTTGTCTCAGAGCTTGGTATATATGTTGTTCCAGATTCTCCTGGATTTGAGGGTTTGGGTTAAAAATAATCTGTTAACACAAAGTGACACCCCTCCCCCATATGTGATCTGATTTCTCTTTTGCAGGCTTTAAGATTCTATCCTTATTCTGTATGCTAGGCATTTTCATTATAATGGGTCTTGCTGTAGAGTTGTTTTTTTTTTTTTTTTGGTTTTTTTTGTTTTGTTTTGTTTTTAAACACTTGATGTATTGTAAGCTACTTGTATTTGATTTTCCAATTCATTCTTCATGTTTGGGAAATTTTCTGATTTCATTAAAGAGATCGTACATTCCTTTGGTTTGAGTATCTGTGCCTTCCTCTATCTCAATAAATCTTATATTTGTTCTTTTCATATTATCTGTTCATGGTTTCTTACCACTTTTTCACTGAGTGGTTAACTTTGTTTTCTATATTGTATACTTTGTCTTCATTATCTGACATCTGTCTTCCAAGTGATCTAGTCTGTTGGTGATCATTCTATTGCATTTTTTATTCCATTTATTGTTTTCTTCATTTCAAGGATTTTTGATTTTTTTCCTAGAATCTTTCTTTTGCTACCTGTATTTGCTCCTTTATCTCTGTTGGTGTGATCAATGGTTGCCTGTATTTGCTCACTTCGGTCATTCTTTAATTCACAGATCATTTTAATTATGTACATTCTGAACTCCTCACATTTTATCAACTGTGCCATCCATAGATTCTATTATTATAGAATCTTGGTTTGTTTAGAGCATGTTCTTCCCTTGTTTTTTCATATTGTCTATGTGTCTTTCTTTCTTGAAGTGCAGATCTGAGATACTACAACATTACACGGTAGAAACTGTAATGTCTATGTAGATTACCTTGATGTTGGGTTTACAGTCCATAGCTAGTGTCCCATGATGGATGCTACTGCAACTAAAGGTGGTAGTTGCAATAGCAAAGGTAACTCAAGATAGCAGTGGGGATGTCCCAAGATGAGTGCAACCACTTTCAGAGATGGGGCTGAAAGGGTGGGTCTTACAATGGCTTTTGGATGCCTGACAGCTGCCTCCGGGCCCTGTCTGTTGTCCCAAGGTGGAGGCTACAGCATTGGGAGGGCTATGGCAGTGGCTGCAGTATTCGAACATGGAGGTGCTAGGCCTGGGCTCCCAGGTGGGTCACTGGGGTGGTACTGGGCCTGGGCCTCAGCATGCATCAGCAGAGGCAATCCTAGCCCTGGGCTATGGCAGGTTGCCTGGTCAGCTGGGGCAGTCTTTGGTGGGGGTTGGACTCTGTGGTGGGTCTACCATTTGGTAGGGCAGTCCTGGGCCTAACCTGGGCCCCCACACAATTTGGTGGGGCAGTCCTAGGCCTGAACTCCAGGAGGTTGGCAGGTCAGTGGGGGCAGTCCTGGTTTGGGGCCTGGGTTCTGGCTTGGGTCTGGTAGTCAGGAGGGCATGGGTAAGCAGGTCGGTGGGGGCAATCTTTAATGATATCAAATTTAAAATTCCTACTTTTTGAAAGATAAGCCAGAAAAGAGAACACTGGTAAATTGGTCTTAACAGGAAATGTTTACATATCCCAAAGTTAAGATTTTTCTTGAAAAGGCTAACTTGAAAAAGAACAAAAATGGAATTTCTGGAATTGAAAAGTATAGTAAGTAACATTAAAAACTTGGTAGATGGATGTATTAGTTTTCTGTTGCATGTAACAATTACCACAAACAGTTTAAAGCAATGTCCTTAGTAGCCCATACTTTTATTGGTCAGAAATTTTGGCACAGCAGCATTTCTGGGTTCTCTGCTTAGGGCCTCAAAAAATAAAATCAAGGCTCAACTCAGCTGCAGAGTTCTTGTTTAGAGGCTCTGTAGAAGAATCTAAGTTCAAATTGTTAGCAGAATTCATCTCCTTTCAACTATGGTCGCTCTTTTGTGGGGGCATTGGATTTTTGTTGTTGTTCTTCCAGGCCAGGAGGAGTGCACCTCCAACTTCTCTGCATATAGAGAGGTAAAATGAATGACAATAATAGCACAAAAGACGAGAGGAGGCATGGAAGTATACGTTGCAAGGTTTCTATACTGTCTCACTTTAAGGTAGACTATAAAGGCCAGACATGGTGGTGCATGCCTATAATCCCAGCCACTAAGGAAGCTGAGGCAGGATTTTTGCAAGTTGAAGGCCAGGCTGGGCAACTTAGTGAGACCTTGCCTCAGAATAAATAAAGATCTGAGTATATAGCTCAGTGGTAGAGTGGCCCTGGGTATATTCAGAAGGGAGGAAGGAAATTAATTTTAAATTCATGTTATAAAAATGAAACAAGAAGAAATAGACAAATCCAAAGTTTTAACCAAAGATTGATACATCCCTTTCTCAATAATAGAATGAGTGGACTAAGAATAAATAAATAAATAAAAATCAGTAAGGATGTAAGAAATTTGAGCACAACTGTCAGCCAATTTGAGTTAATTTATATTTATATAATATTCCACTCAACAGCCAAATATACATTCTCAAGTACACATGAAACACCAAGACATACAATATTCTGATTTATAAAAAAATTCAATAAATTAAAAAAATACAAGTCACAAAGTATTTTCTTTGACCACAAGGAATATTAATTAGAAATCAAAGGCACAAACATACCTGGAAAAATCCTAAGTATTGGGAATAAAATTTCTAAAATAACTCATGAAAAAAAGAATAAAAAGGGAAATTAAAGAATTCAACCTGAGTGGAAATTAAGACACCAGAATTTATTGAAAGCAACTGCCGCAGTCTGGCTGGGCAGAAAAGAACCGAGCTGCCACGAGGCACTTGTAGGTTCAAATAGGAACTTCTTTATTGCCCGAACTCCACCAGCACTCCACGCGCACCTCCTGGGAACTCTCACCCTCCACTGGGCTCCGCAGGAACTCAATGGGAACTCCAAAGTAGCAGGCGCCTGAGGCAGCAGGAGCCGCCCTGTTGCCGGACAGCAGGGGTCTATATACAACTCAATACACAGCCTGTTTCAATCTAGCATCATCCAATCACAGCAATATACACAGCTTAACTTAATTATCATCTTAAAGGCTCACCTCTCAACCACTCCTTCTGGCAAAATGCCAGGCGCCAACCCGACTGGCCGTGGCTCTCAACATCTCCCTCCTTCTGTTTAATTAAACAACAAGCATGTGGCTTAGGGACCGTGCCTGTCTTAGGTTGTCCAATACTACATATGGTCCTCACCCGTCATCGGATGAGCTGACCTCAAGGCTTCAGCCTCCTGTCTTAGGTTGGTACCATTGCAATTGGATCTTACCCGTCATTGACTACCGGCCCAGCATACAGCCATACTTGTGGATAGGCCTTTACACAAGTGGGGGGGGGGTGAGGTTCTTTGCCTCACCTCTGTTGGCCCCCAAATTTTAGACCATCACAAGCAGAAGGGAGGAGGATGCAAAATGCCCTGACACCAAGCCAAATGATGGCTCTTTTTGGAAAAATTGTACCACCAGTGACACCATCAGCAAAGATACCCCAGCACTACCACAATTCACTGCACCAACAGATAGTCCAGGCAAGTTCTGCAAGCAGTTCAAAGCAGAGGAATCCATTAATATGTTCATTTCCTCCCAAAGTAAATCGACTCCTTGATTGAGCATCACTTGTTGAGTTACATTATTCATTGATGTATCAGTTTATACAGTTTGTTGTGATAGCTATCGCAGAAGCTGTAGTTTGGTTTTATCTTTGTCTTCACCAGCACTGGGATGAAGATAGGAATTCTGGCAATGATGGCTGAAAAAAAATTATGTAACATTCCAGCAGGCACTAAAAAAAAACAATTTTCTAAACAATTTAGTATCCTGAATAGAATTAGATATAATGAAAAGGAAAGGTGAAAGTAAACAAACAGATCTGTAAACCTTTTTTGTTCACATTTTAAAACAATCCTCAACAGCTGTTTACCCAATTTAAATTAAACCATTTAAATCACATGAATAATAAAAAAAATTTGGATCCATTTTTTCATGAGTGCTCCTCATATATGATATATGCACATATGCACATACAGACATACAACACAAAACACAAGTGTGCACACATAATACAATACATACAACACATAACATAATAGTAAAGACCTTGTAGCTTTTCACAGGTGAAATCTCCATTGCAATGTTTAAAAACTCCACAGTCAAAAAATAGCACTGATCAGAAAAACATTAATTTAGGTCTGTATGAGCTCAAAAAATAAAATAGAACTTCATGATGTGGGAAAGGGCAATAATAAAATAGATATTGAAAAAAGCATCCTGGTTTCATTAGCCTCCAGGTGTGGGAGAACCACTGTTGCAGATGTAAGGATAGCCAAACTGGAGTTCTGGATATCAGCTGTTATGGATTTGAGCCAGATCATCTTCTTTTTGGTCTGTAGAAATCGCTTTAGTTAATCTCTCTGGAATCCAAATCAGCTGCTGTTCTCCCTGTGGAAACACACAGACCTCCGACTCCAGACAATCACTGGGTCAGGACCTTTCCATTGTTCTGTTAGAATATCCTTCCAAAGTACCTTGGGATTATGTACATTTTTGGGACACATATGCCTTTCCACAGCACTAAACCCTGATGAATCCAAATTTTAAAAGTTTAGAGTAAAAAGGGTTATTTTAAGTTTATCTTTGGGGGATATATACCCCTTCCCAATTCCCTCTTTTTGCTTTAATAAGTACATTAATAGTTTGATGAGCTCTTTCAACTATGCCTTGTCCCTGTGGATAGTATGGGATTCCTGTTATATGAGTAATGCCAAATGATGAGAAAAATTGTTTAAAAGAGGTAGAAGTATAGCCAGGACCATTATCTGTTTTTAACTGTTTTGGAACGTCCACAGTGGCAAAATTTTGTAAGCAATGAGCTATAATATCTCTAGTTTTTTCTCCGGCATGAAAGCATCTTAACCACCTTCAATTTAACCTTTTAAAGCCTTCCAATTATCACCTATACTGTACTTTTAAATGACTTTTCACCACCTACAGCTTCATTCTTTTAAACGAGGCTTAGATTCTGTTTAAATCGCTTTAATGTTAGTTTACACGGCTGCCCTTCAACTAAAGGCTTTTATTAAGGACTCTGCAATCCTCTTTAGACAACTTCTTTGAATCTTTTTTTTTTAACTCCATTAAGCAGCTTTGTCTCAATCTGCCATGTACAAACACCATTTTCTTCTTTCTTCCTTTCTCAAGCTTTCAAAGTAAGCCTAGTTTCCTCAGAATCTTTTTAAATGGCTTTAAAATTACTTTAAGAACTTAATGCTAAGCAGTATTTTAGAAAGCTATTCCCTATTTATGTCTGATAAAGTTATCTAAAAGGAAAAGATAGCAACTAGGATAAGTTTTTCTATCTGCCGCTTCCTCAAGCTGGGCTGCCGCCTCCTGTGCTCTCTCTGCACTCACTGCCTGAATGCCTCCTTCCTCTAGCAATTTACTTAACACCCTTTCGGTTTGGTTTTTACTAATTTTTAATTCCATATTTCTGCTACAAGAATAACGCAACCCAACAAGATAACACAAAACAAAACCGAAACAGAATGAAACAAAAATGGAACAAAAATTCGTTGATTCAGTTTTTCTATTTTCTTGATATGTGTATCCATGGTTTATCTCTATCTCTTCCTCAGGGCCAAACAACTTCAAACCCTGAGCCAACCATTTTCCTCAGTTTGCCCGAGAAAGTTCTAGGGACAGGCAGCTTGAAACAAAAAACAAATCAAAACAAGAACACATTGTTTTTTGAAATAGTCACCCATTCTCTCGCCCTCCCTCAGGGGCGAGCAATTTCACTTACCCCCAAGCTTCAGGCATCCCCCGCATGGGCCACCAAATGCCACAGTCTGGCTGGGCACAAAATAACCGATCCGCCACAAGGCACTTGTAGGTTCAAACAGGAACTCCTTTATTGCCCAAACTCCACTAGCACTCCACGCGCACCTCCCGGGAACACACTCACCCTCCACTGGGCTCCGCGGGAACTCAATGAGAACTTCAAAGTAGCGGTCCCTGGAGGCAGCAGGAGCCGCCCTATTGCCGGACAGCAGGGGTCTATATACAACTCAATACACAGCCTGTTTCAATCCAGTATCGCATCCAGTCACAGCAATTATACACAGCTTAACTTAATTATCATGTTAATGGCTCGCTGGTATCACCTCTCCACCACTCCTTCTGGCAAAATGCCAGGTGCCATCCCAACTCGGCTGTGGCTCTCAACAAGCAACTGAAATAGTACTTTAAGAAAAATTCATAATCATAGACAATAGGTACCTGTATTAAAAAATGTTTCCATGTTAAAAGAGAAGGTAGAAAATTAATGACCTCAGTGTTTACCTCTAAAGAAAAAAGAGAAAATAAATAAGCAGAAAGAAGGGCGAGATGGGGGATCAATATCAAAGTGGAAACTGATGAAATAGAGACCAAAAGCAAATGAAGCTAGTTCTTGGAGGAGATCAATAAAATTATAATTGACCAGACTAATCAGGGAAAGAGGGGCTAATGACTAAGGAATGAAAGAGGCAGTATGGAGAATCCTCAGAAAACTTGGAATGGAAGCTCTATTTGACCCACTTATTCCACTCCTTGGTTTGTACCCAAAGGACTTAAAATCAGAATACTACAGTGTCACAGCCACTTCAATGTTTATAGCAGCTCAATTCACAATAGCCAAGCTATGGAACCAACCTAGGTGCTCTACAACAGATGAATGGATAAAGAAAATGTGGTACATACACACAATGGGTCATAAAGAATGAAATTATGGCATTTGTCAGTAAATGGATGGAACTGGAGAATATCATGCTAAGTGAAATAAGCCAGTCCCCAAAAAACTGAAGGCAGAATGTTCTTTGTGATATGTGGATACTAGAAGTTCACTGAATGAGACAAAGGGATATGAAGGGAATGGCAGGGGGTGAGGGTAGGAATAAAAAAAGACTGTAGAATGAATTGGACATATCTTTCCTATCTTGTGTATGAATACACGACCAATGTAACTCCACATCATATACAGCTACAATAATGGAATCCTAACAGGAACAAGTTATTATATATACATAGAATAAGTATATCAAAATACACTCTGTCATGTATATCTAAAAAGAATATAAAGAGAATACAAACATATGTAGTGTAATATCATATCTCATAAAAACATTTATGCCCACATAGATTTTACACATTCATGAACTTCTTCCAGTAGGATATATCTTTATAGAATTTGTAGATTTTAAATTTTTTATATTTTAAATATTCCACAATGAAGTTATTTTGTTATATTATCAACAGAAAAAATGGTATAAAAATTAAAAAATAAGATGATTTTTTTCAGGAAATTAGTTTCCTACAAATTAAACTCCAGACCCAGATGATTTCAATAGTGAAGCCTACCAAACATTCAGGAAAACAGATTCTAAATAAATTTTCCAGAAAATTAAAGTAGGAGAAATAATTCCCAACTAGCTCTATGAGGCTACTATTAACATGAAACAAAAACTAAAGATAATACAAGAAATCAATGGACAAAAATCTTTATTAACACAAATTAAAAATTAGAAAAACAAATCCAATAATAACTTGACCATGTTGGTTTTATTCCAAGATTTGTGCTAAGCTGGTTTAATGTCACATGGTCATTCAATTGTTTCAGCACCATTTGAATAATTCTTTCTCCATGCAATGCCTGTGTACCTTTATTAACAATATTTCTCATGGATATAGAGTTAGTTTATATTCTTTGTTGACATAAAAATGCACAAATCAGTGCAACTAGACTATTTTGAGATTATAAGTTCAAGACTTATAGATGTAAAATTATGTAAGAACTTTTCAGGGTTAATCAATAGTTAATATCTAATAATGGAATTCATCATATTCATAGGCTAATAGAGAAAAAACCTAGATGATCATTTCAATATATGCATAAAAATATTTGAGAAAATTCTGCATTCATTCCCACTTAAAAAAAAAAAAAGTCAAAACAAAGCATAGAAAGGAACTTCCTATAATTTTCCTTAGCTAACATAATGAATAGTGAAAGTGATTTTCCCCCTAAAGGCAGAACAAGTAAAGAACACACACCTGTTTTAACATTGTACTAGAGCTTCCATCTAGTGTAATAAAAATAAAACATGGCACATCATATAGAAAGTAAGTCAATAGTCACAGGTAGCATGATCAACTCTGTAGAATGGACGATTCTATAGCATAGACGATTATGTAGAATCCCAAGAAACAGCTACTAGATCTAATAAGTGACTGGGATTCTAGATTAATATATAAAATTCCAAACACATCCTGTAAACTGACCTCCCAGAAAAAGAGCTTTCTTCAAAGCTCAATTTAAACAGAACATTCCTGATGCTTCAAGACACCAGTTCTAATCACCAGCAGTGTTTGAATCTCAGTTCTCCAATCATTCCAGGGAAAATATTGTGCTTTTCTAACCACAAATGCAAATGACATTAAGTCTACCCCTGATGGTTGTCTTAGCATAAGACCTGGACATAAGGTTTTGGCAAGCACTATCCCCATTATATTCTGATCTCTGATTACACAGAGAACTCATTGTTGCTTCCCTAATTATGCAGTGTAAAAGGTCCCAAAGCTGAAGTGTGTCTCTCATCCAGATTCTGACATCTCACTCTGCCAGATTGTGCTCTTCCCTATAGTATGATAGACAATGGGAGAAGTTGATACCTGCTGCTCAGATTGTTACTATGAATTTCTCTAGTGAACATTGCTCTAGCATCCCTGGTGTGTATGCCATCTAGACATTTTCTGTTTGCAAAACATCTTGAACATATGAAAGTCTTTATTCTCCTGTCCCTGCCCTACTGCTTCTATCCCACATCTAGCACTATCTAATTGATAGTTTGGCTGGGTATAAGATTCTGGGTTGGAAGTAGTTTTCCCTTCATGGTAAATAACTTCATACATCCATGTGCATTCATTACTATAATAGTAATATTTTTCTGATTTCTTGTGTATGTGGCAGTGTTTTGTGTAAGACCCATTTTTGGTTTGCTTGCTTTGCTTTCCTTTTTGGAAACTTAGTTTACTATCTCTGGTCTAGTGTTCTGAAATTTTACACTTCTGTAACTTGGTATGGGTAAATTTTCATCTATTAAAAATGTATTAAAGGACATAGTTGATAATCCCATTCTACCTGGAAATTTGTGTGCTTTTGTTCTGAAGAATTTTTCTTTGAATTATTTGTGATGACCTCCTTTTTATTTTATCTGGACCTCTTTTATATTCAAATGTTAAATCTCCTGAACTAATTCTAATTTTTCTCCCTTGTTTTCCCATTTCTCTTTCAACTTCCTAGGTTTCTTCAATTTTGTCTTAAATCTTTGTGAATTTTTCCATGTTTGCCAGTTTCAAAAATCTTTGTCTTGAATATTCCTTTCATATAGTCTCCAGTTCATTGTTTCATAAAATATGCTCTTAATTCTATGGATATGAGTTTCTTTTGCCTGTTAGTATTTTTTCTTAATACATCGTCTGTTTTGATTCTTGTCTTTCATGTTAGAAGTTATCCTCAAATGTGTTTAACAGAACATCATGTTTAAGGGTGGAGCCCTAAAGTCCTAACTGGAAACTTCACATGGAAGACTGGAGCTAGTTTACTGGTTTATCATGTACAAGAGGTTTTGATTAAAAAAAAAAAAAAATCAGAAAAATGCACACATAATTTTAAAATCAGGTTTAGGGGTTCATGAATTCAGAAGTTCTTAAATAATGAAATAAAATACTCATTGCTGCTTTTATACCTTGAAACTAATCAAATAGTTTTCTAACCTTTGCTTAAATACCTGGAATGAAGGTGAGCTCATTACCAGTCAAATCAATCCATTTTATCTTGTAACAGTTTGTTATAAAAAATTATTCTTTGATCAAATGCTTTATCACTTTGTTCTATGCTTATTGTACATATAAACATTCAGAGGATTTCAATTTTCTTGGGGCTTTTTTAAATCAAATTATTGATATGGGATAATATTAATCTTTCTTGGCTAATGCTTTAAAACCAATACCCATTTCCCTCAAAATAGCGCAGGGAAAAATTAGAAAATAAACCATCTCCCACCCAACCTTCCAGAGATTGCTGGGTGCTTGGAATTGTACTCTGAGAGGTAAAGAAGGCAAATACAGTGTCTGGAGATCATAGGCTGATTTGTACTGGAAAGAGTTGATACTATTCTAGTGCCAGGTAAAAGCTATACCTGATGATACTGGAGGTCAGAGAAGTGTCAACTTTAGTTCAGTCTTTTGTGTGTTGCTGCTGCCAGTGATGACAATCAAAGCAGAGTCCTATTTCCCCAGATATTGAAGATTGAACATGGAAGAAACACCGAGGCAAATGGTAGAAAGCAAGTTTTATTTAAAGGTTAGAACGGAGGGCTGGGGTTATAGCTTAGTTGGTAGAATACTTGCCTCACATGCACAAGGCCCTGAGTTCAATCCCCAGTACCACAAAAAATAAAGGGTGGAACAGAGATTTCTCTGCAGATAAAAGGGGCAGGACACCCATCTCTGGGGCCCCTTATGTGTTTCCAATTTCCTTTGTTCTCATGCCTTCCTTCTCCCCTTATCTTGCCCAACTAGTGACAAATGGTGGGCAAGAAGGCATTCAGGGGTGCCTCTCCAGGTGTCTGCCTAAACAGGCAGGAAAGGAGCTGCCCAGGAGGTACTTCATGAACAACTCTCCAACTCTGCAGGGAGGAAGAATTCCCTGGATGCAGGTAGCCTTGACAATAGGTGGAAGGAGGAGGCAGGGAGGGCTTTGGAGATATTAGCCTTTTATTTCCTTTCCTCTTAAGTCAGCCTCCATCTTTGATCAGACCCAATTATTTATTACCTAATTTGACTGTCATTTTGCCCCCACTCCCACTTCATTGTCTGTTGTCAATTGAGTTTTGGGAACCAGGAGGTCTCCAGACTGGTCAAAACCCTACCCCTTCAATTCTCCTGTGAGATAAGGAAGCTCCTTGGCTTTTTGAAGTTCACGATAGCTTCATTCGTGGCTTTATTCCCCGTGTATGCAACACTACCAGGGTTAGAGAGATCAGATCCATTCTTTCACAAACCCTCCATACAAAAACCTGGAGTTCAGTCCTTTTGCAAAAGCAAAAGTTAAGGAATTTCACAGCAGAAACAAATGGATTTTTATTTTCCCCTTATCTACAGCAGAAAAGGAGCTAATACATTGGTATACTGCTTTAGGGGAGATGGAAAAATCCCCAACATTCAAAAAACACTCTTGAGGCTGGGGTTGTAGCTCAGTGGTAGAACACTCGCCTAGCATGGGTGAGGCACTGGTTCAATTCTCAGCACTGCATATTAATTAAAAAATAAAGGTCCATTGACAACTAAAAACATTTTTAAAAAACTCTTGAGTTACTCCCTTGTTCCCTTAAAAAGCCTGGCCTTCCACATTTCAGCCCCCAAATGGAATCAAAACTCCCTTAAGCTTTCCTTGTCACATTTTCCCCTCCACTTTAATACACAATGGTGGATGAACTTCTAGTCTAACCTGGCTCCACCCCAGCACCTGGCTTTCTTGCCTTGAGGGAGGATCAGCCAAGAACAAACTCAGCAAGAGGGAATGTGCAGGGAGGGCAGGAGCCAGGAGGAGAAGTCCTCCTCTCCCCCCAAGGTGACAGGCTTCACAGCTGTCCCAGGCTTCAGAGCCCTGCAGTGCCAGTCAGGAGGCTGGCTCTGCCACTCTCCTCCTCCACACTCTTGGCAAGGAATCTCTTTGTTGTTATTCCCCCTCCTCCCTTGCCGATTCCAGGCCCAGTGTTAGTTTGTCTTGCCGCCAAAGAAAAACTCCAGGCATTCAGAAAGCCATACTTTAGATATCCAAATAGAGCCCTGACTGAGCGAACAGAACAATTTGTCTTAGAAATTGCTTTCCTGGTAGCTTTCTCCTCCTCTCATTTTGTCTAAGCAACACAGTACACATGAATTTATGAAATCTGAGGGTTGAGAAGCATCAAATGCATCAAGGCTCACCCCATTTAATCCTTGAACCCCATTTGTACCATTTCAGATCTATTCTCATCATTGGTCTGAAATTTACTGTCTCCAAGAAGTGCCCATCCTTACAGTCAGCGCTATTCGAATTTTCTTCCATGACATTCACGAGAGGCAAGATAAAAAAGGTACAAAAAATTGGAAAAACATTATCCTCTTTAGAGAATTAGGACAGAAAACAAAATGCTAAAGGACACTGCTGTGCTTTAGAGTTGCATTCATTTGGGAGGAGTCCAGAGGCATCAGGAGGAGGCAGGAGGGTTCAGTATCACCTTCTGGAAAGGTGAGTCCATCTAGTGATGCCATGGTGTTCTTCATCTAGTAAGGGGCTGTGCCGTTTAGTGGCCTTTGAAATACGAAACATGCACTTTACTGAATAATATATAGAAGTGAATAACCCCCAAAACCGACTAGGAAAAGGGGCTGCAGGGGTAGTGAACATGAGATACACGCTAGAGACAAAACATGGTACAAAGCCAGGACTGACTGTTGGCTTCCAAACCAGGGGAAGTCAAATCACACTTGCAAGATAAGGAAAAGCATGCTTTGCTGTCATTTCAGAATAATTTGATCTCTACGACACTGAAAATGAATATAAAGTAGGGATAACCTCTGCTGCCCACACATTCACAGTGCCAATCAGAAAGTCAGGGAGAGGGGCATAGGCCCGATAGCTCTATGAATGCTCCCCTAACTCTGGTGAGGAAACAATGGATGGTGACTCTCATTTCTTCCTCAACACAAGAGCCAAGGGCCAGAAGCACATGGAGGATTGGAGAATGTTCAGTTTCCTTCTGTTCTTAAACCTTTCAGTGCAGTTGGGTCCTGAGAAATGGTCAGGCGATTTCAGATTTACAAAGCTGTTTCCTGACACCCTCCCCCCCAGGCAGAGTCTTTAAGAACAGAAAGTAGGAGGCCGACAGACAGGTAGATATGGGCATCTGACCCTGAAATGCAAGATCTGACTTATTCACCCTTAAATCAGCTGCAACAAAGTGTCGCCATGGTGCCAGGAAACAGTCCCTCTCCTGGTATGGAAAAACCAGATTTGTTTAAGATTTCTGTTGAAAAAGGTCATTCTTGAATTTAGAAGGTAATTTAAGATTTCTGCTGCCAACCCAGCAAATTTACTTGGATTTATGTTTAGAAATTTCTAGAGTTTTCCTTTAGATGCTTTTATCCTTTATTTATAATACATTTCCACTAGCGATAGGGCCTTTAACCCACCCTCCACTATTCCCTTTCCATGGCAATGAGAAGGACTGGAGTTAGGAGATGTACACAATGGCTCACACTGAGAAAACACCATCACATTAATTTTATAACAATTCTAGGACTTGCAAATGAGTATGGACCATTGGACTAGCTAAATGGATATGTATTATTGAAGCCAGATTTAAAGTTAGGTAGTCAGTGTAGTTAGATAAATCGGGTCTAATGCCGAGTGAAATCTAAAATGGAGGCCATGCTGGCAATGATTCCGGGAAACGCAGGACAACTCATGGAATGTTAATGAAGTCCCAAAAGGCCCTAGGCCAAAGTCCACCTCAAAGAAATGTTAATGAACAGCCCCCAGCAAAAAGGTGCTGACTCAGAAGTCCTTCCTGACCAGATTACTTCTTTGGCCCACCTGTGTCCCACCCCTCGGTCCTTCCCACCTACATTCCATCACTGAAAGAACTATAAAAAGGGGAGACAACATCCCTTCCACGGATTCCACCTCTTGGGTCCCCTTCTTCCTCCGGGAGAAGTCTTTTCTGCTGTCCTTTAATAAACTTCTAATTTCTACTCTGTCCTTGCCTTGGCGTGCTTCTTTGGTGTTATTCTTCAACACTGGGGAAGCAAGAACTCGTCACCGGTCAACAGCAGTAACATTATTGTTCAGAGATATTTGATGAATCTCCCTGAGGGAGGATTATATTGTTTTACCCATTGATGTTAGGCTTGGCCATATGAACTGCTTTCCAAAATTAAACGTAAACAGAAACAACGCATCACATGTCACTTCCAGGCAGAAGATTTACAGCCACTGCAGACCTATGTTCTCTTCCATCTCTGCTGGGAGGTGGCTTCCAACAAAGGCTGCTCCTTAACCTTGGGTCCCTGGAATGAAGAGAAGATGGAGCAAAGCTGACCTGCAATGGGCATGAATCATGAGTAAGAAATAAGCTATTGTTATAGCATAGGTCACATGAGATCCGAGGCTCATTTGTTACAGTAGCATAACTTGAACCATTTCTCGTTAATGCAAAGTACTTTCATAGGATATACGTCGATCTTGGTTTTGAAATATTATGTGTATGAATTTAAAAGATTGATAACAAAATATTAATGGAATTAAGGAAAACATGCATGTGATGTTCTTTGAAGGACAAAACATAAATCCACATCCCAACTGGAAGTTTTATGGAGTCTCCCCAGTCAACATTGACTATGAAGTTGGACAAGTGCAGCACCTTTAAATATTATCTCTAAGACCTGCAGCAGGCTTCATAACCACAGCTGGCTTATACTATTCCTTTGCTTCCCTTTAACCCACCCTCCCACTTATTTAGAAGTATTTTTTAGTTGTAGTTGGACACAATACCTTTATTTTATTTTTATGTGGCTCTGAGGATTGACCCAGGACCTCACATGTGTTAGGTGAGCACTCTACCACTAAGCCACAACACCCCCCCCCCCCATTTATTCTGTGGAGTTAGGAATCTCAGCATCCTGAAGTTCCTTTCCCCGACATCAATTTTCTCCTTCCAGCTTCAGATATACCAATTTCCTTGCCATCTATCTGCCTCCCTCCATGCCACTTCCCTTAAAGATACTGGAACTACCAGGCTGCAACCCAGAAGATGGAAATTGCTGTTGATATTTTGAGTAGCAAGAAGTTTGATTCAGGGACTCAGAGGAGACACAGCTATTGGTAAATCAAGAAAGCACAGAAAAGGAAGACCACTTTTAAGAAATCCAGAAATAAGATAGAGGGTTTTGGCTTTGACAGCATAAACATTCAATTCCCAGAAAAACCTGCAACAAAGTTGGGAGCTACTGCTCATCATCTCAGCTGTCTCCAGCAAGAGATGGATTATTCTTAGGATGTTCTTAACTAAGCCACCAGCAAAATCCTGTATCAGCTGCCTGTTTATACATATAAAAGGAAGACAGCGACTCTTCTCTGCCTTCTAAATATCCAAGAAGTCCCCCCTTTGGTGGAATCTAACCAAGACCCTCCTGTCAAGGAAGTGCAGAAAACATAGTTGCTAGGTTTTATACTCCTAGAGTTTAGAGAAGACAAGGGTGGAGAGGATGTTGAAAATGAAAAACAATGTCCTACACACTAAAATTCCCAGAAGTTATTTAAGGTCACAGCCAGTTTGACCATGTTTTCTTTCCTGCACCTTCTTAGCCTGCTCTGTGTATCTTGCTTAATATGCCAACACAATGTGAGAAAAAAATCATTTAAGGACAACAGCATGAGGTAAAGAGATTCTTTCAGGGTCTAAAAATCTCATAGCTCTGACATACTCACTTGAAATAAGTTTGAACTTTGACCAATATTATCGTTGAGTGGGAAAAATTATGTGATGGCAAGTTGAGCAGAAAGGTCTACTCCAGTGTTTGCTACTAGATTCCACCTAAAAATTAGAACTTCTAGTCCAAGACCTTATCTAGACCTTTTTCCTCATCTGGAATCTCATAAGGACTTCCAATAAAAAGAAGAGCTACTCATTTATAGTGTTATGGACAGCTGGAGCCAATATTCACTGTGGCAGCTCCAGACCATCTTTAGAATCCATGAGATTTAAAAACTTCTAGATGAGACTCTCTCTAAACAACCCCTCCCCTGCTTCTGATGTCTTATGATTTTCTCATTTCCAAGCTTGCACTCTGTTGGAGGCAATGCCAAATTCTCTTTTTTAAAAAAAGATTTGCAAATTCTAAGACTAATTAGTATCTGTAGGCACACCCAGTCAAAAAGCAAAGGAAGGGGCTAGACTGAGGCATTCTGTAAGCAAAAAAGGACATGGAAGACCCAGTTCAGAAAAATTAATGTGGAAGTATCTCATTACTATTGTTTTAGGTCAATTACTTATTGTCATAATATTTTAGGTGTATTGGGTTAAATAAAGTATATTAGTAAAATTAAAAAAAAAAAAAAGCAAAGGAAGGAAGGTCTGTTTAAGCAGGAAGGCTCAAAATTTCGAAAGCCTTAATATTTGTGATCCAAAACTCAGGTTTCCAAATGGCTTAAAGATTCAATGCATCACTGTTCAAATCATAGTCCGATCTCTAGAATAATTCCACAGATGAATGCCCATAAGCATTGTTAAAGAAAAAATGAACAGGTGCTGCAGAGGGGACAGCAATTAGACTTAACCAGAACCTGTTGACGTTGTCATATGGAAACATAAAACCAACATTGTTTCTGAAGGGGGAGAAAGTTCCCTAGCATTCCACCAGACCATCCTAGCTACATTAAGTGGAAGACCAGCCACGGTGAGTGCCCATTTGGAGTAGTTTAAAAGACAATTAATGCAAGAAATCAGAGAAAAGAAAAATGCATGATTACTAGAGTTTTCTTGATAACTCTTATTGCCACTTTTCCAATTAAACCTCCACATTTTTCTTTCTCACTGTATAATGACATTATCTGAGCCATTACGAAGAGCAGACCATGAAATCTGTCACAAAGAACAGAAATAGCCCTTTACAGCAATATTAGGGAGCCCAGGAATGTCTAATTTTGCCATGTCCTAAAGACTGTTAGTTTCTATAGGCCACGACATGCCCCCTGGAGCTTTGAAGTCTGGGATAAAGATACACTTGGCCCTCAATCCCTCACTTCATCAGTTAATCATGTGGTCACAGATCTGTATAGCATCGGAAGTCATGTGGCTCTTTTGTTTAATCATAATTGCAATTGTACTCTTGATCCTTCTGATTCTTTCAAAGGACTCAAACCTTACATATTTTCATCCTGACCTCCAAAACCCTGATGGCTTTTTGTGTATAAAAGGGGGATAATATTCCAAAACCCCAGTGCAGTTGCAAAATGCCCAACATAAAGCTTAGCATATAATAGCTACTCAATAAATACCAATTGCCCTCATCTCCTTATTTCCCGGGTCAACTTCATGTATTTGTAGCCAGGGCACTTTTTTACCCTGTAGACAATTACTAATTTCTACTGTTTATAACAAATCAATAGTATAGCTGAAGCAGAAAGAGGAAGGCTATGGCAATAGGGGAAAAAAAAAAAAATCAATATACTATTCTTTAACTTTCTCCTCCTATAAGAGCTTCACATGGAAAGATTTCCAGTTGAGCCAACAGAAGATGTTGCTGAAGTCACCTGTTGTTCCAAACCTGATTCATTCTATATGGGGGAGTGGTGACCCGATTGTCAGTGAATATGGTAAGCGTAGACAAACTACAAGTGGCACAGTTTTCTTTTTACAATACTGCCTCAGTTTTCTAAGTCTCTGGTCTTTTTCAGGTCAAATATTTTTTTAAATATGAGGTTTTCAAAAATGTGATTAAGTAACACTTGACAAAATAAGCATGACTCAGTGTCCATCTCAAACTATTTTTCCCCCTCAGGAAAGAGCTATCAGTTCAGGAGCCCTGTTATAACTTGGATCTTGAGTGTCCCCCAATGGCCCAGGTATTAAAGGCTTGGACTCCAGTCTGTGGCAGTAGTTGATGGCAATAGAAAATTCAAGAGGTAGGACCTAAGGAAAGGAAGTTAGGTCACTGGAGGAATGCCCTTAAGGGGGATATTGGGATCCCAGCCTCCTCTTCTCTTTGCTTCCTGCACATAAGAGGAATAGCCTTCCTTGCCATAAGTTCCTATCAAGATGTGCTATGCTGCCACGGGTCCAAAAGGAATGAACCAATCCATGATGGATTGAAACCTTCAAGACCATAAGCCGAAACAAACCTTTCCTCTTAAGTTATTTATCTTGGATTTTTTTGAGTCAGTGATGGAACACCACCCCTCAATGTCCCATGGAGGTTTAGAGAGTTCCCTGACCAAAGTGTTTAATTATCAAATAACTTTAGGAAAAAGTGATACCATTACTTATAGGCTTTGCTATGGTTTGAATGTGTTCCCTCCAAATTCAGTTGTTTGGTTTTTTTTTTTAATATTTATTTATTTTAGTTCTCGGCGGACACAACATCTTTGTTTGTATGTGGTGCTGAGGATCGAACCCGGGCCGCACACATGCCAGGCGAGCGCGCTACTGCTTGAGCCACATCCCCAGCCCCCAAATTCAGTTATTGACAGTGTTGGTATTAAGTATAGCCTTACATGCAGGAACTACAGAGGGGAAATAAAAGAATTTTTAAAGAAAAAAGTAGCCCAGTACGGTGAAGCACACTTGGAATCCCAGAGATGCTGGAGGCTGAAGCAGGAGAACTGCAAAATTCAAGACCAGCTTCAGCAACTTAGCGAGGCCCTATCTCAAAATTTAAATTTAAAAAAAGAAGGCTGGGGATGTGGCTCAGTGGTAAAGTGCCCCTGAGTTTAATCCCAAGTACAAAAGAAAAAGTGGTGATCTCACAAAAATAGAAGACTATGAAAGTAAAGGGAGAAGACAGAAGGAGGGCTTGGGAAAGAACTGGGGAATGAAATCCAAATTGCGCTATGTCCATGTATGAAAATACCACAAGTAATCCTACTTGGATACATAATCATAGTGTCCTGATTAATAAAATAAAAGGTAAGTCAGTAAAGCAAGATTGTGGTGAGGGAAGAAAAAAAAAAGAACTGAGGAATGATGAAGTTATGAAGTTATATTACATGCATGAATATGAATTCCATGATGTGCATGATTATAATCCACCAATTAAAAAAAAAGAGGAGTATCCTTTGAAAGGTGATTGAATCATGAATTCTAAGTAAATGGGATTAAGGTTCATCAAAAAAAGCTCCACAAAGCAATGGGCTAGTTTCCATTAGCTTGTCCTTCTGCTTTATGCCATATGAGAACCCAGCAAGAAGGCATTCACCAAATGTCAGTACCTTGATCTCAGACTTCCAGCCTCCAGAACTGGAAAGTAAATTTCTGATCTTATACATTACCCAGTCTCAGCTACTTTGTTGTATTGGAAGATATGGACTACATCAAGCTTTTGCTGGTCAGATTGACACTGAAGAACAGGAACACCTATTTCCTACACACTCTTAGACTTGGTCTACACTTACTATGGGACTGAAAATTCTTACTGAAATTTAAACACAATGAGTTTATTGTTTTTGTTTCAGGAGAGCTATCCACACTTTGTAGACATTGGTGTCCACTGGTCCAAATCCTTCATAGAAGGGAAGTTGTTGAGACCCAAAAATATTTACAGAAAAATTTAAGTTTGGTGTTCCTCCTCCTTTAGTGATAGTAGGAGCAAATGTGACTTCATTTTGTTTTATGACTTCATCCTGTAAAACAACCATGCCAAGTAGAAGAGTCATGACTGGGGCAAGATGTTCTTTTCCTTTTGCTATAGAAACCTTTAAGTACATGGAACTACCTAATGGGGCATTGTTTCTGTAACTAGGGAAATGGGGTTCTGTTTCTGTAACTGGGGTGACTGGGCTACCTGTGATTGCAGTCAAGCGGCAGGAAGCCTAACCACTCTCCTGCTTCTGTAACCTGGCTTGATTGCATTGGCTAGACCCCCAAACATCCCTTTTGCGGTTTTCAGGCTTATAAGGAGCGCCCTTGCAATTGTTCAGGGCTGATCAGGGGAACAGCTTTAAGTTCTGGTCAGCCGCCACCTGTGCTCTTCAATAAAGGCTTGATTCGATTATACGTGGAAGTCAGTTTATGAAACCCCGGGACGAAGCTTTAACTATAACACTTTCCCACAGTCTTTGTGGCTAGATGTGGCCCTCATCTGCTTTTCTTCTTTTTTGTATCTTATTACTTGCTTGTATGTGTACACACACAAATGGTGTTATGGTTTGGATGTGAGGTGTCTCTCCGAAGATTCTATGTTATCTCCTGCATTAAGTGATTAGATCATGAGAAACAACCTATTAAAATTAACCTAGTTGGTGCATTAATCCACTTAATTGACTACTGAGTGGTAACTGGACAGGTGGGGCATGGCTGGAGGATGTATTGAAGTGGGACAGAAGAGGCTGAACCCCTCAGAAATTTTTAGGAAGCAGGTTTATTGACTGCAGGGTTCAGAGGTGGCACTTGCCTAAGAATTCTTCCTCTGAACCAAGATTTCGGAAATTCTTTGAACTTTGTATCCAGTGCGAGGGGAGACTTGGAGGTTTTACATGACAAGTGCTTTCTATTCCATTCTCTAGACCAGACAAGTTTCACAAGTTTTTCCACAAGAAACCAGGAAAACAAACAAACAAACAAACAAAAAAAACCCCACAAGCTTGCAGACTCTACTCACACCATTTGCATGCAAGCCTGGCATTTGCAAGAAAGGAAACTACCAAAATAACCTCTACAGACATCCTGGGAATATTTTTGCTCCCATTCTGTTAGAGGGTCAGGCAGAAGGACAGCATTTAAGCCTAGGCTGGATTTCCTTCCTGCTGCAGGCACTAAGCTTGCTTCTGTCTTTTCTTTGGTTGCCCCAAGATCCACAGTGTTCCCCTTTTTGGTGCCTGGCAATGTAATCTGCAGTTTTTTTTTGTTTTGTTTTTTTTTTGTTTGTTTTTGAGTGCCCATATTATGTTTAGAAGATCAAGAATTCTGTCCATATTTTATGCCTTTTTCTCCCCAGTAAATTAGCCTCTTATTTATATAAGGTCTCATGAAGGGTGGTGAAAGCATACTTTGAGTCTGTAGACATTCACATAGATTTCTGCTGCCAATTGGAGTGCATGAGTCAGAGCAAAAAGTTCCGTCTTTTGTGCAGAAGTTCCCCAAGGCAGAGGCTTTGCCTTAATCTTGGAGTCCAGAGTGATCATTGCATATCCAGCAAGATGTACCCCCCATCCTTTGTGAAACCGCTTCCATCTGTGAAGCCCTCCACATCAGGGTCCTTGAGGGGCTGGTCTGTCAGGTCCAGTTTACTGGCAAACACTTTATGATGTCAGTGTAGTTGTGACATCTTGCCCAGTCCCAGTGGGCAGTGGAGTTTCTGGGTTTAGAGTTCAGACAACTTTAATGTGGACATGGCTTTTCATGTAACATGCCCTGGTATCTGACTATCCTCACAGTAGTCAGCCAATATTGTCCTTTGTACTTTAACAGTGTTAGTTCCCATCCCATACTCAGCTTGTCAGCGAACTAACACCTGAAGGACCATGGCTGCAGAGGCCTGTAAACAAGGTGGCCAGCCTTTGACTACAAAGTTCAGCTGTTTAGACATATGCTGGGGACATGGCACTGTCCAGTGGCATTTGAGTCAGGACTCTTACAGCTATTTCAGATGGTATGTGGACTACAGAAAGAAAGGCTTTGTGAGATCAGGGAGTCCTAATCTAAACAAGCACTCAGTGCACCTATTGTCCCCAAAGGCCTTTTGTTGTGCTGGCCCCCACAGAGGATCCCATTTTCCTTTTTGTGGCTTCATAGCAGGGGTTTGCCATAAGAAGCTGGGGATCCATTTGTATCAGAATCCAGCAGCCCCCAAAAACTTTAACTGGATAGTGGGTTGAAAGGACCAGAATTGATCAGATCACCTGTTTCCTTTTGGGGCCCAGTTGCCGTTGTGCCCAAATAAAAATGAAGGTACTTAACTGACAGATTTGGGCTTTCTTTGAAACTTTGTAAACCAGCCTTATATAGAAGGGCGAGAAGCAACTGTGTCCCTTTCACTCAGTCCTCTGGTTGTTCTGGCCACCAACAGATCATCTACATATATTGGAACAATATGCACCCACACTGTTTTGCAGGAAAGGCTTTTAAGTCAGAGGATAGTGGTTTCCCAAAGATGGTTGGTGAGTTTTTGAAGCCCTGTGGCAGCATGGTCCAGGCTAGCTGGCCCATGGGAAAGACTGGTTTCCTCTGTATTTTCTTTGCCAAGTTTTTCTGTTTAGTTCCATTTAGTTAGCTCAGACTACAGTGGCCTCTAAGACCTAACATTAACTTAGATTGTCCTTCCAGATAGACTCTCAATTAAGGGGGTTGGTTTCTGCACTCTCTTGCCAACAATATAAGGGAATTGGTCTGGGTGTCCAGAGTTCTGACAACTATTAAAAGTTACCTTGCAGCCGGGTGTAGTGGTGCATGTCTATAATCCCAGTGGCTCGGAAGGCTGAGACAGGAGGATCATGAGTTCAAAGCCAGCCTCAGCAATAGTGAGGCACTAAGCAACTCAGTGAGACCCTGCCTCTAAATAAAATAGAAAATAGGATTGGGGATGTGGCTCAGTGGTCAAGTTCCTCTGAGTTCAATTCCTGGTACCAAAAATAAAAAGGTACCTTGCCAATGACACTTCTGAGGTGTCCATCCACCTCAAAGGCTGGCCATTCTAATTTGAAGTATATAACTTTTGTGGAGAAAGCTTTACCCCCCAGTTACCATTAACCTTTTTTAACTATGGGGTGAAACTCACTTCATAAAAGGTTACCATTAAAAACCTTTCTTAAAGTTTTCCTAACGTACATTTCTAGAGAGTTTCCTCTGTTCCTCCCATGTTCTGCCCTGCATCCATGTTGCACACTTAAGACTTGCTTTGCCTCTGGCCATTCCCCTCTTGGGGACTTAGGGTCCTCTCCTAACTTGCAGGTCTGTATCAACTCCTGACCTGGAGCTTCCACCTAGAAGTTGGTTAGTGGAAGCCACAGACTGTATGTGGCAACAAGGAACCGTGGATCGGGACTCTGCACTCTCTTGGGCCCTTGTGCTGGATCAGAACCTGTCCCTTGTTCATCTTATTCACAAACTTTAACACAAACATGGTGTTGGAGGCTGTGACCAAGTCAAGATGGCGCCTGGCAGTTTGCCAGGAGGAGTGGCTTGTGAGGCAATGCCACCAAGCCATCAAGATGGTGGGGACTCCTTATTGGCTGATTGCTGTATCTATAGGGGAGCAATGCTATGATTGGATGATGCTGATTGAGTCATGCTTTATGTAAATCAGATATATATACCTCTGCTGTTCCGCAATAAAGCAGTTCCTGCTTCAACCTTCACAGTTGCTTGTCACCTCTCGGTTACTTTGCCCAGCTGGACTGCGGAACATGGTCAGAGCAAAATTTCTCTACTGCCCAAATCCCCAAAATTCATTTCAAACCAAAAAGGAGTCGCAATTTCCCTTCTGCCCACTGACTCGGAGCAGACTACTCGGGCAACTCCGAGTCCTTTTCGGCTCCAACTCCTCTTGGAGGTTACTCGGCCCCCTCAGAGGTTGATCAAGCCTGTCTTCAACCTGCTTAGGTCTCTATGGGGAAGTCTGATGGGCTACCACAAACGGACCCAGGTCCTACCTGTTCAGTTGGGTGGTGTTCCTAATTCCCTAGTTCTGGTTCCTATTTCTTATGGGCTCTGTTGTGCTCTGGGGTGGCAGCTCCAGGGTGCCAGATAAGTCACCTCACCTACAGGCAAAGAGTAGCCTGCGGTGCACCAAGGAGATGCGTTTTCCTCCAACATCCCAGGGAAGCCAGAACCCAAGACAAGAGAAAAGCCATCTTCATCTCTACTGTGCCATCTGGGTCACCAAATGATGTGGGACAGAAGAGGCTGGACACCTGAGGAATTTTCAGGAAGCAGGTTTAAAGACGACAGGTTCAGAGGTGTCTCTTGCCTAAGAATTCTTCCTCTGAACCAAGATTTTGGAAATTCTTTGACCTTAATATCCAGTGGGAAGAGGGGCTTGGAAGTTTTACATGACAATTGCTTTCTGTTCCATGCTCTAGACCAGACACAAGTTTCACAAGATTTTAACCAAGAAAATAGCATTTTTTTTTTTTTTAAATACAACAAGCTTGCAGACTATTGTCATACCATTTGCAAGAAAAAAGAAACTACCAACCACAATAACCTCTGCAGATCTGATAAGAGAAGCTTAATTATGGCAAGGGTCTTCTGGGTGGGGTCAAATATACTACTCTATCTTTTTCCTTTTCCTAAAGGAGCTTCACATAGTAAAATTTTCCAATTGAGCAAACAGAAGATGTTGCTGAAGTCACCCATTTTTCCAAACCCGATTCACTCTACATGGGGGAAGGGTGACCTGATTGTCATTGGTGAACATGTTAAGTGTAGACAAACCACCAGTGAGTGGCACAGATTTTTTATTATTATTACCTACAATAGTACCTCAGTTTTCTAAGTCTCTGGTCTTTCTGGTAAATTACTCTATTGAAGAAATATGAGGTTTTCAAAAATGTGATTGACACTTGACAAAACGAGCACGACTCCAAATGTCCATCATCCCCCACCTCAGGAAAGAACTACCAGAATTCAGGAGCCCTGCTTTGGATTCGATTTGGATCTTGAGGTCCCCTCCCAATGGCCCAGGTGTTAAAGGCTTGGACCCCAATTTGTGGCACCATTAGAAGGTGATAAACTTGAAGAGGTAGGGCCTAAAGAAAGTTAGGCCCCTGGAGGTATGCCCTTGAGGAAGATATTGGGACCCCAGTCTCCTCTTTTGCTTCCTGCACATAAGAGGAATAGCCTTCTTTGCCACAAGTTCCTACCAAGACGTACTGTGCTGCCACAGGCCCAAAAATCACAGAACCAAATAATGATGGACTGAAACCTCCAAGATCATAAGCCAAAAAGGAACCATTTTTTTTTCTTCCAAGTTATTTATCTTGGGTTTTTTTGTCACAACAATGGAAATCTAACACCACCCCTCAGTGTCCCATGGAAGTTTAGAGAGTTCCCTGACCAAAGTGTTTAATTATCAAATAACTTCGGAAAAAAGTGATACCCTTACTTATGGGCTTTGCTATGGTTTGAATGTGTTCCCTCTAAATTCAGTTATTGCCAGTGTTAGTATTAAGTGTAGCCTTACATGCAGGAACTACAGAGGGTAAAAAAAGGAATTTTTAAAGAAAAAAGTAGCCCAGTACGGCGAAGTACACCTGTAATCCCAGGGATGCTGGGGGCCGAGGCAGGAGAATTGCAAGATTCAAGACCAGCCTCAGCAACTTAGTGAGGCCCTATCTCAAAAATAAATAAAAATAAAAAAAGAAAAGGCTGAGGATGTGGGGAAGTGCCAAGTTTTATCTCCAGTACAAAAAAAATAAAAGTGGGGGGCAATCTCACACACAAAAAAATAGACTATTAGGTTAGAGAAGACAGAAAAGGGAGAGCTTGGGAAAGAACTGGGGAATGAAATCCAAATTGTGCTATATCCATGTATAAAAATACCACAAGTAATCTTGAATATATAAATATAATACCCTAATTAAAATAACAATGAGAGAAGGTAGATCAGTAGAGTATAGCAAGAAGATCCTGCGCAGGGAAGAACAAGGTCAGAACTGGGGAATGAGATTGATCAAATTATATGTATGAATACGATGTAATGAATCCCATGATTATGCACCATCATAATGTACCAGTTAAAAATGTATCTTTAAAAGATGGGAGAAAACTTCATGATTCAATCACAAGTAAATAAGATTAGGGCCATGAAAAAAGCCCCAAAGCAGCTGGCTAGTTTCCATTGGCTTGTCCTTCTGCCATGTGAGAACCCAGCAAAAGAAGGCACTCAGACCAAATGTTAGCACCTTGATCTCTGACTTCCAGCCTCCAGAACTGAAAAATAAATTTCTTTATACAGTAAAAAGTCTCAGCTACTTTGTCATTGTATCAGCAGAAAGAAACACCCGTTTCCCAAGTCCTCTTAGACTTTGTAACCCCCTTAGCCCTCTTACACTTACTAAGGGACTGAAAGAATTCCTATTGAAATTTAACAATGTTTTTATTTGTGTTTCAGGAGAGCTATTTATACCCTGTAGACATTGGTGTCCATTGAATGAGAAAGTTTAATCTGGTACAAATCCTTCATAGAAGGGAGGTTGTTGAGACCCAAAGATATTTAAACTAATTACAGAAAACCCAAGTTTGATGTTCTTCCTTCTTTCCCATAGTCTCTGTGGCTAGATTGTGGCCTTCATTTGCTTCTTTCCTATTACTTTTTCCATTGTATTACTTGGGGTGTGTGTGTGTGTGTGTGTGTGTGTGTGTGTACACACAGATGTGTGATAGAATCTTTGGGGTTAGCATCTCACATCCAAACTATGTTAATGCAGGAGATAAATGATTAGACCACAAGAACCTTAACCTAATCGGTAAATTATTAAAATTAGCCCATTAAATGGATTAGATTACTGAGGGTAACTGTAGACAGGTGGGACATGACTGGAATAAGTAGGTAACCTGGAAGAAGTAGGTAACTGAGGGCGTTCCTTGAGAATTACATATTTTGTACCCATTTTCTACTTCCTGGCTATCATAGGTTTAAAAGCTTCCCACTACCACACCCTTCCACCATGATGCCCCACCTCATTCTAGGTCCAGAGCAATGGAGTCAGCCAACGATGGACTAAACCTAAAACCATGAGGCCAAAGTCAACTTTTCCTTCTCCAAGTTATTATTGTTGGCATTTTAGTCACAGCAAGAAATAGCTAACAACGTATACACTGCAAAACAGAAGAATGTCTCCTTGACAAACGTTGTCTTTCACCCTCAGACAATAGTCTATGCATTCCAGAGACCTAGACATGGCAAATAACATGGGAGGCACTGTAATGGAACATGATCAGCAAAGGAACAGGATCAGAAAAGAAATGCCCTATTCCAACCAGGAGCTAGATGCAAGGTCTGCAATGTAGTAATGTTATTCACTTTTCAAATGCCCACTGTACCAGAAACTGCTATGTTCTGCACAAAGATGAGTAAAACAACCCTTGCCTTCAAACTGCTTCCATTTTCATGTGAGAAATAAGCCTGTAACAAATATGTTTGACAAAATATAAGTGTTTTGAGAAAAGCCAATTTCTATATGAGAATAGGAAATTGAAGGATGTTTTCAGGTAACAATATTCTATATCTCCTCATAGTCATAAGTTACTTTTGCCTTTTGAGAAAAGCTACAAAGTTGTCTCAAATTTCAATTATTCAAATTAATTAGAGTGGCAGCAAGAGAATATAAAACCAGGACTAAGAAAAACACCAATTCTCTGCTTGAGTATGCATCGTATGAATATCCACTCCTCACCCCCTACAGCAGCTTGCTTTCCTAATTGTGTTCTCAAAGCAAATGCTAACATTGGGTTAGATCCCTTGAGCACACAACAGCTGGGTAGTAGGAGGAAGCCAGTTCAGCATTAAAAATTGACCGCAGATAATTCAGAGGGCAAACAAGCTACATGCAGATAACGAAGTGGAATAGATCATTATTTATAACCAGTGAGGAATTGTCCCAGCCCACCCTGCAGCCCCATCTCATCTCTGCTGAGGTTATGGTCCCGTTGTAAGTCTTAATAGGCCCTTTTTATGAATATATCAGTAGGACCATAAACAAGGTCATGTGGAATTTAAAGGACATTAATGAGACCTATGTAAATTTAGACAGCTCAGAATGCAGTCGTTAGATCATTTTCAAGTGAATAAAACCTGAAATTTGCTTTTCACTTCGCAAATCATCTTCTCACCAGCAAGTGTCCGCTGTAAAAACTCTCCAAGGCCTATAAAACCACGGGTCTAAAGTACGGTTTGTGGAATAACTGAACCAAATTAAATTCTTGTTTACTTTTGCCATAGAAGCTCTGACGAATAAAATGGAGGATGCTGTTGCCATTTTCATTGACTAAAACAAGTCTTTACTGGGGAGAAAAAGGAGAAAGAAACTAAAATGTCAGTTGCTGACACCGTCATTCCCTGCCACTCAGTAAATAAACATCACGTCTATTAGTTGTCATGGAAACGTTCCCTGTGATTCCCAGCCTCAAAGCTCAACAATAAAGAAACCCTGATATTCGAGTCTGTGCACAAACAACTCTTTTGCCATTTCTCACACGCTCACCAGCACAAGAGCTAACATTTCCCCAGTTTTTCTTTAAGACATGAATGCATTTGCTTCCGAAGAAGAGACATGTATCTTAGAAACCTATCAAAAACATTTGAATAAAGCTACCTTGGCAATCTGCTCTCCCCACTTCTTCCCCCACCTCTTTTAACCTTTGCCTGAAAAGAATTTAAATGGCATACTTAGTCGCTGCATATTGTGCTTCCTGTACTCGGTGCTACATAAAAGGGATGATTTAAATCTTTTACAGTAACCATGTGGGGGAGGAGGGTCCTTTTTTGCACCAGCTGTTCCAGGATCTATAGTGAGCAGCCACAAATACAGGCAACAAACAAGATGTGGGTATTGTCTCTTTGGTAAAGAATTACTCTGTAGTCAAGACTTACTGCACACTTTCAGCATTCAGCAAGAAAACAGCTCAGTGTGTGAACATAGATAAAGGATGCTTAAGCCTCCATCCCCCAGGTAGTGGGTGTCAAACACTGACCCGAAAAGTCAGAGAATGTTCCTATTATAATTTTTTTTAAAAATCACAATTTATAGCACTTCACAAAGCAGGAATGGACCAAGTTTAAAGGTTACAGCTGAGAGCCACTAAAGCACTAGTGACACCATTGTTAATCAGCTGAAAAGCAAGACACAGCTCACACTTCAGAGCTGCGCTAAAACATTCAGCATTTCTAAAGCTCAGGAGCCTTTGACAAGCTAGGCATAAATCAGGAGGGATTTAAATTCTCGATTTTCTGGCATTTTTCAAGCAATAAATCCTATATATTCCTAACACCACATTGTCCCAGAACCAGAGCTAAGGGCTAGAGTGGGTTCCAGCTGCAGCTCAAAGAATCAAATTGGAATTAGGAACTCCTGCTTCCCTTCAGGCCTTAAAGACAATCCTTTCTAAAGGACATTTGAAGATTTATTTTTTAAGTCTTCTGAAATGAGGCCAAGAGGGGATTACATTTATCCCCACACTCCACCAGGACTTTTTTCATCTTTTAACATAAGATCTTCTGGAAAAATCCAGAGATGGTTATGAGTCCATGCCACCATACTTAGAATTGTTTAGCAGTGGTAAGGAAGCAATTAAAGAGGGGAAATCAAATGGCCTAAAAATGAGGTTGATTTATAGTTTCTTAAAATAACCTCTGGGACTACTTGCATCAGAATCACCTGAGATGTTGGGATTCCGACTCTCCAGCCTGAATGGGCCATCCCAAATAGGGCATGGTGGAGGCTGAGACAGGAGGATTGAAGTTCAAAGCCAGCCTCAGCAATAGTGAGGCACTAAGCAACTCAGTGAGACCCTGCCTCTAAAATAGAAAATAGGGCTGGGGATGTGACTTAGTGGTCAAGTGCTCCCGAGTTCAATTCCCAGTACCAAAAAAAGTAAATAAAATTAAAAAATAAAAATACCCCAATGAGCCATACTGAGTCAGAACGTCCA
This sequence comes from Marmota monax, assembly GCF_021218885.2. Lineage (NCBI taxonomy): Eukaryota > Metazoa > Chordata > Mammalia > Rodentia > Sciuridae > Marmota > Marmota monax. Next base: position 10,927,485 of record NW_026693933.1, on the reverse strand, counting down.
GAGGAGAGAACTTAATCACTTTGCCAAATGTCACTAGGCGATCCCTTTCATCAAGCAAGTTTGAGAAACAGTGCACTACATCTTAAACTCTGAAAGTAGAGCCCAGTCATCTGCATTTTATAACCATAGGGTCAGGCCCAAGCATGGGCCAATGAGAGTATTTGCTGGATCAACTTGAATGTATCATCTGTTATTTGTTTCTCCAGGGTAAATTCATTGAAAAGTAACTTAAATGTGTAAACAGATTTTCCCCTTACATCACAGTGTTCTCTTCCAGGAAGCCAGTTTGAAGAGGAAGTGTACTTTATCTCGAGACCTTTGTAGATGGGCTTCCCCTGACCCTAGACAATTGATGTCGGCACACAGGAGTATGGGGCTGGGACTCAGAAGACCTCAGTAACGGGACATCTTTCCACCCCGAGTACCAATTTCTTCATAATTGGAGTTTCAGTTCAAATTATACTGCCATAGGGTAAACTTTTCTTTCGATTCCTTAATACTGATTAGTGAAGGAAGAAAGGAAGGAAGAGGGAAGTAGAAAAAGCTTGTCACATTCTTGGTCAGTTAATATTCTTTTTGAGCAGTCGAGGAAAGTGGAACTTGAGGGCCTCTAACTCCAGTATATTTTATGGTGGATTTTCTCCAATAAACTTTTCTGTTCTTTAAAACATGGCGTAGTCTTTACCACGAACACCCTTGAGTTTATCTCCCCTATAGAGCTTGCTGTGGGAAGTGTGAGGTGTAAGAATAGGAAGCAGACCCAAGGTCAGTAAGACCAGTCAGCTGTTAGCTGTTGAGGGACTGACTTTTCTATACTTCTATCCTATTCCCCAAATCTATTTATATAGTTCCCTGTCTCTACCCACTTTGCAGATACTATATGTTGAGAGCCACAGACAAGTCAAGATGGCACCTGGCACTTTGCCAAGAGGAGTAGTTTGAGAAGTAACGCCAGCGAGCCATTAAGATAATGGAGATTCCTTAATGACTGACTGCTGTGTCTAGATTATGTCAATTAAGTTAGCTGTGTATAATTAAGATGATGAGGATTCCTTATTGGTTGACTGCTGTATCTAGTTTATGTTAATTAAGAACAAGCTGTGTATTCAGTTATGTATATAATACCCCTACTGTCCTACAATAAAGGGGCTCCCACTCCTGCTGTATCAACCTTCACAAGTTGCTCGTCACCCCCCGGTTAGTTTGCCCAGCCAGACTGGGGCACTATGGAGAAAAGGGAATCACAGACAGCATGGTCTGGGGATCCAATTCTTGCCTGGCATGCACAAGGTCCTGGACTCAATCCCCAGCACTGGAAAAAAAAAAAAGTTTTAGCATACTGTTTTATTCTATAAACTCTGTAGCTCTAAATTTCATAGATAGGAGAAGCAAAGACCTGGGAAGAAGTTCATTTCCTGGAATTAAAGAGGAGTATGAGAGTGGGGGCCAGTAGGTGGTATGTGGGTATGGGTAGTGAGGCCATAGCAAACAGGATGGACTTGTAACCTTCCTGGCTGCTCCTTCAACTATGCCTGCCTTGGGAGCCAGCACTGAGGCCACTTTTGGTTGCTTTTACCATGCAGGCCTCTGGTGATTCCTCAAGATTCCTCTGGGGCCTGCTAAGGTATGAACACTCCTGTCACCTCCTAGTGCAAGGAGGCAATGCTCGATTATCCTGAAAGCAGTTTCCCTAGCAAACTAGGGGAAATTGGAACCAATTTTCTGTAGAGACATGGAAGCAGAAGAGAGCCCTATGTCCAGATCTTCTCCGCTAACTCACTTCCAAACTGGTAGATTGTAATAGAACCACACCTTCTCCCTTTACCTTCTCCTGTCTAAACTGTGTGCCAAATATGCTCCATGTGTTAGCCAGACATTGAGTTTTCCCCAGTTCTAGGCCTGGTTGGAATCCTAACGCTTCCCTGAACATCCTTCTAGTAGCCTTCCTGGAGGGAGATGTGGATGCAAGTGGGCTTTGGAGATAAAGTTGGGGTTCAAGTTCTTAGTTGTTACCGACAGGTTGTGTGACTTTGCACAAGCTACTGACCATCTCCAAGTCTCAATATCCTCTGGCTAAATGGGTAGCAGCATTGACTTCATCAAGATTAAAAAGTCTCACAAACACCCAGTACAGCCTCCCCCTGCCCCAAAGACACAAGTTTCTCCGCCTTGTCCAGGCCGGCCCCAATCCACCTATTCTTTTGGTTCCTCAGCATGTATTTGTACCAATTCTCTTTGGGGCATCCTGCCTCAATGTATGACTTTAGTATGAAGCAAGTATTCAGGATGGAAAAAGAAAAGCACAGGAGACTCAAGATACCTAGTTAAGAGGCAATAAGTCAAAATTAGATGAAGACCCAACTAGAGGATGACAGAAAATGCACAGTGAACATGGAAAATTTGAAGTGAGGATCTGAAGATCTCAGAACCTGATTGGATTTGCATGATGACAGCTGCAGAGGGGGTCTCGCAGTACTTGGAACCAAGAGACTTAAACTCAGCTTCCTGGTTGGAAGTGAGTTAACTGAGAAGATCTGGACGTAGGGTCTTTATTCTGCCATTTGCTAGTTTTATGGCTGAGAAACCACTTCACCCGAGTCTTATTTCTGTCCAAAGTAAAACAAGGCTGGAGATACATTTTCATTTGGTTTGTAAATTAAAAAAAAAAAAAAAAAAGCCTAAAATTTGATGGATGGACCATTGTTTAATAATGGTCACTAATTCTTATTCTGACCTTAAAAGCACTTACCTTTCTTAAGCCTCAGTTTCTTCATTTGTAAAGGGTGAACCAAAGTGAATCCTTACTGGTCCTTCAGGCCCTCATACATTCTTTATCAGGAAACCAAGAGTCTCGTTTACACACGTTGGTGCAGGCTAACATACAGCAGGTTTCCTGGTCATGTTGGCAAGATGACTAAGGACTCCTAAAGAACTAGTTAGGGACAGGTAACACCAGCCCTTAGGGTTATCATAGAAGCCTAGGTGGCATTTTTGGTTATCAAAATGATTGGAGATGATGAACTATTTATTACACAGGATGATTGTCAACATTATTGTATTGGATAATTCAATAACTGGATAAATTTTGAATATTCTCAGAAATGAGAATCATTTGAAATCATTCTCTTTGGGGCATCCTGCCCCAAAGAGGTAAGATGAATTGATCATGGGTGTAAATGTACTAAAAAAATGTCACTTTATCCCAGAAAGATGTACAATTATTATTTATTAATTAAAAATAAATGGGGGCTGAGTCTGTGGCTCAGTGGTAGAACACTTGCTTAGCATGCATGAGGCACTGGGTTCAGTCCTCAGCACCACAAGAAAGTAAAATAATGGCATTCTGTCCATCTACAGCTACAAAAATAAAAGACTAGAGGATACAACTGACATTGGAGGATGGGAGCCAGACTATTTTATGTGTACAATGGGTAGAGTACAAAAGATGAATTGTAAGTGCATGTCCATCTAGGTATTCAAGTAGGACGTTTTTCTCAAAAAATGGAGACTGGGACCCCTAGAGTCTCTGATACTAATTCATGGATAATTAAAGGTTAAAAAAGTTACTTTCACAGTAATCTATGATTACTTGCTTTTTTTCCCCATCGAGTTGATATTTGCAATAAGAAAAATGCAGGAAAGGTGCTTGCTTCTTAGCCCAAATCAAGGTAGTAGGACCAAACTGCTATACTAGTGGTTGAAGTTTTCACAGCTGTGCATTTGCAGTTTAAAAAGCAATAACTAACAACATTCTAGGTTCACTGAAGAATGTCCCTGCTGAAGCAATGAAATTAACTTCATTAAATCTTGACTCTGTTGAGCAGAATATTAAGAAGGTGTGTCCAAAGCGCCGAGTATCATAATTTCATTTTAATTGCAGGTTGAACTAGCCTTTTTCAGGTAAGGCCTTTTCCCCCCCTCCAATGAAACACTAACTAGCAAACTGAGTATTAATCTGTATATCTTAAAGGTCATTTTCTCAAATTTTTCATTTGAGAGAAAACTAAAAGTGCTTTTTACTAAGAATAAAATTCAAGCATTCAAGCAAAAATTAAAATCATGGAGAAGTACCTCCTACCATGAACTTGGAGTCTTCCTCTACACTTGAGGACCTTTCTAATGGTCCAGTAGCAATAATAAGTGTCTATTTTATATAATAGAAAATGTCAACATTTGGAAGAGCTGTGTAATTCAGTGTTTGCAAATAACCAATGCATGATGTTCCAAAACCATGCATGGAAAAAGATGCAACATAACCTAATGGATTTTAATGTAGCATGGTACAAAATGTTCATTGATGTTATTTCCAGAGTCAACAATGCAAGAAACAAAAAGAATCACTTGCTGAGGTGTTATCAAAAAATAATATCTCCGTTTACCTGAAAATTCTATTATATACTGTTGCCTTTCCTAGTTTCCCACCTGGGACTGGATTTTCTTCAATTGCGTCTAGGGAAATACCACATGACATCAGATTAAATGCAGAAGCAGATATGAGAATCTGGTTATCTTCAGTTATGTCAGATATGAGACTTTAAAAATGTTAAACAATGTCACTCTTCTTCAAATAATGTTTGTTAAAAGTAACTGTTTTCTAAAATAAGATTGTTATTTTGGAATTTTTAAATAGAAATTAAAGTTCAAATTTTAATATCTATGTAGATTTACTATAACATTTACTATAACAAATGCTCTCAAAGGATCTCAATACTTTAAGGGAATAAAAGAATTGATTAAAAGGTACAAAAGAATCAGGTTTATAACTGAATGTTTCTATATAAATAAAATACTTTTATATGTACTAATGTACAGTGGCTTCCAGAAATGCAACTACCATGTCTGTCAATGGCTGATGGTCAAGTCAAAGAATTGTTGATCACTTCATTAAGTCACACCATCAACGTCAATACCAGTCATGTCATTGGAGTTGTTTATGTAGTCCTGTCTTCACAGTCGTCTCAGCCCTCTGAATTTTTTGATCAGGTACAGGCATCTGGATACTTTGTCTGCTAGTGTAATTGTGCCTGAGGATTTACATCCCGAAATACACATTGTATTATAAATATAATTGATGTGTTAGTTATATAGGCAACTTCTATAATTTATTAATTTCACAATAAGACAAAATACTTGTTACAGGAAGGCCAGTAGGTTCGAGAAACATTGCTCAGGAGGAAGCAGAGGCTGATGCACGAGATTTGAGAGGTGATATCTACAAAGATGCTGAAGTTAGAGGAGTCAGCTTGTGAGATGTCTGGTGTGCTGTGTATTCCCTTGAAAGGGATGGAGGAATGAACATCAATTGTGTAGAGACAATCCCAAAAGAAACTGCTTCTGAAAAAAGTGATCCAAAGACCTTCCCCACCACACACACTCTAGTCACAAAATGCTACCTTTGTCAGTCTCAGTCTGTTTCCCAATCTGGACCATATGCCTTTTCTCCCTGGATTTGCCTTTTTTTTTTTAAACTGGCCACACTTTTTTGGACCCCACTCCACTTCTGATGTCAGGCTCTACTGCTTCTTCCTGGTACTTCTACAATTCCAGAAAACCACCTTGATCTCTGACTTTTAAAAAGGGCAGAGATCAAAGAGGGCAAGTACAGAAAGGAACTGTGAAAAAAGAACTTCTTCCATTACATGAGTGGTTAGACTCCTGTTACCCCTGGTTTCTCCCAGTCTGAGAAAAAGTCTTTGTTCCTTCCCTCCCATGAATTTTGAAATGCATTCAACTTTACATTTTTATAAAGTAGCTAAATGTCTCACTCTCTTCACCCATGATTAAAATCCAGTTGTTTATTTATAGGGCCATTTGTTGCTGAAACCTCCTCTTAAAAAAATAATTGCTTCTTCAGATGGTTTTCTTCCATCTGCCAGAAGATGTCATTTTGGGATGAGGCCATTCAAACTTGCTCAAATCTGAGCGATAACTCAACTAAAATGAGGTCAATGTAAATGACTACCCACAACGGGGGAAAACCTGTTAAATTAAATCCAGAGTAAGTAGCAACATATCATGTAGTGAGAGTTACATGTGTCAAATGAAGGAGTGTTATGAGGATTAATGAGTCCGTTATTAAAAAACGCTTTGGGATTCTTGGATGAATGGCATTGTTGAAAGTGGGGGCAGGGTTGGCACTTACAGATTGCAGCTATATCAAGACCTTGTAACAGACTCTGGGGAAATATAGAGAAAGCAATGGAAGAACTTTAAAACATATCTTCTTTATTGATGTATCTTATACTACATTTAGCATCCCAAATACTTATTTCAGCAAAATATGTAGACAGATGTCAGTGTCTACCAAACAGCATTCCACAAGGAATAGTGTAAGCTCATCTGAGGATTTCAACCTGGTATTGTGGAAGCACTGGGCAATGGCAGGATCCAATTCATAACCCATGTATTCTTATTCCCCACAAGGCTTGTATAATAGCCAAGTGTCAAAGATGGAGAATGTCAGAAAATTCTGTTGAATGAAATCTAGTCAGAGGGAGCGACATGATTCCAGGCTATTTTCTTACATGCTTGACACTGTCACAGATAGTAAAAAAATAGACAATTGTCTAGATGTTTCTAAATACCCACAGGTCTTGAATAGGCTTCTAGGTGTCTGCATTTCTTTTACCTGGAAGTTTATACATTTCCAAAATGCATAACTGAGATTCTATCCTTTGAGAATGTACAGTGACAGGTCTCCTGTTGTCTCTCCTGCATAGCACCGATTTCCTAGGGCCTGGGTCTTCATGGTCCCTCCTGGTTCTAAGACTCTGACATAGGCAAAGGACCCTACTGCTGCAAGACCCTCCTATCCTCAGTCTAGCCATAGAGTCAACTGCTTGTCCTAGATCACCCCCACAGCCTGCTCACAAGGCATTTTATGTACAGCAGTTATTGAATAGTGAATATTTGAGAATAAATGATGTTCATCTCACAGAAATAGTTTAAAATACAGCAATAGATATTACTATTTAGAGTACTCCAATCACCACAGCGCAAAGAACTTTTGTTGCTGCTTCTGTTTATGCTGTCACCTCTGCAATGCCACTCAGTTCCAGGATTCCTTTGTTCCCTTCTTGGCCCCTTTCTGTATTTTTTCCTACTTCCAAATTCATATTAGATGTCTATTTGCAGACCTGTTTAGCTATTTCTGTGATCTCTTCCAATCTCTGCTTTTGAAACATTGTCTTCCATCCTTGATGCAGTTTATCAAGCTGTTTTCCTGACTAAACACATTTGTTTGGGAAGGAATAAACAGTTCTTTTCCTAAAGAGGAGTTCTGTTTTCTTTCATCAAGAACCTGGGTCACCCTGGAACTACTTTGGAGGGAGTCCCAGGCACCAACAATGAGGAATCACATTGACACTAGTAAATAGTGGGGAGGGCAGCCAAAGAAAATTTCAACTACAGTTTTAAAGATCAAATTGGCTTTAATCAGTAATTTATATACTAGGCAGCATCCAGTCTAAAAAGAAACTCTGGGGCACGGCAGAGTGGTCCGTTTTTACAAAATACCTTGAGCAGGAACTAAGAAACATTGTGCAAAAGGTAGATGGATTCACATCGGGTTACTGTAAGTTTCTTTTCTTCTATGGGTTAAAGCAAAGGGAACTTTCTTATGCTGGCTCAAGTTGACTGGGCCCCTTTTGATGGGTTGTTTTGATTTGCTCTTTTATAAGAGAACTGGCCTATTTGGGAATCTAACCCTCTTTATTTCTCTGAAGATCAGATCTTAGAATTAAAACAGCTTAGGTTTTGATTTCAGGAGGTGGAAACAGAATGAATAGTTCTATTTTGGGTTGGTCTTTTGGACTGAACTCCTGAACTAGGTCACTATTCAACAGTCTAGTACCAATATGCCTATTATAAAAGGAAGCAATCCCTTGAAGAAATCAAAAATAAGAGACCCAGATAATTCCATTTAAAAACTTCTGACTCAAGGGGGTTATTTTGAGTAGGTAACATGAGGTATAAAAAGTTCAGAGGGTCTTGAGTGAAATGTCATTCTTTCTTCCTCTATGCCATAATTGCTCAGCCCCACATCCTAGAGGCAGCCACAAAATGGCTGGAAGTGATGGTCTCTTTCCAGAAATTTTGTACATTTACAAACATGGATATTTTATATTTGATGATATATCTCTAGATCAATAAATACAGACTCTTCATTATATTGGTTTTATAGTTTAAGTTATGACCAATACATATAAAACATTGATGAAGTTTTAGATTATTTTCAATATCTTATTGCAGATAATCTTATAAAATACTATGCCCACAAAGATTCGTTATATGTGTGCAATACACCTATAGGATAAATACTTTGAAATAAAAACCTGAAATCCAGGGGTAAGTACCTTTTTTTTAAGCAATTGCCCAATTCCCTTCCATAGAGATTGACAAATTTACCCTTGCAGCAACGTTGAAAATAAAAATTTATCTGTTACTTTACAAAGGATGGCATAAAAGAGGCCAACAGAATTCGTTAGAAGTGCCTCGCTGCTAGTCTATATGCACCTTGAGTACAGCAACTATATTATGTCATCCAGCCCCTAGAACAATGCTGGAGTGAATATATATGTAAGTATTTGTTAATGAGTGAATGGCATAATGACTGTTCAGAGCCAAGAACAAAACCCAGGCTGACTGGCTGACAGAGGGTAGGGTGAACAACCTGGGATATTATGCACGACACGGCGGGGATGGAGTGGGGGAATGGCCAAAGACAGAAAAAAGTTAGGTGATAACTTGAAAAATCTTAAAAATAGTGTGTGCTCTCAACCAGTTACCAAAAATAGAAAAATGTGAAATCTTAGATATCACTGTCTTCCATGGGAAACTATTGATCACATCATCCAAGAGAGAACATTAACTTCTGCTATTTTTCCAAGCACTGGCCATTAGTTTTGTGAATTTGTAGCCACCGATTCAAACTGTTTAAGACTAGACTAATGGTCTTGGCTGCCCTTAAGATCAGGCTGATTGCTACAGCTGCCTAACTGGCCAGCAGTCAATCCTGATCACCATGTTGGTGAACGATCAGTTTGGTTTTTCAGTGGCCAGTCCATTTTGAATGTGTGAAGCCAGCCATTTATGTTATAGATGGAATACCTGAGTTCAGATATTGGTTCAATAATTGGCTTAATAATTCAAGGAAGTCAGGTAGTTGTTAGGAGGTAAGTAAATTAAAAGATTGTGCAATACAAATACACAAAAGATATTTCATTGAACGCTACTATGTGCCAAGCACTGTCCTCTATCCCTGAATTATTGCTATACTTCACAATTGCTGTACTTCAGTTAGGTATTATCTACATAGATATTGTCCCAACTATAAAGACAAGGAAATTTAAGTCTGAAGGCTAATTATCTTTCCCATGATTACTCAGCTAATAAAGTGATGAAGCAAAAATTCCAACCCAGGTGTATAAGACTCTACAAGCATTTCTACTCTTCTGTGAGGCTCAGATTGCCACGTATGAACTAATGCCATAGTTCATTCACCATCCATACCATTATCACATTTCTTTGAGCCGTCTCACCAAGTCAGTGGGATGGCAGTGTTTATGACACAATTAAATCTCAGTCTCACATGCAGGCCAACTCCTCTAAATAGTGTGTTATGCCCTTTCTACAAAGGATGGATTTGGCTTTGGATGTAGTAATGGCACAGTTGTAGTGTATGTCTTTCTTTTCTTTCCAGAACACATTTGATCACCCTGGGCACTGGGGACATTTCAACATTTAGATTCTACATTTATCACAGTGTGTTTGTTGCCTGTAACTTTCTTTTTTGCAGGGGGGTGTACCTGGCTCATTAGAGAGACCACTAGACATTTTAAAACCAAATTGAGTTTAAATACATTTCCTTGATGCATCTGTTTTGTTAAATGTATCCCATGAAGCCAACATTAAAAGCAATGCCATTAAGAGGGCATAAGGTAAGCTCATTTACTTGACCAAATTGTATAACACAATGAATTAATATGGTAATATGCCTTTGGAGACCAGCAGCAGATAATAGAGGTGAACAGAGGAGCTCTAGCCGGGTTTTGGAAAAGCAAAAGCAATTCATCATTATGCTGTAACAATATAGGAAAACATTTCTCATTTCCCACTCGCCTGCCCCCAATCCTGAGAACCTCCGGTTGTACTTTTCAAACACCAACTTTGACCGATACTACTTTGTTCACTTACACTGTGCATTTATCACCCAAAGGGTTCTCTTATGCTTTCAGAGAGTGGTAAATAAGTGGAAATTTCAGTTATAAGTGAGAGCTGGTAGGGTCTGAAGCTGCCCCTCTTACCCTGAAGAACTAGCAGAACATTCTTCCCCTAGACAGAAGGCAAAGGGAGGGGACAGACGAGAGCAAGTAGAACAAACACCAGGACAGATTCTAGCTGCCTTTCCCTGGGAGTCGAGCATTAGAAATTATGTGCTGTGTAAATTGTCCATCATTTCTTGGATTCAGTCCTTCTCTCGGATGTTTGGACAGTTTTCATCCTGCCAGACCTAAGGAAGCCCATTGTGCCTGGTCAGCAAGCGTATCCCTTAGCCACTTTAAGGGGAAAAAAGATGTTTTCCCGACTAAATGGGATATGCTCATTAAAGAAAGTTTAACAAGCATAAAGGATGAAATGCAAAAAAGTCAATTATGATATAACTCAGATAAAACTCTAAAACATGTATGTTAGTCACTAAATTATTCTCAAAAATCGATTTTTACTATGATAAAATGATTTTACAATGCTTAAATTTGATCATTTAGATTTTTAATTATTAACTTTTTCGATGAAAAAGCAAAGCAAAAGCAAACAAGAGGACATAAACCTTTCACCCCAGAATTAGTTTGAGAATGTATTTCCAGTAGCAGCAAGAGTAATGTTAGTGCTTAGGTTAAATCCACTGGACATTTTAGAATTTTTTTCTCTCAAATTTCTGACACCATTGACCACTACCCCCCTCCTGAAACCTTTTGCCTTTGCTCTGTGATGCCAAGTTTTCCCAATATATTCCTACCTTTCTGCCCATTTCCAGAGTCCCTCTCTGGGTCTCCTCTGAGCATCAATATTGAAGGTTCTATTCAATGCCCTCTTCTCTATCCTATGATCACTAAGCAGGGTATCACCATTTCTTTATCAAATTCCCTGTTGTCATCTTCATCCCTGATCTTTTCCATGTCTAGGACATGTGTTCTAGACTGACTTCTCCCATGTCAACATCTCATGGGCATTTCAAACTCATGGTCTCACTAAATCAATCCCATACTTCCTATTTCCCTTTTTAGAAGGATAGTGATGAAATAACATTTTCTCTTTCATGACTTAAATGGACTACACAGGAGTCTGCCATTAAGATATTGCCCATTGGCTTGAGACAGGAATTTTGATCATGTGAAACTATGAAGGAAGCCCTCTCCTGGTATTTAGACCGAACCATTTGTATGAAGGGTATTAATTCTACCATGTGGCCTGAACCTGAACCTCTGTCACACAATCTTTGCTTTGGATGCCAAAATTATCCAACTCATGAATACTACAGTTAGGAAATGTCAGTTACACAAATACACAAAAACATTCAGTAAAGGATCACAGCTTGTTAAAGACCAAAAACTGATAAGTTGAAAGGAGGTAGTTTATAGAGATATTAAAGCTAAAACCAAGCTTTAAAACAAGAATCATATGAAAGGATCCAACAATCCCACATCTGGGTTAAATACAAAAGAAATTATGTCAGAATCTTGACGAGATAGCTATACTCCCATGATTATCATAGCATTATTCACATCAGCCAAGATATAGAAATAACACAAGTAGCAACAGATGAATGCAAAAAGCATATGTGGTACGTACATAGTGAAATGTTATTCAGCATCAAAAACAGAAGGATATCCTGCCATTTGTGACAACCTGGGTGAAACTGAGGGACTCTTTGCTAAGTGATAAGTTCTTCACAGAGAGACAAATACTACTTGATTCCACTTACATGAGGCATCTATATGGTCAAAGACATAAAAGCAAAGAATACAACCATGGTGGTCAGAGGCTTTGGGGCTGGGAGAATTTGGAATTTGTTTAATGTGTATAAAATTTCCGTTGTACTAGATGAATCAACTCTAGAGCTCTGCTGTATGACAGTGTTGACAGTCAACAATAAAGAACTATGCACTTCAAAACTTAACAGGGGAGGTGGAGCCACACAGCACTCATCGCAGATGGAATGCAGCACAGAACAGAGGCTTTGTGGGTCACCAGACCGAGCTCTGGACAAAGCACAAGTTCACCCCAGCATCCCCCCCCCCCGCACCTCAAACATCCTACATAGGAAACAAACGGAATCCATCTTGGAAAACCTTACTCACCAACTCTCAGTGGGCGTGGCTACCAGCGCAGTTCTGCAGCTGCTCAGGTACCTGTTTTCCAACACCCCCACCCCCAGATGTGAAAGCTTTTGGAAGGTGTAGCTATCAATGCGGAACAGCAACTGGACAGGCACCTGGTTTCTAACTCAGACTAAGAGCAGGGAGGCTCCAGGTAGAAGCTCAAGCCGGCTCACACTGGCTACCTCCACCACCCTGAATGCAGAGACTCAAGCTAGGAATAGACAATGCCCCCTGCTGGAAGAAAACAGTTCTGAGCCTTTTTGTCTTCTCTCTTCTCATCCATTCTCCTCTACCCTTCCCAACCTCAACATGTGAATCCAAGAACTTTGCATGAAATAGGACTCTAAGAACTGAATCATCAGAATATAGAGGAATTGCATATGCCCCACCTCCCCCCTTTTTTCCTTATTTCTCCCTCTTTCTTTCCTTTTCTTTTCCTTCTTTCTATCCCACTTTCAACCTAACTTACTATTTATACGTAGGATAATTTTTCTTCTTTCTTTTTTTTTTAGAGAGAATTTAATATTTATTTTTTAGTATTTGGTTGGACACAACATCTTTGTATGTGGTGCTGAGGTTTAAACCCGGACCCCACGCATGCCAGGCGAGCGCGCCACCGCTTGAGCCACATCCCCAGCCCTGTAGGGTAATTTTCTAAATACAGATAGGATTTTGAATTTATACATTTTTTCCGTAAATTACCCCTGTCTATTCATTAGAGTTCTCCTCCAAAGTTGCTAAATTAGATTAACTCCATACCTTCACTCCATTCCCCCTTAACATTCTACACCTGATCCTCAGTTCTCTATATGCCAGAAGTGGTATGCCTTTTATGAAACTAATGACTATATTCTAAATAGTTGAAGTCAACATCTGTAGACATAGAGTCTAATTCTAAATATATTAATCATAAAAACGTGCTCATAGATGATGTACTATTGATATTGGGAACTGTTAACATTGTCTTTCTCCATAAGAAATTTTGGAACTATACAGAAGCAATATAAATTTATAGGGAAAAAACATTAACAGCTACACAGAGCTGGAAAGAAATGTGTGCAGTATGAAAAGACAAGGAAAGGACCACAAACAATGCAGGACAATTCAACATTAGAAGAGGTAAACATCAGCAACAGAAGGAATTTCAAATAAAGATTTCAGGATATATGTGCTTCAGATGATCTGGAGTCTCAAGGAAGACATTAGATAGCAAATTCAGACAATGAAAGATCACTTTGACAATGAATTACATAAACAAATCCAAGAAGCAAAAGATCGACTCTACAGGGAGATAGAGGTTATACAAAATAACAGAAATCCTGGAAATGAAGGAAATAATCAACCAAATTAAAAACAGAGTTATCACCAGCACAGTAGTGCCACAGTCTGACTGGGCACAATTCAGGAGCCACTTATCAAAAGAAACGAACTTTATTTTTAGAACACACACGCCACACCACACAAGCTCTTCAGGAAGACCTTCAGAGCCCAACTGCCACCACCGGCTTCCCACAAGCCTCTCAACCTCCCCCACTCCTGCTCTTGAGGCCAATTGGCTGTGTCCTGTGGGCGGAGCTAAAGAAGTCCCCCAATGAGCAGCTCCGTGGTCTGAAAGGGCAGGGAAACAGCCCAATGAGCATCACCGCAGAGGAGCCAATCAGTTGGCAGCTAGAAGTTTGTTGGGGCCGCTGTGAGCCAATCATCAGCGTGCAGCTGGAAGTTTGCTGGCAGCTGGAAGTTTGCTGGGGCCCCTTTCAGCTGTGATTCTCAACATCTCCCCCTCTGTTTAAACAAGCATGTGGCTTAGGGACCGTGCCTGCCTTAGGTTATCCAATACTACATATGGTCCTTACCTATCATCGGATGAGCTGACCTCAAGGCATCAGCCTCCTGTCTTAGGTTGGTACCATTGCAATTGGATCTTACCTGTCATTGACTACCGGTCCAGTATACAGCCACACCTGTGGATAGGTCTTTGTACCAGCAGGGGGGGCGAGGTTCTTTGCCTCACCTCTGTTGGCCCCCAAATTTTAGCTGAACGACCATCACAAGCAGAAGGGAGGATACACCAAGCCAATTGACAGCTCCTTTTGGAAAGATTGTACCACCGATGACACCATCAGCAAAAATACCCCAACACTACCACAAGTCGCTGCACCAACAGATAGTTCACAATGCATACAGGCAAGTTCTGCAAGCAGTTCAGTGATGGCTATTGCAGAAGCTGTAGATTGAAGACAAAGATAAAACCACCAGCACTGGGATGAAGATAGGAATTCTGGCAATAATGGCTAAAGAAAAAATTATGTAACATTCCAGAAGGCACTAAAAGAAAACAATTTTCTTAATAATTTACATTATCTTGAACAGAATTATTAAATATAATGAAAAGGAAAGGTGAAAGTAAACAGATCTGTTAACCTCCTTTTTTGTTCACATATTAAAACAATCCTCAACAGCTGTTTACCCAATTTAAATTAAACCATTTAAATCACGTGAATAAAAAAATATTTGGATCCATTATTTCATGAGCGCTCATCATGTATGATATATGGACATATGTACATACAAACATACAACATAAAACACAAGTGTGCACACAACACATAATAGTAAAGGCCTTGTAACTTTTTACAGGTGAAGTCTCCATTGCAATGTTTTAAAACTCTATAGTGAAAAATAGAACTGATCAGCAAAACATTAACCTAGGTCTGTATGAGCTCAAAAAACAAAATAGAACTTCACGATGTGGGAAAGGGTAATAATAAAATAGATATTGAAAAAAGCATCCTGGTTCTGTCGCAGATGTAAGGATAGCCAAACTGGAGTTTTGGATATCAGCTGTTATGGATTTGAGCCAAATCATCTTTTTGGTCTGTAGAAATCGCTTTAGTTAATCTCTGGAATCCAAATCGGCTGCTGTTCTCCCTGTGGAAACACACAAACAGACCTCCGACTCCAGACAATTACTGGGTCAGGACCTTTCCATTGTCCTGTTAGAATATCCTTCCAAAGTACCTTGGGCTTATGTACATTTTTTGGACACATGCGCCTTTCCCCAGCACTAAGTCCTGATGAATCCAAATTTTAAAAGTTTAGAGTAAAAAGGGTTATTTTAAGTTTATCTTTGGGGAATATACACCCCTTCCCAATTCCCTCTTTTTGCTTTAAAAAGTACATTTTAATAGTTTGATGAGCTCTTTCAACTATGCCTTGTCCCTGTGGATTGTATGGGATTCCCGTTATACGAGTAATGCCAAATGATGAGCAAAATTGTTTAAAAGAGGTAGAAGTATAACCAGGACCATTATCTGTTTTTAACTGTTTTGGAACACCCACAGTGGCAAAATTTTGTAAGCAATGAGCTATAATATCTTTAGTTTTTTTCTCCAGTATGAAGGGAGCCCATCAAAAATCCAGAAGTAGTATCAACATGCAAATATTTTAATTTTCCAAATTCTGGCAAGTGTGTGATGTCCATCTGCCAAATATGGTTAGGTATCAGTCCTATAGGATTGACTCCAAGATAAAATTGTGTGACCTTTTTACCACAAGTTAGACATTGTTTTATTATTTGTCTAGCTTGTTCCTTAGTTATTTTAAAACACTTTTGTAAAGTATTAGCATTGACATGGAACTTTTTATGAAAATTTGTAGCTTCTAGTGTAGAGAAGATATGTATGTCATTTGTAGTTTTATCTGCTAAATCATTGCCCAAACTAAGGGCTCCAGGCAATCCTGTATGTGCCCTGATATGTCCTATAAAGAATGGATCTTTTCTGTCCCAGATTAGACTTTGTATAGTGGAAAGCAAAGAGAAAACAGTAGAAGAAGGGGAAATCCTACCAGCATCTTCAAGGGATACTATAGCATTAACTATATATGACTATCGGAAAATAAATTAAATACAGAATCTTTAAACATCACAAAAGCTTGTAATACTGCATTAAGCTCTACCTTTTGAGCTGATTGTTTGGGTACAAAAAATGTAAAAGTTTGATCAGGTGTAACTATTGCTGCTGTACCATTATTTGACCCATCAGTGAATATATTTGGAGCATTCAGGATAGGTGTTTTTCTTGTCATTTTTGGGAAAATTACAGGATGCGATGACCAAAAAGACAATAAAGGATTAGATGGTAAGTGGTTATCAAATGAAACATTAGATTTGCACATGATTATTGCCCAAGTATTTAACTCATTAGCTAACTCATCAATTTGATCCATAGTATATGGAGTAATAATTTTATTGGGAGAAATTCCAAACATTCCCTTTGCTGCTTTTATTCCTTTGAGTATTAATTGTCCTACAGCCTCAGGATACCTAGTAAGAATAGTGTTAGGAGAATAAGATAAATGTATCCACAATAATGGACCTTCTTGCCAAAATACTCCTGTAGGAATATTTTTTGTTGGTAGTACAATAAATAAAGGCAAACATATGGAAAATATGCATTTGGACAGAATTGATATGTTTCAATGATTTTTAATGCCTTTCTTGCTTCAGGCGTTAATATTTGGGGTGAATTTGGATCTGATGGACCTTTTAGGATATCAAATAAAGGTCCCAACTCTCCTGTTGGTATACCTAGATAAGGCTTTATCCAATTTATGTCTCCTAATAACTTTTGAAAGTCGTTAAGTGATTTGAGTTGATCTACTTGTATTTGAATTTTTGGTGGACGGACCATGGTTGAGGATAATAGAACTCCTAAATAATTAATTGGAAAATTTAATTGTACTTTATCTATTGCTATCTCTAGATTATAATTTTTTAATAAGTTTGTAAGTGTGGCATAACATTCTAGCAATGTGTTTTTATCTTTGTGTGCTAATAATTCATCATCCATATAGTGAAATATTTGTAGTTCAGGATTTTGATTTCTAAGTGGCTGGATTACTTTGTTAACATATATTTGACACATAGTTGGGCTGTTAGCCATCCCTTGAGGGAGTACTTTCCATTCATATCTCTGATCGGGACCTTCATGATTCAGTGCAGGGATAGTAAATGCAAAACGTGGACTATCCTCAGGATGAATTGGAATTGAAAAAAAAACAATCTAATATCTATAACTAAAACATACCAGGTTTTTGGCAAAGCAGACAATTGAGGAATCCCCGATTGAGCAGGTCCCATAATAACCTTCTCATTAATGGCTCTTAAATCTTGCAATAATCTCCATTTACCAGATTTTTTTTTATGACAAAAATGGGAGTATTATGGGGAGATACAGAAGGTTGTATATGTCCTTCTGCTAATTGTTGTTTGACCAGGTCATGGGCTGCTTGTATCTTTTCTTTAGTCAGGGGCTACTGAGGAACCCATACTGGTCTTTCTGATTTCCAAGTAATTTTTATTGTCTCAGTGGCCCTTTCTGAAAATCCAACCCATGTCTGTCCGTTCCTTGATCTATTTGTATTGGTGCTGCTATACCTTGTTCTTGTTTTTCTAATCTTTTTTCTTTCCTAAAACCTTGTCTAGCCCTAGTAGTGGGCGCATTAGGATTGATGTTATTTGTTAATGTCAAACCTAATTGATCTAGGACATCTCGTCCCCATAAATTTACGGGAAGATGATCCAATACATATGGTTGTATAGTTCCTTCACATCCTTCAGGATCCTTCCAATCTTATACCATTGCACTTCTATGGGGATTAGTTGCCACTCCTAGGCCTCGAAGCATTTGAGTGGCTTATTGTAATGGCCAATGTTTTGGCCATTCTTGACGAGAGATGATGCTAAGGTCTGCACCTGTATCCAGTAGCCCATTAAATTCATGTCCTTGAATATTTAGTTTTAGCATGGGGCAAGAATCTAAGTTTAAAGAAAGCATAGCCCAATCTACACCTGTGGAGCCTAATCCCTTGGAACCTCTTTCTACAGTACGACTGGAAAATTTATCATGTAGGCTGGGTATTATTAGTAACTGTGCTATTCTGTCTCCTGGTGAAGTTACTGATATACCCTTTGGAGAACTGGCTATAATTTTTATTTCACCTTCATAATCGGGATCAGTTACCCCAGGACTTATCATAAGTCCTTTTAGAGTAGAAGAACTGCATCCCAATAATAAGCCTACTGTTCCTTTGGGAAGAGGTCCTTTTACCCCTGTGGGAATGATTTGAACTCCCATCTCTGGAGTTAGTACTGTTCTGGCGGAGGCGCAGATGTCCAACCCTGCGCTCCCTCTGGTTTGTCTGATGAGGGATCTGATGGACAATGTGTCCTGGGCACTACCCTGATGGGGTTGCTGGGTTCCTTCAGTGCTCCGTATATTTGTGGTCTTGGGCCCCGGCGCATTGGGCCCCCCTGTCCATTTTTTGGCAATGGAGCCTGATGCCTTTCTCCACGATATCGTGGATAAACACCTGGTCCTTGTTCATTTTTTGAAAATGGAGTATCCTCTATGGTGGTTTGAGAATGGCATTCATTAGCCAAATGTCTCCCTCTACGGCATTGTGGGCAAATACCCGGTATTCTATTCCTTTGATACCTAGTTTTGTTAAACCCTCCTCCTATGGGGCAATTCCTTTCAAAATGTCCTGTTCACAATTGTAGCATGTTCTTGGCCTGGCATCTAAAACCTGTTGTACTGCAGCTGCCACGACTTGCTCTTGTTCATTAATGTCTCTACATAATTTAATGTGTTTAAATCTTCATGTTTCCATGGTCTAATGATTTCTCTGCACCAACAATTCGCTTGCTCATAAGCCAGTTGTTTTATTAATGGCATTACTTGTTCTGTATTCCCAAAAACTCTGGTAGCTATTTGAATAAGCCTATCTACAAATTCAGCGTAAGATTCATTAGCTCCTTGTATTACCTTAGATAATTGACCTTGTAAACCTCCATGTCCTTGTAAAGTCTTCCATGCCCTAACCACATCTGCAGCAATTTGTGCGTATACGCCAGGATCATATGCAATTTGTTGCTGCTGATCCTCATAAGGTCCCTTTCCTAACAACATATCTAGATTTCTCTGAGGATAACCAGCTGCTGCATTTCGCCTAGCCGTCTCCTTGCAAAATTCCTCATCGGCAACCTTCCTTAACAGGTATTGTCCTCCATTTAGCACAGCTTTACACATATTAGCCCAATCTGCTGGCATCATGTTCAAGTTGGTAATGGATTCGACCATGCTTACAGTGAAGGGTGCTTGAGGACCATAGGTTGTTACAGCCTCTTTTAGCTGCTTCACCATTTTGAAATTTAAAGCATTGTGAATTTGCTGCCCTCCTGCCTCAAATACAGGGCATGTTAATATTTGAGATCCTGTCTCTGGATCCCATCTATCAACAGCGGGGATTGGGGGCCTCCCAGCATATGGAGGTGGCCTTGTTGGTTGGACACTTTACATCCTCTGGTGATAGAAAGGCGTTAGTAGTAGTCTCCTGTAGAGGTGGCGCTGTTGGTTGGACATTTATACCCTCTGGTGATAGAAAGGTGTTAGTAGCAGTCTCCTGTTGTAACTTTCCCCCTGATTGCTTTTTCTGCTCTAAACTTTCTCTGACTAGCTCGAGAGACCTTCTCTTTTAATTGAATATTTCTACTATAACTATAATAATACAACCCAACAAGATAACACCAAACAAAACTGAAACAGAATGAAACAAAATTGGAACAAAATTATAGCCTTTCTATCCTCCTGAAATGTCCATCCATCCTTTCTCCCTCTCTGTTCCTCAGATGTGAGCGGTTTTTCTTCCATCTTACACATCTCCAGGGACAGGCAACTTAAAACAAAAGTGAAGCAAAACAAAAATCTTAAAATGGCTACCCATCCTCTCGCCCTGCCCTCAGGGGCGAGAAGTTTACCTTATCACTTACCCTCAGTCATTTCCCGTGCAAGCCACCAAATGCCGCAGTCTGGCTGGGCACAATTCAGGAGCCACTTGTCAAAAGAAACGAACTTTATTTTTAGAACACACACACACACACCACACTACACAGCTCCTCAGGAAAAACCCTCAGAGCCCAACTGCCACCACCAGCTTCCCACAAGCCTCTCAACCTCCCCCACTCCTCCTGCTCTTGAGGCCGATTGGCTGGGTCACGTGGGCAGAGCCAAAAAAAGTCCCCCAATGAGCAGCTCCATGGTCTGAAAGGGCGGGGAAACAGCCAATTGAGCATCACTGCAGAGGAGCCAACCAGTTGGCAGCTAGAAGTTTGCTGGGGCCGCTGTGAGCCAATCATCAGCTAGCAGCTGGAAGTTTGCTGGGGACCCTTCAGCTGGGGATCTTAACAAAAACAGACTAGTAAATCAATGGTACAGAATAGAGGACACAGAGACTAACCCACAAATATACAACTATAAAGGTGCATGCACTGGAGAAAGGATAGCATCTTCAACAAATGGTGCTGGGAAAACTTGAAATCCATGCGCCACAAAAGGAAATTAAATCCCTATCTCTTACCATGCACAAAAGAGAACTCAAAATGGAACAAGGATTTAGGGATTAAATCAGAGACTCTGCATCTAATAGAAGAAAAAGTAGGCCCTAATCTCCATTACATGGAGCTAGGCTCCAACTTCCTTAATAAGACACTTATAGCACAAGATTTAGGAAAAAAACAGAAAACAAATGCAATGGATTCAAACTAAAAAGTTTTTCCTCAGCAAAAGAAATAATTTGTGAGGTGAATAGGGAGCCTACTTCCTGGGAACAAATTTTTATCCCTCAGATAAAACTCTAATCTCTAGGGAATATAAAGAGCTCAAGACAAGCACCAAAATAATAATAATAATAATAATAATCCAATCATTAAATGGGCCAAGAACCTGAACAGATTTCTCAGAAGAGGATATACAATCAATCAATCAAATGAAAAAATGCTCATCATCTCTAGCAATCAGAGAAATGCAAATTAGAACTACTAAGATACCACCTCACTCCAGTGAGAGTGGCAGCCAATTTGAAGACAAAAACAACAAGTGCTGGCAAGGATTTGAGGGAAAAGGTACACTCATACACTGCTGGTGGGACTGCAAATTGGTGCAGCCAATTTGGAATGCAGTATGGAGATTTTTTGGAAAGCTGGGAATGGAACCACCATTTGACCCAGCTATTCCTCTTCTCAGACTATACTCAAAAGACCTAAAAACAGCAAACTACAGGGACACAGCCACATCAATGTTTATAGCAGCACAATTCACAATAGCTAGACTGTGGAGCCAACCTAGATGTCCTTCAGTGGATGAATGGATAAAAAGTGGCATTTATACACAACAGAATAGTACTCAGCAATAAAAAAAAAAGATCATGGCTTTTGCAGGGAAATGGATGGCATTAGAGCAGATTATGCTAAGTGAAGTTAGCCAATCCCAAAAACACAAATGCTTGGGAGGGAGAGCAAGGGAGGAAGATTATCTTTAGATAGGGAATAGGGGTGGGAGGGAAAGGAAGGGAGAGGGGAATAGCATGGATGGTGAAAGGAGTCCCTCATTATGCAAAATACATGTATGAAGATGTGAATTTGGTTTCAACATACCTTATATATAATCAGATCTGATAAATTATGATATTTTTGCATTACAATTCCTAATATACCATTATAAGTATTTTTTTGGTAATATTAACTTAACAGGGTAGCCAGGCATGGTGGCATATGCCTGCAATCCCAGAGGCTCAGGAGGCCGAGACAGGATCATGACTTCGAAGCCAGCCCAGCAAAAGCAAGGCACTAAGCAACAGTGAGACCCTGTCTCCAATACAAAATGGGCACTCGACCACTGAGCCACATCGCCATCTCCAAGTTCAATCCCCAGTAACCCACCAAAAGGGTAGATTGCATGTTGACCACACACACCACTATGACCAAAAAACAAAGGAATGCAAGCAAGTACAGCAAAGTGTTGGATATATTGATCATCTTGATTATGCTGAGGTATCATGTGTTTTGTGTGTGTCCAGACTCCTTATATCCTGCATATTAAGTGTATTCAGTTCTTTGTAAGTTATGCATAAGTTAATGAAGTATTTAAAGTGTACAAGATACAAATAAGGATCTAAATTGATGGAAGAAATAAATTTCCTCCTAGAATTAGGATCTGCAAAACTTTGACCCTTAAAATTAGATTTGACAAAAAATAATGACCACATTGACTAACTCACAAAGGCAGAAATTGTTCTAAGATTTGATGTGGACCAAAGGGAAGGGAAGAGGTGAGATAAACAGCAACCAAAACTTTGTTGACCTCAAGGAGAAATTTCAGAAGAGTAAAAGCTGGGGAAAATGAGATCAGTTTAACTGTGCTATGAAGAATTAAGGAATATCATCTTATCAGTGGACTCCACTGAAGAGATTCCGCATTGAGTAGGATGGCTTCTCTTCCTCTCCACACTACACAGAATTAGGCACCTAAAGTGCACTCTGAAGGTTCATAGCAAGGCTGTGTCCCACTTATGAGAGTCCCAGGGCAGAGCCACTGAATATCACCCGTGCCCTTCACACAGCTCCCTCACCCTTTCCTTGGCATTGTGCCTCTGCCTTTCATGAAGGTGATCTCAAGATGACCTGTAAAGCATCCAAACCTCTTTGAAAGCTCAGCTGCTGCTGTTCCCAGCCTGGAGCCACAGATCTTTAAAACTAAATGCCCATCTAATGTTATCTGTTGAGTAAATAAGTAATATGTATTTTACAACTTAAGAGTGCCGAGTTGTGGTATTTACTCAAAAACTGAGTATCAACCAATTCTAAAAAGCTCAATTATCATGGGGGAATGCCTGACCTCTTAAGATTAAATGAGGTCTTCAAAGCATATTGGCTTTACATTTAAGGAACAGGTAAGTGAAGATTCACCCAGGATCACTTACAGAATTAATAACTGGGCTGGACCTAAATATTCTTATTCCTGATTGTATGTCAAGGACTCTTTGTACTAGATTCCTTTCTAAGGAAGGCCAAACATGAACATGGTTTTAAATTTGCTCTTTTGATGGAAGAAATAAATTTCCTCCTAGAATTAGGATCTGCAAAAACTTGACCCTTAAAATTAGATTTGACAAAAAATAATGACCACATTGACTAACTCAAAGGCAGAAATTGTTCTAAGATTTGATGAGGACCAAAAGGAAGGGAAGAAGTGAAATAAACAGCAACCAAAGCTTTGTTGACCTCAAGGAGAAATTTCAGAAGAGTAAAAGTTGGGGAAAGTGAGATCAGTTTAACTGTGCTATAAAGATATAGATAACCAAAGGCAAATATGCCTTTGGTTATCAAAAAAGCTATAGAAATAGAGTTCATTGGGGTCTTCAGAGCATAATTAACAATCGCACCTGAATGTAATTATAGTTTTATTACCAATACAGGAAAAGCATTTTTCCTAAGACATCTCCCATTGAGGATAATGACCAAGTCTCAGTGATTGTGACCTACTCCACACATTTTTTAATTGGTTGTTCAAAACATTACAAAGCTCATGACATATCTTTCATACATTTGACTCAAGTGGGTTATGAACTCCCATTTTTACCCCAAATACGAATTGCAGAATCACATCAGTTACACATTCACATTTTTACATAATGCAATATTAGTGACTGTTGTATTCTGCTACCTTTCCTATCCCCTACTATCCCCCCTCCCCTCCCCTCCCATCTTCCCTCTCTACCTCATCTGCTGTTGTTCAATTCTCTCCCTTGTTTTTTTTGTTTACCCCCCCTTTCCCCTCACAACCTCTTATATGTAATTTTGTGTAACATTGAGGGTCTCCTTCCATTTCCATAGGATTTCCCTTCTCTCTCCCTTTCCCTCCCCCACACTTTCTGAGCACATGATTACCCAGTACAATTTCCCAACCTGATTTGTAGCCAGGTGTCTGAACTAAAGAGACCAAGTATTCACCAATAAAAAAATGGCTTGAACAGATCTCATTTGCTTAGAACACTTGCCTTGGATTTTGTTTCATCTTTTCTGTTAGCTGGAATATGCACATACCTATGACCCAGCTTCAGTTTAGTGGACAAAATTAGTGTCCCCATATTAGGGTGGAACATGTGAAAGGGCAGGCACCTAAGTCTGAGTGACTGCCTGGAATGTAAATACCCAATGGTCCAGAGATCATGAAAGTGTTGGTTCATGTCACTCTTTTTAAAGCCACTGTCCTTTGGGGACTGTCATGGTCACCATTTATACCATAACTTAAGTGAGCAAACATTTTCCTTCCTTTTAGGAGCATTGAGAGAAAACTAAAAGATCAGCTTGCCATTTTGGTCAAGATATATAACTGTAGATTAGTCCATACAGTGTTTGAGGAGGAAAAATGTCAACCCTGTTTTGGGATCAAAAGGCAGGGAGGGGTCTGGTACATGTTACAAAAGCAAGCCATAGACATTTGCTGCATATTTTAGAGGTTTCTACTACCTAAAAAAAAAAAAAATGTTTTTCAAAAGAGTTTCCATCCTGTTTTTATAATGCCTAAAGAATTATGTGAACAAGCAGAAGGAAAAAAGTCATGAGAACTATGCTATGTGTTTCACTGAAAAGCTATTCATAACCCTGAAACCTTATGGACATTAATTCAAATCATATTTGACATTGTTAAAATATTTTCATGTTGATCTCTAAACTGCTCCTGCCATTTCCCCCTTAATAAGGAAGTTTGTAGTAGACTTTCTGACATACTGGGAGAGAGGGAATTCAAAGTCCCTTTCCTTTTTGTCCATATTTTTGTTAAGCTCCCAATCTAGCATTTACATTTATATGCATATCCAGGGAACCGAATTGAATTGGGAGATTGCGACTTGCCAGCTGGCTGCCTGGCCTTCTCTGGAGAAACTTTTTTGGTGGGGGGAGGGCGCTTCTGTGATAAAATTGTTCTTGTCAGGTCTTTTAAAGGAAGGGAAAGTTTATTCGGGGGCTCAGTTTCAGAAGTCTCACTTCCAAAGGCCGACTCCATTCCTAGGGGCTCCAGGTGAGGCAGGACATCCCTGTGTAAGAGTGTGGCAGGGGGGAAGCAGCTCACATGATCAGGAAGCAGAAAGACTCCACTTGCCAGATACAAAACATGTA
This sequence comes from Marmota monax, assembly GCF_021218885.2. Lineage (NCBI taxonomy): Eukaryota > Metazoa > Chordata > Mammalia > Rodentia > Sciuridae > Marmota > Marmota monax. Next base: position 10,902,090 of record NW_026693933.1, on the reverse strand, counting down.
TCCCAAAGGCACACCCAATGACCCACCTCCTCTAGGCACACTCTACCCACCTTCAGTTTCTACTCCGTTAATCCCATTAGGGGATCAATTCGTCGATTAAGATTTTCATAAAATATAAGGTTTAGGAGAAATGATTTGGTTGTAACATGAGCTTTCAGGGGATACCTCAAGGAAACCGTAACAGTAGGCTCTGGGGACACCTTTTCTCTAGGTACATAGGAGCCTGAGGACAGTCCTGTCAATGCTCAGACCAGTCCTAAAATGAGGGAGCTGCCACACAATGATGTGGACATGGGAAGACAGTGGAGCCCACAAAAAACCCAAGAAGATGTATTCACTTTGTCTCATCTTCCACATCCAGCTAGCCTTGTCCTGGGAAAGTACCATCTCCCTACAGGGCATCTCCAAAGATCAAGGAAAGCCTTTGTTCTCTTGTTCAAATTCTTATCATTCCATTATTTCTAGTTGAATTATTTTTTATTTCTTCCAATGGGAAAATAAAATACTTTTCTCCTGTCCCGTCTACTTGACCCTCTGATTTATAACACTCATAACTGCCGCAGTCTGTCTGGGCACAAAATCACGAGCCACTCAAGCAGGAACAAACTTATTTTTTGAAACTGCCGCCAATGTTCTGTACCGCCCCCCCCCCCCAAGATCGCCGATCCACCCACACGGTGCGTGGCATTCTCCCGGAACTCCCTCGTACTGTACTTCCCCAACCAATGGGAACTCTCCAGGAGTCCCGTAGCAGGCCTAGGTGAACAGCAGGAGTCCAATATCCATATGAATGCAGATCTTAACATAATCATATCATCTCAATGGCTAGCTGGCGTCACCTTTCAGCCAAAAATGCCATGCATCATTACTTGGCTGATTCTTAGCACATAACACCCAAAATAAAGGTAGATGCCCCTTTAATGTGGCATCTAACCAGTCCGGTAATGTGCATTTGTCATTGTTATATACAGAAGGTTTGTGTAGCCTGTGGTTCTGGAAGTTAGATCAGGTGACCCCATTGCTTTGGGCCTGTGGTGAGGACACCAGATGGCAATGACAAGGGGCACATGTAAGAGCAAACTGCTTAAGACAGGGAGCAGGGGTCCCACAGCCCCTTGAAGGCATATCTGGTGACCCAAGGACCTCCCAGTAGGCTTCACCTCATAGGTCCACACAACCTCCCAACAGCAATACCCCAGGGACCTCACCTATAACACATGACCTGTGGAGGATAACATTGATATTCAAACCATAGCATAGGGCAATGCCGAGATGAATTTGTTCGAGAACTACCAAACCATTTTTCTATTTTAAACATCGGTAGTTCAAGAGAATCTTACCCACCACTGTGTGGGATCAAGAAAACATTTGGGGTGCATTTGGGGACATCCACTGGTGACCCAATCTCCGATTCCTTGGGGAAGTGAAGTAGCCAGGAAAGGGTGGGCCCGTGGGGGCCCAGCCATCTGTGCCACAGGCCTCACTCCCCAAGGACAACAGCTCAGCATAGGCCAACTGCAGCCACCCCAGGAAGTAAAGGGAGGTCCCTAGACCACAGTTCCCTGCAGATCCCACAGGCAGACCAAAGTACAAATTTGTCTAGCAGACCCAAGTACAAATTTGGAAGTAGAGGAGCCCCACAATGGATAGGAAGAATTGTGATCAGGAGAAAGTGAGAGAGCAGGGGCCAGGAATCTGTCAGGTTGGTTCAAATTCTGATTTGGAAAGTTAGCGACTCAACCAGGCCAGGGCATCCAGGCAGTTGAGGTTAACATGGTTCCCGGCCAGTAGGCAGTGATTTATGGAGGCAACACTGAGTAGTTTGAGTCATTCTGGACTAATAGGCACCGAGACCCTTAGGAGGTAACTCCTCCCTGGCTGTATCCCCAGTACTGAGGACTGGCTAGGCAGAGGAAGTGACCTGGAGCCACCCAGGGTCTCAAAGGAAAAGTCTTAGCTCTTGGCCAGATGCACAGAAACAGTCATCTGAGGCAGATCAGAATAGGACAGGTCTCTAGTGAACACCAGAGATCACCTGGCCCAGGCACTGGTCTGCTCAGAGCCACCTGTCGGTAGCGGTAATAGCAGGAAGCAGAACAAAGCCAAGTTTATTTCTCTGCGCTAAACCAATACAGACAAGCCCTGGAGAGGGGACAGAGACAGTTAAACATACCCCTTTCTTGGCACCCTAGGAGGCTAATGCAGTAAAGGATGGATCTGCTCATCACCTGCTCAGGGGACAGGTCCCCATTGAAGTTCTATATGCCAGAGAGTGTTGAGGGACAGTGCAGCCTGTGGGGTCACCTCCAAGGTCCTAGTGTGCAGTTGGGGGCTGAGGATTCAGGAATGAATCTTGGAGGAGGCAGTGGCCCCCCTCTTGTCTGGGGCCTTCAGCAGCGCCAGCCTCTTGGGTGGACTGGAGTTCACCTTTATTACCCATTGTGTTCAGTCTTCTTCCAAATAAGAACCTCCAGGTCCTTCTTGAGCTTTAGCTGTCGCACAGTGTGTGCCTGTGTGCCATCTTGAGGGCAACAGCACAATTGCCTTTTCTTCACCCTGAGGTCAGCTTTGAGGCAGCTGTTGCAGTCTTGCTCTGCCAGTTTTGGCTTCTGGGCCTGCAACCTGAGCTGTCCCTGTGCCACCATACAACATCCCCACTCCCACCCCTGAGCCCAAAATCTTTGGTTTTTAAAAACTTTGTTATAATACTATAATGCTATAATCCTATCACCCAACATGTAAAAAAAAGATAATCTGTGTTCAGTCCATGGCATCCAAATCCAAGAATATGGAGCAGGAAAGGATTTCTTCTGCTACTCCACTTTGGTCCAGGGATGGTCAGAGACTTTACTATAATTACCTATGGAATTTAAAGTCCTTCTCAGAAAATAACCCCCTTCAACCACTATTCCTGGCTCCACACCACCCCCCACCCTCTGCCAGCAATCACCAACCAGTTCAGTGTTTGAGACAATATTGAATGTTTTTAAAGGTTATGTCGTAATAGATAATACTTGATAATTTGAAATATACTGCTTTTTATTAAACTGTTCATATTAAAATTTGAGTTGACCTAATGATCTTAAGAACAGTAATTAAAAATACAGTCATTTTATCACTTTGTAAGTGAACAAGGTTGAAACTTTTTATCACCTGTCAAAATCCTTCCTTGTCTAGAGACATCTTTGACTTAACTATGACTATCATCCTCAAAAAAATCTAGTTATTGGCTCTTATACAATATAGGAACTAACAATCTTTATCATATTCTATAGGCTGACATTTGTAAATGTTTGGTAGATAAGTATTAGAACTTTTGATGCCACATTGGGCTGATGGTATTAGAAGCCATATTGAAGTGGCAACCTCCTTTCTCCACTGAAAGGGACTCTCCAGAGATCTTCACCCAGACTGATTTTAGAACTGTCAGCAGAAGAGTCTCTGCAAAAGACTTCAACGTAGATAAACTTCCTATTTTCGTGTTGCCCTGTTTACTTGGCCACTGGCCGAGAAGATACCAGCATTCCAGGTGCTGAACATCCCCTTAGTTTTTCACAAACATCCAGTATAGTACTTTGTATAAATGTGCAAACAAGGTATCTGGCCTTGAGCTGGGGCTTCAGAGATGTCTACATTTTTAATGTAAGTTACAAATGTTCTTCATGGTAACAGCTGGCAGGGGGAAGAAAGGGGAGAAGCTCTCCCCTTCTCAGGTGTTGTCCTTGAAGAGTTAACTTGCCCAGAACAGTGAAAGAAAAAGCTGCTTTTATGTGAACTTCTGCAGACCGTGAACTTCTGAGCCCCTCCCCTTACATGCTGGGTATGAAACTCCAAACTTAAGGTTCAGGGGATTAACCAATTACAGCAAAAGCTGTGCCCTCTAAACCTGGCTGCAGCCAAATAAAACGGTTTCCTGCTATTTTCGGTGCCTTGCCTCGTTTGTCCCTACAACAATATAAATACAGAGATCCAGTTAATTTAAGAACAACCTCCATATTCCATAGTTTGGATCTTAAATCTTCATGTTTTGAAGGCATGGTCCTGAGCTTGATGTTATTGGGAGGTGGTAAAAAATTTGAGAGTTGGGATGTAGGAGGCTCAATGGTCATCTAGGGGGCATTCCCTTGAAGGGAACAGGGGGAAACACCAGACTTTCTTGATTCCCAACTATGTGGCAAATGGCTTTCTCCATGTGCTCCCTGCCATGATGTGCTGCTTCAAGCCAGGCCCAAAGAAATGGAACCCACCAACCATCTACCAAATTCACCAACACTAGAAGTCAAAACAAGTATTTCTTCATAAATTCTCATTTGTTACAGTAATGAAAATTTGACTAACACCATCTAATCCAAATGCCAATTTAGAAAAGTCTTCTTTTTCTGTCACAGGCAGAAGTTAAGCACAATCTCTCTCCCAGCTGTAAACAGACACCCGTGTATTTTGAGCCAATATTCAGTGATAGCCAGCCACAGTAGTGCAATAATTCAAGCATTCATTTTCCTTCTATTGTTTGACCCCAAAATGTTAAGTATAAATGTGATGTTTCTTCAGGATAAATGAGATTTCATGAAACAATCGTTTTATGACCTAACTAAAGTCTATTTAATAAAAAGCCTTTAATAAAGTTGTGGTTTAAAACCAGTCCAAAGCAATGACACATGATAAATGCTCTGCTGCTATCATGAGCATTATAATTAAATCATAATGTTAAGTCAACCGAGTGCCAGCATTATCTATGTTCACCATTTACATGTTGAACCCCCATATTGTGACTCAGAGCCAAGAAATCAAAAGAAGCAATGTTGCTTTCCTTAACAGGCAAAGAAGTCTGGCTGACTACTCATGTTGCATGTGATCATACCTGTATACCCACACAGCTGAAAATTTACATACCCAAGGTGAATCTGAGAACTATTTTTATTGGTGCATTTTAACTATAGCAGAATTCATTATGCCATATTCATACATGCACAAAGTTTGATCATAATTGACCAGTCTCAGTACTGTCCCTTTTCCTTCATATGTCCCTTCCCCTGATCAGCTTGCTCTATTCTACTGATCTCCTTTGTTATTTTAATTAGGGCATTACACATAAATGTAGTTCGTTGTGGCATATCTGTACATGGATTCAACATAACTTGGTAGATTTCAAAACCCAGTACTTCCAAGCCTTACCATTCTCCTTCCCTCCTTCTTGATACCCTTCCTCTACTCTATTGGTCTCTTTGCATAAGATCTTTTTTTTTCCTCTTGCTTTTGGGAACTTACTTTAAATGAAAGCTTTAGCAAACATTGGGTAGTATTCTAATAACATTCACATCTCCCAGCAAAGTTAACACTTTACAGAATCAAAGTCTAAATTGCCAATTTAAAAATCGTATGAGGCTCCCAAAACTCATTAATTCTTGGAACCACCACTTATAGGACTTGTAGAAAGTCTATGCATACAAATGTATTAAAATTTGTTTTATTTGCAAGAAACAGACACTAGACAGGACCATGAATACATCCTCAGCCACATGCAAGCTGTCTCAGATTATGACATTTCCCCCACCCCCATGCTTCTAACCAGGTACATCAACATGCCAGCCGTAACCTTCCAGTAGTAGGTCACCAGTTCTTGCTCTTACTCACCGTTTGATGCTAGTAGATTCCTTCTAATCAATAGTGCCTATGCTGATTGTTAAGCTTTTGTTCTCACAGGAGTTATTTTCTTTGTTCCCAATTTCTTGACAGGTTTTTCTGGTGACTCGGAAAGCATAAGTTTTGAGAAGTATCAAGAATGAATTATCACATCAGAACGTTAGTTTTGACAGAAGAAACAGGTCAGTGGAATAACAGTTTCATGATAGCATTTTACTATATTTTCTAAGGGTGGCTGGGCAGAACTACCAGGAGCCAGAAAATGGCTCTTTAGCCATCTTTTCTCTTAAAAGATTACCATCAGCTCTGATGTAGTTGGATATGAGGCGCCCCCCACCCCCCAGAAGTTCCTGTGTTGCAAGAATATTCAAAGGTGAAACGATTAGGAGAGCTGTCGTGGAATCAGTCCATCCTAGTTTGGATGGATTAAGTGGGTGGGAACTGTAGGCAGGTGGGGCATGGCTGGAGGAGGTTGGATGCTGGAGAGCATGCCCTTGGGAATTGTATCCTTTTTCACTATCTCCTCTCAGCTTGCTAGCCGCCATGAGCAGAAACACTCCTTCACCGCACCCCCCATGTGCTGCCTTACCTTGGGCCCAGGACATTACACTCAGCCAGTCATGGAGTGAACCTAAAGAACTATAAGCCAAAGTTAAATTCTCCCAAGTTGTTCTTGTCGAGTACTTTGGTCACAGCAACAAAAACTGACTAACCCAAGCTCTCTGCCCCTCAGCCCATTAACCTGCTATGGATACCATCTCCTGATTCCAAATCACCTAAGAGGTTAGCTTGTATCCAGCTCACCCCTGGTAACAAGACTCATTGTGGCAAGGGTAGACCTACAACAAAGTATTCAAACCATGCTTCATGGAACCCCTGGACTCAAACTGAGGAGCCCCTAGGGATGGGACTTATGAAACTCACCTCTATTTTGCTACAGTAGCTTTACATCTATGAAAAGATCTGGTTTATTCCAAGAAGAATTTTAAAGGGCCAGTTTTGTTGCTGAAGAGGAAAAAGTTTAAAAATTGCTGATTTAGCTCTGCAAGTCTTGGTGACCTCAGTAAAGCAACTTTCTGGGGGTCTGAGATCCGTGACCAGTCAGGGTCTAAAACTCCAATATAGATGGGACCACAGGAATCCAGTGCCTAGGACCCTGGAAGCTTCCAGAATAAATTAACCTCTGCTCAAATCTGGGGGGCGGGGTGGGGGGAGCAGATGAATGGCTCAGCTTTCAAAATGCCTACCCTGGTCAAAGAGACTTCAGTCTCTAACCATGAAACAACCCATCTGAAGCAGTCCAGGAGATCAGGGACAGTCAGAACTGGAAAGGCCTGCAAACTCAACTGCTTTATAACTCCTTTTTTAGTCTGTGACGTTGCAAACACCTCTATGGAGACTGCAAAGTGGGCGGAGTTTCCTATTCCTTCCTCCCCCACCTCTGGTTTTCCTTTTCCTCCTCAACTCCCCCTTTCCTCCTTTCTTCTACTGCTTCTTTTCCCAAGAAACAGGACCATTTTACTCTACAACTTTTGATTTCTCCCCTTGTTTTCTGGAAGAAGCTCCCTACATCGTAGGAAGCCATCCATGAACTGTGCATGAACTAAAACGGCCTTGAAGCCATTAGGCAGCCGAGTCTGGTATCAGGAACTCCCAGTGGCAATCCTGCCATTAAGAACCAAACTGCATGCTTACCTCTACCCCATCCTGTTTTTCCTGAAGAAGCTCCTATAGATTCCTTTTGATCTGTACAGCTACAAATAAAGCCAACTCGGCCTCTTGTTAGAAGTTGTACCTCTGGTTGGCTTAGCCAATTATCGCCTTCCTCTGAAAGCCTATTTCTGGTCTCGTATTACGTGTTACCGTTTTCCCGAGTTTATTTCGTATCCAGCCCATCCTTCCCATGGGAACCCTTTCCCTAGCCCACGTGGGACGTAAGCAAGACATCATGCAAAAATGCAGTGTGCTTTGTCAACTGATCAGTTACTCTCCTCCTCCTCCTCCTCCTCCTCCATCCACATGCCCTTAAAGGTCTGGGCCTGCTACACTTATCCCTGGTATTATTGTATTCATTGTGTAGATAGATGCCCTTTCTGAGGGCCTCACATGGAAAACATCTTCACTTGTCAAGATTAAAGCTCTACATGCTTGAACCAGTGTTTGCAGAAGTCATTGTCAATTCCCTCGACCATGGAATGGTTCATCCATTGTAATACATAATACTCTGTCTTACACGTAAACTATTCAATAGGAATTATCTTTAATGCCAAAATATACATAAAAAAGCATTAAGAGCAGACTTGGAAAATACATTGACTAGCTAATCAAATAGGAGAGCACAAGTGGAACATCTCAGAATATTTATGTTGCCTGAATTTTAAGGCATGCACCTCATACACAATGAGAAAAGTGAAAAGATTCTGAATTTTATTCGAGTAGAATGTTTAACCTTCCCCCCCCCATAACTTCATTATATGCCCCCTTTTATAAATTTAAAAATCTTATGCTTGGCACTACCAAAACAAGTCTCAGTAGAAGCCTTATGACTCAGCAGGGTAGCAAATTCATGAGGATGTTAGCAACAAGACCATGTCATGCAGAACATCATCAGGACTGTACCTTTCCCTATATGTCTTACCATACTGCCTTGGAAACTGGGGATGATGGATCGCCACACATTGATGACGTGGAAGAGTGATTATGAATTAGATTTTAGACACTGAATAACTAAACAAAACCCATCTCATTAAATAACTGAAACTTTGGTAAAGAGGGAAGAGAATGGACTAATACATTAAATCAGGAATTTGGAGTCAGATATATCTGAATATTAGCACCCACCAACTGTGTTAATAGCTGCTGATTCAGTTTCCTCCTTTGTAAAATGGGAACTACCTTATAGGACTGAAGTGAAGATCAAACAAGATTTTGTAAACCATAAGAACATGAAACACATCTTGTTTGTAACCCTTGACTGTTTAGACAAGTGCTAGACATAGTAGACAAATTTCCAGGGATTATAGTATATAAGTATCCCAGGAATATCAAGAAGGAATTTCTATGTAAACTTACTTTGATTAGTTTTGATCTAAAAAATTGTCAGTGAAATAACGGTTTCATAATAAGCAAATTACCGTTTTTTCAGAGGCATCCTGAAAAGCTCCCAAGATGGTAAGAAATGGATAAATAAAATGAATGAGTCCCTTGGTATGGTGCTTGGTATGTACTAAGAACTTTATGAATGGAAGCTCTGACAGGACAAGTCATGAAGAAAAGTCAATCAGCAGAGAACCTGCTGCAAAGCACACACACACACTGCATTTTAAGGCCATGTTAGGTTGATGCTTGTATTTATGGTCTTATGACCTTGAAATCTATGATAAGATCTATGAGATGCTGATGACCTTGAACCAAACTTAACCGCTTATTTGAAGAGCTTCAAGAATTTTTTCCTTGATCCTGTAGAGGACTGGGACACTGAATTAAATGGTTCAAACTCTTCAAAGTTCCAGAAGCCTGTTTTCTCCACTCCCCACTTTATGTACCATTATAATGCACCAACTATTGATGTGATTTGTTATATGTTTGTTCATGCACACAATATAACTTGGCCAATATGCTCCAGCATCTCCCTGCCTCCCACTACCTCCTATCCCTTGGTCCCATTCTTCTGATCGTCCTTTGATTTTTAGGAGATCCATCCCCACCTTTATTTTCCTTTATCCTCTCCTAGCTTCTGCATGTGAAAAAACCACCCTTGACCTTCAGAGTTTGATTTAACATGATTTGTTGTTTAACATAATGGTCTCCAGTTTTATTCATTTTCCTGCAAATGCCATTTCTTTCTGTCTGAAAGAAACTCCACTGCATATATATACCACATTTTCTTTACCCATTCATCTGTTGATCGACACCTAGACTGGTTCCAGGGTTTGGTTATCCTGAATTGGGCTGTTATAAACGTGGGTATGCGTGTATCACTGTAGTAAGATGACTAGTACTTCGGGATAAATGCCAAGAAGTGGTAAAGCCAAGTCATACGGTGGTTCCAGACCTCATCTTGATGAGCCTCCATACCAGTTTCCATAATGGTTGTTCCAATTTACAATAACAGTGTAAAAGTGTTCTTTCCCCCACCCCACCCATACATCCTATTTGTATCCTTGATGACTGCCATTCTGACAGGTGTGAGATGAAATCTAATTTTGATTTGCCTTTCCAATTAATTTCTTTCATGTTGGCCATTTGTGTTTCTTTTAAGACACGTTTTATTTAGTTCATTTGCACATTTATAGTTTTGGTATGAAGTTTGAGCTTTTTTGCTAAACGTCCATATTATGGGATACTTAAGTGTTGAAGGAGCCCTCATTTTGCATTCTTTAGGGTAAGCATTTTGCTTCTAGTTTGATCATATTTAAAATGTTATTAACTGAGGTATTCTTGGGTTCTGTGTGCAAATATCTGAAAGATACTGGGAAATTGATCAGATGTCCATATATCTACTTGTCCAAGTGATGTGGTAAAAAGAAATGGGCTTGTTAGCTGGACAGATTTGGGTGAAAATCCAGGCTCCTCACTAGACAAGGAAGACGATTTGTGAAAAGTTGGGTAAGTCTCAAGAATCAAAATTGACATTATCACCAGCTGTTATGTGGGTATTTAATATGAAGTGATTGTTTCTTGCTCCCAAAGAAGTCAATAAAGTTCTATTTGCCACACAAAAAGTTTGAGCTTTATATTCTGGGTAGTAATCCTCTGTCAGAAGAGGATCTAGCAAAGACTCTTCTGTGGTTTCTCTCCACATTCTTAATCGTCTGCTCTGCAGAAGCTATTTAATTTGATGCCATTTGGTTTATTAACTCTTGGCATTATTTCCTGAGCTTTGGGGTCCAATTGATAAAGGTTTTGCCTATTCCAAAACAATAGTGTTGACCCTACATTTTATTCTAGGAGTTGCATCATTTAAGGTCTTAATTTCAAGGTCTTTGATCCATTTTTAGTCGATTTGTGTGGGATGAGAGGTAAGGGTCTAGTTTCATTGTTCTACATATGAACAACAAGTTGTCCTAGCACATTTTGTTAAAAACGATGTCTTTTCTCCAAAGAATGTTTTTAGCACCTTTGTCAAGGTGACTATCTGTGCGAATTTGTCTTCTATTCTGTACCATTGGTCTATGTTTTTATGTCATTACCATTAGTTTGTGTTAATATATCTCTGTAGTATTTGGAGTCAAGTATTGTGATGCAGAGGCCCGTTTTCTAATGTATTGCAGCTGTACTGTCACACTGTCACCTCCTCTAGGACTGCTACTTTAAGAACTTCTTCCTCCAGAGAGTTAATAAGCAGACAAGGGGGTGAAGGGAGAGTCAAGGAATTTTTCTTCTGGAATCTTGGGTGGTTTACATCTGTTCTTTTACAAGATATTTACTGAGTACCCAAGTGATGAGCCCAGTAAGTACAATGATAAAGACGACCCAATTGCTGCCTCAGGCAAAGAAGTGACAGTCCTGCCAAAGTAGAATTTGGAGATAATTAAGGTAGGGAAAAGTTGTGGAAATGAGAGGGCAGTTCTTTGTCACTCCTGAACTGGCCCTGTAGCGGAGTAGACTTTGTATTCAGTCCGACACTTGTGAAAGTATGGATATTCATCTGCCCCCAACTGTCTCCCTCAAGTGCTTGACATTTGAAATATCATTTCAATAAAAAAACTGCCGAGGTCAGCAAGCTTGACCCTCCCTCCTTTAACAGGAATGACAGTAAAAAGCTACAGGGATTCAGTGACTTATTCAACATTGTGAAACTAGTTGAGGGCAATAGCACATCAGGGCAAGTCTAAACCCGACGCAAGACTTTCTGGTTTCTTTTCAGCCTTAACCAAACCAAGTAACAGTCTCCTGTCTGGTAGGGAATACTCTACAGCAGAGAGGGGACTTGGTAAGAATTACAGCCATATTCATTAGGCTACTGCCACTATACCAATTCGGGCAATCCCACATAGTGACCAGTTCTTTAGGGATAAATATTCATTCTCTTATACTTCAGCTTCTAACTGCCCCTGCTGCGTCCAGGCTATTAAACTGATCTTACTGGGAGCCTAAACTAAGCAGAATAGCCACACACCTAAGTTCATGCTACATCAGCTCCGAGAGTTAAGTGTATTATCCCAGTCAATGCTCACCACAGCCTACAAAGTACTTAGGTTCTATTTTTACTTCCTTTTTGCAATGAAGAAAACTGAAGTACAGAAAGTAACTTGCCCAAGGTCTCGGAGCAAATTAATGACAAAGCAAGTATTCAGACTCAGGAAGTGGAGGGCTTCATGCTCCAAACCCCTGTACTTATATTGACTCCTATTATCTACTGATGCACAGAAACCTCTCCAAATAGCAGCATTGCATTTCTTCAGTTCTTGTGTGAGAACTCAGAACAGGAAATGGTAGGGACAGTTCGTCTGCTCTGTGATATCTACAGTTCAGCTGGGATGATACAAATGTCTCTATGTTCGAGACCTCAATTCTCCTTTGGAGGGTCTCTCCATGGTGATCTGTGGTTCCAAGAGGAAGCATTCCAATGGGCAAGTGCTTACCAAGCTTCTGCTTGCATCAGATATGACTTGCTTTGGCCAGTTATCATGAGCCACGCCCAGAGTCAACCAGGAGGTGCGGTTCACCTGGAGACACCAATGGACCATACCCTCACAATAGGTAAGGGGGATATAAAGGTGGAGTGAGAAACAGGTCTTGGCTCAGGCTTTCTTCTTTTTCTATACTTTTTAGAAGGAAAATGTTCCCTATAGGAAAAGGGAACTTAAGGTTAGTTCCTATTAAGAAAGGAGTTTTCCATCCTCAGACATTTTTTGGACACAATAGCCTCAATTGATTCGCAAATGTTTCCATCTCACTTTAGGAGACCTGACAGATAAAAAGGATACTGAGTAGGTTAGTAGAAAGTTTCCTTAAGCTACATTTGCAGTTTTCTGGAAATAATTTTCATCTACTTTATCTTAAAGAAAATGTCTTTAGCAAGTTTGCCACTAAAAATTATGATTGGAATATTAGCACATAAAGAGAAACCAATAAGTATAACAAAAACCAGGTGTCTTAACCTGGTATTAACATTTCTTAAGTGAGCAGATTAATGATCTTCTGAGATACTATATGGAAATCTTAGAAAAAGATACTTTAATTTTTGTGACTCAGAATATAATAGACAATCTAGAAATGTTGGCCCTGTGCCGCAGTCCGGCTGGGCCAAATAACGGGGAGGTGACAAACAACTTGAAGGTTGAAGCAGGAACTGCTTTATTACGGAGCAGCAGAGGTATATATACCTAACTGATTACACACAGCTTGACTCAATTAGCATCATCCAGATACAGCAATCAGCCAATAAGGAGTCCCCACCATCTTAATGGCTCGGTGGCATTGCCTCACAAACCACTCCTCCTGGCAAATTGCCAGGCGCCATCTTGACTTGGTCATGGCCTCCAACAGCCCTGAGAGTTCTAATCCTACTTTTATTCCTATGTGATACTAATCATTTACTGAAGACAAAGCAGTAGAAAAGTAATCACTGATTAAAGACCAAAAAACTCAAGTTTTAACTCTTATGCAGTTTTTGTCCCAATTCTTCAACTAAAACCAGTTAGCCATATGGAAGCAGATCATTTATTTAGTGATTAGATAGTCATTTAATTATACTTTTTTGTCTCACAGGTGTATTTTCATCACTGCTAGAATCATTGTTTTATCATGTGTAGTAATAAATGTCTATTATATACCTATAAGTACAAAATTGCACTTATTCCATTCCAAAGAATACCTGAAGTTGTGTGAGGTAATGTGGAACAAAGGTAATCCAGGACACAATGATCTGTTTGCATTTAGAAGTCACTTTCCCTATACAAGATGCCCAGATAAAAATGCATTCCTTTCAAAATATGGAACTATTGAGTTCAATTATGTTCCCCTTCAGCCAGCTAATTAGAAAGAGTTCACTTTGATGAATTTATCCCAAGTGTGACATAATGACTTCAGAGGGTTCAGACAAAAAGTGACAGCCAGAGGTTCTGGAGCTGAAGGGAGATATTTCTCAGAAAGCATTCCCAGCTCAGCATGGAGAATCTCTCCAGCACTTTCTACCACTAACTCCAGATGTGGGAGCTGATCAGCAAGTTCACAGAAGATCATTCTTCCCAGGGGAGTTCCTTTCAGAAACTGAGGGATCAGTCCTAGGACTCAGAATGTGCAATTTGTGTAAGACCCTTGGATTATTTCTAGAAATAGGAAAGTGTCTACATTGATAATGCCAATTTCTAAGGTTTAATAAAAGGGGCCAGGAGTATCATAAACTGATGGTTCTCTAATGTCCTAATAGGTTCCTAGACACAGCATTTTGGAAAGGCCTAAACCTCCTGGAAAGAGAACCCTTGATGTACTGGAGCAAGGTATGCTTCACAAAGCACTTCGTTGTAGAAGAGCTCACCTGGCATTCAGGCCCAGGCTTGAATGCAGACAGTAGGGACCCCCCCACACACACCCTTTGAGGTGAAGGGCACCGGATGGGAATGTTCTAAATGAATTACCTAAAGTCACACTGTAGTAAAGGATAGTGTTGCAAGTTGATCAAGGCTCCATGGCAGACAGTAGCCTCTCTGCCAGACAGCCTTTTCTGACCATCTTTGTCTTTAAAAGGTGTTCAACTAATCATCCCTATTGCTGAAAAACTTGACTCCCATGTTCAGTCAACCTTCCATATCCACAGAGTGGGGATAAGAATTTTAGGAAAAAAACGGAAACATTTGAAATGAGTTTCGGAATGCAGTGCATTCTGAGGCTAATTGAATAAGGTGACTACTCAAGTCTCTTAAAAGATTTAAGAGCCAGAGTCTCTGGCCTCTTTGACCCAAAGTTTTTTCCTGAAAAAAAAAAAAAAAGTTTCAAGCAGAAGTTCCCTCAGGCACATTCTGAGCCTACAATTGTATGTTAGCTAGACTCTGAATTAAGATAGCAGTTATTTTTGGTTGGGGTAGTAGAGGCATTTTTACCACAGTCTAGAAGAGGATTTCACAAAAAGAAAGGGATCTAACACTGATAATATGTAAGGCAACTGAAAGCCTGGGCAGTTCTTATTTGGTGTAACCCACACAGCCATCTTATTCTCCTGATAGATGAGGAAGAGGAGGTGCAGAGAAACTAGCTACTTTGCATAAAGACACCAAGCTCTTAGCAGAATTCAAACTGCCTTCAAAGCCCCCATCCTTTTCCAGAGTTGTCATAGCAGTAGAGAAGCTGAAGATCAAGAGTACAGATAAAATGAAGCACTATCTCTTGAAGATTAGAAAAAGTAGGGAAAGGCAAATTGCTCAGATAATGAGCAGTCACAGGTTTGAAAGGATGTAGATTTTGTAGTGCCATGGTTCCCAGTTGAAACAATGGGAACACTGGGGGAAACATTGATCTGGGGGGGCAGGTGCCAGGGTTCTGCTCCAGGGATCTGATGTACTAGGAAGCACATTTTTAGATGTCATGATCTAAAAGTAGCAGTTCTGCCTATAAACTAGAGAATAGGCTAGAAAATAATGACGATAGTAATGTCAGCTAACATCTTCCAGTCCTTGTGTTGTTCTGGGCATCATTTAGATCCCAGTCCCCATTATTGCCTCACCTTTATCCTCTGATAACCCTAAGAGGTGTGCATATGATTATCCCCATCCTACAAATCAGGAAAAAAAAAAACCAACCAAGTACATGGAAGTGCTTTGGACTCTGAGGCTACATGGTAGGTGGCAGAGCTGGGATGCAAGCCTCAGGAGTCTGATCCCAGTGCCCACTAATCCATGGAGTATAGGCATGTATCAATATGGCTAAACATTTAAAAACCTCAAGATGGGTAGGCTTGTTAGCACAGTCTGATCATTGCTGTATACATGTACCAATACTTCACATTATCCCATAAATATGCATAATTGGGCCAGTTAAGATTGTTTATTAGTTTAAAAATAGAGAAAAGCAATTCCAAAGTGCTGATTAAGAGAAAAAGATTAACACTAAGTTCTCTCAACTGAGAGAAAAAATCCCTGTAGTATCATTCTATTCAACTTTCTTCCAGTATAAGGAGTTATACTGGAGTATCTGGATATTTGGTCAGAATCACTGGTGTAATCGTGTACAACTGCACTGAATAGAAACTTAACAGTAGACGTGACTAGATTTGATTATTCCTATTCAACTAGTTAGGTAGCAACCTGGGAAGGAATGGGGAGCCCAGCAAACAGGACCCTAAGAGTGTTGCTGTCATCTCTTGCTTGAGAGATGCTGTGCTTCCCTACACTGTCCAATATGAAGTATTAAGGCATGTAGAGCTATTTAAATAAAGTAAGAAAATTCAGCTCCTCAGTCACTCATTGCATTTCAAGTGCTCATTAGCCAAATGGCTACTTACTGGACACAGCCAACAGCACATTTACATAGTCTCAGCAAGTATTAAGTATAGCTGCTATGGACATTATACCCAAAGTAGGCAGGAAGTGAGGAGGAAGAGAAAAGTTGAGTGCCAAGCTTGTTCCTCTTTAAAGGAAGAGGGACAATAGTTCTCATGGTGTTCTCACGTACAATTTTGCTTTCATCTCATGGGTCAGGATGACATCGCTTGATCAGTTCCAGTTGCAAGCGAGTTTTGTTTACTGGGCCTATTTACTACCCTGAACCAAAATGGGATCTGTGGGTAAGGAAGAGAATATATAGTTAGGGTAAGCATTGCCAGCCTCATACATGAGCTGTGCTTAAATTATGGTTCGGTTCATCAAAATACAATGGAAAAGCCATTTACATTTCAGGACCCAGGTCATGCAAAAGTAAACCTTTCAGGGGGAGCAGATAATGAATCAGAAACAAGTGGAGAAAGAACTATCAGTTCTTTCTCTCTTGGGTATACCCAAGGAGAACCCCATTCTTGGAATTCTGACTGAAGGGGCCAGGGACACAAGACATCTGACAACAGCTGGAAAAGGGGAAAGGCTGCTGCAGACTGTCCCACTGTACAAACCATGTGGGCAGGGCTGCCCAGAGGGAGACTCAGCTGACAGCCAACTAGGCAATGGCCAGCCTCCCTGAAGCTACCCTGTGGCCTGATGTTCCCATAATTAAGGGTTTTCCTTGAGATGGACATAAACTAGGCTCTGGTTGCATGCAGCATGGGAGGATTTGCCTAATGAATGCAATAGCCAGGAAAAGGCTGCAGAGAATTTTCAGGGCCCCAGCTGGCAAAGCCCTAAATCCTATGGTCATGAATTCAAGTTTGAGTGGCATAGAATTGCGAGGTACTAAACATCTGGCAGCACAACGAATATCCCAATATGATGGTGAGCAAGAGTTGGGGTCTATGGTTGGACAATTGCCAATAACTACTTTGTCTCTAGCAAATCCTATAGGAAAATATGGTTGTACATAAATATATGTAGATAAAGGCAATGAACTTGTTGACACTACCTTTGCCAGATCCAGTTTGACAAAATGTTTTATTTTTGCTGTTGAACAAACAAAAAGGATGGTCAAGTTTGATAGGGGAAGGCATGTCTCCTGATGCATAAGTAGTTTTCCATAAAGAAACGTGATGACAGTTAATTCATCTCTAACAAATGCAAACTCTTCCCCCGAAAGACATCTGTAAGGAAGAAAAAACTAATAGCCATCAATATGACCACCGATTCAGGTTATCTCCAGTGATAAGATGGTAAGTAGAAATTGAAAAGGCATTTTAAAAATAAGATCTATTGCTGTATAGAAGATTTTAGGTGTTTACCAACTATGAGGAGCAGGGATAAGAAAGACAGGGCTTCTGTCTGACGTAGGCTGCATATCTCCGAAACTTGAACATAAGACATTTTTCTTGAAGGAGGAGCCCTATTACCAAAGCTTAGACCCATTTACTGAAAATGTAGAGATTCAGACATCCAGTTGTATTGGTTTCCTGAAGTTGCTGTAATAAATATCACATTAGTTGGCTTAGAAAACAAGTTTATTGCTCAGTTCTGAAGTCCAGAAGTCCAAACTCTCAGCCCAGGTGCCAGGAGGACTAGTTAGTTCCTTCTGAGGGCTATATGCCTAGCTTTTGGTGGTTGGGGACAATCTCTGGCCTTCATTTGTTTTAGCAGCATTTAATCTTCAGATGGCATTGTGTTTTTGTTGTGTGTACAAATTTCCTCTTTATAGAAGTCCCAAGTCATATTGGATTAGGATCTACCCTGATGACCTCACTTTCCTTGATCATCTATAAAGACTTCATTTCCATATAGAGCCCGCAATCAAAGGCATTGAGGGTTAGGACTTTGTGTTTTGGGGACACAAATCAACCCATAATACCAGCTAACCCTAGCCAAAGAATCATTTCTCCACCTTGTCTCTAGAGCTATGTGACAGTAAACTTGATAGTAATTCCCTAAAAAATGATACCAACAGAAAAACTGGATTTCTGGATGTTTGCAACCCTTTAAGTTGAAACATTGTTTCAATGTAAGATTGTATCTTAGAAATTGCCAATAATGATTCCAAAACCAGGACACAAAGAACTTCACACCAATCTCTAATGAACATAGATGCTAAAATTCTAGTAAATATGAAAACACTTGAGAGATTGTGGTACACTATCAAGTGAGGTTCATCCCAGGGATGCAAGATTGGTTCAACATGAAAATCTCAGTAAATGTAATTCATCACATCATGGACTTAAAGACTGATTATCATCTCAGTAGATGCAGATGAAGCATTCAACAAAATACAGCACCCCTTCATGTTCAAAACACTAGAAAAACTGCAGAGTTTTCAGGGCCCCAGCTGGTGATAATAGGAACATCAATGTAGTAAAAGCTATCTATGCCAAGCCCCAGGCCAATATCATTCTAGATGAAGATTGGAAGTATTCCCTCTAAAAACTGGAATAAGACAGGGATGCCCTCTTTTACCACTTCTGTTTAATTTAGTTCTTTAATTACTGCCAGTGTTTCAAGAAGTTAAAGGAATACAGATGGGAAAAGAACTCAAATTAGCACTCTGTCAGTGACACGATTTTATACCTAGAAGGCCCAAAAAGTTCACTGGAAAACTTCTAGAACTGGAATTCAGCAAGGTAGCAGGATATTAAAAAAAAACATAAATCAAAGGCATTTCTGTATCAGTGACAAGTCCTCTGAAAGATTAACAAGGAAAACTTTCACAACAGCCTTAAAAATTGGGGAACTTAAAGATGTGAAAGACCTGTACAGTGAAAACTACAGAATGCTAAAGAAAGACCTTAGAAGATGGAAAGCTCTCTCTCATTCTTGGGTAGGCAGAATATTGTCAAGATGACCATAGTACTAAAGGCACTATACATATTTAATGCAATGCCTATCAAAATCCCAATGATATTCCTCATTAGAAAAAGCAGTCATGAAGTTCATCTGGACAAATAAGACCCAGAATAGCCAAACAATCTTTAGCAAGAAGCAAGGAGGTGGCGGCATCACTATACCAGAACTATAAATTACTAGAGCAATAGTAAAGAACAGCATGGTATTGGCACAATGTGTAGACCAATGGTACAGAATAGAGGACACAAACAAATACAGTCATCTCATACCAGACAAAGGCACCAAAAACATACATTGGAGAGAAAAGAGCTTCAACAAATGGTGCTGGGAAAAAAAACAAGATGAAATTAAGCCCCTCATTCACCATCACAAAACTCAAGGTGAATCAAGGACCTAGGAATTAGACCAGACCCTGCACCCAAGAGAAGAAAAAGTAGGCCAAGAAATCTAGAAAGCAGTATGAAGATTCCTTAGAAAACTTGGAATAGAACCACCATTTGACCCAGTTATCCCACCTCTCGATCTATACTCAAAAGACTTGAAAACAGCATATTACAATGATGCAGCCACAATGTTTGCAGCAGCATAATTCACAATAGCCAAACTGTGGAAGCAACCTAGATGCCTTTCAGGAGATGGGTAAAGAAACTGGTATATTTATACAATGGAATATCACTCAGCATTAAAATAAAATCACAGCATTTGCAGATAATGGATGGAGTTGGAGAATATCATGCTAAGTGAAATAAGCCAATCCCTAAACAAAAAAAAAAGCCCACACACCAAAGGCCGAATATTTTGATAGGTGGATGCTGATCCATAATGGGAGTGCAGGGAAGCATGGGAGGAACAGAGGAACCCCAGATAGGAAAAAAAAAAAGGAACAAGATGGTCATCATAACTTTAAGTATGTGTATGTAGACGTAGTGTCATTTATAGAAGTGAAAAATTGTACTCTGTACTATGAAATCACTTTTCTGTCATGTATAACTAGAATAATTTAAATTAAAAAAATAAATTGCCAGTAATTCTCCCTATGTCCACAGCCTTCTACCCACTCGGACAATCAAAACTGAATTTTGCATCTGCTTCATGAAAGTGTACTGGCTCAAAAGTTTGCTGTCTTTCTTAATGTCACTTAAAAACCAGGAAGTCTGGGTACTGAATCCAATTCAATTCTCCAGAGACCTCTGTGCCAGGAGTTATGCTGGGTATTTAGTCACACTCCACAATCCTGCCATCTGCCTCTGCTGAAAGGCACACCCAGACTGGCTGGTCATTCCTGACCCAATCACTCTCAGCTCTAATCAATGGAAAGAGTAGAGGACAGAGAGCCATTTTAAAATAAGTTCTTTCATTTTTAGGAAAGCAATAAAAGTTAGGCTATTTGAGTCTAGAATTTTCATATGCTCAGCCTCAAGTCATTTATGATGTACTTTTCCTGCTGAAGTCTGCTCCAAGAGTTTCAGAGTGGAATTGCTTTCCCTCTATATCCCATTCTGTTCATTTTCTATACTTTCCACCCCCAAAATAAGTGAGAACATTCCAGATCCTTCCCAGAAAGAAATTCAAGACTGAGTGAAATGAGTATTTTAGGAGTTGGTGGTTTGATTTTTTTCTCTAATAACCTTTCAGGAAGTAACTTAAACTCCACTGGATGCCATTAGGTGACCAATCATTCTTTCAAAGCTATATGATCTCAATTTCTTTAGCCTTTTCCCCTTGGTCTTATTTTACAACCTCCTGGTTATTTGTGCTGCTCTCATGGACCTTAAGTTCTTTAAGTTTTTGAGTCAAGAACTACATGCTATATTAGCATATATGTTGAACAAATGTGAAAGATGCTGTAAAGGGTAATATTGTGGTCTCAGATGCTGGGGACAATCTTGGAGATGGAAGATATTGTATATGTAGCAGTGTATGACTACACTTGAAAAACAAAGTAGCACTGGCATTGATTAGATGGTCATCTTCCCAGAAAGATCAGCATGTGATATAAGGCACAGGAAATATTGGGGCTGATGTGTTCTGTTAGAAACAGCCTCATCTGCGAGATTTGGGAAGCTTACCAGAAGGATGTGGGAGGCATGACAGGTTCATTCACAGGCCTCTACTTACAACAGTCATGTTTTCTGTGCGACAGCGAGTTGGCTACATGGTTCATGGGGAGGTTTGACAGGCTTGTCGAGAGCTCCACAGCTCAGAAATGAGTGGCAGCAAGGCTGTCAGCACTCCCTCCTTTGCTCAGAGACGTTCGTTTGGTAGTTCTGCACAGCCTTCCATGTGCCATTTTCCCCTGTTCTTGGTCTCACCTTGTCTGTGCACTCCAAGTCTAGTGGGTGCCGCCTCCGACTAGTGCGGGCAGCTGAACTTAAGGTTGCGCATGTGAATTTCCTAGGACACCAAATAAAACAGACACACTTTACGTTTAAATCAGGCTTCAAGATGGCTCCTCCGCTCTCAGCCTCAAGCTCCCCAAATGGGAGAGCGAGGTAAGTCACAGAGGCTGGCATAAGAGCCCATTTCGAAGTGAGCTTTTGTTGGGCAGAGGGGCTCTTAGAGTTCCATCCAAAAAAGGTCAGGAGAGAGAGTTTCAAGGACAGGAGGGAGTAATTCTACCCAAGGGACTACAGAAGGCAATGCCTACATCTGAAGACATTCTGTTACTTCGAGGATCAGGGCAATATCCAGGTCACTACAATAGGGACAGTCTGATCATGAAAAGGGGTATGCAAATCATTCCGCAAGGACTTCCACAGGTGGGGACCATTTTCTCCTTTCTCAAAGCACCAATGAGCCCAATTCTACCTCTTTTCCTCCCCAACCCTTCATTGCCCACTCAAAGAACTTGCTAAGATTCTGCTCGTCTTGACTGACCCTGGTGTATTCCTTCCTCATTTCCCATTCTGTCTTCCCTCCATTTAGTCCAATTTGCTTCCATCCTCACTACAAAGGGAGTCATGGTAAAAAAATGTCCTTTAAGCCTACTTTTAAGTTACTGCTAATTTGTTCTCCAAATTTCTTCCCATCTCCCACCCCCATCTCATTGTCACATTCCACCAATCCAAGCACATGTCAAGAACATTCTCCTTCCTCATGAAATGATTTAATTTCCCGATTTGGTCCCAGATAAGCAAAGTCTACTTTGATTTTAACCTCCTGTTGCAATCCATTCAGATCTTATCCCTGAATATCCAGGATTGATCACTTTGGTCTCTAGACTGAGGAATAGATTCTCTAAACATATGCATTCCAATTCAGTCTTCAGTGAATGGGGCAGGCAAAGGAGATGGTATCTTGGGTAATAACAATTTTATGAAGATCTCCAGGCATTGCCAGAGAGCCACACTAAAAATAATCAACTAGAACAACATCACAGGATTCATTGGGAGAACAGAGGTTACAGGAGAGGCTGTACTTATTTTTCATGATACAAACAAGTCTATTGACTATGATTACCAGAAGGTCTTGGAATGAAAACATTCTGTATTTGATGAAGATGAAATGGAACAGGGTCACGTGTCATGTCACTTATGATAACTTAGCATTATGGTTGGTTGGGAAACAAGACCAGGCGCATGTGGCTCACAAATTTGCTTGCTATAAATTCTCAGCACCTATTTATAATGCACCTTCACTGAGAAAGCAGCTCCAAGAAGGTTATATAGCATGGTTTGAGAATGCTTTTAAGTATCCCTGTTGCTTGTTACAAATTTAAAAGGTTTTAAACTTGCAGACAATCCATAGGTTTATGAATTGAAAGCCACTCAAATAAATCATCCCTGGGAATGAAAAGGGAAAAAATTGCCTGATATAATTTCTATTTGTCAAGGTATAATGATGTCACCATCCATTTATCCTCTGCACTTAAAGGTTGAGGCTATTCAACAAATCTCTCCTCAGCCAAATACATCTGGAACCTTAATGGAAGCCACAGCACAAGTTTGATTAGTTCACATATCACTCAATTAGAAGAGGATGCAAAATTTGTTTTTTCCCCCATCTTGAAAAGTTAATTAGAAAAGTAACCTTCGATGTAATGACTAGTAGTGGGACCTTAAGATGGAAAAAAATACGGGTTTAGTATGATCTCTTTGATTAGTTTGTAGATAAAATATCTTTACTTCTAGATGTGCTATTTCTATTCCAATCACTATTTTGATTTATTGTTTTGATTTATTGTCTAATAATTCAGTTCATCACTGAGAATGTGAGTTAAGGGAGTACTGGTTTTTACCTTAAATGACATGTTCTTATAGAACTTTCATGAATAATTAAGGAGGTTGTTCATACTTCAAGGGGCTAAGTTGAGGATCCAGCATGGGTGGAAGTATAGCTTTTGATTGACGATCCTCAGCCTGGGAAATGGGCTGCCTCGACTAGAAGAATGGGTCATAGTATCATACAGACTAGTGGCAGCCCTTGTATTTATAAGTGTACTAGATGTAGGGTAATCTCAGGAAGAGCTACCTTAATTTTTCCTTCATAGAAGATGTCATAGCAGAATGGCTGTCCATAAGCTAGAGAGCTGCACAGTCCCAGGACAGTGCTACCAGATGGCACCCAGTGCTCATCTAGGATTCAACACCGGCCAAGTTGGAATCAAACACAAAAGGCTCAGTGCAGGGCAGGGCCAACCTTTAAATTCTGTTGGGTGGTAGGGAGCATCACTCTGAGCACTGTCCTGGAGATCCATCTACTCTGGTGATGAAACTGTTTTGAGAAGGGCAGTCCTAGCACCTGAGGTTCAGAGAAAAGTTACCCCAGATATGATAAAGGGAAGTGTTACCACAATAGGAGGAGAGGCTCTGAAAAGGGAGAAGAGCATGGCTAGTGCCTCACATTGGGCGATGTCACCTCACCTTAGAGCATCCAATTATCAGTGCAGTCTAGAAAAGTCACATCACATGATGTTCGATTTGATTGGGTTTCTTGCAAAAGAAAGTGAAGTGACTGAATCCTCCTTCCAGGTCAAAATAGATTGCTGGCCCCTACTACCACACTTGCCCAAACCCCAGCATTATTCCTGTGGTTTCTTCCAGTCATGAAATCTATTCTGAGAGGCTATCTTCACAAAGAGAGCACCCTGCCATTTGCACTATATTGTCTTAGAGGGCGATAAAGAATATTTGTAACATAATGGGTGGTAGGCACTATTCATACATCGTCTCATATGATCTTTAGAGCAATTCCACCAGGAAGATGGGATTATTCGATTCATGAGGAATCGAATTGAAATTGGTACCTGACACCTTTTGAATCAAGCAGCCCTATTCTTTAATTGTGGTAAAATTCACATAACAGTTAACATCAAGAACTCGTTAAGAGTATGACTTGGTGACGTTCAGTACACTCATGTTGTACTCTTGTTACCATGAGCCATACCCGAAACATTATCATCTTAAGAAACCCTGTACCCACACTCTTTCCTCCCCAGTTCTTGGAAGCCAATCTGCTTTTTATCCCTATGGATTTGCAGAGTTCCTAATCTTCCCCACTGGGCTACATTACACCTGGTATTTTAGTGAAAAATGGAGGCCTTCAGGTGCTTATAGCATCCCTGAACAGGATCAGGGTGATCAAGAGCCAGGGCTGAGCAAAAGAGTAAGATGTTTAGTGAGACATTTCTGGTACTTTTATTTGTAAGACTGTTTAATACCTAGATCTCCTAGCAATACGCAGGTAATTCAAGGACACAAGTAAAGTAGATGGGCCGGGGATGCACTTCAGTGGTAGAATGCTTGCCTGGCTTGTGTGAAGCTCTGGTTTAGATTCCCAGCACTGAAAAAAAAAAAAAACCCCAAGAACACAGGGGAAGGGAGATGGAGAGGAAAGAAACAAGTAGAAGCTGGAAAGCATATGGTATTGAAAAGGATAAGGTTTCTAGAGGATCCAGTTTGGCCCTCCATGGGGATAAAGAAATGGAAGCTAGCATTAAGCAGAGGAAGAGATTCTCTGCAGGTCATGGGAAATTTTCACAGAAAAATGTTTAAGGAACATTTTTTAAATTTCAGACATTTGTTTATCCATTCCTGTCTTGGCTGCTTTAAAAATCTGAGTCTATGCGTCCCAGCTCAGGAGGAGGTAAGCTGGGTGCTTAGTGATTGAGCAAGCAATAGCAGGCAGCACTCTGCTCAGCCTGGTAAGCAGAACAAGACGAGAAGTTGCTGGAGCCAGGGGTTTCAACTCTTCATAAAACTGAGAATTTAGAATGTGAGCAAATGCATGAATCCATCAGACCTCCCCAGATTCATGGATGGCCTTAGGGGTGATCATCTCTACTCCAGGGTACTCCATAAAAGGAATGCTTATTTGATCCCTAAAGAATCCAGTCCTTGCTATTCCAATGTTCCACACAGTTTAAAAGCGAAACTGCATTCTTGGTACATAGACATTCAACTTCTCCAAGTGACAACAACTTTTGTTCTAACCCCCATGTCTTCAGTATTTTCTGCCCAGAGAGACCCAAGGTCCCACTTTTATTTGGGCCCTGCAACTTGGGCTGCCTGCCCCCACCTGCCAAAAATCCAAGCATGCAGTTTCCAGATGGGAGTCAAAGAAAGTTGCTCTGATCGGAGGGTAAAAGTAGTTGGGAAAAGGAGAAAAGATGGTTGTTGCATGGGATTAAGACTCAGTCGCATAGGCAGGAAAGTGGACTTGACGGTCACATGCTCCAATTGTGGCACTTTGGTTCTCAGCAAGATCTGCTGTCCCATCATGCAGCAAAGGGTGCTTTGTGACCTGAGCCTTTCATGTGCCGAGCATGGTTTGGCCCTCTTCCCTTGTTCTGCCAGCTCTCACACACTTGCTTTCAAGGTGCAGCTCACACCCTCTTCCTCCAGGACTCCACCTGCAGGTTAATCTAAGCCCTGGGAGTTTTTCCATTCTTTATTTCTACAGTATATTTAGTCTATGCCATAAAATGTAGTATTTGCGTCTAGTTTAGAAAGGTAGTTCTCAACCCTTGATTTTACCCTACATGGGCAACAGTAACTCATCACAGGGAACTGCTTCCTAAGGTCCAAGCCACAGGTTGAAACCCTGTCTCTGCCCGTTTCTATATGAAAGTGGGCAAGTCTTGCATCCTCTGAAATATGGGGACAGCATCACCTATCTGGTCCATTTACAGAATTACAAGCATCCACAGAGGTAAGGCATGCAAAAGGATATTGCGAAACAGATGTATCATTTGTAGTCATATCAGGAGTCCAGATCTTGTGCCTTCTAGTTGTGTTGTGATTTTAAACCAATAGTTAAAAGTTAAACCAAAATTCTCTTTTTAAACTTTAGATCAAGCTGTTTAACTCCTTTATTCCTTTACTAAATATTTAAATGCTAACTTGAACCTGCCAAATGATTGTAGGTGATTCTTTCCAGGTATGTCTTTATGAACTTCACATTAAGAAAATTTCGTCTGATACTTCATACAGAACATACATTTAGACATGATTTGGGATGAGTGTATTCCAAATCAGGTTAAAGGCTACAAAACAAGAGTGAAACAAAAACTGAAGAAAACTATACTGACAAATGGAACAAATTGTGTCTTCAAGAGTTTTTTTAAAAAATTACAAATTATAAGTCATTTGAATATATTAGATAAAGCAGATTGCTTAAGGACCTAGTGTTTGGTACAATTTGTCCCTGATTAAGAAAAAAGTAGTAAAGTATTATAGGGCTGGGGCTGTAGCTCAGTGGGAGAGGACCTGCCTCACACGTGTGAGGCACTGGATTCAATCACCACCACATAAGATTGTGTCCATCTACAACTAAAAAAATATTTTAGTAAAATATAATCAGTCTTTACAGTGGTCTTAAGAGCTTACACAGTACACCCCCTAAATGCCCCAAAATTTTCTTCCATAAGTCCAGCCACACTGGCTTCCTTTTTGCTCCCTGACCAGGAGGTCTTAACACTGGATGTTTCTTTCCTCTTTTAAGGACTCTACCTATGGACACTTGCTTGGCTGAATACTTCCCTTCCCTCAAGTCTAAACCCCCTTCACCAGGCCTACTCTGATCACATGAGTTAAATTTGCAGCTCTCCCTCCTATCCTCTGTTAACCCTTAGTTTTGTTTTGTTCTGTAGCATTTGTCACATACTAGATGTTATTACTCAGCTGAATTAATTCCGCCCCCCTCTGGTAGAATGTAAGCTCCAAGAGGCAAAATTTTTATTGGTACTATTTGCTCCTCACCCCAGCATCAGGACAGTCCCTGGTAGGTACTCAATTATTTTGAGTCAAAGAATGCTAAAGCTGCCCTGTGTAAGGTGGAACTTGACTTTAGAGACTTATTTGGAAAGGTTTCTGGGGAGACTGCAAAAATCTTCTGCTGAGAAAAGACAGTGGGACAGAAAAATAATAAAAACGGTAATGGGAAAGAGTAAATTGGAAGTGGTTTTGTTCTTTGAGACCAATTGGCCAAAAAAAAAAAAAAGTGAGGATGGAGGTGTAACACTCTGAAGACTTCCGAGAAGCCTATGGATTCTTGGAGAGAGTAAAGCAAATGAACAAGAGCCCAAAAGCATCCTAAGTAGTGCAAGAACTAGGGTAGAAGAAATTCCCTCATGGCTGCTGTATTAGTCCATTTTTCATTGCTATCACAAAATACCTGAGGCAGAATACTTCTCAAAAAAAAATGAGACTCACGATTTGGAAGATGGAAGTTCAAGATCAAGTGGCCTTCTCTTTGGCCTCTGGTGAAGGCCCACTTTGGTGCATCACAACATGCAGAACCAGGAAGGGAAATAGCCACATGCAGAAAAGGCCAACTTGGAGGTGATCCAACTTACTCTTGCAAGAGCTCCATAAGAACAGCATTAATCCCTTCTGAAGGTAGCACCCCTAATGACCCAATTGCCTCCTACTAGGCCCATCACCTCTGAATATCACACTAAAGACCAAGATCCAGTGCATGAAGTTTTAGGGACACACTCAGCATTTCCAAACCATAGCAGTCACTATTCCAGGGGTCATACTCACCCTAATACAGAAAAGGACGGGAGAGGGAGAACTTACCAGACACAAGGGTTCATGGTAAGTAGCTTTGGGCTTAGCTCATTAATATGTATTTAATCCCACAGGACTTGCAAAGGTGTGTGTATGTTTGGTAGAGGGAGGAAATAGGTTTAACCTGATATTTCCAATATTTCCTTTTATAATTTCCAATATTTCCTTTATAATTCATTCTAAACAGAATTGGATACTCATCAAGTCTATCTGGACCCTTGTAACCTTTGTGAATAGCCACAAAGCAGTGCTTTTCAGCAATCTAAGTTATAATGTCCATGTAGATGAGTCCAAGTGAGACTTGAGTATACTTTGATCTAATATGTGATCATAACCTTGTAAAAAGAAGTCGAGTCCCTCATGGTCTCTAAGGTGTGTGTTAACTTCATATAGTTCCCTCAAAGCCCAATCTATTTCCTAAGCATCCTATTAAACTTCCCAGAGGAAGGGAGGAGACAAGGGAGGGAAAGGAGGAAAACCACAACACTCAAAGTAGAAACATTACTTTTCAGCTGAAATAACCTCCCTTCGTCAGCTCCCCCTGTAGCATGAAAGTACTTCTGCAGCCACTTGGCCCCTGTCACAGCCTGAATTAGAAGATTCATAAAGAATCAACATAACTAATGTCACCCTGATAGGAAGAATACCTATCTGATAATTCAGCAAGATTCACAGACTGACTCTAGTAGTTATTTAACTACTGTCCTCAGGTCAGAAAAAAAAATCCCACGTAGATGGACATGGGGTTGATATTTCCTTTTATTAAAAAAAAAAAGGGAAACATGCTGGCTCCACATTTCTTGCCATTTCCCAGTCATCTGCTCCCAATAAGGAGAACCTAATCCTGTTACACATTACAGAAGCAGGTTTTAACAAAGGAATTTGGTTACTATTGATCTCCAGCCAAGGAAACTCTCCCTGCAGACGGTAGGGCTTCTTTCTTATGCCACGGCTCTGGGTGACATGGTACATGTTCTCGGGAGCTGGCCACACGTTGTAATACAGCAGTTGAGGTTTTTATCTTTTCCTTTTAGCAGGAGTTATTTCAATAGCTGTCCTTCGAAAGCAACCATGACATGCTAAATGACAGTCTGTCCTGTATTGTTGGGAGCACAAGTCACAATGACTAGAGTTTCTTTAGCACAGGCCTCTATAGATTAAAACATCTTAAGCAAAGTTAATGCAAGAGTTCAGAGGTGCAAAATAATTTAAATGTGCCCAAGTGGTGGCAATAACATCTTTAAAATCTCAGCTGTGAGTTATGGATATGTGGAATATTAAAAATGCAAAGCTAACTCCATTTGCATTTGCAATGCCCCCTAGCTGTTACTGGGGAGGAGGAAATTGCCATCTGCCAAATTCAAGGGCACACTACTTAGTGCTGTATTTAAATCAAGGAGGAAAATCACTCATTTTTATTTCTCCACTTAACTTGTGCTTATGTAATCTGTCTGGCACTGGAGTCAGTTGTCTGATATTATTTTCAATCATAGAAAGAATATATAATTCAATCATTACACCTTTATTTTCACTTGCTTGACGATCTCATGGAGCCTTATTGCCACCAGTAAATCCCAGCCTGTCATCAGCACTCAGCTCCAGGACTGTCCGACAGCCGGTGTTAACTGGATAGTATTTTTATTTTGGCCAGGAACGTAAGAATTAAGGATGTTTCATTTGGTTTATCAGAAGGGGGCAGAGAATGCATTCATTCACTAGCACCCCTCCGTTTGCCATCCATAGGCCATCTATCTCCAGCAGGTAAACCTCAAAAAGGTAGGTAGAGTATGTACACAAATAAGTAATATGTTGCAAAGCCAAAAATCACTTTCAATTTCGTATCTTCTCCCACTTTGTTGTTCTTTGTGACTAGTTCTTGCTCCACCTGCTCTTTGTCTTTTCCTCACACCACTTGTCCAGGTGGTTTTTCCTTGGAATGTTGTCAGGTGAACACGGGGGCATTACCTGCATTGCCCACTGGGTTATGACACTGGCAATACCTGCTGCTGCCCCCTTTCAGCAAAGGGCCCCACAAAGTGCAACTCTCCAGGTAGAAGTTTCTTAGGATAGAAGCCCAATAGGACAGTGTGAAGAACTCGAGTTAAATGAGGAATCAGATGAAGGAACAAATAATGTGGGATCTCTATTCAGAGAGCAGCAGCTACTGTTAATAGATCAAGTCGACCATAAATTCCATTCTAGGAACATGACTCCATGTTGTTCTGTTCATCACTACTCTGATAAGGTTGTGGCCATGGTCAAAGTTTGCTCTGATTTCCTTTCTTCTGCTTCTGTGTATTGATCCCTTCATAGCAAGTCCCCATTCCTTTTCACCTATCCTGGGTAGATATGATAGGATCTACCACGGGAGATCTTAAACTCCAGTGTTATAAGAACTATAGGCCTCACCCAGGAATTCCAACTGGGGAAGGGGATCTAAGGATCTGTATTTTAATAACCCCCACTCATTCTCATCAGGTGGTGCTCTATTCAGTTGTGAAGTGGCACTTTGAAAGCCACAGAACAAAGACAATGTTGATTTTAGTTTAGTTGGAATCTTCTCACCTTTATTCCTTTCTGCCTCCTCCTTACATGCACACACCTGCTTTGGTTCTACAACTCAAAGGTCAAGATCATCCCTTGGTTGTTGCTTTACAAAAGTCAATTTTGGGCAGGATTATAACAGGCTAAGACAATACACCTTTACTTCCACAAAAATGCAGAAATGACTCCCCATTGTCAAAGATGAGGCACAGGAGGTCCCTATAGAGGGTGGCATATAAAAATTGAATTATAGATTAAGCCCAGTTTCATAAAATCAATTCCCCTATTCTAACAAATGAAGCATTCTTGGATTTGGTGAGTTGGGACTTGGTAGTTCTATAGAAAGAACTCAAAGATGAATCAATTTAGGGGGCTATTCAAAAGCCAGAGTTTTCTTCTATTGATTATAATGTACGAGTGAACAGGTGTGACGTAGTAGTTAGGAATCCCTTAAACGGAAAGCCCATTTGGTCCTTGGAATTTCAAGTTCCATCTCTGGTAGGTTGAATTTTTTTTTTTTAAATACTGACAATTGTTTTGAAAAATACATCAAATAAGAAATGAGAGCAGACAAATGATTTATAATCACCTTAGTACACAGTTCATAAATTGGCTGCCCTTTTCTCTGCAGGAAAAACGGGAAATTCCAAAAACCCCAGAAGAAATAGACAGGATGTCTGAGTTAAGGATGCAAGGGGGAAAGGACTCCCCATTAAGACAAAATACTGCCCCCTCTGTCCTGTGCATATCATAACTTACCTGTTTTATTCCATTCTTGCTGGATTTTGCTGGGTGATTTATGCGTTAGTCTGAAAATGGCACTAGAAGGGAGCTAACTGAGAAGTGGTTCCTGACAGCATACTTCATGAATTTTACTTTCATTTTGAAATTCATACATCGATTTCCACTATGATTCACCATTTCGTCCCCAGAGATACAAGCAGATTCCATTGTAATTATGTAAACCAAGTATTGACAAGAATCTCCTTATCTTAGTACAACTGAAGTCAAAGTAAGCCTACATTCCCTTCCACCCCAACAAAAAACTTATAAAACAAAGAGGTTGCATTAGTTCAAAAATCAAACCCCTCTGAGCATGCCTGCCCTATTCCATCTTGTAAGTCCAGTGTGCTTGTCCCCAAAGCTACTGGCCAAACAATGAACAACATAAGTATTCTTGTGAGAAGTCACCCCGTTTCCATACAGGCTTCAACTCCTTGAATCTAACAATGTACCAATATGATACTTTACAGTATACTAACACATGACAGGAATTCTATCTATACAGCAACAGGATGGTCATTCTCAAAGGGTTTGCATGCATGATATGCTTTATGATAACAAATCAAAGAATACTGCTATAGATTGTCTGATATGGACTCTAGCCCGGGTGGTAGGAGGGTGTGTTACAACAGAAAACACTGAATTAAAGCTACAGAAATGAAAACTGAAAAAGCTGTTTACTTTAAACATTAAACATTTGTTTAAATACTAAAGTTAGCCTGACAGCAAAAAAAAAAAAAAAAAACGATATTAAATCAGGTCTGGAAACTGTTTTACAACCTCAAACACTGGGCTTAACTGCCAGTGTCATAAATGATGTCACTTTTCTGCATGATTGTGGCTGCCAACAGGCAGGTCAGAAATGCCAGCTTTCATTTTAAAATGTTAATTTGTGATGTAATTTAGAGTTTACTCTCAGGGACAAGTGTCACTCTCTGGGCACAAGCCCCTCAAAGTGTTGCTGTGAGCAAAAAAAAAAAAATGCGTTCCCTCTTGCTCTTCCTCCTCCGGAACATCACGGCTCCCAAAGGGGCCTGCAGATTCTCTTGTGTTTGAATAAAGTGTTTGAAAGCGATAATAAATGGGTTGAGGTTCTTTTCCAGTCATTGAAAACTGATTTTGAGGAAATTCTAGGGTGAAAGAAAAGGAAGTTATAAAAAGCTGTAGTTGCTGCAGAACAATCTAAGAGCAGGTTGGGATTTAATGCCAACAATGTGGCCAGAGTAGGCGACTTGCTGGATGTGGGGAAAAAAAAAAGATTCCCTTTATTCCCAAGCAGCCTGCTTTGTAGAAGTTACTGACTCCTGACACACAAAGGCAGGACCATGGGCAGCAGAGGCAACTGCCTTTAGTAAGCAGCTGTGTGCTTAGCTTATCTTGTTCACAGGTGGATGCAGCAGAACATAGCACAGGATCCTCCCCTTATGCTAGTCCAGGCATAGCTTAGAGATTTAAGCTGTTGTCAATTAAGGTCGTGATGGGAAGAAACATAGGAAAGCTAATGTATTTTTGTTTAAGGGGGAGGAAGAGTGTTTGGAGGAGTGGTAGTGAGACTGTTTTCTAGGATTCCTCTTAACGAAGTACGGTACAGTAGGTGGCTCAAATTTATTGCCTTACTCCTCTGGAGGCAGAGGTCCAAATTTTATGTGGTGGCTGGACCATGTTCCCTCTGAAGGCCCTTGGGAAGGGTGTGTTTCCAGGTTTCTTTCCTGACTTTAAGAGTTCCTCTGCTCTGGCAACATGAGTCCAATTTTCACACGGCATCCCCCTTCTTTGTCCAAAATTTCCTTTTATTAGGACAGCAGTGGGCTCACCCTACTCCAATAGGACCAATTGTGTGTGCAATAGCCTTGTTTCCAAATGACAGTGAGGAAAGGCGGTTAGGACTTCAACATGGATTTAGGGCACCATAATTCAACTCATAGCAGTGACGAGCAGGAATAGAAATTAATGGTTAAGATAATGAGAACTACAGACAAGAAGGGACAAAGATGTCCAATAAGTATGAGAAAAGGCAAGATCTAGCTCAGGATGGATAACTTCTTGGATGTCAACCTGTCCTTTCTCTCGTGGCTAGCACCCTGATACCAATGAACATTTCTTAAATATTTCTTAAACAATGTAGATATTTTGCAGTTGCATTTCTTTTAAAGATGGATCGGCATACATCTTTCTTTCCAAAGTGGGGAGGGGGGAAAACCAGAGGCCCATGAGAGAACACTGATCACAATCAGTGGTCAGTTTACATTCTCTAAATGTAGACGAGAGCACAAACTATTTGTGCAACCAAGAACCACACACAGTATGGCACTATGATGCTGCTGATCAACAGTACCCACTCCAGTGTACATAGTCTTGACCTGAGGTCAAGCCCAAGATGGGAATCAAGCCAACAGGAAGTCGAGGACTTCAACCACCACAAAGAATGCAAACAAAAGGAGTCATCATCTGCAGAAGTCACAATTATGGAAGTTCAAAGTTGATACACTCATGAAGATGTTCCAGATTTCCAGGAATGCATAGTTGTTAAAAATACAAGTATATAAAACTTAAGTCACAAAAGTCACTTCAGCCTAAACATTCTACAATTGAAATTCCAAGATTTTTTTCCATTTGATATTCTCTACAACCTAGATTAGGATCTAGCTACCCTCCACAGGTAGCTCTTCCCACACCTTTGGTTTCTTCCATAAACTTATGGACAGGATTCCTCCTGCAGAGGAATGTATGTGTTCCAATAAGTGTTGAACGTAATAAACTCCTGTCTTGTCTGCCCTAGTTCTGTCAAATTTGTGTCCATAAAGAGGTAGACAATATTATCCAAGGAAGACACAAATTCTAATTAGCATGAATAAATCAGCCTTGGTTTTGCATGTAGAAAGAGTATGAATTAGACATTTCTATCATTCCCCTGGAGAGACTATGTTGATTTTCTCATTTATAATATGAAAGCATAGTGTTTTACTTTAGGGGCATAGGGAATACACAGAGGGTTATGGAAGTGGTATCCTCCAAAGACTTTTGTAAAAATATTAAGTGTATACTCCCTGACAGCTTCTAGTATGACAAAGGAAAGACTGTTATGCAAACAAGATGAGTTTGCATTCAGGTTCACAAAAAGCAACAATGCCTGTAGACAATTTTAAGAGTAGTGGGGTGACCTGTATCACTTTACAGGCAAACTCTTCCAGGTGCTTCCTAGAAGTAATTTAGTGTCTGGAAATATTTCCTTTATGTTGGTATGTGGCTTAACCACTTACTGATACTAGATCCTATTTTTAGTTGCATGAGGTTAGAATAAGAACATTTATCTCATCTGGAATTCTAGTAGTGGGCTTTGCCTTTGAGGAGATCCAATACTTTTCAAAACTAAGTGTTATAACACAAAGCAGTGTGAGTATTACTTAGCTGGCAATGCTAACCGAATTTGTCTATTGAGATAAAATGGCTTAGAATGAGCTAGAGGTATGTAAGTCTAAATGAAGTAGCTTGCTACCCCTTGTAGAGCATGTGAAATAACACCAATTTCATACAGAACATTAACAAGCTTGGAACCTAATCCATTTCCAGTAGATGACGACTTGTACCTAGAATAACTTAAAGTAGGAATCACTTGCTAATCACAGGCAGTGTCCTTCTGGTCACCCAATCCAGATGACTGGTTGATCTTATTACCTTTGGGTGTCATTGTAGAAGTACCAAGTGTCAATCTAAGTAGTTAATTTTAGTTGTTCTTTGAGCAGGTTTGGCTGCATTTTACAAGAAGGTGCCTTGGTCAGGGTATGTGAAAAATCTATGAAGGAATGGTGGCTACAGGTGAAAGCCCACCAGTTGACCCAGAGTACCCCGAAGACAGAAGTGTTGCCCTAGAATGTGCTCATGAGGCCATTTGGAAATTACAGCCATGGCCCACATGCCTGCCAACTGTCCCCCTCTCCCACTTTAGCTGGAAAGCAGAGGACTGCCTTAGAATAGCAGCTGGTTCTAATGAACCAACAGTAACTAGCAAAAAATTTCTGTTGCCATATCCAAAACCTGGTGAGTCATTAAGTCATTCAAAAACATTTGTTTTCAGCAGTGGGTTTCCAGTTTTTCTTCAAAGACAGCATTTGACAAAAAGTAGCAGCACACATAATCATGAACTTGCTTAAATGGTGTTGGACTTAAGGTGTTGGACTTAACGTCACCCTTGAACCTCTTGGAGATTGGGTGAAATCTTTCGTCTAGAAGAGCCTGGATCCCTCAAGAAACACCAGGCACAGAAGTGATCTGGAACTTAACTGCCCACTAGACCGATTCTCTGCTGGCAACAATGAACAACAAGATGTAATAGAGATGATTCACTGTCTTTGGGGAAAGCTGGTCTCGTCTATGAATCCCATCCACAAGGATGCTGGTTTCTGATTTCAGACAGCCAAATTTATTTGGGACTAGAAACTGAAGACTAAAGAAAAGATAGACCCTTGCGGTGAAGGACATTCAGAAGGGTCAATGCCTCAAATAAGCTGATCTTTCAGTCCCCTTTGACCCTTTATCTAGGGAGATAAGACAAGGAACTGTTCTTCCTTTTGGCTGAGGGATAAGACCTGGAATTCTTGCTGAACAGAAGGAGGTATTGCTCCCCCAGCCAAGCCACCTACAGCCAGGTCTCCAAGCTGAATCCAAAGAATACTTAGTGGCTACAAAATTCCCCATTGCCCACATGCACCAGGTTTGCAGTGTACCCTCATTAAAGTGTGTTCCTGAAGCCAGACTGTCAGTTTCAAAAGAAAACTCCTTTTAATTTTAACTGGAGCCCTGGGCATCAGAAACAGTGGAGAAAAGGGATTCATTTATGAGTTTCTATGGCAGATTATGGGTTTTATTTGCTCCTTTACACCACTTTTCAGTCTGTCATTTTGGTAAGGTTAACCCCAGTGTAAAATGTTCCCGTAATTATGCTCGGAAACACTCCCAGCCTGCCGCATGCCAATAAATGCCTGGAATAACTGTCAGCCTAAATGAATCCCATTTGGACAAAATGATTATTGAAAGTTATTTTAGTTCCCTATTAAGCAGTTGCGGAACAGAGCTGTAATCAAAATGTTTATTTCAATTAGAATTATTATGGTCAATAAAAACCTCAAGTAGAAAGTAAACTACACTTTATCAAATAAAGTAAAGGCCACAGCTAGTTAAGTGTCTTTTTTCACATGGCCTCGGAGAGTCTGACAAGAGGCACGATTATCAGCCTTTTCTGCAATGTATTAACAGGTTTTATAGCCCAACTTCTATCTAGCTGATCCAGAGTCACTTTCCTGGGGTGAACAAAACCCTCGATTCTCTGATGGTTATCGTGGCAAGCACAGGGGCATGAGCACCCCTAATTCTATAGTTAGAAGGTAGAGGAGGGGGGGTCACCTCACACTGAATAGCTAGGATTTTAGTACCAACAGAAATCTTATTCTTCCCATTACACCCATGACAGCGCAAAAGTATTCCTATTACTTCAAGCAGCAGTTTCTTTTCCTATAGATCCCAAAGGCAGCCAGAAAAAAATTGCTTTTGCTTATGAGTCCAGTACAGGCATCCTCATCAGAAAAGTCTGGGGATTTTTTTTGTGTGTGTGGTAGGGGCAACTAAAGAGTATTTTTATCCTCCCTTCTATGATATACCCTAGAGATAAAAATCTTGAGATTATACAGTAAATTACTTTCTCCCCCTAAATCACAACTGGTTTAGTCATAAGTAACATGCCTATAAATATTGCTTTTTACAGTATGTTCCAGTGCTCAGACCTCCCCAAAATTACATAAGTTAGAATCTCGGGGTGGGACCCAGGCACTAGTTTTCTTCCCTCTTTTAAAGTTCCCCCACAGAAGACTCAATGTGCAGTTAATGACCCACATTCTAGATTGGTGATTCTCAAAGCATGGTCCTGGAACTACTAGGATCAGCACCACCTGAGAACTTAACTTTCTCAGCCCAAATTCCATAATTAAACTGGCATAGGGCTGGACAATCTCTGCCATAAACCTCCAAGTAAGTTCCTTGCATGTTCAACTTTGAAAGTTACCATAAGGGATCTTTCATTAAAAAGAAAGATCTTACCTATCTAGAGAAGCCAAAGATCTACCCCATGTAGAACAAAACCAACATCATCCAGACTGCCTGAATGTTATGAAGCCTAGGAGGGAACAGGTGCTGAAAGTATCTTATCAACCAGGCTGAAGGGTCTCAAAACCACTGGATGGTCCAGCAGCATTCTAAACTGATTAGCACCAGCACTCTGTACTTTACATATACCACTTCCATATTATTTTTTTGTGCTTTGTTTTTGTATTATAAAAGTAATGCTTTTCACAGTCAAGTACTATTGTCTTTATTTAGGTTAATCTGCCTATTACTCTCCTATGCGGACACTGGTGGCCACCTCATCATTTCTGTGTTTGTATAGAGTTACAATATCTTAAGACAAAAAAACAAGACAGGGCCTTGAGTGAATAAAATTAGAATTCATATTTTAAAAAGCCAACACTGGCTAAATAAGGAATAGGAGTAAGAATCTGCCAGTGTTTTTTTGTTGTTTTGTTTTTGGGGGGAGGGGGGGTACCAGGAATTGAGCCCAAGGGCACTTAACCACTGAGCCATCTCCCCAGTCCTATTTTTTATTTAGGGACAAGGTCTCACTAGATTGCTTACAGCCCCACTAAGTTGAGGCTGGCTTCAAACCTGTGATCCTCCTGCCTCAGCCTTCCAAGCCTCTGGAACTACAGGCATGTGCCACCACACCAGGCTTGCCAACGGAATCCTTGAGGAATCTAGAAAACAGGCAAAGCTGCCCCAAAGCAAACTCTTGAGTCAAGCAAACATTTGCTTTCTCATCTCACCTGCATCTTCCTCTGAACTCCCCTTATACTAGGTTCCCAAGTTCCTCATGATTCCCAGGGCACCTCAGAACAGAGGAGAACTAATCCAGACTAACTTCTAAATGATTGACTTTTTGTTCTTACTTTTCCTTGGGTTGTTTTTTAGTCAAAGCTCCAAATTTAGACATCCAAGTTTGACCAAGAGACTTTCATAGCTCTTCCCAGGGGCCAGATCCCGTTTTAAGATCTTTGCATTTATTAACTCATTCAACATTCATAGTTACAGGTGAGACACATGGCAATATTAAGTAGTTCTAAGGTCATGCCACAAAGAAAGACTTGACCCAATGTGTGAGCGTGACTGTCATACCAAGTATCTCCTCAAACAAATGTAGCTCTTGGAGAGCTACTCAGAAAGCTACCAACTCCACACATGGTAGATAAACTGAATCCCTGTGTAGATGCAGTTGGGTCATTCATTTTCCAATTTGACCTTTTAGATTCTCTTGGGAATTGAGTAACATTTCCCGTCTTCATAAATTTTCTGTTCCATGAGTATTTGACTAAAATCCTGAACCAGTTTTTTCTTGAAGGATTTGATTTTCTTATGCAAAAATATCACCCAAGCCAACACAGGACTTAAGACACTTCTTCAAACTTAGGCAACCTGCTATGTCTGAGATGTTTTCAAAGTTTCTGAGAGGTCCAACCTCAGGACCATGCTCCAAGTTTTATAGAGAGCTGCTCTGGCCCTAGTGGAAGAGGGATCAGAATGAGGTTGGAATTTTTTCCCCCGCTCCATGATGGATCGTTATCATGCACTTAAAAACTATCTTCAGTATAGGCACTAGGTGGTACAGCAGATCTCATGAGCTCAATCATTATAACTGCACATTTCTCTACATTTTTGTCAAGGTCTTTCCTATATGAAGTCTTGAATTTGATGAAAGCATTTTACGAAGGCTTCTGGCAAGTCTGTCAAAACCAGACTGCCTTCCAGTTTCAATTTCATCCTGCAGCTGAAGACGGTCTACAGTGGCTCAGTTTTAATCCATAAGAGTTTTACTAAGACCTCAACATCTGAGTCTTGGCAGAAGCCCTCTCCAGCTGATTGGGAAAGAACTGGGGTGGCAGCTCTGCATAATCTTCAGTTCTCACTCATTGACACCTTAAGGTATTTACAGGCTGTTGAGCATAATATGAAGAATTTTCTCTTAGGAGTCAATGAGGAAAGATTTGGGGGGAACAAAGATGAGAAGGGAAATCCAGGCAGCTTAGAGTTGCAAGGAGTCCTGGTTATTATTCAGCCCATTGACTTTCTCAAGGTCATGGGTATTTGTTAATTGTGGCCTCCCTGGGGACCACAGTGGATGAGAAGCAGTGGTATGTTAAAGTTATTCTGGCAAGAGGGATTGTGAACACTTTTCTAGAAGAGCTCAGCATATGGGCTTCTCAGAAATTCATGGTCAGCCTAAGAGCACCCTGGGGGTCTGGGGAAGCCTGGAGATAATCCCAGTGACTCACGATTCTGTGATTTCTCAGAGTGTGAAGGATTGCCAAATGCCACATGAGAGTATCGTCTTCTTGAATTGTGGTCCATGCAGTGGCTGTCTGTCATAGGGATCCTGAAGCCACTGGGACTCCCTAGGTCTTTGCACTAACTTGAGCTGGAGGCACTTGACTGATAATAAGCAATCAGAAATAACACCTGCATAATTAATCATTGTAATCAATGGGTACTATGCTATTTGGCTAGACTTGTCTGAGACCCTAACGAACTTTAATTCCACCTTTGGAAAATAAGGTTGTCAGTTTGATTATAGTGTTCATTTTCAAAATATGGGTATCATTTCTAGATATGGTGAATGTCACCTATCAATGTTCCCATGTATGTTGAATGTGTATCAGGATTGTGATTATTTCCAGCTTGATCAGCTAGGTATGTAAAAATTATGAAACACATTGAATTTCAGATCTACTTGTAATGTACCATGCATTTCATAATGCAAACTCAAGTTCTGGGTGAGGATCAGGGTAAGAAGTGATCAGGATAAGTAAAGTGCAGGTCAGGAGTGAAAGAGGCAGCAGTTGCAGGAGGGTGTGCTGGAGAAGCCAGTGTCGTGGGTTCCAGCTTATGTTAGGGGCACATGAGCCACTGTTCAAAAATAAAATCCAGATGGTTACAAATCAATAAAATTAAAATGCAATGCAGGAACACAAGTGCACTGAAGCACTGAATTGCAAAAGGGCCTATGTTTACTGAGAAACTAGATGAGGTTTGTGGTTGGAAGGTGGATGATGGGAGGCAATCAAAATGTGGTAAGAGGTAAGCATCAAGATTGGGTCAAGAGAGGCCTGTTTAAGAAGCTTTCCCGGACTCTACAGGCAGAGTCATCTCTAAGAGGACTCCAGCTTGTATTAATGGAATCCGAGTTGAAAGGAACATAAAAAAAAAAAAAAAATCACCGATAGTCAAGCGAGATTCCATACTGTTACTTAAACTACAGAGAAACACAATGCACTGAAATAGTCAACTCTGCTTTTATCAGTTTCAGGGAAAGGACCTATCCTTAGTTGTGACTAGAGAGTGCTTTGACTAGTAAAGACAATGGCTATAAAGAGGTTTGTATACACCAAGAGCTTCCTTTGTGGTGTTCCTCAAAACAATCTTAGGACATTATTTCCATATTACAAATGGACAAATTGAAGCAGAAGTTAAATTACTTGTTCAAGATCACAGAACTCAAGTGGAGGAACCAAGATTTGAAGCCAGGTGGTCAGTTTTCCCCTGCCAAATCACAGTACTCCTTCCCTAGCAGGTGCTTAAAGGAGTCTGTTAAGTGGGATGAGTAGGTGTCACAAACTGGGAGGGAACCCTATTAATTGAAATACTTCTAGTATACTACTGAATTCTTCAACTCAGACTTCCTTTACCAAGTCACCAGTGAAGTCCACATTCTAAGAACAGTGTTCTTACCAGCATTTCTCAGATCTGTGAGGAAAATTCCCATTAGCTTAAGTATGGATTCTGTCCAGGCCACTGGGTTCTTTCCTTTCATACAGATGAGAACAGTGTTGAAGCTTTCCTCTGCCAGGGTCTTAGGCAATCTGACTTATTCTGCATCTCAGTAGCATCCAATTCTTGAGAAATTAATGCTTGCAAAAAAAAAAAAAAAAAACAAGCAGGGAGTGCTTGGATGCTATATCACCGACAGTTGATGAAAGTAAAGGATCCGTCAACTCTCAAATTCAGAGAGCAGCCTGGTTGGGACATTGGTCTCTGGCCATCACCCAAATACCACTAGGAGCCAGGAAACTCTGAGAAAAGGGTCCCATTGAGATTTGTATTAGAACCATAAAATGGGCTGGCAGGGTGTCTAAGTGATTGTCCATTGCCATTTCACAGCCAAACACAAGCACTTGGGAATTTAAACCTGTTATTCCTCACCCTTGGCAGGAGAACAAGGTGAACAAGAAGATGAAGGTGCTGACAGCTTTGTCTTTAGACAAATGCCAGAGCAAAATCAAAGTCAGGAAAAGAATCAAATGTATGTGAGTAATGTGACATTCCCACATCCTTCAGGCTGGTGACAGACGCTTCTCTTGAGAGGCCTGTTCCTTCCAGCATGCTGCCAAGATGAGCCTGGTCATGTGATCCCCTTCTGCAGGGCAGCTGTGCAAAAAAAGCATCACCTTTCCTAGGATTCTCATGCATTTTGACTGATGCTTATAGAGTAGTTAGAGAGTTGGCTAAACAAATCTTGGAAATGTCAGACTTCAATAAACTCCCATGTTCAATGGCTCAATTTTAGCTCAATATTTAGGCAGGAAGGAAAGCAGATGAACAAAGAAAGTCCTTGGTTTTGTATTGACATGTGCAAGTTTGATCACCATGGAAGGACCCACTACCAGATCACCCATCAATATAGGTCACAACAGAATTCTGTAGAACGTGTAACTATAAAGCAATGAAACTTGAACATAGTAGGCATGTTATAGCTTAGTGTATGAGAACTGTTGTCCTTCAAGATCACCATGAAAATGGGTCACTTATTCTAATACTGCACTGGATAAAAACAAAGGGATCATTTATGAAACAATATATTGCATTACAATAATGGAAAGTACAAATGCTGCCGTTATCAGATGTGCAACCTTGGAAAACATACTTGACCTTGGCAGTTTTCCATATCTTCACTGGCAAGATGTGGATGTTACTTTTGCCTGTATGAAATATGCCTGCATCTTTAATATCTAGGAAGTATTCCATGAATAGTGACTAATAGTTATCATTAATAATAATGCACAGGGAATCAGCCATTTAAAAGCTATGGAACCTCTTAAAGTTGAGGCAATTGCCTTAGTCTCGCTGCTCATTTAAAAAGTAAACCATAGCATTCAATAGGATTACTAGATAAATGAACATGAAGTATCTAGTGTTGTCCCAAGTATACATTTGGTACTCAATTACAGATTCTTTATAGCAATGATGTTACTTTGTTCTGGCTTTTTTTCCATCTCTAAACTATTAAATTCACTTTCATCCAGAAACCATGTATTTAAAACCCTATTATAATCAGTTTAAGACTTAAAATGAAACTCAAGTCCTAGTACAGATTAAGCTTGTAATTAGAAAGTAATGTTTGTATTGCATTTATGATGCAAGTTAAATCTTAGTAAAATGTTAGAAGAAACTGAATTATAATCCTGAGGGCCTAAAAACTATAGACTTCTTTTATTTATGATGAGGGTATAAAAGGAAAAAAGTTACCTTTCAGTTAGAAAGCAGGATGACCAGGAATTCGAGAGAATAAATTTGTCTTAATTAAAAGTCTGAATAAGAGTCTACTTGTGGCTAGAACAAGGATCAAAAGATATCTGGAGATCATCTTCAAAAGCTTTTAACACCAAGCTGGTATGCGATTTCAAGATTTAGTGTCTTCTACACTCCAGAATGTTTTAAGTCTAAGTTCAATTGATATTTACAGGAATAAACAGGTATCTACAGCCATTATGAGAATGAAGACTAACAAAGTCCATAGATTTACTAATCAGTGATAAATACTTCTAATTATCATGAAAGGTTTAATACATTTTTGTACTACTTAAAGTTAGTATAAGTGTTTTCTGTTAATTCTTCATTAAGAAAACTGGATAATTTGGCCACTAAAAGTTAAGTGAGAGCACATGAGAGGAAAGAGCCTTTTTGTTTTGTTTATAAATTCAAACACGTGACTTGGTGGTCAATGTAGGAAGGAGCACCATTGGGGGAATTATTCACATACCTCATCCTACCACCCCACCCAGAGATCCTGGCCACGTATCTGGGAGGCAGGGTGTGTAGGTTAAGAAAAACCACACAGGTGATTCTGATATATTCCTCTTCCCACCAGAGACATGCCAATTTTTAAAAAAAATTACCTGCCAAGTATTTCGTACATTTCCAAAGAATCAACATGTTCGTTGTTGTAGCAGACTATTATTCCAGGAAAGGCTGCAGAGATGCAATTGAGATGATGGTAATTGACTTATTCAACTGAACGTTGTCATTCTCTTGGTGGAAAAATGTTTTTAAGCAGAAGCACCTGCAAAGCACATGTTTGACCAAGAAGTTGGTCATTTGAACAAATACATGAGCAAGCTAAGACTAAATTTATAGCAAGCATCTCATTAGGAGAATGCTGTACGTTTCCCCCACTCCTTTCCTCAATGTTTATAGTCTCCAGGATACCAGAGCCCATTTTCAGAGTGTATTTTCAGGCCAAAAGCAGCAAACTTTTGAATTGCAATAGTTGATGAAACATTGAGATAGTTGATAGAGTATTAAGATCTACTAGCAGTTTTTCATGCAAAAGCCTTTCAGTTCTTTCATTTGCTCTATTATGCCAGTTTCTTGCTCTCTTCATTGCCTCAAGCTGTCTGCTCATTTCTGCATTGAAATATTTCTTCTGGGTGCCTGTGTGCCTGGTTTGGGAAATGTCGATACTTTGAGCTGTTGGATTTTGTAATAGTGAATTAAAATGAAATGTAATATAAAATCATTTACTTCTCAGGGTATGTAATTTTCTAACTAGGAAGGTTTGAGAGAGGGTGGTAAGTCTTATGGGAAATCAGAATTCTATCTTTGATTAAAGGTGGCTCATGCCTGTAATCCCAATGGCTTAGGAGTTGAGGCAGAAGAATTGCAGGTTCAAGGTCAGCCTCAGCAACTCAGTAAGACTATCTCCAAGACATAAAAACCTGAGGATGTTGCTCAGTGGTTGAGCACCCCTGGTTCAATTACTGGCACAAAAACTAAAGTTTGTCCAAATAGTTATAGTCCACAACTGACAGTCGATTCAGTGCCCCAGTATTCTTCTGATACACAAACCTGTTTGCTCTTTTGAGTCCATGTTTCCACTTTAGCCTATTAAAAAGAGTAAAGACTTTCCAAGGAAAAAAACAGAACCACTTTGGAAGATTACTGTGCTGAAGAATGTCCCAATTTTAACTTGATACCTAATGAGAAGCTTTGCTCAACATTTTAATAACACTTTGACCACTGGCTTCAGAAGAGTTAAATTGGCAGTTATCTATGGAATAGCAAAAACTGGTTGAACAGGTAAACTTCTAGCCATGGTTAGCACCTCATCATTCATTCCTTAAAGCTCAATGAGATTAAGTGTGGTTCTAATTGTTATAAAAATTACTTTAACAAGATTTATAGAAAAAATTCAGTATTGGTAAACTCCGATTGTCTGATGGCTAA
The DNA here is from genome assembly GCF_021218885.2 of Marmota monax. Classification (NCBI taxonomy): domain Eukaryota; kingdom Metazoa; phylum Chordata; class Mammalia; order Rodentia; family Sciuridae; genus Marmota; species Marmota monax. Next base: position 10,857,164 of record NW_026693933.1, on the reverse strand, counting down.
AAACTATCAACCAAATGTTCAACCCTGCAGAAAGTTGTAGTTTCCCATTCTTAAAGCAAAATTCAGATAGGTAACAAACATGATGCGCAGAAGATCAAGCTTCGAAGACATTGCAGGAACATAGAACAATGTCATGCCCATGGATTTTTGATGTTAATGGTTTCCTCAAGTCTTCCACAGTCTGCATGAAATATGCTTCACACGTATACCAAGTTTTAAAAAACCATTTGCTGTTTGTAGCAAAGGTGCTAAAATTCTTGCTGGAACTTACGTTATCAGACTGGAGTTATAAATACAAATATTCTGAGTTCAGATAGTCCTATCACCAAGATGTCTCCATTGGAAATACAACTAAACCTAAAAGTCAGCTTGGACAAATGAAGAGTTAACTTTTTCTGTAATCCTTTTACATTTGCAAAGCCAGTCACAAAACATTCATACTTAAAGCAGTAACACCTAGTCTGCACAATATACCTTTGAGCATAAGCAGATGTCCAGGGCCATGATTCCAGTGTGCAGAGCACTGGACTCGGCTCTGGTCCTCTTGACCACACAACACAGCGGCAAACTCCTGAGAATCCTTAATAGCACAGACCTCCCCTTCAACTCCTTTGATTCTTCAATGTGATTGCACCTGTAATGCCCGTTCCTCCTGAGGATGCAGTGGTAAGAGAAAATTGTCAAAAGCTTTCCAAGTATTCACTATAAAGGATAGTAGAAGGTGTCAAAATGTTTTTACTTTGTTGGAACATCTTCTAATTATAGACTGTACATTTCTAACCTCACCTTTTTAAATTATCTTTAATTTTTACCCCACCCATCATGCAAAGGATTAGGAACTGGCAAGAAAAAAAAAAAAGTCTTCCAGAATGCTTGTCTAGGTCACACCAGGGGAATCCAATACAAATAGGTCTATGTAAATATGAGTCTTTGTTCTTGCCCTTATGTTTTCTCTGAACCAATAAAAGGTAGTGGAAATGGGTACCTAAAATTATTCAAGTATGATATTCAATAACTGCTAAAGAAAAGTGAGGACAGATTCCATGTGCTCCAGTAACAGCTTCCATGACCACTGCTCATGGAATGTTCCAAAGGCTTATGATTGCAAGAATGAGAAATTGATGCCATTGGTTCTGAAGGGAAGATGGACCTATACAGACTGTCGTTGTTATTACCCCTTTGCCCAACTTTTGCTTTAGCAAATAGCAGCATAAGGGAACCCAAGAGATAATGAACAGTTATATGATCTGATACTGCATCAAAAGATGCTTTAAAGATCTTTGATAATTTGAGCACAAGATGAAGACTACCCTCATAAACTAAACTTCCCTTTGACATTTCTATTATCACTAATTTTCATTAATGTACAGTAGATCTTGCTAAGCAATAAAAGCACCCAGGTTACAAGTTTAGTTTTATGCAACACTCCATATGGTAGATTCATAGTAAATTTCTACTGGGAATACAATCATAAACCACTATTTTCTGCTATAAAAAACCATTAAGGCACAGACATGCACAAACAAGGTAATCTGTAATAAATTTGGAAATGTTAAAATACAAGTGTAAATGTATTCAGCCCCATTGCAATGCATGTAATTTCCACAGCTTTATTAGAAATCTTGCCTTAGCAGTGGTTTGGCAATAGGTTGTAAATATAGTAGGAATGAGTCAGCATGCAAATCCCTTCTGCAAGAAAAAAAAATTGAAAATCTTTATAGCTCAAAGCCGTTTATTATTTTGCAGAAATAGTAATGCAAGTTTGTGTTTGGGACCTGCCGAGAGAATTCTCAAGACGGCTTGTTTATAGAAGAGCAATGGAATAAGACAATCTCCCCAAATTAAAATGTATAGTGAATGATTTTTGTAAGGTCATAGAAACAGTATTTCCCAAATAGTTATTTGACTGATGGACTTCTCTCTGCATATATTGAGCACATCTTATGCAACCCAATGTATTCCATTGGAAAAACAAACAGCATTAGCCTGGCAAGTCTTAATCCTGGAGGCATAAAGGAAATGAGATGGAGGTCCCAAAGGTAAAGAATGAGGACTAAGAACGGAAGTGCCAAGAACTACTGCAGAAGTAGTGGCATGAAGAGGTGTGGCAAAGAAGGCGGCCCCCTAGATCTGAAAAGCCTGAGGCCCACACTGGGGTTCTGAAGGTTTTTTCAGAAGGTCTTAAGTGTGGAAGGAAACTCAAAGGACAGAGGGAGCCAGAACATGGCTAGATTTGTGATTCAAGACCTATGGCCACCTTCGGAGACCAGTTTCTAGACCTGCTGGGAAACAAAAGTCAGCCTGCATGGAGCTAGGTAGTGAGTGGATAGATTACAGACATGCAACTTAACACTGATCTGCTTTTTCAGTGTTAATTGGCGAACTTTCTAACCAGCAAAAGAGACAAGTCCAAAGACACAAGATAGAGAAGGTATTCCCGATAGGATGAAGTTCAGGCAGGCTGCGCCCGGAGTAGGTGATCTCAAAGACACGGGTGGAGGCATTAGCTTTGCCCAAGAATGGAGTGTACTTAAGCAAAAATAAAGGCCAGGGTTAGTAAGGAGAAAATCTGCAGAACAGTTAAATTGGAAGTAAAGCCTGATCTTCAATGACTTCAGAAAACCAAGAAGCAAACAGCTTCTATTTTTCAAATGTCTGAACTCACTTTAAAAAAATGTATTCTAATTTCTTTGTGAACAAATATAGGACTTCCATGTATGTTATGAAGGAGCCAAAGAGTATACAAGATCCCAAACCACCTAGATACATGTGCATAACCTATGGCACACATGTACCCACCCGTGTACACTCACAGAACAAGCCCGTTCCAAAACTAGGTGGTTTTGTTGATTACACTGCTTAATACACACTGACAATTTTTCCCAAGTTTCTTTTCCTTTAGAGATTCGCTCTATAAAACTTCTGCCCATCTCAAGCAGATGTATGGGTCACACCCTTCATTATGTACTTAATGGAGTAGGAGTACCTGTCTGGTAACCAGAGTCAGGAAAGAGCCTATTTAGCTTCAAAAAAAAAAAAAAAAAAAAAAACCACACCCAACCATGAAAGGTCAAGTATTAAGTGATTGAAAAAGACAGGTAAAAGATTTCTCCAAGTGAAAGAATTCCTGTACCTTATCTGCTTACATGAAAAAAACTGACTGAAAATGGGCCAGGATGAGGATATTGTTTCATGATTTGGCAAGATATTATAATAGATGTGTTTTATTATATAAGGAAAATTCTTTTATATTAAGGGGAAGTTGGAGAGGAACATAATGTTATGAGAATACAAAAAGCTCCTTTAAATAAAAAAAAAAAAAACAGAAGGAAATAAGGCATTGAGATGGGTGGGCATAGAAAATTTATGGAAAGCAGAAGCCAAGAGTGTGAGCAAGAAGGTAGCCAGAACTTGGAGCTATTTTAAGAGTGAAAACCATGTGAAAAATGTCAAGTATAAGATTATTCTTATTTGACATTTTTATACAGCAGCAACTTATAAAAACATCAAACACTGACATAATCCTTCCTGTAGCATTTTAACACATCATTATATTGTTAACAATGTCAAATGTCTATAGCCATTCATGTGACTTTTTAATAGATGACATTTTTATGATTAGTTTTTAGGATAATCTGCATTCTCACATTTTTATGTTCAGCTATGGTCTTAAAATGTCAAGAGTGGGCAATAGCTATATCTACTATTCTTGGAGTCTTAGAGATCTTGAGAATATCAATATAAAATAAACCTTAATCTGATGGCTTATTTCCCTAACTTTTCTCCTTTTAGATATTAAAAAGCAGGAATTAGGTAAAGATGAGACTCTAGGTGAAAGCCAGAATAAGCCAGAAATTAAACCTGCTTTGGCCAGCATGAAAGGCATGTCACCCAGGGTCATGTTCCAATATGTAGTTTGTTAGTGTCATCCCTAATTGAGCAGGAGGGTCACAAAGTATCATTTTACTTTCAGGGACTAAGTTGTATCAAATGTACAGCCAAATTTCTCTGGTTATTCCTCTTAACTGTAGAGGACAAAGCAATTGAAGAATGTATCAAAGATCAGGCAGCCAGTCAGCTAGAGAAGGGAAATCAGAACTCAACTGACTAAAGAGTCTAATGTAGGAATTGGCAGACTTTTAGGAAGTGTCAAACTGTCAATGTTTTAGGTTTATAGACCATATCCTGACTTCAACAACGATGCTGCAAGTACAACATTCAGCATCAGTTGCATGTAATGGGTATGGCTGCATTCCTGTAAAACTTTATGAAGTACTAGACTGGGTTGATCACTAGAAGTGGGAAAACTATAGCTCATGGGACAAACCTAAACAAGCCGTCAAAGATGGCAGGTCAAACCTGAATACTAGTTTTATTCTTGATTCCATAACAGTGAGATCTTACCAGATGCTAAGTACCAGTCTAGACACTTTACACAAAATTCATTATTCATTCCGTAACTGCCATCATTATCTTCATATTACAGATGAGACTCAAGCTCAGAGAAGTTATATGGATTGCAGGTTACTTACTACCTGCTGTTCATTGCATGAGACAGACATAGAACACTAAACATACTTAGTCCTAAAAAGGCATAGAGTAATCTGTACCAATTTAGATTTAGATCTAATGAGATATCACTCCTAGAGATATACATCTTGAGTTGGTCCTTACAAACCTGTTCTGAGCAAACTCCTTCAAACCCGCTGTTATGTTTTAGATGCGGTTTCCCCCAAAAGCTCACGAGACAATGCAAGAAGGTTTGGAGAAAGAAAGTGCCTGGGTTATAGCTTTAGCCTCAATGAATTAATCCTTGATGGGATTAACTGAGGTGGTAGGGTGTGGCTGGAGATGGGAATTTGGGTGTGGTTTTTAAGTATATGTTTATATCTGGCCAATGGAGTTTCTCTGCTTCTTGATCACCATGATATTAACTGCTACCCTGTGTCACACACACTGCCATGATGTTCAGCCTCATCAAGCCCCAAGAAATAGGGCTAGACTTCTATGGACTAAGATCTCTGAAACCCTGAGCCCTCAAGCTTTCTCCAGTTGTGTTGGTCAGGTCCTTTTGTCACAGCGGCCAAAAAGCTAACACCCCCACCAACAGCACAATGGAGAACATGACCTTCTACATAATGGATTCTCCAGCCAGAGGATGCCCAGGCCCTTACATGCTCTCAGCAAACACCGGAAAAGGGCCTTTCACTTTTGGGCAGCAAGACGACATGTTTTAATGAGTTTAACATGAAAAACTGGGAAAGAATCTACCCTGGTACAGCTACCTACGGAAGTTCTCGCACCCACATTCCTCGTCACTCCACAGCTCCATGAAGAATGAACGAAAAACCTAACAGATGACTCAGATGTTCCTAGCAACTGTATGCTTGCATACACCACATGGAGCTCTCCGCATCCTCTGAAATCAAGAGTGATTTTTATCTTCATTTAATAAAGTAATGAGTCATTAAGATTTAGCAAATTGCCTAAGGGCATATCCTGAGGAGAGATTCAATCTTACTCAGCCTCAGGTTCTTTTCTGTTCCAAAAGGCTGCCTTTTAAACCATCACTTTGGTCACTGGAAGTTTCAAGAAGCCACAAAAATGGCACATTACACAGTTTTGCTCATCTTAAGTGATGACATGGGCACCCGAATACCAATTGACTGATAAATTTCAGGCAGACTATAGTAATGGAGGGAGCTGAGGGTGTCTTGGTAAGATTGAGCCCCAGGCATCAGAACTGACGGGACCCACCGTCAACCCTTTCTTCCTAGAAGTATACTCTAGAGACCTCGACTGCTTGTGTACAAGTCACATCCAAGTTGATGCTTGATTTGGGGGAGTCATCCATGGGGGCGGGGGGGGTCGGTCATCCACGGGGGGGGGGGGGTCCACACAGGCTCCTGTATCACTTCCCATCCCAGCACATCTCACTCTGCTACCTTCCCCAGCCACTCGCCTCACCCCAAACCCAAGGCAGAGAATGCAAAATGCCAATGCGAGATCTAAGTTTTATCAATTTAGTTCTTTCAAACATTGAGAGAAACCACTGGTTTAAACAAAGTTTAAAGGGACAAAACCTGTCACGATTTGTAAAATGTAAACTGAACACTCCTTTCTCCTTAAGGAGATGTGGGTACAACTTACATGCACACAGGCACCACTTTTTCTAGTTTCCTCGAAAAAAGTGTCTAGTTTATATGTAGGGCCTACAAATGACAGCCATGCTAGACAAGGATGCAGATGAGTGGTTGATATTCCAAAATTTTTGTCCCGATTTCCCCATCAGAATTAGCCACTCTAAATCAACCAGACATGAATCTGACGTTGAAACCAATAGGTCACGTTTGCAAATTCATCAGAAACAGAAGTGGATTCTTCTATTTGCTCCAAGTCCAAAAACCACCCTTCTACTGCTCTGACCACTATTTGCAGCTTTCCCTTAAAATATCCCATTGTCTTTGTAGACGAGAATTTTCCATCTGAGCAGGCATATAAACAATGGCCATTTTTCCTTTCCTTCCAGCAAGACCCAGAAAACTAGAACTAGCACTATTTATATCAAAGGAAACCTGAAAACTTATACCTAGAATTGGATAAGACTACTATGGAATCGCGTGTAGATAGTCAACCGATATTTTAAGTAGAGATGAAAGTCCCCCATTCTCTTAATAGCAAAGATCTCATTTCCTACTAGAACATAGATTTCAATCTCAATCCTATGAACTTTGACCTCTACTAACAGGAAGTCCAGGTTTTAGCCTTTCTGCTAGCGTAATAAGATTTCAGGTTGAATTCAATGTTCGGAAAGCTCAGACTGCAGAATTAGAGGGAAAAAAGTCACCTTAAAAGCACTAGGTGATTCTGAGCCTGGGGTTTTCCCTCCCCGTAGAACTCAGGCTTGGGTACATACACCATTTCTCTCAAGTATGCTCACTGCTGACCTGCCATCCCCAGGACACATTCGAGCCTCTTTTCTAGTAGAGATGGGTTTATAATCACAAGTTTTAGAGCTGAAGGAACTTCAGATCATCTCATTCATACATCTCGTTTGTGAAGCCTTCAAGGTCATACCTTGTGGACAAGCCACCCATGTCTTCTGATTGCAGTTCCCTTCCCCTCCTCCTTGTTGCTTTGGCAGCTAAGCCATCTGTATGCTCACAAGGCCTCCCTTATGACCTTGGCACTCACTTGCCAAGTGTTCCCATCCTCAGCAGTCTTTTGGCAAGTGTGCACCAAGGTCATCCAGGAGGCCTCCAAATTTGTTACACCAAGATAATCCATCACAGGATTGTTGTGAAAACAAAGAGGTAGTGGAGACAAAAGCAGTTATATTGAAGTCTACAGCGATTTACAAATGTTCCTTATTATCAGAGGTTCCATTTCTTCCTGAGAACTTCAAATATCAATTCCCAAAGCTACAGTTGAGTGCTGACCACATAGAATCTTGAAGTCTATCCCTCTGGCAACAGGCCTTGTACCCTCAAACATAAAGGCCAAGTATAGCCTTTGAAAAAAAGAAACACTGAAAGTTCACAGAAGTTTCTAAACAAATCATCTTAAAAAAAGGTTGGGAAAGGGTCTCAAGCCCTCTGCACAAGGCAGTGACGTAGTTATAATGATCCGCCTTGTTTTGGCCCAAGACACAACAGCTGAAGGGGATGCTGGCCTCTCCTGGGGCTTTGCCATCTGGAGACCTTCTCAGGTGGACAAGACCCTGGAAACCTGCTTCATCAGGCAAGGGAGAACATCTTAAAGGGACTTTAAGCCCCAAAGTACCCAGAGAGAACGCTTTAGGAAGCTTTTCTTACTGTTAGGGATTAAGAATTTCACTAGGATTTATTTTAAGATAATTCTGTCCTTCAAGAATAAAGTTGCACTTTCACGTTTTCCATTTACCCTCTGAGCTGACTTCCTGAAAGGGCCCCCCAGTCTCTGCATGGCCTCCTTGAAGGGACCCTTGCCTTTTCACATCCCTGATACTTCTGCAAGTTGGGAGAGCACAGCTTCCCAGTTTGAAGAAAGTGTTTAGCTAAACTTGTCCACGAAGGCAACAAGCCCTATCCCATTAGATTTTTTAAGAGGCCCTGTCACCACAGTCAAGGCATTGGGTACCACCAGCCATGGTGGAGAAAGACATGCGAATTCCACCAGCCAGGGAAGAAGATAGCGGTGATGGAGGCTGCTGGGTGCTATGTTACTGTCAGGTGGTTTAAAAGTGGGCTCCGAGTTTGAATCCGTTTCACTGCTTATTAGCTGTGTGACCTTAAACCAACTGTTTAACCTAAGCCCGAGTTTCCTAGCCTATAAACTGGGAATATAGTGTCTACATTACATAGTCAAGAATAAGAATGAATGTGCAACTTTAGAACATACAATAATGCTGCTGTTACACTTTTGGTATTAGTTTCCTGTGGCTGCTATAACAAGTTACCATGGGTGGATGGCTGAAAGCAACAGAAACTTATTCTGTAATGATTCTGGAGGACAGAAGTCAAAAAATTTGAGGTTGTTATCAGGGTTAGTTCTCACCAACGGGTTCCAAGGGCAAACCCATTCCATACCTCTTCTAGCTTCCGATGGTTGCCAGCAGGCCTTGGTGTTCCTTGGCTTGTAGCTGTATCTCTGACCTTTGCCTAGGTTTTCATCTGACCTTCACCTCTGCCGTCTCCTCCCCTTTTCTTATGGCATATATCTTTGGATTTAGGGTCCACCCTAGACTAATATGCATTTCTCTCAAGATCTGTGTCTACAAAGGTCATTTTTATAAATGCCACATTCTTAGGCTCCAGGAGGACATGCTTTGTGTGGGCCATGATTTGACTCAGTAAGCCCTGTCCTTAAAGAAGAAAAAGGTTAGGATACAGAAGTCTCAAGCCTATTTTCCTGTATAAGATAGAATATGGGTACATTCTTTCCCGTTTAGAGGCCTATCTAATCAGACTAAGGCTGTGATAAAAAGGTGGCCTTCATCGTGTGGCCCACTGGCTTGCAAACAGATCCAGGTGTCAAGAGGTGGAAACTAAAAGGGCTTCAGATAAAAACAGGAGATGGTCCAGGTAGCCCAGCTTCCTTGAAGAAACAGACCTGAGAAGCAATGTTCCTGTCCAAGGTGCATGCATGTGAAGTCCCCCCACTTCCCGTAGAGCCAGGCACCCGGACCAGGGCTCTCCCCTCTACCTCATCGACTCTCCTTCCCATCACCCTTTCACAGGCCCCAACAGTCATGAGATGAACTCCAGATCTTGTAAGTCCATAAGTAAGATATCCCGTTTCACACTTTCCCTATGCCCCCGAATTTAAAAGGGATTTAGGATGCATTACCAAAATATGGCACCTTTGCATTTGAGATAACCACAAACAGGAGGGTTCTCTGACCATCTCCCACCCTTCTCCTGTGATGGGGACTATAAAAGCTAGAATTTTCTAGACTTCCCCTGAAGTAGGTCACAGAGCCTCATGAGAGGTACCCACCCCTATACCCAGAGGAAAGGCATGTCCTTATCTTTGAAGGCACAGGGACATAGCAAGGCCTGTTTTGTTCAGGGTATTTTAAGTTCTCCCGACATCCAGTGTCACAAGATCATACCCTCTACATATCTGCTGAGTTCAAAGTTAGAATATACAAGTTTCCGTGTTTCTTTGGGTATTTCTAGTGACTTCTGTGTCAACTTATGTTAGATAAAGCATAAGAACTTAAGTTTTTAATCCTCTACAGTTTCTGGCAAACAGCTGAGACATCCCACTCCAGAGCCTACAGATGAGATTCTGGAACTACTATCAAAAAGCTGGCAAAGAATTCTTACCCAGGACTGCCGCAGTCTGGCTGGGCACAAATGCCGCAGTCTGGCTGGGCACACAATCACGAGCCACCACACAGCTTGTAGATTCAAACAGCAACTCTTTATTCCCGAACTCACACCAGCCGTCTACAATCACGTTCTGGGGAAATCCACGTTCTCTTCCCAAATCCTCCTTCTCTCCCAAATTCACCTCCACTGGGCTTCTGTCTCCCAAAATATACTGTCTGAATCCCGTGAGAACTCAAGGGGAACTCAGGCAGCAGGATACGCCCTATTCCCAGCAGGAATAATCTTAAACCTTAAACCTGGAACCTAAACTGGGAACGCCCTAAACACGATTATCTTAAAACCGGGAACACCCTAATCTGCCTTGGTCCTTGAGCAAGGTCACTTAACATTCAATGTCACTGCAACATGTCAGCAACATGGGGTACGCTGGCAAGGAAATTGTCATACCTACTTGGCTAATGGCTCCCAGCACAGGACCACTCTACAGATCTGCAGTGTCCCGTCAAGAGATAAAGGTATGGACTTCCCCTTGACAGTTCCTTTCCAAATTCTGAGGAGATTGTTAGGATTGTGAAGTCATGTAAACATGGCTTAGGGTATCCATTAGTTATTGATTCTTTTCCTCTTGGGGATAGCTACTACTTTTCTCACGAGAACCTGGCTTGAATTTCTACCTGTCAGTTTTGCAAATCTATGGCATTTTGGCTATTTACATCTTAATTTTATGAACCAAAGTTAGAAAAGCCAGGATGCCAATCTATTTGCTTTTCTATATTTTGGGGTTGTTATAGTTTGGATCTGGAATGTCCCCCTTAGGCTCGTATGTGGAAGGCCTGGTCCCCAATGTATTAACGTCCAGAAGCAGGACTTTTAGGAAGTGATTGGATCATGAGGGCTCTAACCTCAGTGTATTCATGGTTTGAATGGACTCTTGGGAGGTGATAGACACTGTAGGAGTTGGGACCTAGTTGAAGGGGGCAGGTACTTGAAGGCATACCCTTGGGACTATCTTGTCCCTGGCCCCTTCCTCTTTCTGCTTCTGGCTACCATGAGGTAAACCCCTTCGTTCAGTCACACCCTCCCCACCGTAATGTTCTGCCTCACCACAGGCCCATAGGGATGGGGTCAAATGAACTGAAACCTAAACCATGAGCCCAAGTCTCTCGTTTTTCCTCAGGAGTTTTGTTAATATGTTTTAGTTGTAAATGGACAATACCTTTATTTTTATGTATTGTGCTGAGATTCGAATCTAGTCCTTCACATGTGCCAGGCAAACACTACCACTGAGCCACAACCTCAGCCTTTCAAGTATTGAGAGTGACAAAGTTGACTGGTATGTGGACACAGAAATTTGGAAAATGCTTTCCGTACTTTAAGAGCAATAAGATCTTATAACTTCACCTCAATCTTTGGTCATACAGTCTTCTATTCTGAAGATTCATCTGAAATGTTTGGAATCCAAATACTCTTTTCTTGTTCTTTATAGTTGTAAATCCTAGAGATCAAGTTCCTAGGCTAAAGTCGTGGTACAGAACAGTGACAATGTTATCAAGGATAAGTTGAATTCAAAATTCTTTCGATTTGCCCAAAGTTTCAACTTGAGGAAGAAAGTCTAAAAGGGCAGAAGGAAACTTGTCAAAAACCGAGAATTCTGAATTTTGTTTATACTACTTCACTCCGTTTTGAATTAAGGATTTCCCCCCCAAACGAGAAAATTCTTTATAGCTCTTTACAACTTTCAAACTACTTTCAATATCAAGTCCCTTTTCTTCGAGAAACTAAGTCAGATTTTATCAGGCAATCTCACCATATGAATCCCAGTGTTGACAGCCTAGGAGAGGTAGTTGCTGGTCTCCAACCGTTACAAATGTTACCAGGAACATCAGCATCACAGGGAGCTTACTCAAAATGCAGAATTGCAGCTCTTGGCCCTATAGGAAACAATTTGATTAGGATCCTCAAGGAATTCATATGCACAGTTTAAGAGGTACTTCTGCCAGCAAAAAGGGTAACTTTATAAAATGGTTAGTCAAATGCTAATGCATACTTGATTTAGTTCTACCAACATTGCAAGTTGAGCTAAAATCTGACAAAATAGATGCTAAGCTATGTAAGCCAAATTCAAGTACCAGAAGAAATTTTCCAGGCCCCAAAAACCCCGAAGGAACTCAGCATGTGTGCTAATGCAGTAGAGTCCCTAATATGTTCCAGACTAAGGTATAGGCCCTCACAGCAAGGGACAACAATCAATACCCATGGGGGGGGGGGAGAGAAACAATCAGATGAGACCTTGGATCCAGGTGAGTGCAGAACTTGAACTCCCACATAAACCCTGCCTTCCCCCCCCCCCTTATACAAAAGACAGTTCAAGGAAGAATTCAAGAAGTCAGATCTAGGGAGTCCCAGGGCTTACTATGTGCCAGATACAGTCTCCAAGTAAAAACTGTTTCATAGTAATTGGTTTAAGACTCCAACATCTATGAATTCATACTGGACAAGTGAAGCCTCTGGGACACTGAAGCTGTAGCAAATAAGACCTCCCACAAACCAGAGCACACATGACATGCTAACCCAAGAATCCCAATTGAGAATGAGTCCAAGCAAAATTTAAAACCATGTGGGAATTATAAGGTCACATTATCAGGCAACACTAGTAAGTTAATATGCCTCAAAATATGTAGAACAATTTGAAAGACTGGTTTTATTGACTTCAAAGCAATTTACTAGCCAGGTAATATAATTTTCCCAGCCTAAGAAGACTGAGACTAAGGGGTAACTTACACATAAGTTTGGAGGGTTCCGAAGTTCTAGTTGGGTCCGAAGACTTAAAAATCCATTCCCACTGCCTTTAAAATTTTTTGTTCTAGTTTGTTATGTAATATGAACTGTAGTGCATTCTGTCATATGTAGAGCATGATTTCATATTTCTGCTTCTATACAAAGAATATTCACAATATTTGTGTCTTCATATGTGTACTTGGTGGAATGAGATGGCCATCACTACCCTATCTTTTTTTACCCCCTTGTCCCCAACCCCCTCGCCGTATCTAGAGTTCATCTACTCCTCCCATGCTTCCCCTCCCAACTCCATTATGAATCAGTATCCTCGTCAGAAAACACTTGGCATTTGTTTTTTTGGAATTGGCTTGCTTCAATCAGCATTATCTTCTCCAATTCCAACCATTTACCTGCAAACGCTGTGATTTTATTCTCTTACTGCTGAGTAATGTTCCATTGTGTATATATACACAAGTTTCCCTATCCATTCATCTACGAAGGGTATCTGGATTGTTCCACAGGTTAGCTATTGTGAACTGGGGTATGCTGTTTTTAAGTCCTTTGAGTATACACCGAGAAGCAGGATAGCTGGGTCCAATAGTGCTTCCATTCCCGAGTTTTCTGAGGAAGTCTCCATACTGCTTTCCAGAGTAGTTACACCAATTTGCATTTTTGTTCTAGTATTTAGAGGAAACGTTTAATTTTTTGCCATTTAGAATGTTGGCCTGGGGCTTAGCATAGATAGGAACAATTAACATTGTAAGAACTGTTCTCTAGTTTTAGTGTTTTGCACATTTTGTCAAATGCTTTTTCTGCATCTATTGATGGACCTAAAGAATCACATGGTCATATTGATGAATTATGTTTCCTTATGTTGAACCAGTCTTGCATCCCTGGGATGAACCCACTTGGATCATGGTGCACTTAATATATTTTGTATTTGATTTGCCAGAGTTGAGAATTTTTGCCATCTACATTCATTAGAGATATTGGTCTGAAGTTCTCTTTGATGCATCTTCATCTGTTTTTGGAATCAGGGTAATATTGGCCTCAAAAAAAGCACTTCCAAACTCATTCCATTTCATGAAATGATCTGAGTATTGGTACTAGTTCTTTAAAGATCTTGTAGAACTCTTCTATGTATCCATCTGGTCCCAGGCTTTTTCTCGGTTGATAAAGACACCAACAGAAGCCTATTTCATTGCTTTAGATCTGTTTAACTTGTATATACCCATCCTGATTCGGTTTGGGCTAATCATGACTAGAAGTTTGCCAATGCCTTTGATATTTTCTGTTTTATTGGAGTACACGTTTTCAGATAACTGGAAATTATCACAATAGACACTACAGAAATACAGAAGTTATTTCCTTTTTCATTGTGTATGTTAATAATTTGAGTTCTCTCCCCTCTTCATTAGCATGACTAAGGGTCTGTCAATTTTTTAAAGAACAAACTTTGTTTCAATTTCATTGATTTCAGTTCTGATCAGTTTCCCGTCTTCTGCTTTTGGTGTTCCCGCCCCCCCCCATTAAGTCGCCACCACTGACCTAACAGTATGGAATGTCCTTTTTAATCCCTTTTGATTAACTTTGGCTTGAAGTCTACTTTGATATGAGGATGGAACCCCTAAAAACAAGTGTTTGCCATTAAGACACTGGACACAATATACAAAAATGGTGAATTATTATCTACAATATAGTCAGAAGATTTGTAAGAGGGTTTACAGTTTCTGGAGGTGGACAAAAAACCAGGGGTAAGAAGAACGATATGCCGAGGAGGTAAGTGGTGAGGATAAAGTTGTCATCTTAGGAAGTGTGAAATAGAAATCTAAACAGAAGACTAGTAGAAGGGAGAGAAGTAATTTGGGGTAGACAAGTAGAAGATAGTGGAGTACATAAGACATTGAGAATAAGTAGAAATTGATGGGATTAAAGAAAAATACACACAGCACAGCTGTAATGTATTCAGATGTCCCAGTCCTCAAAAAATCCTAGTTCATGCAAACTACTTTGTTTCACATACATTGGGGATGGAAGGGTGGGAGAACAGAAGGAGAGGGGAAAAATCTTGAACAGGATTGTTTTGGTTAGAAATCGTATCTTTCCCGTTTCCCTTCTCATCCAATAGGTGGGGTCATCTGTTAACCATCACCGTGAGGGCAGAGATACCGGTTAACTAGGGTGTTACTATGCTGCATTAGCAGCTACTGGGGAGGGAAGGAGAGGTAGAAACTGAGTACCTGGCCAGCTGGAGTTCCAAAACTGAGTTGCTCCCCACTGAAGATGGTGAAGGTGGCCCAAGATGGAGGCACCTGCTTTCAGAAGTGGACTGTCAGGTCACATGGGGGGAGCCCAGCCATGGTGTTAGAGGTCAAATTCAGAGACAAGCTTGTGCAGTGTGTGGCTATTAGCCAACTTCAAAGCCCATGTGAAGTTCTCAGGTGCAGGCGGGCTGGCTACTGCACGTGGGGGACTATCCACTGCCGCAAGTCCCAAGATGGCAGCAGCCAGGGGAGCTCCACTGGAGTGGCCAGAGTTCCTGCATGTGGGAAGCTGCCGGCTGTCCTGCATGGGAGTGGCATTGGCGATTTCTGCTTGGGTGCTGATGGTGCCCGCCAGGGTACCCAATAGTTCTGCGTAGGTGAGTGGTTGAGAGACCTACTGATGCCGAGGCCTGGAGTCCTGGATGGGCATGATGGCCATGATTCCCACGTGGGAGCAAGAATACTGCTCACAAAGAAGTGGTATAATCACAACTTAAGTTCCAGGTCATGGAGAGACACCAAATGCTGCCTCCCTCAGGCCCGCCATCTTGAATCTCACCCCACTGCTTTTTCTACATTACATTATCTCTGCTTTTAATAAATATGACTCTTATCCAATAATTGGTTCAAGCTCTTTGGGGGAGGGGGAGAGCTATGTTTACAAGTTTGTTTTTTTGAGTCCCCAAAATACATAAACAAAAATCTTTTCAGATGCCAGGAGGCCTGTGTACATCATGTAGTATTACATTTACGTCACAAAACACTGTCTTATGAAAGTCATACACATGTTAAAGAGCTGTGTACTATGTATACACAAGTTAAGGAGACTTTTCCTACTTACATAGTCCTCTGGTAGAAAATCTGGAAACTGGACAGTCTCCTTGATTTCCAGCCTTGGATGTAGATACAACCTTTGAACAATTTTTTAAGGATGAAATGTGTTACACAGTATCCTTTAGACATTCATGTTAGACATGTTAGAATAAAGAATCCTACCATGTTAGCAGTGTTATTCAAAGATGAAGTTTTGAATCTTTATTCAAATGTTGACAGGATGATCAAAAAATTCACACATGTTCTGAAGAGAAAGTATTTCTCTTAACAGATCCACAATGCATTTCAGCCTCTTATGATATTAAATCATCATCCATCGGTAGTAGCCATGATCTTCCTGTGCAGTCATGAACTTAAACAGATGCTTTATGGCACCCATTTAAGTCACTAATGAGGTCATGTGGTAAATCCCCCCCCCTTTCCTTCCCCCAAAAAAGCCAAGTGCAAAAAAAATCAACTTCTATGACAAGATCAACCAGGTCAAAGTTTTGGAGGTCGTTTTGGTAACCAAAGCTTAAGGTTCTGTTTAGGGGTTTGCCCCAAGACCAACTCTGGTCCACAAAGCTTAAGTAAAAACTACAAAGAGAACAAGCCATGATTCATCTTCAAATAAGAATTTCCAAGGCAGCAGTTCTGAAAGCAACTAAGGCCAAAATGCTACGAAACACTTGTAATTGGTGACTCTTCTGAAAACAAATGCCAAATACAGGGCTGATGTGCCACAGGAAAGCGTTTCAAAACCTTAGTGTTCTTAAACTAAAATAAGCTGGTCAGCAACACAGGAAAGACTTAAGGCAACAGAGATCACCACAGTGCTCTTTGAGGCAAGTCTTCCAAGGAGGAAGAATGTCAGTGGTTTCAGTTCTTACGTTTGTTAGCTGTCAGATACTACTTCCTCCTCATTGTCATCCTCCTCTTCCTTTCTGTCTAGTTCAGAGGTATCTGATGACTCATGAAGCAAGACGTACTCTCTGCTGCTGAATCCAAACTTAAGCACATCCTTTCTTTCAGTTCACAGTATCTGCGGCTCAATACACTTGTTCAAGAAGGTTCCATTGCCTGAGCCAAGGTCAGTGGTGTAGGGCTTCACCCTTCATGCAATTGTGTGATCAGCAATGTGTGTATTCCACAAGCTGATATTGTTAAGACTGCATGCTGCTTTGAACAAGGATGATCTGCAGTGCTGCAGTGTTGACCCAAAAGGTTAAGTGCTTTGTCGATGTACATGACTGAAATACCATAGTTTTTAAGGATGTGGAGATGCCATCATTTTGGGGGGATATGAGCTTCTGGGGACTCACTATTTAATGACTACACCCGGGAAGGTGTTGGTGTCCAAGAAGTGCACCAGGAAGTTTGAAGCTTAGTTTTTTCTTAGCAGGCACCTATTTTTATTGCCACCAGGTGGAGGAATCGCCTCCTGAGCCTCATTAGCACTGCCACCGACTTCATTCTTCTGGCAATGCCCTGGTGCCTGGCATTATAAAACCCAGCTCTTCCTCAGCCTGCAGGTTTGGGCTGCCCACTCCAAGCCTTCTCATCAGAACTTCTCCTTTGGCAGGAATGACCCCGGTGTCTGTCTCATCACCGTTCCCAGCTCTAGCCGTGTTCCTGTTCTAGTTGTTCACGGTGATTCACTTCCCTGCTCCCTCTTCACCTCCTTCATTCCGAGTTTGGTTGAGTAAGAGGAGTTCCGTTGACGTCTTCTCCCTGAAGAGCAAGGACGAATTTAGCCCCCGAACTCCTGCTTCAGGGTGCCCACTCTCCCAGAAGCCCTCGCAGTGGAGAAGCTGAGCACATGATGATTCCCTCTACGGAAGGACCACAATTGGCCCAGCTCAGGAGGCGAGAGAGTTTTAAGTTTCAAAAGCAATCTGACTACTTCATAGTTAGACCTGGGCGCTCTACCGCCAAGTTACATCCCCAGCCCTTTATGTTTCATAATGAAAGCTTATCAGTTAGCACATAATGGCTGGCAGTTTTAAAGGCTTAGTAGATGTTGGCCACTTATTACTACAATGAATTTCAAATGTAGAAACAGAAATATGCATAAGTCAATAAAGCTATTTCTACTCTTGGTGGGGGGGAGCAAACTTTTGGGTTTATTCACCTCAAGGCTTTTTGTTGCCCTGTTAAAAATTGTACATGGAGATAACCCAAATGCATGGCAATAGCAAATTATTTAGTCGATTATTGAATGGAATGGTCATTAGTATACTATTTGAAAGCTATGGCAAATGAAAAAAAAAAAATTGTGACAGGGAATCAAGACTAGGGTCTTGCGCATACCCGGGGAAAGGAAAGGTGAAGAACCGGGAGACGGGCAAGCAAGAAATGAAAGGTGGAGATACACGAGAGTTTGTCAGAGATGACAAATAAAAGACATCCCTCCATAGTGGCAAGAGGCCTGGTTCAACTCTTGTAAAGCAAGAGCTGTTTTCATTTGGAAAAAAGAATATTTGGACTCAGTTTTTCATCCATACATAAAAGTGGATAGGAACATTTGAATATCAAGTTTCTTGAGAAAAGGACAAGAATTTTGAAGCAGTTGGACCAAGTGGGAAGCAAAAGGTATAGTTTTCTGAAAATCCTGAATTCAGACGAAAGGATTTGTGCCATGGCATTATCTTATGTTTCCCAAGATAGACATCAGGTCACCAGAATATAAGCAACATAAGCTTTTGCTTTCATTTCTGGAACAGTAGCATGGTATCCCTGAAAGGTTACTTTAAATAGCAGCTCTAACCCTCAAACCCTCACACACATTCTAAGGGAGTGGTGTAGAGCTCAGGCACTTCTGCAAAGCTGTAATTTCTTATTTCTTGTCCCGTCACTAAATTACAATTTAAATTCCATCATTCAAAACTGCCTGATCTTGAGCCAGATGCATATATCACAAAAGGCATTAAGATCTGACCTTTAATATCCCCCAAAAAGAAATGTCATGAGTCCATCACAGAATCATAACTCCCTCTTGAATTAGTACTAAGATTTGAACGTCAGAGGGGAACTCTGATTAAAAGAGAATCAGGACTTCTCCAGCAACTGAAAACTGAGTTCCAAGGGGGAAAAAATGACTCTTGCATTTCAAAACAAAAGCAATAGTGAGTAGACAGCAGTGTATCAAAGGATGCTATGTGCAAAAACTGAAGTTGCACAGTGATGTCCTAAGATGAGTGGAGACTTAATAGTAAACATTTTGATAGAGGCCCTAAAACCCCAGACAGTTATCCATTGGCTCCCTTACTGGGTAAGATTTACATCTAGTGGCTTCATCAGTTAAGATGCCACAGACTCTGCCAAGAGTGCTGTGGGACTTATTGTGAGCACATATTGCTCTTGGAATATTTCATTTTAGCTCAGTGAGTGGCTAGCCCTTTGTTAGTGGGGAGATAGTACCAAGACTGACAAGCAGGCAGCCTTTTCAGAGGTTTTCATTGTGTAGCACACCTTGAAACATTCCCCTCTTCCCTCAAGCATGCCTAGGAAAGTAGAAAGGAGGTATTCTAGATCTTTGTAGAAATGATTCAAGTGATAAAGGAAAAGCCCAGCATGGTGGCACACACCTATAACCCCAGCCACTTGGGAGGCTGGGGCAGGAGGATCAAAAGATCAAGGCCAGCAAGACCCTGTCTCAGAACTGGGCATATGGCTCAGTTGTAAAGCCTACTGGATTAACAAAAAACCCTAGTACAAAGAAAAGACTAGGAAGAGATCAGGATAAGGAATGTCCAGAAAAAGTTTCAAAAGCAATAACGCCAGAGGTACTTCAGGCTCCTGGAGTCCCATGGAAAGTTTGTTTAAAGCACATTGAGTCATCACCCCTGAAGACCTATCCTCAGCCTTAAGAATGAACTCTTCTGGAACTGAACGCATATTCCGTAACAACTTCAGGCCCCTTTATATGCAAATACCTCCATTGTCCAGCCCTTGGTCTCAGAATCATTGTCCAAAAATCCTCTGCTTCTGGGACAGCTTTCAGAAGTGAAAGTCTGTTTTCCCTATACATTGGCTCTGAGAGTATCCTGCATTTCCAGTGCCAGTGTCCGTGGACTACAGCATGTAATCTGGAAATGCAGCTCCAACCCTGTAATGGCTTTGAGGGAAGAAAGCAGATACTGAAAGCCAGTCCTCAGCAGGCTAGAAACATGTACAAAGACATCCACGCTCAAGCCATCAGCCATGACATAGGTAATGTGACCAGTATTTTTACTGCTGACAAAATACATTCCTAGAAAAACCAGTGAGGCTTTATCTGGCTCCCTGGTGAGACCTTCTGATAACACTCAGAATGCAAACACCCCTCACCATTGCTCTCTCCAAATCAAGGGACAATATGTATGTTGAGAGACCCGGAGGATAACATCTTACTTGAAGATTTAGAAGACAAGGAAGACGATTGGCTACATAAGGCAAGCTTTTTCAAGCAGTTCATGCACAGGACCATCTGATTCCCCCCCCCCTTTAAAAAAAAGGGGGGGGCAGAATTTAGTCAAGAGACTGGGAAAGCAAAACCCTTGAAGTATGAGGGCCCTATTCCTTCCCTTCTATCAGTCAGCTATGCTGGAAAGAAGGTTGGTACATGCAAGTATCCCAAACTTCACAGGCTGAAGATAGAGGAAGGCTGTGAAACTATTGGGTGCCAGAAGAAACTAACCACAGCCAACCTGGAGGAATCAGTTCAAGACAGACTCTTCTGCATCACAGTTCTTCCAGGCTGGAAGCTGAGCTCCTCTTAAGAAATTTACTTATGAATGAGGATAGAAGAGAACATCTTTCAAAATAACTCCAATGGACCAAGAAGTTATGAGAAGTGTGAAGCCTTTTGAATAAGTATTAAAACTGAATGAGTGTTATTGCTTTTATGCAATCTCATTTAACTAAACCAGGTTGGAAGGAGGGCATCTGTGAGACAATTCTGTGGAATGTCGACTGAAACCTCTACCTACATTCATACAAAAGCAGAATTGGTGGCATTCAAGTAAAAACCACAGCAGAATAGATTAACATTTGCTATGTCTTCATTTTATAGTTAAGGGTTCTGACTAATATATAACTTTGATATATGTTTGAGGCTTTTAAATAGTGTAGCTATTTCCAAACCTAGCCTATTGAGAAACACTTCTCCACAAGTGACCAATTAAATCAGGCTAAGTAAACTTCAACCTTTGCTATCTGCAGGTCACCTGGAGCTGGAGATAATTCCTGAAGTACTAATGCTGAGACCCCAGCCTCAGATATTGATTTAACTAATCTAGGATACTCCTCAGGTGACTGACGAGCAACCAGGGCTGAGAATCTGAGAACAGACACAGAAACTGGTATTTTTGAACTCTTGCACCAATACATTAAAAGAATCCTAATTGCCAATGTGACATGAGTAATGGATTGAGAAAGTTTCCTAAAGATGCAGAAATAGAAATAATGATCACTTTCTATCCCTATTCTTAATCAGAAAGATAGGAACTTTATGGAAACCATTTGATGTTCTGGTCAGTTCCCTGCCAGGAAAGCACCCTAGAGGAACTGAGGCACTAGTCTTCTGGAATCATTAGCAGATAAGCTCAGCATGCACATGCCCCTTTTGGATCCAGGTTTGAAAACGACCAGAAATATTGGTCTCATTGTTGTAGTAGAATTTGACAGTTAGTACAGAAAGCACGAGATTCCTCAGAAGGCATCATTCAAGGCCTAACTTTACAAGTTATGTTCCAAGCTCGGGTGTGCCAGTACTTGCATTGGGCAGCAGAGTCTTAAGTGGGAGGCTTAGGGTCACATCTGAAATAAAGATGTATTTGCATACCTACTACTGAGTTACTTCCTAAGTAGGGCAACTTGTGTTCTGATCTATTGATACATAATCCACCCCAAAATATATTGGCCTAAAAACAATCTCTTCTCGTAGAAGTTCTGTGAATTCCCTGGCTCGACTGGCTGGTTCTACTTTGGCTCTTACACATTTGTGGCTGGATCATGGTTAGAATCATTGGAAAGCTTGTGTATTGGGTTAAAAAGTGAACGAATTGTCATGAGATTACTTTGTGCATCTTGGATGTCCAGTCTGACGCACAAAGCAGGACACTCATCGAACCTACATAAAGCCTCTATATGGCTGAATTCCAAGAGACAACTAGATGCCAATCTGAAAGTCTGGACCCCCACCTTGGGCCCCCCTCAAACTGGCCATTGTCACTTCTACCTAATTCCATTAATCAAAGCAGTTGCAGAGTCTGCTCAGATTTGAGGATGTAAACTCTGTCTTGAATACATGTTCATAGCCATTTTTTAATCTCTACAACTTAAATACATGGTGAGAATAAGAAGTGTTAAGTTTTAAAGCTGTTTTAAGTTCTTTGATAGAAACTCCAACAAGTATAGAAGAGCCATAGCTATGCTATTCTTTGCTAGATCCATTGCTTGTAACCGTCTTTTCCAGCAGTCAGAATAAGTTTGCACTAAACATCTCTTGTATGTTCAGTCCAATTGGTAAAAGTATGCAACTGCAGACAGATGAGTAGTATCTAGGTTCACCGATTCTCCTGCCCAAGGCCACCCAAAAAGCCAAACCCACAGCCTGAGCCTTACGGCTACTCTGGAATTTCTGTGGGGTTTTTTTGGTTTTTTTAGTTTTTTGAGGAAAAAAAATTAAGTTCTCGGCGGACACAACATCTTTGTATGTGGTGCTGAGGATCGAACCCGGGCCGCACGCATGCCAGGCGAGCGCGCTACCGCTTGAGCCACATCCCCCAGCCCTACTCTGGAATTTTTCCATAAATTTGTGACTGCTGGAATTCTGCTAGTGTCAGTCCAATGGTCCATAATGAACCAGCACCCAACAGTTTCTGCATCACTAAGTGTTCGTGAGGCTCAGAAATCAGTATCTAATCACACTTAGCCAGAGCCCAATATTCTGTGCACTCAGCAGTGTGCAGTTTGGGTTACTGGGCAATTCAAAGTTAACATGAGAAGCCAAACACTCATTGGAATGAACTGCATTAGAAGTATTACCATTGTGGTGCAAATCACTGTTAATGACATTTTTTGAGTGCTCACTCATGAGACCTACTCTAGCAGGAATTTCAAGATACAAAGGAAATTTTTTAAACCTCAAACTAATGTTACTCTGCCACCCAGCCCAGCACAAGGAACACAATGGCTAGATTACTTTAAGATCTGTCAGATTTAAGATCTATCCAGAGTAATGGAATTATCAACTATACCCGCTGTTCTAGTGGGCAATTGCTACTCTTCAATGAGAGGCATATCGAGACCAAATAGGTCTTTTTAAATCTGTTACAGGTTCCAAGAATGGCCGAATTCCTACTGCCTTTCCACCCCACCCCACCCCCCACTAAGTTGCTTAATTCACATGCCTTCCATCCAAATCCCTGAGGAATGGTCTCCCGGCAGCAACAACCCTTTTCATAAGCTGACTTTCCAACCACTAAGAAACATTTACCGAACACTTCCTACAGGAGAGCGTCTCAAACGTTGACGTGTATCAAGTCACCCAGATATCACTAAAATGTAGATTCCAGTTCAGTAGGTCTCAGGTGGGTAATGTTGATGCCACTGTTCCTTGGACCACAGTTTAAGTAGCAAAGCTGGAGGTTCCTCAGGGGAAGGTTTTGCCTGCTTCAGGCAGTATTCAAAGGAAGATGGAACAAAGGTCCCTCCCAAGTGCCCCGCCTATAACCATCTCCTTCACGTGTAGTAAAGTCTCTCTGGGATTACAGGTGTGTACCACTGTCAGTACTATGCTTGTCTTTAGGCACCTGAGGATCCCTCTAATGGGGTGGGGGGATGCAACAGGTTCAATTGCTTGGTTATGCTAATACCTCCTAATAAGTTTGCTTCTTTTATGGTGCCTATAAGAGATGCAATTAGCTTCATACTTGTTGTTACTCAACCTTCTATAATCTTAGAGACTTTAGAAATCTTAGTAATGCCCCAAATTTTCTATGACCAAGTTTAAGACAGCCTTATTTACAAACATTAGCTAAAAACTGAATTTGAAAGATTTGAATCTTAGAATCTTTAGAGATAAAGACTTCAACTTTTTTTTGACAAAAGGTGGCATTTGCTTTTTCTATAATGCCTGGCCAATTGTTTTGCAATTGGCAGCAGTAAGATGGAAAGTTAGGACTAACCTTTCTCTAAAGGGTCTAGAAAAAGGTTTGGGTTCTTAGTGTAGTATGTACATTCATTCAAACTAATTGCTCAGATTATGGAAACAATTCACTTTTGCTTTGTATCGTCTCAAGTCTTTTGTAGTTCTTTCCTACATCACATGGGGTTAACCTGTGCCTTTCAGGTCTGTCCGACTGACTTTACCTCCTATTCCTTAATCTGTCCTTGTGTTTGAGAGAATTTAAATTCTTAAGATCATTATGCTTTAGCTTTTTTCCCCCCTTACATCTCCCTAACCCAACACCATTCTGTAAGGATGGCCCTAGCCCAAGCAGCTTCAAATAAGGCTGCAGTCCCACCAGGCACTAGCCTACAGAGCCCTCCAGTATTGTCAGGCATAGCCCGATGGACAAGTCACTTTCCACAATCCTGATAAAACTCAGTGAAGTCATTGTCATTTTCCTTCACCCTGAAGAGAGTCAGGTGTGAGATCAGGAAGGAAACCAAACCGTACATAAATTTCATATAGATGTTGGAGCAAGTGAATACACATTCAACCAGCTGACACTGATGCCCACCTATGCTAGGGAGCCTGATGAGGACCTGGACTGACATCCCAACTTTTATCTGCCCAATCCTCTGTCATCCTCAGCGCTCTAACTCTACAGCAGCCTCTTGACCCTGGATGGCAACGTCTCCCTACAACCGTCTCAACCAACTGTCAAGTACACCCCCAGGAGAAGCCTTTATTGGTTCAGGAACTGCTGTGGTCTGAGCGAGGGTGCATCTGCTGGACTTAAGCTTAAGTGCTAGATCTAAAGTCTTAAGCCTTATCATGCAGAGGGAGTGTAATAGGTCTGACATGATTAAGTGTGTTTGCAGTACTTAGAGTTAACTTAGCAATTGTTTGCTTTGAATTAGTTGTGTTTACTGCTTTTATCAGCCCAAATTATTGTTTGTAATGACCAGCTTTTAGGATTGTCATTCCTTAAGAACCCGTAGAGTGGAAGTGTATTGAGTGATTCAGTGAATCAAGCATTGATAAGGGCATAGCTCGTGGACATTATTTCTCTCCTCAACTGCAGATGTCACACCTTTTGCTCATCGTGACACATTCCCATCTTCATTTCAAGAATATGAAAGTTTTTGAAAACTTTTGCTGAAGGCCTAGGAGTTTCATTGCTATCCTAGAAGTTTAAAGGTATTACGCAGTTCTATCCTTGAAGATTCTATCAGGCATCCTCTAGTGTGTCCTGGACCCCTTGCCTTGTTGATCATTCTCCCCAATTCCTTTCAGACAGTTGATTTCACAGCAACTGGGCCCTTGGTTCTCCATTCCCAAACTATGCCAAGCTCAGTTTTGTGTTTCACAAGCCTATCGACATGCTCTCCAACAAAGAGCCAGCCTTCTTGGAAGGGAAATCATATCTCCTTGCAGACTCATGTAATTTGAGACAGCATTTTGTTAGAAGTGATCTCCCTTGACCTAGTAACTAAACTAGGAAAAGTAGGCATTTGTATGGCCATTTTAGCCTATAAAGATCACACAACTTAGTCACCTAATTAGTAGAGCCAGGACTGAAATGTTGGCTTCCTGACACCTGAGTCATTTTACTGCTGGGCAAGACCATGTGTGGCATTTTACAAGTTACCAATTGATGCCCAAATCGCATAAGTTACATAGTTTAAGTTATGTTACTTAAAAGGCTTTTTGTTGCAGTGCTAAATGGCAGTTCTAAACATGATTGCTTATGTTGAGCCCACAAAGCAGTGTTTTCTTCCTCAAATTCTGAGGCATGAATTCAACTTCGGAATGCCATCCAGGAGGCAGTGAGCAACAGAAAGTAGCTTTCCTACCGATTTTCAGAAGTTCACTGTTAGCAAGTATCTTGGATTCTGTATGGTCACAGCCGTGAAAAGCTGACCAAAATACAAGGACTTAGGAGGAGGAAGTTTATTTTGGCTCAGTTTAAGAGGTCATTTTGTAATGTTCTACCTCCATTGATTTGGACCCAAGGTGAAGCCGATTATCCTGGCAGTAGAGTGTGGTAGTGAAGTGTTGATCTATTCCATTAGTAGCAGCTGGAAGCAGAGAGGATAGAGAGATGAGGTCTCTGGGAAAGTGACCCCTTTCAGAGCACTCCCCTGTGAGCCACCTTCTTCATCTCTATACCACCTACCTTCCATTACAATCCAGCTAGTCCATCTAAACTAAGATGGATCAATTAGTTAACAGGTCTCATAACCTGAGAGCTTTTTCCTCCTGCATATTTCTGCAATTAATACAGGTGCCTTTGGAGGACACCTCATATCCAGACCATAACAGATGTAAGTAAGTAGAAGTCATAGGTACTACCCAAGCAACATGAAGCCATTAATTTTTTTCGGCATGGTACTGTGGTTTGAACCCACCCACCCCTCAAAGTTGTTTTGAGAGAGAGTATGCTATATTGCCCAAATTGGCCTTCAACTTGTGATCCTACTGCTTCCGCCTCTTGAGTAGCCAGGATTACAGGCATTTGCCACAGCACAAGGACAGTGTTCTAGGATTCTTCCCGGCACTGAATCCTTGTAAGTGATTTGAGAATCAAAGATCTGAGATTCATAGTACAGGCTACAGCTGGTAAGCACAGCCATTTTAGGCAATCAGCGTGCTAGTTTGGTGTACAGGCGCTTTACCCCAAAATTCACCTAGCCACTATAGTTCATAGAAAAAGGGGAGAAGCCTACATGAGAAAGTAGTACAGAGGCTGCCCTGCTTAGTAAGGCCACCATAGTTAGTGCTCAATCGTACTTGTTGGTTGACAAGTGGTTTGAGTCACTTTCTCCCCAATTTCTCTAGATTCATAATAGGAAAGCTACCCATGACACCCTAGGAGCGGAGCTGACGTGACGAGTTAGACCCGAAATTCTATTGACCGTCGACAATTTCCCAGGAAGTCCAAAAAAGCCAGCTTCTTGCAACACAAAGCGTGGCCACTATCTGAACAGACCCCAAAGATAAGCCTCCAGGTATCAAGTCGATAGCTGCTTTTTCAGTTATAGGTTGGTTTTGCCATTTTTTCTGGCAAAGTTCTGCTAAGCTATCCAGCCTCAGGATTGTCCCTTATCCTATAGCAAGCATGCAAGAATAAACTGCTTGGATCCTCTTTTACTAAAAGTCCAAGTCTTATAACTCTTGCCGCCTACCTACAAAAGCCCCATGGTTCATTGTATTCATTCACCCTCACCCCGAGATTAGTAAACAGATAACTACATTCCTAGTAGCCGTTCCAAGAGAGGAGCTCATGAAAAGCGGAGGTTTTCAGTAAAGATTAGAAAGTAGGATTACGAATGTGTATCCTTTAGCAGAGTGGAGAACAAAATAACACTGGGGTACAGCTAAAGGTTTAGCCAGCGTTCTCCAAAGAGAAAGAACAATCAGAATAGAGAGAGAAAAGATGGGAGCCTTTTCCAATATCTGAGAACAGGAAGAGAAGGAAGCCCCACCTCAGGGAGAGAAAAATGGACCTGCCTTTCCAGCCAGGGCCTTTTGTTTCATCCAGGCTCTCAGCTGATTGGATGGTGCCCGCCCACATTGCGAGAGGCCCTTCCCCATCCCGTGCACCAACTCAGGCACCATTCTCTTCACCCTCAGAGTCACCTGGGCAGCCCAATAATTCTAGTCAAAAGTAGAACCACCTGGGGTTCCTTTCAGCAGAGGAGAGAGAGGGGTTCCACGCCTACTAAAACACTAAGAGTAATTAAAGCAGTGATTCAGCATAAATTATGCTTTACCAGTTGAGTACCCATTAGCTCACTCAAGTTGACACCTGAAAATCAAACAGCAGTACTGGAAGGATGGTCATGTGACCCTTTTCTTCCAAACTGCCATTTTGCAACTGCATAAAAACTTCATTGATATGGGTTGGTATAAATATTGGCTGTGCAGCTGTATTTTGCCATCACCCCTTAAAAAGTGGACCATCTCCCGTCTAAATTGCATTTCTTCACATAATTGCTGCATCTTCACTACTATGATGTATCTTTAAAATTCAGATTTCTATAATTTTCATTTTGAATACAAATTAATATCCAGGCTCTCATCTGAGGGTTCCTGGTGGATTAGTGCAACACTTGTTATTGGCTCTTTTTTTTTCCTCCAATCAATTAAGCATTTAGATTGTTTCTCATCTTAATTGAATTTGCTTTTATTATTTTTTTCTGCTTCTCACTCTCCAGACAGCCCACATGCTCCCTTGAAGGTGTATCTGCCTTCCTAAATAAACTTCTGCCTACGTCTTTGGCTTGTGCTGCAATTCTTTTCTGTCACATATGCCAGAGTTGAGTTCTGGTCTTGAGCTGAGTTCCCTCCCTCTTCTGGGACTCCTTAGACCCTTCTCTAGAAACATCTCTTTTTCAGTGACATCATCAGGATGTTCTTTCTCTTAAATCTTTAATCCCTTTTTTTCCCCCATGAACTTCTTCCTTTTTTCTATGAAAGCCCAACAAACCCAATTCATTCTCAAGAATCAAAAGGCATTGACTTCTGTATTCTTTCTCCACCTAGTATGTTGCCCATTGGTTCCACACTCCTTCCTTTGCAGTGAATCTATTTGAAATCACCCCAATTTTCAAGGAGCCAGGAAACTATTTTCTATGCTAGTCCAGGGTAAGATATAAAGAAAAAAAAGGTTAATTTAGGCTCAGTGTTCTAGGGGTGCAAGGTCCAGGGGGGCCATCTAGTAATGGCCTTCTTGGTGGAGTATGAAGGTGGTATAAGACTGACCTCACATGCTGAAAGACAAGAGCGCTCATATGTATGTCTCTTCTGGTCTCTGTCTTCTTAGAAAGCCACCAGGATTCACCATGGAGATTCCAGCCTGACGAGTTTATCTAATCCCTATCAACTCCCAAAGGCCCACCTCTAAACACCATAGTTGGATTAAGTTTCTACTTTAATTCCAGTATTAGTCTTAGGGGGACAAACCATATTCAAATCATAGCACCAGTTATCAGAGATTTTGATGGTTGAAAAGAGACACATGGAAACATTTCATTTTCAGAGGCCAAGTGTTAGAAATGACTACTAGCACAGCAGCATGAAAAGTTACAGTAACCAATTTATAATTAATTATATTTAATAACTAGAAATATGGTCTGTTTTAAACAAGTCTTCTATGAAATTAATCAGAAGCTTTAATGGAAACCTTTTTTTTTGAAATTCATGATTTTCATGAATGTATTTTTTAAAATTTAGTTGGCATTTAAGCAAGTGGGTTGATTTTTTTTTTTTTTTTTTTTTTTCCAACCAAATACTATTTTATTTTCTTTGGCTTGTGGTTTTATTAATGTATGATTGACTATGTTAGACTATAAAAATAGTAGGACAGTTTTCCCCTTCAAGGGGCAAGACTGAACTGACAATTAAATACTTGTTTCATGTGCTAAGGTAAAGTGTGGTTGTAGGGGGGATGGCAGAGGGACAGGATGGAGTGGTGAAGGAGACAGCACAAAACCAGCTTTTGCAGCTTTCTTGACATGGGAAGTATGAAGTTTTGATTTTTTTTTTTTTTTTGTCCCAAAATAGCAGATAAGGAAATCTTTGGGCTTATCTCATCTTCTCCCACAATAACCAAGCTCTGAACCCACTCTTCTAACAAGCCTCAGGAATGAGGAATAAGCATTAACAGGACTGGTCAAAGCTGGAGCAGGTTTCAAAATGCTCTTAGCAAATAATCTCATTGTATCCTTACTACCCCAGAGAATCAGAAGAGGCAGGTAAGCAATCACCTTTTTCCTTTCCCTAATTTCCTAGTATCACAACATAGGTAATATTCCTCATCTTCATTCATGTATTCTAAAAACGTTTATTGTGTGCTTAGTGTAGAGCAGCACATGTTTGAGGTCAGTGGTTCTCATGGTCTCTAAATCAGCATAATCAGCAACAACACCTGGAGACTTGTTAGAAATGCAGTTTTAGCCCTAACTCACGCCTACTTAAGCAGAAACTCTAGGGGTGGACCCATTGGTCCATGTTTTAACAAGCACCCTGGGGTGGGATTCTGATAATGTTGAAGTTTGAAGTCACTGTTCTAGGCTTTGAGATAAAAACGCAAGTTCACATGCCTTGGCCTTAAAAGGTTCTTTGGGCCAGGCAAGTAAATATATCATTATAATATCATGAGCTGCAACCAGACTAACAAGAACATAGAGAGGAGAAGCAAAATGAGCTGAGCAGTAGCCTCCAGAGATCTCCTGCTGACTTAAAGCATGGTATTGCAAAGAACTGTGAAGGAAGGAGTAGAGCAAGCACAAGCTCCTCACCCAGGTATGGGCTCTCAGCAGCTGTCTCACCTCTCTGGTCCCAGTATGCTCACTCTACGAACAACAGCAACATCAGAAGTGCTAAGTTGGGATCTAGTTCAAACAGAAGATCCGAAAACTCCTTCTGTGTTCTATAACACTGTTCCCACTCCCCGAGGAGGTTTCCATCAACCCTGGAATCAAGTATTAAGGAAGACCTGAAAGAATGAATGAACTGTTATGGTTAATTTTCTCTTGGGAAAGGCAGTGTCAATCCTCTGGAGAGATGCAAGATGAGAGCTGGAATGTCCTTCACTTGTTCAACACCAGGCTCCTTATAACACTAACCACTTTGTACAGGTGAAATGCAGGGACCATTCCCATCTTTCTAACTGGGACTACAGGGAAAAGGGCCTTGCTATAGTTTGTCCATGTAGATATCCTGATGGAACTCGCCATGCAGACATAAGCACATTATTCCTTGATAATTGCTACCATATGATTAGTGCTTTTTCCATTTAGAAAATGACTCATCTTAAGCTCATCAACAATCTTGTGACCCAAACTTCTCTTTCGTTTCTTAAGAAAACTCCAAAAAGCCCGAAGGAGTAATTGTATGGTTTGAATTGTGCTCCCCACATACAAATTCATATACTGAAATCCAAACCCCCAATAGCTAAGAAAGTGACTTTACTTGGAAATAGGGTGGTTGCAGATGTAATTAGTCCAGGTGAGGTCATACTAGGATGTGACTTGTGCCTTATAAAATGGGGGAATCGGAACATAAACATGCACACAGGGAAAATGCTATGTGAGGATGAAGGCAGATATCGGGTGATTCTTCTACAAGCCAAGGAATCGAAGAATGCCAGCAAAACTCTAGAACCTAGGCAAGACAATTAAACCAATTATCTCCCACTGCCTCCAGAAGGCTCCAACCTGCCAACACTTTTTTTTCAGACTCCTAGCCTACAGAAGTAAGATAATAAATTCCTGTTATTTAGGCCAGTTTGTGGGAATTTGTTACTGCAACCCTAGCAAACTAATAGAAGGAGATTCACACTCTGAGAGGCACTGGAAACGAATGGCTTTGGTGACACTCCAATAGAGAGGACACAAAGAAAAGTATCTTCCCAACTCTGCCACAGACTACAGAAGCTTTGGCATCTCATGGGCTTCCTTTCATTAGCAGGGGGGCCCTGGGTGGTCCTAGAGAAATAGCAAAAACAACCAGCACAGTAAGGTACTTGGAGGATCCAGCACTCCCCAGAAAGATGGCAGGCAAGTAGGAGGAAGGAGTGAGAGCTGAGGATGCTACCTGCCTGGGAAGGCCTGTGACAACCCCCTTTCCCAGGGGAGCCCCAGGAACACATTGGGAGTCATTACTTAGCAGGAGGCACACTTCCCCCATTAACGAGAAGAGCAAAAAGTCACTGAAAGTACCAATTTCATCTGATCAACATTTTAATTAAGAAAATGACCCATAACTTTGAGTTCTCTACTGGGATTGCTCTGTTCATCTTGGGACAAGCAGTATGCTCTCACTCCCATATCATTAAGGTGGAGTTGTTAACCAGAATTACCTTGTGTCTGGAGAACACAGCAGTTTGGCAGGGTTGCAAAGGATGGGAGGAAATGTGTTCTGAAACATTAATGATTTCAGTCAGCTATTTTGACCACCAGTCAAGTATACCTTATACAACTATTTCAAGATGAAAAATGGGAAGTAAAATGAGGAAAGGAAGAAAGAAAAAGAATAAAACAAAATTATGATGTAAAAATGTTGAATTGGTTACTTCCAATTTTCTATGCACCTTAAATAAAATGTATGTTTTATTCCAAGACATGGTCTTGCTTAATAATGCAAGATCTTGTTCTTTTTAATGAACCTGTAAAAGTGGGGCTGTGCAGCAGAGTACCAGGAACATACAAAGGGATGAGTGGAGTTGAATAATATAACTATATATAATCACTTACTTTACATATGTGCATGATTCAGGGTCCTCCAAATCAGTTTGTAATCAGTCTCATGGGGAGTTTAAGAACACTGGCTACAATAGATACAAGGAGAATAGAGATCCTGCTGATTTAAAAAAAAAAAAAAAAGTATCTACAAATATTATTAAAAGCACTGCAATTAAGAATATATTTTATGTGGAATATATACATAATGGAATACTACTCAGCCTTAAAGAGGAATGAAATCATGGCATTTGAGGGTAAATGGATGGAGCTGGAGAATACCATGCTAAGCAAAATAAGCCAATCCCAGAAAACCAAAGGCCACATATTTTCTTTGATATGCAGAAGCTAATTCACAATAAGCGGGGGTGAAGCTAGGGAAGCATAGAAGTACTTTGAGTTAGAGGGAAGTGAAAAGAGTAGAGAGGGTATGGGGATAGAAAGCACAGAATGAATCAGACATTATTGTCTCATATACATATGATTGCACAACCAGTGTGATTCTACATCATGCAAAACCAGAAGAATGAGAAATTATATTCCATTTATGAATGCTTTGTTAAAATTCACTCTACTGTCATGTATAACTAATTAGAAAAAAACGTATTTAGTTGTATAGCTTTCAAAGGATATTTTAAATTAAGATGATTTAGAAATAATTACCAGAGATGTTTTCAAAATCTAGACTACTGTTAACAATTGTAAGTTCTGGGTAGTGAAAATATGATGTTATATTATTCTTTGCCCTTTTCTATGTTTTTAAAGAATATATTAAAACAAAATTTTCTAAAACAAAACCTCATTCTCGTAGGCAACAGCCACTCTTACTGTATAGATATAACATTTATTAGCATTGGAAGTTGGGGAAAATGTTTTGTTCTTTCTAAACTATTTCCTTATTCATCAACTGAGGTTTATTATGAGGATTAGAAACGATGTGTTTAACAGGTGATGATAGGAATTAAGCATCCCACAAACAGATTACTCTTAACCCTGAATCTCTCTGCTAACTTCCCCAATGTATAATCATCCAGCCCAGCCATGAATACTTCGAACTCTAATACAGTAATACCACTTTCTAGGACAGGCTGTTACATTTTTTAATTCCTCAATGTTAGAAAATTCATGAAATGTTCTCCTTGTTACTGTTGCTAATGTTCCTAGTTGAGATTAGAATATCCTTCTGCTCGGCCTTCTTTCAGCATTGAATGCAGCTCCCATGTTCTTGCTCTACAACATGGATGGACAAACATTCTCTGTAAAGGACCAGACAGTGAATATCTGCATCTTTATAAACCATATAATCTCTGTGCAATTACTCAATTCTGCATTGTAGCACAAAAGCAGCTATAGAAACATTGATAAATAGGCAGAGCTATGCTAAATCAAATGTTTTTTAACAAGAACAAAAAAAAAAGGTGGTTGGGGGGACAGGCCATAGAGACCAATAGACCATAATTTGCTGAGCTCTGTTTTAGATGATATTCTCCTACTAAAGAAGAACTCCTGTTGGCCTTCTTCAAGGGTTTCATCACACTGTTGTGTCTTCTGTCATACTTGCCACTGAACTACGTCTTTAAAATCATGGCATTGATGTGACTTCCTTTTTGAGTACAAAGAGAGAGAGAACCTCATTCATTGTACATGCAGCAGAGAGGAACATGTTGGGACATTGCAGAACAGATCCTTCCTGCCAGTTTCTGTACAGACACAACAGCAACCATCCTACATGAATCCATCCAGGGGCCACCATAACTGAGTTTAACACAGAGAAAAGTTCATGGGAGTTTTCTACAGAGTTACAGCAGATTTGGAGATCCCAAGGAGAAAACTTTGCTTTCATCTATGTTGTGTGTCATTTTGATCAGTTCAGCCACCTCTCCAAGGTGATAAGTAGTTTTTGGATAATCATTTTATTATGTTATATGTAGAGTCACAGTTGTTCTTTCCTTTGTTTATAGGTTATTTTCAACCTTATTCATAAGATGTTTGTAACATTAAGGTATTTACATTGGTAGCAATTAATTAGCTGCTAATGAGGCACAGAAAGTCATGCCATTTCTTTCAACTGTAGTTCATAATTGAATCCAACATTTTTTTCTTTACTCAGATTCAGGAATATCCTTAATTAAGATTTGCTGTAATTTCCTGCCTTGGCAATTCAGCTTCTGCAGTGTCACCACCCTATTATTAGCGTATGAGTGAAAAGAACACTGGATTGTGAGTCAAAAATGCAAATATTGTTCCCATTTCCATTACTTTTTAATTTAAGAGTTTAAATAAGCTAATTAAGTTCTCTACACCTTTATCTCTTCATGCATAAAATAGAGAAAATAATACTTTTCCTGTTTACCTCTCAAGGTTAATTCAATCGCCAAACAGGGAAATGGATTTGAAGGTTATTTCTAATCATATAATGTGTTATATTAGCTTGTGAATATCTTTCTTTATAAAAGGGAAAATCGAGCAGTAGACCAGTATTACCATGTAATCTTAAGTGTTCTGGAAAGAATCATAGTAAAATTATAATATTGGTCACCTCTGTGTAGTAGAATTATGAGTGAAATTTAGTTTGCTCTTTTCTGCTTATTTGTAATTTCTATGTTTTCTATAATAAGCAATTACATCTTGTATAATAATAATAATAAAATGTCAATTTTTAAAATAATGGTTTACTGAATTATAAAAACATGTTAATTCTATATGATTTGACAAATACAGAAGAGGATTTAAAATCACCTATATTAATATGCACTTACTGGAGGAATGCTCGCCCATAGAGGCGTTGCAGTAAGCATTCTCACGGGTTGAGTTCTTCCATTTCATGATTCTTGGTACTCGATGAGTTAATCAAAAAGCAGTTGAACAACCTACATGCATTAGGCAACCTTTTTGGTTTGTAAATCTCCATGGCAATATAAATAAAGAATTAAGTTCACCATGACCCATATAATTAGAGGCAAATCATGAAGAGCTATTTTGGCTGGCATTGCTAAAACTTCTATTGTGATGTTAATGAATCATAAACTAAAAGTGGTTGGAGTGCTAGGTGTTTAAAAAAATTGAAACAAATCTAAATCTATAAAAAATATATGGAAAAGCCAGAGTAAATAAGACTTTTTAATTCTCTTAAAGAGAAGTAAATAAAGGTGAACTTTGGAGAGGTCTGATTTTACATTCTGCACCAGAATTCTTTCAAAGTCTAATTTTTCTATCAGACAAAGTCCAGCTCTTTCCATCAGAGTCGCTCTAAATCAGCTTCTGAACACTAGCTAAAGGTAAAAGCACTAAGGCTCATGCAGAATATTAGAAGCTTACATATAGGACGAGCAAATTTCCTTCCCATCTTATGTTCCCACCAAATGGGAAACAGAATGAAATTAGTAATTGAGTTT
The DNA here is from genome assembly GCF_021218885.2 of Marmota monax. Taxonomy (NCBI): domain Eukaryota; kingdom Metazoa; phylum Chordata; class Mammalia; order Rodentia; family Sciuridae; genus Marmota; species Marmota monax. Next base: position 10,821,701 of record NW_026693933.1, on the reverse strand, counting down.
CTTATTCAGCAAGTCTTTTCTATTCCTCCTAATCCCAAAGCTATGTATAAAAGCCCCCAGATAGACGAATTGCATAGAGATCATAAATGCAAATGGCATCTCAGAATGTTTTTTAACTTCTCTGCAGAAGGCTTTCTGCAGTGACTGAAGCTATTAACTAAAAGTAAATCCAGAGGGAGAATATATCTGCAAATTATATATCTGGTCACAAACTTGTATCTAAGATGTAAAAAGAATCCTACATTTCAATACCCAAAAGATAAGTGACCCAGTACTAAAATGGACAAAGATCTGAATAGACATTTCTCTAAATATTTACCAATGACCAGTAAGCACACAAACATGTTCAATATCACTGGCCATCAGGGAATACAAATCAAAACTACAATATGATACCACTTTAACCAGTAGGATGGCTAAAACAAAAACATGGAAAATAACATATTAGTAAGGATATGACATATTAGAACCCATATACCCTGCTGGAATATAAAATGGTGCAACCACTTTGAAAACCAGTCTGGTGGTGTCTCAAAAGGTTAAAATTAGAGTTAACACACGAACCAGTAATTCCACTCCTAGATTTTCATTTCTCTTTAGTGTATACCTATGTTCACACAAATTGTATAAGATGTTCAAAGCAGAATAACTCATTGTAGCCAAAAAGTACAATCAAGCCAAATGTCCATCAAGTCAAATAGATACTATGTTTATATGCTATACATTTTATCTATTATTAATCAAAAAGCAATGACATACTGATATATACTATAATACAGCAAACCTAAGAAATATCATGCAAAGTGAAAGAAGCTAGTCACAAAGTCATATTGTATGATTCTATTTATATAGTGTCCAGGATATGCAAATCTATACACATAAAATAGATAAGTAGTTGCCTAGGGTTGGGGAAGGGGTGTCTGTAGGAAAATAGTGGTGACTTCTGAGGGTGTATATTTCTTTTTTGGAGCAAATAACAATGTTCCACAACATTTGTAATGGTTGAATAACTGCATATACTAAAAATGACTGTCTTGTCCACTTTAGATGGGTGAAATATATGGTCTAAATTATCTCAATACAGCTAGTATAAAAATGATAGGTGGAGAGAGTGTGTGACAGCTTATCACTATGATTTAAATATCTGATAAGAACAACTTAGAGGAGGAAAGTTTTACTTTGGCTCATGGTTTCAAAGGTATAGTCCATGGTTGGCCAACTCTGTTGCTCTGGGCCAAGGTGAAGCATGACATCATGGAGGAAGAGTGTGGTAGAGGAAATGTGCTCAGCTCTTGGCAGTTGGGAAGCAGAAGGAGAGAAAGCGGCCAGGGACAGATTGTCCAAGGCCACATACCCGCAGTGACCTACTTCCTCCAGCCTTGCTCCACCTACCTACAGTTACCACTCAGTTGTCCATTCAAATTATTAATCCATCAAATGGATTAATCCACTCTCATCATTGCCTAAAAGCTCCACCTCTGAACTTTGTTGTCTTGGGGACCATGCTTTCAAAACATGAGCTTTTCAGGGCACATTTCGAGATCCAAACTATAACAGAGAAAGACAACCATAGAAAGACAGTATTACTTTGAGCAGGTTGCCAACTTCCAATTCTATAGATCCCAGAATTGGATTATGAGACTGCTAAGCCATTTGTAGTTAATGATATCTTTCTCTTCCTCTACCTTCACTGAAGTTGTCTATCTTAAAAAAAAAAAAAAAAAAGTAATGATTACTACAGACAGACATCTATGGACTAATTATTAAGAGACAGATATCATACAGAAATGGTCTAACTTCTTTGACCTCCCTTTCTGTTCCCTGTATTCAAGTTTCATCCCACTTACAATCTATGGAGTCTTTAGGACCCATTCACTGAGGTTCTGGTATCCTCTCTATCCCATTCCATTCTAGAGAATTTAAGATAACCCCATCCCTGTTCCCATGGAAATTGCAAACCTCTTTTTGAGAAATGTAAAATTATTTTGCTTATTCATGCAATGTTGTAAATCCAACATCTATGTTTATAAGGAAGCCACATTTATGATGTTTAAAATCTCCACAAAGACTAAAGTCAAGGTCCCAGGTAAGACTAGTTGAATACTGTGCTTTACCACATGTGGAAGATTTTCTGTTTCATCTCTCTGTGAAGAGATTTGAATTCCCTGTAACAAATTATTTTACTTCAGAATTTATCTTTACCTATCTGAAATATAAACCATTATGGTTATATGAACATCCGTGTCAAGATTTCTATCTATTGATAATAAATAATAAGAGCTCAGGAATTGCTTTGTACTGCTCATATAAGGCATTAATGAATTTATTGGCTTATTAAATTGTTATTGCTATTCATTTCTATCCTAAACCTTTAAGCCCTTTTGCTTTACAAAAGTATAAAAGTGCCAACATATCTTCTAGTTTTTGATATGGCTGTTTTTAAAACTGTTAACTCCCTGCTGAAGCATTTTACTATGAACTTTAACCCAAAGTGCTTCTGACATTTCTAAGCCTAACACGAGATACAGAGTTTTTTCTCCCACTTTCCAAAGCCTTTAGTTCCTCTTCACCACAGTCTCGTGCTGCAGACTCTTCTTGTTGATACAGCATGGAGAATTCCCTCCAATTTCTAACAAAGATATTTGCCAAAAATCTCTGGGCTTAGCCACTTTTTCCCAAAGGGCTCTCTAGGTCTGTGAAGAAAACAGTGATTTGGGCTGGAGAGCAGGGAGCACCCTTTTCCTGGAATCCCATAAATCTCAAACTAAAGCAGTGTAGGAACTCCAACATGCACCTCGCATCTCCCCACACCCAAGGCAGCTAGCTATAGGGAAGGAAAAGACAGGGTGTGAACTCACAATCCTTGCCTCTGTAAGCAACAAAGACAAGGGAGACAGAGGAAGAAAATATGGGCAGAGATCTTTCTGATAAACCTGGCCAGCTAATCATGTGGGTCAATTGGGTGAAAGAGAGAAAAGGGACAAGTCGCATCCATGAACTGACATCTTTTCTCAAATGGACTTCCCTGTGAGTAAGTACAGCCTAATTTGACATCCTGAAATCTGACCAAGCAGATTATTGTGCCTTTGAGAAAAGGAAGAGGAGTGGGTTATAAGCGAACTTTCTGTATCCTGGAGGTCCACAGCTTGGGATATTCAACTTCTGAAATTCAATGGACTAAGTGAATCCAATAAATTACCAACCTCCTTTGACTCCATTGATACTTCAACCACTGTTGTAGCCAGCTCTCTTGCCCCTCTGTATTTCCACCTGTTCTGCCCTAGAAACCCCAACCTTTGTCTTCCTGATACCCCAAACCGGCAGTTGAACAGTGCAGATCAGCAACTCGGTTACCTCATACAGGATTCTTTTACATTTTCCAGATAATAACTTTTTTTCTTTTCCACACGGATGTTTTTCCAAATCTCCAGCACTCTTATAGGATCGTCTCCTTCCTCTGTCCCTTTTCCCTATCAGATGTGCTTGACTCCCTCTCTACAGAAAAAAAAAATAGGTTTATAAAAGCAGGAAGTTGATAAAACGCTTGTATCTGAACCAACTGTATGTCTTTATTTACTGTCCCTTAGAGAAGGATGTTCCTTCTGTTCAAACTACTAAGCAACATGAGCAGAATCTACTCACGTTTTACTAATATTGTTAAAAATAAGTCTATATCTTGGTGTATATTTAACGTGCCTTTCTTTTACTACGAGGGAGTTTGAATATCTATTAAATAGTTATGTGTCTGTTATATCCTTTTCACCTATTCTCTCCATCTATTTTCTTTCATTCAACCTTTTTTTTTCATCTTGCTTCTTTAACTGATCCTCTGTTCTTTAGTATATTTTAGCAGTGTTTGTATTCCTTCCAATTTTGCCTTCATTTCTATAATGATTTGGCTTTTTAAAAATCTTCCTTTCTTGATCTCTTCCAGTTTACATTTTATCTACCCCTGGATATAACATCTCTTCCTGGGGCTCTTGAATATCTGTTTGAAGTTCGTTTCATATAAGCAATTGGTTATTATTTTAATCAATGCAATATACTTGGTTATAATAAACATTGCCTTAGAGCAGATGACTTTCTCATAAATATTCTTTGCCTAATGTCTTTCAGTTCTTTTTTTCCTTCTCCCTATGGTATATATTTATATGGATTCTCACAATTTGATTTTTCACTGTAGAAGTTTTTTTCCAGACCAACTGTTTGCAAGTATATGTTGGAAAGGACCAGTACCAAGGCCTACTCTGGGATTTTCTTATTATCTGGTTTTTGTGAGTGGTGACTATAGGCCATAGTGGCTCTTTCTCACAATAGCAACTTTTTCTCTCCTATTGCCATGGAAACAGTTCATTTCCTCTACATATCGCTTTTCTTTGTGACTTCTCATTTGACTCTACTTTCTTGGATTCTTAAAAGCAAATGTAATCCAGGAGCACCACTGCTTCCTATGTACTCCATTGCAATAAGAGTTTTGAGTTTTGTACCTCAGGAAGCACTCCCATTTTCCTTTACTGCCCTTTGGGGTCTATAGTTTCCATATCCCTTCTCCCCATTCTCAAATTCTCCCCCTTCTCTAGAATCATTGCTATAAGAATTCAGTTTCATCAAAGTGGAGTTTTTTTGGTTTCTGTGCTTTTGGCTTTTTTTAGTGATTTCTAGGAAAAACTAGGGAAATATCAAATATATGTGGTAACATTCACAAGTCTTCCTCTGACACCTTCTCCATGTATATTTTTGAACTCTTTAGTTTCATACATAAAATGGAAGTAAAACTAAAAAGTCTTTCATGCTGTATGCCATGTGATAGTCAGGTTTGCATTGCTGTAACCAAAATTCCTGGCAGGAACAATTTAGAGGATGGAAAGTTTATTTTGTTCAGAGGTTTAGTTCATGGTCTTCCAAGTCCATTGCTCTGGGTCTAATGTGAGGCAGCACATCATAAATGCTCCATTTATGATAGCCAGGAAGTAGAGAGAGGGAAAAGAGAAGGAAAGATAAACCCACCCAGTGAACACCCCCAGTGACCTCTATCTCTCCAGCCATGCCCCACCTGCCTATAGTTAACACCCAAATAGTCCATTCAAACTAGAATTAATTGATTAGGTTACAAATCTCACAATCCAATTATTTCACCTTTGAACATTCCTTCATTAATACAGAAGCTTTTGGAGGACATCTCATATCCAAACCATAACATGCCCTATGAACTACTCTTTCTTCTCATTCATCAAATATTTATTAAATGGATGAGATACTGTATTCAATGCTAGTATTATAAATGTTGATCAAGATTAACATCACCCCTGGTCCCTCTAAGCTTGAAATCTAGGAGAGAGAATCAAGAATTAAATAAGCAACATTAATAATCAAAATTCACTATCCCTACATTTCCACCATCCATTCACTTTTTGACTTTCTACAATCAAACTTCTGCACAGTGCTGATATTGTTTAAGCAAAGCCTCCAGAGCAATTTTCATTGACAAATCCAGTAGACAATCCACCAGTCTTCAGCACAGTTTTGTTCTTGATGGCATTTTTTCTTATTAAAATATATCCCAAATTTCTATGACCTCTTATGCTCCATTGCCATTGGCACCTGCCCTTGACTTTTCTGTCTACTGACAGTTCTTCCTGCTTCTCATTATGAGAATGTTGTCCAGAGCTTTGTTTTTGGCCCTATTCTTTTCCATTTTGTGTGTCTTCCCTGAATGACTTCATGTATTCCCATGGGTTAGTCTTCCTGTTTCAAACAACTCCCAAATCTATGTCTTAAGCTCACACTTCTCTATTGAGATCCAAATTCCTATATCAGCCACTTACCACACATCTATATCTGGATGTCCCTCCAGATAAGATAAATAGAAAACATCTCAAATTATTTCCCAGCCTAGTTTAGTACCTGTCCCACATACTACATTACCCAAACTAAAGCCAGGCACTTATTGTAAATCCTTGCTTTTTGATATGTTTTAAATATACTTTCTTGCCTCCCAGCCCACCTTGATAGTCCTAGTTCAAGTACTGTCATTCCAGGCCTGAATCACTGCTGTAGTGTCCTACTGTCTTTCTGTCTCATTAGTACCCCTTTCCAGGCAATATTTCTACTAGTGCTGGAGCAATTTCCCAAAATAGAAACCTAATCATGATGTATTCCTAAAAACCATTCAATGTTTCTCTTTTCCTTGGGATAAAATATAAACTCTTGAATAGTTTCAAAACTTTTCATGATATGGTCTCTGCTTACCACCTCACAATTTGTCCTGCTGCTTCTCTTTGTTGCCCTATACCCTGTGTTGTGCTGCACCAAATTATTCTCTCTGACTGACCCATAGTAGCTCAACCCCATGCCATCCAATCTACTCCTTCTTGGAATATACTTCCAGAAATATTCCTCTTCCTGGAATACATTTTATCCATGTTTCCACCTAAGGAATTCTTGCAAGAGTCAATTCTACAAGAGTCAACTTAGAAGCTGTCTTACTATTGAAACCCTGTCTGTTCCCAACCCATACAACATTTTCTACCAAGACATCCTGTTTGACACACCTAAGGGCATGTCATCATGTTTAAATTCAGTTTGGCCTTAAACTAACCTGAGAGCCTCTTTAGGGCAAAGGCACAGTCTTATTCATCATAGTACACCCTAAGGCCCTCCAAATGAGCCTAGTACCCAAATGCTTGTGAATGAACGAAGGAGTAATTGAATGAATGCATGATGGTAAGATCATGATGTGGAAAATAACACACACTCGTTAATAGAGAAAGGCATTTTGTAGCCTTGGTGGTATTGAAAGATGGGAAACAGTTCTTCTCTCTGGCTATTAAATGTTCTACATCAGCTCTTTTCTAAAGTGTTAAAAGTTAAATCAATTTCCAGGAAAACATGACTGCTGATGTAAAATATGTCATGAGGGGAGTATTTCCTCTCCTAATACTTTCCACACACATGAAAGGGAAGACATGTGTGAGGGTGTCATCTAGAAGCTCATACCCTTCTGTTTCTTCAGGCCCTTATTTGCAGAGTAGTAAATTACTATGTTGGCCAGGGATCAGTCCAGGCACAAATTTGGCAGTGCAGCAAGTTAGAACCTGCTGGGCCCAGTTCTGAGACTAAGTAGATGAGGGGGGCCCAAGAGGGACCAGGCCCATCTGGCCAGACATGAGAAACAGTGCCCTGGCTGGACAAGGGTCACCACTAGAGCAAGGACATATATGCCTACTATAAAAGGTACTGGATTCTGGGAATGCCCATGGTGAAGCAAAAAGAGGTCTCGGGCTACACCCTTAAGACATCCACAGGTGTTTGAGAAATATCGATAAGATTGGCATCCTATCCTGTGGTAGAACCCTCACCTGAGGGCAAAGGTATAATTCTGACAAAAGGCTATGGGCAGAATCAAGGCATAGACACAGGGGAGCAGGCAAAGAAGCAGCAGCATGTTTCCTTAAGAGACGAAATCCACACAGCAAGATAATGACTGTACAGTACTGATCCTAGAGTATTGGCATTTTTTTTTAATATTTAGCTTTTAGTTGTAGTTGGACACAGTACCTTTATTTTTATTTGTTTATTTTTATGGTGGTGTTGAGGATCAAACCCAGGTCCTCACATGCTAGGCGAGTGTGGATATAGAAGGCTGAGTGTGAATATAGAGGAGAGGAGGGCTGGCTATATGACTACACTAAGACCCCTTGAAGCCACCCAGCCACAGGATACTGGGAGTCATCCTCTGAGTACTCAAGGCCCCCTCTTCAGTAGAGGGGAGGAATTCTGAGACCAAAATTACCTGTGATTTGAGAAGTTGGCACAGCCTTGACGCTCCCTATGGGTTCAGTCTCCCCTGACACTAAACTGAAAATAGAATACTACTTACCCCTATTCCCTGCAGGATCACAAAGCAGTCCTGCATAATTAGCCTGAAGATATCCCCCTGCTGGTTTTTTTTTTTCTTTCCCCCACAAAAACAAGTGGAAAGCACTAGAAAGAAGAGTAGTTTTCTAGAGGTAAATGGCAAGGGAAGGTGGGGAATGTTTTATCTCATATGTAGATATGGCCTCTGTGTTCCCCAAGTAATTACTTTTGGTTTATTTTTTTCTAAAAATGCATTGAGATTTGAAGGTTAGTCAGAATGAACAATAAAATTAGGTAGTAAACACAGTCTCTCAGGGGAAGGAGCCAAATAAGAGAAAGCCGAAGTCTTGGCACCATGCTAGTTCCAAAAAACAGACTTTATAAGTTTTGTCAGCCCTTCTGTATCTATCAGACCTCCTCTACTAACACCAATTAACTACATAAGGAATCTCAAAGTTTGGGTCAAAGCCTTTGATTTTTTTCAGATGAGATTACATCAATGTTCAGAGAAAATTCCAGATGCCCCCATATTTCTTCATTATAAAACCTTCTCCTATGTCTGTATTCCAGGCAATTTTGGATCACATTTCTGCAAGGTACAAATTAATAGCTTTGATGAAAACTGTCAGAGATTTCACTTAAAAACATTATCAAATCAAGAAGGTGGTGGCCAAATTGGAGAGGATGTTTGATCCTCTCCCAAGTTTCCATGGCTACAAAGCAGAGACCAACAGTAAATCATTCTTTATAGTCAGTTCGCCTGTTTCTTAAGAATGCAAAAATCATTTGGGAAGGCATTTCTTTCTTTCTTTTCTTGCAAGGGCTTCATAATATTGGCACGCAGCTTGTGAAATAGAGGAAGAGAACTGAAACTACATCCGGAAATAATCATCTCCCAGTCACTGTAATGGATCATAAGTGTTAAAGGGGTTGAGGACTAAATTAGTGTGATGGTGTTTCATAAAAAGCTATGTAAATCTTAAATGGAGGTAATGCTCTTCCCATTATACTTAGAGATGAAGGGATGGAGGGCCCAGGACCTTGCTATAGAACAGTAGCTTTGCTTCATTTCTTCTTGTACCACCAAAGGTAACAATGTGAATAAAACTGTCGCCTAATATAACTCACATAAACTGAATTTAATTGCTAACGGCAGCACATTGAAAAGTATGAGACTAATAAAGTCAAACTGCCCACAACTATTCAATCCATTTGCTATCTATTTATTTATTTTTATATTATTTTGGGAGAGCAAATCTACATTTTCCTCCTCCCTTATTTAACCAATAGCTAATAGAAAGTTGTTATTACTTTTAGCCATGGAAATGGGATTCTTTAGAGGCCCAACTGCCACTTCAAAGAGAATTTTGTTTAATTTTTAAGAGATTCTGTTGTTTTTGAGTTTTTTTTTAAAGATAGAGAATTTCTTTATTTTTTAGTTTTCGGTGGACACAATATCTTTATTTTTTTATTTTTATGTGGTGCTAAGGATCAAACCCAGCGCCCTGTGCATGCCAAGCAAGCACGCTACCGCTTGAGCCACATCCCCAGCCCCAGAGATTCTGTTTTTAATTGGCTATTTAAAAACTCTGTTCTATATGGATCAAAAAAGGGCAAATGCTACCAGAAAGAAAATGGTATAGACAATGAAATTCTGTTTTCAGGAATAATCATATTTAACAACAGGGGTGGATTGGAAAAAAATAGCTCCCCCTTAATATCCTAGATCAGATGTCCCTCTGTTATCACTAGGCTAGCTGCATTATGCTCAGAAGTAATTAGTTGCTTGCAACGATTGCTTTTTAAGCACCATAGAACTAGCTGCAATAATTTGGTTATTTTCAACCACTCTCCAAATAACACTATTCCTCTAACACAAAGGCTCAGAGTTTGATTTTTTTTTTAACTGTCATACATATTCCCATGCACTCACATCTTGTGCTGAAAATATAACAGAACCAAAGACAAGAGAGCATGGGAAGAAATTAAGAAGAATGCTTTCCAACCTTTGGAAATTCCTAGAATAATGGATATATAATGTACATGCAATAACCCTACAGTAAAGTGGATACAGAACCAAGAGCCCCACATGAAAACTTTAATGATTCTACATTTTAAATAGTAAGAGGGCAAAGTGTTTGTTATGTGTAATATCTGTTTAATTGTAATTCTATATATTATGTTAAAATCTAAGTTTGAACAAAGTCCGATTTTTGTGTTTCCTTTAATCCCCCCAGGCATGTGCCCAAAGATGGGACTCTGGCTATTAAGGGGCCAGAAGGGCCATGGAGAGTGAGTGAGTGGGGTCATACTGAATCCTCAATGCACCAAGAGGATCACTTCACCCTGTAGGCATTGCAAGTTGTTGGTTATTTGGTAAGTAGCGTCTGCCCCCATGTGGTAGAAATGATAGGCTGCTCTTACATCCCAGGACACCCTTTGCCCTCTAGGTAAATAGTTTTTGTAGCACTTTCCACCACTATCCTAACTTTGAGCAGGCTTTTACTGCTTCTCTCCCCCCTGTCCCCCTCCCCCTTCTTCTCCCTCCTTTCATCTTTTTCTTTCTCTTTACTTTCCTTCCAGAGCCTTCCACAATACTGTTTAGTGGCACAAGGGCTGAAGCTGATGCAGACCCTCTATCTGGGGAAACGATTTAGACCCTAACTTAAAAGAGTTCAGACAATACAGTTTCAATAAATAGAAAATAATCATATTAAGAGACACTACCATGATATAAAGCCTAATAAATACTGAACTAGCAATCCAGAGGCCTAAATTTCACTGGCCTTGGCTGGGCCCCTGGAATATATGGATATGACATGTTGGTATGATGAGTAAGAACTCTGGACATAAGCACAACTCCATAGAGAAGCAGAAAGAAAAAATGAGTTCCCCTCCCTCCTCAAAGAAAGACAGGAAGAACACCTGTCTATAATTACCCTCAGCTCTTTGAGATGGACTTATGGCCCCATAAGCCCTCAAACATGTATATTCTAGGTAATCAAAAAAATGATGCTCATTATGCAGATGTCTTCTCAAGATAAAACTCCTTCTTGTGGCCTGATTCCCTCCAGCCCATTTTTTCCCAAGGCCATGCTGAAAACCACTTCATCCCTGAAATTCTTACCATAGCTTTTCCACACAGAAATCAAAGGTATAAGTCTTCACAGGTATCAAATTCCAAATATTACAAATTTAGGATCTCTCTCTCTCTCTCTCTCTCTCTCTCTCTCTCTCTCTCTCTCACACACACACACACACACACACACCATAGTCTCAACCTACTCAAGTTCTGTGCTCTCCTGCATTTCTGTCCTGGGTATTCCCCTAATGTCCATCTTTTTCTTTTTCTGTATTTTTGCATTTTCTGTTTCCCATCCCAGAATAGTCTAACTCAAAATCCTTAGTCTGTGGAGCTTACCAGTCTATAAGTCTTGTATTTTGCAAAACTAAAATTATACTAGAGTACAAAGCAAGACATCTCACCCAGGGAGATATAGTTGAGGGAAATTTCATACACATATAAAAGGCTCATATTGAGATACAATGCATATATTTTAATACAACTATAATTTACAGAGGCTGTTAATCTTCCAAAGCAGGAGGTGGGTACGGGTAGGGAGGGTAAATGTTCATCAACTACCAAGGAAGCATCCAAGTAGCTTATTGCCATTGCCAGAATTCTGAGATGGAATTATTGCCCCATAATTCAAAATTTGCCATCTCTGTCCATTCTCTAATGGACGAATTTACAGACTTCCAATACAGCTCTCTACACTAAAGCTCCCACACCCTTCCAATTACTCCATGCCCCCTACCTACCACGTGATTGGCCACATGTTACAATTTATTCAAGCCATGTCTTTGTTGGGGATATGCAGAAGGAAGCTTCCTGTTCACAATCCTAAGACCTTGCACCATAACATGGTGAGTAAACCTCTCTTCCCTAGCAGCAGGTAAAAGTGTCATAAATTAGATGCTGATTGCCTCCAGATCTGGCAACACTGCTTGCTTTCAGGGGCAATAATGCAAGATGCACAACATATGCACAGTAAAAGAAACAACTAAATACCATAATTTAAAGATTGCACCAAATGCCCAATTTTTATATTTGGAATGAAAATCTAGAATAGTATTGCTCTAAGGATAATCCATGAGTGCTCTGCATCAGAATTACCCAGCATGACTTGAAAATGCAGAGTACTAAGCTGCATCTCAGATCTATACAACCAGAACCCTGGAGGTAGAGTCTTGGAATATGGATGTGCAACAAATTATTGAAGTTATTGTTACCCATGCTAAATTTGAAAACCTCTTTCCAAAGTATTCACTCTTTTCCTTTATTGTGCTAAATATAGTATTAAAGATAAGGTCCAACTTAAACAAAATCATAGGAGAGCTAAAGGTGTCAAAACTGTGTTTTATGAACCCACCTCTGCTCTCGTGCCTACTGCAGCAAATCTCCAACCCATGGTCTTATGAATGTATCTTTGTCCCCATTCTGCCCCCTAGCCACTCTGGGAGGTCCAACCTGGATTTATCCTACCCATTTGAGCACTGTGAGCATCTAGACCTTCTCCTTCATCCTTCTATCCAACAAAACTGATCTATACCTGATTTTCTCATCATTTACTATTTATTAGGTGACAACCAATTTAATCTGATAATGAATCCACACTAAAGCATTAATGTAGATAATTTTTACACTTTGACTGAATTAAGGGACATGTTCTGGGACAGATGAGGAGAGTCTTGGGCTTCTCCATCACATCATTTAGGTCAAGCCCACCTTTACCATTTGCTAGCAACCCTCAAATTCTACACAATTTTGTTCCTAAAATTGTTTCTAATAATCCCAGAGTTGTCCACCAAAAGGTAAAGGTTAAAGGCACTTTAGGAACTGAAAAGTTATTGTTCTTCTCAATACCTGCCCTGGGTCACAGAAACCATGGCAACTTTTTTTCCCCCTGGTTTTACCCTCCTGGCAACAAGGAAAATTATTTTGATTATGGTCCTTCCAGCCACGTGTATATGGAAGACATCCTTTGAAACCATCCACAGCTCATTCTCTGTGTCCTTCTCCATCCTCACTTTGGCTTAGACTGGCCATGCCACATGGATATGGCCTATTGAGGATCACACAGGGATTCCTACCCCAGCGTTTTATAGAAAGCAACAGCTGGGGGTTGGGGGGATATCTCTCCCACGTGGCCGTGTTGGAATTAGATCTGAACCTTCTGACTCTTGGCACAGGACACCACACTGCCTGGAGGTCACTGTTTCCAAGGGTACTTTAAGATATCTCTGGTGCTGTTATGGCCCTTGTGGATACGCCCACCTTGCCTGCCCCTATCCCACAATGTCATCCATTCTCTTCATCTCCATACTTATCACCAAATTACCCTGTTAATAGTTCTTCCCAAAAGCCTCTTTTTTTTCTGCTGTTAAAAACATCTGTTTGCTGGGAATAATGGTACATGCCTGTAATCCCAGCAGTTTGAGAGACTGAGGCAGGAGGATTGAAAGTTCAAAGCCAGCCTCAGCAACTTAACTAGGCACTAAATGACTCAGTAAGACCCTGTCTTTAATTAAAATATAAAAAAGAACAGGGGGTATGGCTCAGTGGTTGAGCCCCCTAGGTTCAATGCCAAGAACAAAACACACACACACACACACACACACACACACCTGGTAGTTCACACACACAGTGGGCAAAACCCACACCCATGCTTTGTTTCCCCATATTCATGTAGACTAGTGCTTTCTCTAGCATTTGATGCCATGTTGCTGTTTGGTGGCCCACTTATTACTAAAAGCCTTCCTGAGGGCTGGGTGATCAGACTGTGATATAGTCTGTTCTGCACTAATCTAGGTTCTGATGTGGATGATGGGAGGAGATGGAAGGATGGGAACAGATCTTAAAAGTCAGGACCAATTTCTCCAGATAAGCTCTAAAATCCCACACTCAATTGGGGTTCTTATCCCTAAAATCCATATTTAAAAAAAGAAAGAAAGAAAGAAAGAAAAACCCTGAGCTCAAAACTCTTCCCATAAGGATATATCAGAACACTGAAATTAGGTTGTACGGATGGTCTTTGCTTGAGAATTCCTGACATACTGGGGTTTTTTAGCCTTAGAATTTCCTGAAATTCTCAAAATACTCACTGAAATATGAGGCATATGTTCTTTAGCATGAGCCAGTGAGAGAAATCTAAGGGCTGGACACTACTGTCAGATAATATGATGCACAATAACCTCAGTAGCCATGTGTAGCTAGCCTGGTGAATTTGAAAAACAAATCTGAGAACATTTGGTGGCTTGATTAATTTGCTTTGCCTATTGGCCATCTGTTGTTGTCTCCAGGCGCCTGGGATAGGAGACCTGCTCACTTCTGCTGACTTAGGCCAGCTGGAAACTCTCCTCTTATAGGGAGTGAAGGGTGGGGTCTGCGAAAGAACAAAGGTTCCTGGCCCCTGCTCCTCCAATCCCACCATGTGGCTGGGAAATCGGGTTTTATACAAGCAGCTCCTCCCATATGCTTCAAAACTGCTTCTACGTCCTCTACCTCTGTCTCAAACTTGTGTACAATCACAGGTTCACCTGTTTTCTATCTTCTCATGCAGAACTTGGAAAAAAATGAGGTTGCCTGGTGACAATTAGGCAACTGTTTCTTTGAAGTCAAATTATAGAACATCACATTTGAATTTTGTCCTTTTTTTAATGTCATTTTGTTCTTTTCATAGCAAAGCTTTTCATCAAATGCCTTATACAAACTTGGTGTGCTGAGTTCTGCTTTGCTTTCTGAACTAGGTAATGAAAGTATCATTCATCTTTGCCCTTTTCGTGCTCTCCCAACCCACATACTTAATTTGCCTCTTTCAATCCTCAACAGAAACAAAATGAGAGCTTTGTATATGAAGAACAGTGAACTAGATGGTAAGGATTCAAAAGGGAAAGCATAGTCCTTAGTCCTCAAGCAGCTTACATGCATAAGTAAATAAAACTATGCTACAAATATGATAGAGATTTACACAGATGTGTGGCAAAGATTTGCATCTGTCCACCGAACTGATGCCACTCTTTTTCCATGGCAATAGAGTTTTACTTGAGCATATCACCAGCTTCCACCCCATAGCATCTTTACCACCATATGTCCCTTCCTTGGCAACTAAGTGTGGTCATGTGACTCAATTCTCTCCATCAGTGCCGCAGTCTGGCTGGGCACCAAATCAGGAGGTCACGAGCCACTTGTAGGTTCAAACAGGAACTCCTTTATTGCCCGAACTCCACCAGCACTCCACGCGCACTCCCTGGGAACTCTCCCAGCCCTCCACCAGGCTCCGCAAGAACTCAACGGGAACTCAATGGAACCTCTGAGAACTCAAAAGTAGCAGGAGCCGCCCTATTGCCAGACATCATGGGTCTATATACAACTGAATACACAGCCTGTTTCAATCCAGCATCATCCAGTCACAGCAATTATACACAGCTTAACTTAATTATCATCATCTTAATGGTGTCACCTCTCAACCACTCCTTCTGGCAAAATGCCATGCGCCATCCTGACTCAGCTGTGGGTCTCAACACATCAGGAATACAAGTTAAAGGTGATATGTATTGCTTCCAAGTCCAGGCCTTAAAACATGTGCTCTACCACTTTCTTACCTCTTCTCATGAGCTAGAACATGACACATCTGCAGAGTAGCTTCAACCATGGAGAAGAGGACAGAGTCCTATGAAATAGAGAGAAACAAGACAGAAGAAGTCCTGAATGACTGCAAGAACAAATGGGCCACCTACCCATTCTGGACTGTTTGAGAATGAGAATAAAGTTCTTTGTTCCTTACCCCTGTGATTGCCAGACCTATTTGTTACAGCAGCTCAGCTTTTACTCTAATTAGCACAGCACTGTGCTCCACATTTGTAAGACTGGGAGCACTGTCTGAAATGAAGGTAAATGATATATATCTGAGATCACACACAAATAATCCCCATGGACCCTTGACTCATATTCACCAAACACTAATGTTTTTCTATATTTCTTTGGGAGGGGGAGGGTATACTAGGGAATAAACTCAGAGGCACTCGGCCATTGAGCCACATCCCCAGCCCTATTTTATAATTTATTTAGAGACAGGGACCCATTGAGTTGCTTAGAACCTTGCTTTTGCTAAGGCTGGCTTTAAACTCTCGATCCTTCTGCCTCAGCCTCCTGAGCCACTGGGATTACAGGCGTGGGCCACCATACTCAGTCCCTTATTTCTTAATCATCTGTCTATATATAAATATATTATGTGTGTATTTCCCCTTGAACTGTTTTTGAGAAAGTTACAGACATAAATACTTGAGTGTATATTTCTATCTAAAATGACACTCTTACAAAACCCTGGTAGTTATTAAATTCTAGGAAAAATAACATTGATAACCAGCTATTACATAATTTACAGGCCTTATTTAACTTTTCACCAGTTATCCTAATACTATCTTTTGTAGCAAAAGAAAGAAAAATTTGCATTACTCAAGAATTCAATCCAAGATCATCTGTCTCCTTCTCTTCAGGTTTGTCTTGTTTCCTCAAGATTCGATTTATTTATTTTTGCTGAAATCTCACAGAAGTAATGTGTTCTTATCACATTATATTTGATAGCAAACAATTCCATTTGTGCCATTACTGGTAATATTAACTTTGATTACAAGATTTCCTTTTGTGCTTTTTTTTCCCTGTGTAATAAAAGTGTTTTGTAAATAGAAAATGAAAGAAAGAAAAGAATTACTGCTTCTAAGCAATTTTGAAATCCTTCAGGACAAATTCCATTAGCTTCAAGATTTGGGAATTATCCCCTGGGTCTGAAGCTCTGCCCTTGGTATCATTGTATTTTTTTTTCCTTGAATGGTATCACATATTTGCAGGTACATATTTTTATTAGCCCACCTCCTGCCTGTAGAATTATGGGAATCCTAAAACTTTTCTTTATCTCATTCTACTTCTGTCCTTTTCAGTACAGTCTGGAAGTGCTTGTGATCACACACAATTCCCAAAACCCTTGTGATTCTCTTATGTGTGTCATAGAGATTAATGACAAAAAGGTCATTCTCAGATGTTTCCAAGATAACCCCTTCTCTATTCCTGGCTTCTGCTTAGATGGCTTAAAGTGTCCATAAGTCATTTCTAATCTCATCAAAGAACTCTAATTAAATAATAATAATTAGAAGGATCAAAAGGCTAGATATTTTAAAGTACTGACAAAAAAATTATCCAGCCACACCCTTGGCATTGTCTCCAGGGCACTCTTTCTTGACAATTGATCTCCTAATTTTAGTGTCTTTTGCAGTGAAAATTGGCTGAGAATTTCTCAAATCACTGGGTCCTGATTTATTTTTCTTAATACTTTTTCCTTCCATCCATTTCCTTTCCTATATTCTTAGAAGCAGTGGAAAGAAAAAAAATCTAGCATTTTCACCTTTTTGCTTTCATCACTAAGCAAGCAAGAATCGCCTTCTTCCAGTTGCCAGTTACATGTTCCTCATTTCCTCTCTGCTCTTCTCAGAGGTGTTTTTAGCATCCATTTTTTTTTTAACCAAAAGTCTGTTTATGACATTTAGGTATTTTCTAAAATAATACAGTTTTTATTTACCATGCTTCTCAATTTCCTCTGAGCCATCATAGGCAAAATCTTCAGTATAAAATTTATTTAGTCTTCCCAAGGTTCTCTAGGCCTAATCTATCATGTGCCTCAAAATTCTTCTAGCCTCTACTTACTACCCATTCCAAAGCCACATTCACATTTTGGTGTAATTGTTACATCACAACCCCATTTTTGCGTAGTACTGTGATAGTACTGTAATCTATTAGTTTCCTATTACTGCTGTAATAAATTGTTGCAAACTTAGCATCTTAAAGCAACACAAACTTTTATCATATAAGGGCCTACATCTAAAATGGGTCAAAAGGGTCTTCAGGAGTGTCCTGCTTTGGGAAGCTGTCATGTCGTCTTCCAGCTCCAGAGGCCTCCTGTATTCCTTGGCTTATGATCTATTCCTCATCCTCAGATTATTTTCTCTCCTCTCTGAATTCGGCTTCTATCCTTACACCTGTGCTCTCATTTCTGACTTTCCTGCCTTCCTTTTATAAGGACCCTACAATTACATTGGGCATAACCAGCTAATCCAGGAACACCTCCCACATCAATATCCTTAATTTAATCACATCTTCAAAGCAATTTTTATTCTGTAAAGTAACATATTCACAGGTTCTGGGGACTAGGATGTAGACATTTTGAGGTGGCTATTATTCCTTCTACCACCCAGCATGTGTTCTAAAGTCAGTCTGTGTCGTGTGGGGGCTCTGACTTGGGAAACAGATTTGGGGTTTGGCAGGTGGAAGAAGATACAAAATAGATAGTAGACATGCTTTATTCAGTGGTGGCCACAGCAACTAGCCAGCCCCCAGCCAGTTCATTTTAGTCCTCCCCTTAGCCTATTTCCTTTAGTTCCTTTTTATATGCAGGCCAAACAAAGAAAGCACACTACCAACAGGTTACATAGAGGGGTCCATGCTCATAAGTCAATGTTTATGACCTTGAGTCTAAGTTTCTGATCTTGACTAACCATAACATAGCCAGTTCCCAGCCCTGACAACACGTTAAATACATAACATAGGCTCCCTCACCAATACTTCTGGCAGGCTAACTACAGCCATTTTGAGGCCTGCCCCAACAGTATGTAATCCATAATGACCCACCCAAAAGTGGTTAAAAGGGCTGGGGTTGTGGCTCAGCACTAGAGTGCTTGCCTAGCACGTTGAGGTGCTGGGTTTGATCCTTAGCACCACATAATAATAAATAAAATAAAGGTATTGTGTCCAACTACAACTAAAAAATTTAAGAGTTAAAATAATTCATTGGTCCTTAGTGTCAATATCAATTATTATAGAGGACAATCGGTGGGTCAAAAAGCAGCTCCCATCCTAATTGGTAAGACATTGAATGTCCATTCTACTCCACATACAAACATATAACCTGAAAGGGTCCCAGTTACTCTGGTTTGAGACTTGTTAAACTTGATTTGGATCACAATTATGAATTTACTTTAAAAATAAATCCATGTCACTGAGTATTACAGCCTCAGTCTCCATTCACTGTACATCCTAGTGCTACTCAGGCGTCAGGAGAGGCATATGGTTTTGCACCATTCAGATTGAAATAATGTTGTGCTGGGCTGTGTGTTGGTCAACACTGATGGCATCAGAAACTGCAGAATCATTCAGGACCAATCGGGCTGATCTGGATTTTCTGTTAAGGAAAAGAAAGATATATTATGTTCATGAATTGTCACAGTAGAATCCTAAACAAACAAACAAAAAAGTCTATATAACTTGGTCCTCCTTATGTCCAGATCACCTTCCAGGAATGGCAAGAAGAATAAAAACTCTTGACAACCATGTTGAGTGATCAGACTGCCTTATTAAAATGTGTAGACCAGGAAAAGGTAAGAGACAGAGCTTCAGAAATCCTTCTGACCTGATTTTTGAGACTCCCATTCCAGCACTCGGCAATACTGCAGAGGGTAAGGAACATTGAATGTCCTTTAAATTCTTTGACTATGAGCCCATTGTTGGATGGTCTTTGCAAATGATGCAGAACGTCTAACACATGACACAATTTCATTTTAAGGGCCACAGTGGTGGGACTGGAGTTGGCTGATTGGATGGAATTGTAATACCATAACCCAAAAGAAATGTCAAAGCCATGAAGCAACAATGGGAGTCTCAAAAGGGACTCAAAGCTGTGACAGTCAATTTGCTAGGAACAGACAGAGGTAATGTCCCATGCAATGTGACCTACTTCACCACAGAACAAACAGACCAAATCTTGGCAGAATTGTGACTCCTGTGCAGTATATGGTATGCAGTCTGCATTAGAAACACACAGTTCTTTACTGTGCCCAGTCTGTGATGCTGGATATGTTACCCCTTTGACGAGGTACCAAAACCAAGTGGCAGTGACAGCAATCTGAGCCATTGCAGGCTCCATGAAAAGCTCAGTGCTAGTTGGTCTGATTAGAGAACAGGCCATTATGGCTGGCACAGTCACAAATGATCCAGACGGTCTGATTGGCAGATACAATTTATTTGCATGGTTTATGGCCCCAGAGAGGGGTGCCTTTAATCTGCCAGTCTTAGACGTCTAAATGGAAAATCAAGGAGCTAGGCCATTAGTAACAGGCCAAAAGTCAGAAGTCTTGAGAATATTGTCATAGACAAGGGTTTTGGCCTTCACCCTTTATGCTGCCTGTCCATAGTCATCCAAATTTTTCATTGCAGTTGGATGGTTGCTGCCACCTGGTGGACACCATCAGCTGTCGCCTTAGCCGTCCATCCCCAAACTAGGCCGTGTTAGAGATGAACCCAAGGTCCCCTAAGTCAGCAGCTGTTTCAGGTAGTGGAGTGAAGGATATTTTCTCCCCCGAAGAGATCACTGTCACTTTTTCGTGTAGAAATTAGTGGCATCTGAGATGCCACTACAGTTGCTCTTTTCCATTTGACAAGAGAGGCTGTTTAAACCTTCCCACCTTATTTTGTCAATCCAAGTTAATCTGTCCCAAAATAAGAGTAACCAACCTGAGAGTCGGAGGCTCCCATTGCCAAGACTCAGTCTCAATAGGAGCTTAGTAACATGCTAATAGCTGCCTTTAAGGAACATCAGAAAAGTAGAGCCATCATAATGAAACTAGTCTTCTCCTAGACTCTGGGTGGTCATTATCACCTAAACATATGCTAAGATTTCCATTCTTCACTCTTGAGTATTTTTTTTTTCTGTTTGACCTACTGGACAAGAAAAATCGCTCTGACATGTATGGGCATTCACAGCACAAGTCTGTAAAACACTATAACCCATAACACACTCAGCAGTGCAATCCAAAACAGCACATTGGATTGGGCCAGAAGTCTCACTCGGTAAGCCACATTAGCTTCCCACCCCCATTACCAGCAGTGTCCAAATCCCTTGAATTCAAGCACCAAGTAATCTAACCTGAGTGTATATCAGGGTTTGTGGCAACAGTCTGTGCTCTACTGGCTGAGAGGACAGAGGTTAAATGCTAGCAAGAGAGACCACACTACAGTGGGCTGGTAGGCAGGCCAAAGGAAACTTAGCCCTGAGCCTTTTTCAAACTCTCACCCCAAAGCCAGTGACTGAGCACCAGTACTGCTTCCTCCCTTATATGCTCCTGATGTCCAGTAGAGACCAGGGACTAGGGATACTTTTTTCCCTGCCTCTGTATACACCATAGCTATAGTTCCACCATGCTCTTCTGAGGGCCCTTGGAGACCGCTGTGCATAGCACTCCATTCTCTCAAAGACCTAGTCCAGCTGTGCAAGGGCCAGGTGCGTGAATGCAGAGCCTCTGCACTGGTAGGCCAGGCTCTTTGCTTACTTTTCCTTGTTTTCAGTTTATCTACACCAATGTTTTTGGTTGATGAAAACTCTATATAAAGTAGCGAAGTCTTCATCGCTAATACAAATTGCTTGACTTTGTGCACTCCTGGCTCAGCAGACGTAGACACGTGTCTTACAGTGGGAGCTATGGAGCTTGCTTGCCCACTGTCCTGATAACATTCCCTCCTCTGCCCACCAAGCAAAGAAAAAGACACAATCAAGCACCATATTGCTGCTTTGTTTAGTTTGACTTTTTGCAGCTTAACTTCTGGGCATTAATTTAAGTCAATTAACAGATAGGAAAGTGAGAAACTCTCTCCCCTCCCACTACCTTCTATACTCATAACCCTCCCCCACCCCCAGCCACTACTTGGGCAAGAATATTAGCTACCAGATTCCAGGGAGTTTTCTCACCTCTTGGAATCTGATTTATGGAACTCTTTCCCTTCTTCCAGAAAGCCATGTCTCCATCATCATGACATCCTTGCTACCCAAACTGTCACAGCTGCAATTTGAGTTTATCCTACCTTTATAAACTATTGGGTTAGTCCATTACTGTTTAATGGATGGTTGCTGAAGACAGAGTTGATCACTCACAGCATAACAAGTATATAGCATATGCAGTATTTTAGTCAGCTTTTTTGCTACTGTGACTCAAAGACCTGACAAGAAAAATTTTAGAGGAGGAAAAGTTTGAGGGCTCACAGTTTCAGAGGTCTCATTCCCTAGACAGCAGGCTCCATTCCTCAGGACTCAAGATAAGGCAGAACATCATGGCAGAAGAGTGTGGCAGAGGGGAGCAGCTCACATGATGAACAGGAAGCAGAGAGATCTCCACTCACCAGATATAAAATATATACCCCAAAGGCACAAGCCCCAATATCCACCTCCTCCAGCCATACCCTACCCACCTTCAGTTACCACTCAGTTAATTCCCATTAGGGGATTAATTCACTGATTGGGTTTAGGCTCTCATAACCCCATCATTTCACCACTGAATGTCCTTGCATTGTCTCTCTCAATGTCTTTTGGTGAACACCTAATATCTAACCCATAACATGCAGCATGTTGCTTGGTAGAAGAAAAACACAACTTCAAGAATCCACCACTTTTATAGTGAGCAGTAAACAAGACTGCTCTTTGACCCAGAGGGAGTCATGATCTCAAAGTGCTCACTGAAAATAAAGCGCTGAGAAATATCCTGGGCAAATAGAGGTCAGGACACATTCTTGACATACCCAGCACCACACATAAAAGCATAAGAGATCTATGAAGGAGTTTCTCCTAATAATAACCAGCCCTCTGGGAGGGGGGAAAATAATTTTCAAAGGTCTACATGGTAGCATTTTCCAAATTCCTGGTTTAAAAAATCTCACCATGGCTGACTTCAAGTTATTACTGTAATATCACTCAGAGCTGGGGAAAAACTAAACATGCGCTAAACTTGACCAGCCATTAATAACTCTTGCTTGAATCAATATTATTATGATTGTTGCCATTGACTTTTAAATGCATATCTGAATCCTTTGTTTATATGATTACAAATACTAAGCCAGTTTTCGAAATGTACCTCTGCATATCTTTCCAAGCACATATTATCATCTTTTTGTAGTTTGATTCCTTGTGAATACAAGAGCATTCCTTCTTTGAGGATCCTAAAGCAATTCTGAACTTTGGAGGGGAAACCTGGGTTATAGTCATAGATAAGAGAACTCAGAAAAGTAAAATGTTAAGAACCAGGATGTGACAGATAAACCTCTAGCTAGTAGGCAATCTCCCTCTTTTCTTTCTTTCTGCATCTTTAGTAAATGATTAAACCAGTGTTTGTAAATTTCTGAGTCTATGGTTATTTTCCACATTATCTGGGTTTTGATTTTCTTAACAGTATTTATCAATCTCTTAAATTTCCTACATTTTGTTTATGGTTTTTGTGGGCTTTTAACTCATCCATTAACTGTTTTCATTGTCTTTAGAATGAAAAAAAAAAAAAAAAGAATCCTGTCTATCTTGTTTACCACTTTATCCCTAACACCCAGACTAGTGCCTAGCATGTGAAAGATACCCAATAAAAATAGTATAAATAAATGAACTTTGATTCCTGATTTAGTACAATTCCACCTCATTATGTTGCCTTAGCATTCAGATGCTTTTTAGAAGGTGAGCATGGCAGATGGCAATCAAGGTGGCAGATAGAAGCTTTAAAGTTGCCTTCTTATAATTAAAACTCAATTGAGTTTCAAGTTAGCTTATATCCCAGTGCTGCTACTCATACTATGTGAAATCAAACAAATCACTAAACCATTCCATGCCTCAGTCTCTCCCAATTAAAATTCTTAAGGATCTCTGAAAGAAGGGCTTCAGTTTTCATTGTCTTCTTTGGGAACATGCAGCACTGGATATATACCAAGCACAGTCTCTGTCTCATTCTGATGACGTCCTTCTTTCGAGGGTCACAGGGGAGTAGAGATTAATATCTGTAGTTTTGTGTTTCTGTCACCCACTAGAGGTATTCCAAAATTCTGAAGATTCTTGGAAGGCAATTTCTCATCTTCTCTTTCATGAGGATTTAAACTATTACTCTGATAAGTTTCCTAAACTCCATTTTCCCCACCTACAAAAATGGGGCTAATAACACCCACATTACAGAGATTTGATTACAATTAAGTTATACAAACTTAAATGAGTGGTTCTCAAAGTGGAATCAGTGGACCAGAAATCCTGGTATCCCTGCCAGCTGGTAAGCAGTGCAAATTCTATTGAAGCAGAGATTCTGAAGTTGCCACCCCAACCCTGCCCAATCCCAAATGTGATGGGGACCAAAGTTTGAGAACCACTGACAGATAAAATCATCTGATGCTTGGTTGGCCTTCAAAAGTTTTTCACTTTTTCACTCACATGCATTAGTCACCCAAACCAATCCCTCCCAGCTAAGCTGCAGAATTACCTATCCTCATCCCATTTGGCAGATGTGAAAAATAGGTGGGAGGCAGAGGCAGATTCTCTGTGAATGCTGGCTCTGATAGCTATTGCTCTTCTCTACCATTGTCACAACATGTCTCAATGTTACCTCCATATTTATATTTTTATTATCTTTTCAATTGTCAGAATTGGCTCAATAGACCATTTTATGTGTAATATGTGTAACTAGCTGGTTGCCTATAAGGCTGAATTCTAAGAAGGCCAGTAATGCTGGGGGTTAGTAGCTTCAGAGTCATTCAGTCCTGGACTAACATTATGCAGATAGTATTGGATGAATTAGTCTTTGTGAAGTCTGACTTTTCAAGTGAAAAATGAAGCTAACAAGAATAAAATCTTCTCATATTGTCTCCTATAGGCCAGGTGCCCTGTTAGGTATTCTATATTTGGTATACAGGGCAGGTCTTGGTCTTTTTATAACCCTTTTATGGGAACTAGCCAGGATGCCACAAGAACTCCATTAGTTCCTCCCAAGGGTAGAAAATCCAGTGACCTAATCACCTAGCACTAAGCTCTACCTATTAAAGTTTCCACCACCTTCCCAAATCACCAAATTGGGGACCAACTGTCCAATACACAAACTCTTGGGGAAAACGATCAAATCATATTCAAACCACAGCAGTATACAATGAGTAATTAAAGCCAAAACAATGATCTTTTTTCTTTAAGCATATTTAAATACTTCTAATGTTTTCAAAATTATTTTGACATCCAGAACACATCATATCTTTTTCATTGTAATTAAATAATAGCATAGACATTGGGAGGAAAACAGGATTTAGTTAATAACTAGATTTTCAACACAATATGTCAGAGTGCCTCAGATCCATTAAGTACACAATATCAGTTGGAAAATAGGGTTAATTTTGCTGCAGCTTTAAAGAAAATGGAAATAATTTCTAAATGGTAGTGTGTCTATACCTTGATGGTAGGAGATTCTTAGTTCATACTTAATTGAAAAGGCAAGTCACTGTTGAATTTTGAAAATCCTGTAAGAGTTTTTAAAGTAATTTAATGTAGCATTTTATGGTTGCTTTTGTAGTTTCAAATTCGCGATGGATATCTGGGGATGTATGTGCCTTCAGATCCCTTAGATTTAATCAGACTTCTCACTTGCTTGCTTGCATAATGGTTTATGGTACCTTTGATGATTTGCAGCCAACCTAGCACTTTTAATAATTTACTGTAAAAGCATTTAATTTTTAATGGACAAGAATGGGTTAGAGGTAACTTCTGTGTTATAAGTGCTCTCCTGAAGAGTGGGAAAAAGAAACAGTATATTTAAATTCCAAACATTATTGAAAAGCCTGCGCCTTTTATTACCCAAATCAAATGCATAATTGAAAAACATACCTAACCCAAAATTATTGTTCATGCTTTATTTAATCATAAGATAGCATCATGAATGCCAAGCTATCATGAGAACATTTTTTTCAAATTCTCATTTTTTCCTTACCCTTCATACTGTTTTCAATCTTCTGTCTGACTAGAAAAAGAACATACCTTTTCTTCTTTTTTTTTTTAACTAAGAAAATCCCAATGAAAGAATGGTTTGTAATGTCTGGTCCATAAAAGAATTATTTTATATTCATTTTCCTTCAAAGGTTTTCTAAGATCTCCATATAATGTGCATACCTAGGAATGATTTCACAAGCAGTCTTAAAAATATCAGTTTCCATGTGGAAAGAAAAATGGGAAGATGCCAGGATAAATATTTTTTTTAAGACTTGATGGAGGACAAAACATATCTTGCCTTCAGAGGCACATAAAACAAAAAATGTTGCAATCACTAAATAATCCCTTTCTCAGATATACCATGTGTAAAAATAAGAATGGCTTCACAGATGATTCCCCAGAAAATAGTTCTAACACTCTGCTGCTCTGGAAACTCTTCTACTTGTCTAACATTCCACAGCTGACTGTCCCCAAGCTTACCCTGAAATGGGCTACAGGGAAAACTCTGATGGTCAAGACTCCAAGTCTGTGAGCTCTGTTGCTGGAACACCTTTGGAATTCAGACGTCAGAGCAGTTGTTTGAGAATGTGAAACTCATTCTCTTTGTTTTGGCTTTCGAATAGTGTTAAGTCTAAACCCTGTTCCAGAGGTTTGGCTCCCAGGAACTCTTAGGCACTTAGCCAAGGAGTTTGTGCCCTGTCAAAATTACCCCATCTACAGATGAAAGTTTGAGGCTCCAAGTGCATTTCCAGGCTTGGTTTCCTGGAATGAACCTGCAGGTGCAAGATTGAGCTGGTTAACAAGGCCTCTATCGACTGTCATGGTCTTCTGGCTTTCTGGTAGGAGTTATCTGTAACAATTCTTTTCTCTATTAACCAGATTTTCATCTCTACCCCAGCTAATGAACAGAAACTTCCAAGTCAAGTCAATTTTCCCTCAGATTTGAGGAAGGGGGAATTGCTCAAGAGCACCTGAGTTGGGTGACCTACCTTTACCAATCGCAGTCGCATATATTTTTCTTTCCTTCGGGTCTCTTCTTTATCTCATAATACCAGTACAAACTTTGGGAAGCAGATAGCCCACCAATATTTGCATGAAGAAATTATAAGCTAGATAAGTTGCCCAAGGTTATACAGAGGGTGGAAACTAGAAATGTAAACTCCCTGATTTTTAAATCAAGTGCTTTTCCCATTATATCATCTGGTCTCACTCTCTTCGTCTGTCCCTTTCTTCCACTCCTCCCTCCCCTCCCCAACTACTTTCCATTTAGGGGGTTTGTTTTTGTTCATTTGATTGTTTTAGACCTTCCCAAGGTGCCAGGGTTAACCATGAGCGGTACTAAAAAGAATTAGATGGAGGGAGCAGGTGTTCCTGTCCCCAAGTGAATAAATCTTTCTGGCTTAACCCTTTTTGTCAATCTTCCTCTTCCAATCAGGGGTCCTACCTCAAAAAAAAGAGTTGGCTTTGCCCTGCCTGACTTGCCAGCCTAGTCTTCAAAACAGAAACATAATTAAATTTCTTGAGCATACTAATTTCTCTTAATGTTCTATACCAGGCTGTGGGTTTGTGAACCATCTTCAACAGAACAGGAAAATGCAAAAAAGATGTTATAAATGTAGCTTTCTAGCCAAGCCTCCGTCTTGCTTAGGAATGCTTACATTATCCCAAGGTTATGGCAACCAAACACAAAGTGATACACCAGTGTTAACATTGGTATTACAGACCAGGAGGGAGACAGCTATCTTTATACAGTACATCTTTAAAAATATTTTTTAAATGAAGGAAAAGAGAGGGAAGGAGGAAATAAAATATGCTCAAAGCTTGATAAATATTAAACTAAAACCTGGAATCTACCAGGAAAAAGCTTTAAAAATTAAAAAGGCTAAAAGCTTACAAACTTCCAGAATTAAAAGGTCTGACTCTGTTATGCTATGTTTTAATGAAACATAAAAAGGTCCATAAATTTCAGGTTCTTCTATAGCAGTTAAGAAACAAGGTAAATTCTGAATTATGGACTGATAGTATAGATAAGAAAAATGTTTATGTTATGAATGGGTACTGGAATGTTTTATATGTACCATTCATGTCTATACAAGGGGAAAACAGTCTGAATAACAATCTTGTATTTTTTCACAGAATAATTGATTAAACACTTCACATCAGAGTTGATCTCAATTCAATCAACTGTATGGAAATTAGTCAGTATAACATTAAAAAGTACTTAACTCAAAAGGGTTCATTCATTTATCACACATAAATACACCAGAAAGATAATTTTTCTGCCAAAGCCCCCAGACTCTACTTATTGACTTACTCGTTCATTCCACAGGTATTTGTTGATTTTTCAACAAGATGGGCACTTTGTAGGGCACTGGCAATAAAAAAAAGCACACCCTTTAAAAGAAAGGAGATTGAACATGAGAAGTGGAAAAGAAAAATAATCCAGCTCATGATCTGAACATTATCAAAGATTTGCCAAAAGGAAAAAAAAAAAAAAAACCTATGGGGGTAAGAGATAAGAGGAGTATTCATTCTAGGGCAAGTGGAACAAGTTTCAAAGAGAAAGTAACATCTGAGCCACGACTTCAAAGGTGACAGGGGTTCACTACAGTTTCTAATGAAAATCAAACCCCAAAACTAAAAAAGGAAGAGGCAAGTTTAGGAATACCTTCCTTAGAACAGCATTTCCCAATTACTTATAGACCTTACTTGGTAGAGTGGAAAGGACTTTATGGTGAAGAGAAAGTTTAAGAAATGTGAATTCTAAATTAAACGGTTTCCTTTACAGCAGGACTTCTCAGCACCTTTACATCTCACAAAATTTATGTCCATCAAATACATGAAATGATACACCCAAGGTTACATTGGATATTCCACAGACATATACCTGCAGTGAAGAGGAGCTAATGGGAGTAGAAATCTAGAGAAGAGAAACGTATTATGCAGTAATTCCTGGGTTTAAGGCTCTTTTCTTTTTCTTTGTTTTATTGGTGTATTATAATTACACACAATAGTGGGAAAGCTCCCTTTTCTTGATACAAGTTGATGGTCTACTTTTCCAAGTATACACCTTATGTCTGTATTTTGGTATGTATTCATAGAATTACTCTCATGCATGTTTTAGACTAAGATAAAAAAAAAAAAA
Organism: Marmota monax; assembly: GCF_021218885.2. Classification (NCBI taxonomy): domain Eukaryota; kingdom Metazoa; phylum Chordata; class Mammalia; order Rodentia; family Sciuridae; genus Marmota; species Marmota monax. The sequence goes on along the minus strand of NW_026693933.1, from coordinate 10,792,832 downwards.
GTGGTCATGTACTCCACTAATTCTGGAGTCTCTCTCTCTCTCAAAAAAAAGTAGAATTTGGTTTCAACATACCATATATACAAACAGAGGTTTGATAAATTGTGGTATAAAGGTATATTAAGAATTGTAATGCAAAAAAAAATTATGAATGTAAAGCACTCCACTATTGTCATGTGTGTAAGAAATAAGAATAGCTTGCTACTTTTTTTATTAACATGTATTATTGTTAATATCAGCACTGATATCATTCTCATTCCAAAATGGTTGTGGTTGTCTTATAGGATTCTAGAGTATATGCCACCCTTCTTTCTGGCTTTCAGTGTTATAGGAAGATTGGAAAACCTAGAGGAAAATGACTGAACAATGAACCTGAATGTAATTGGTAGTTATAGGCTAGATAACTATACTAAACAGAAATTACTTTCATTCTTTGTATAATGATCAGCAAATAGATTAACAATTTCATTCTTCCCTTTATACCCACTTCATGTATGTGGAATATTATGTGTTGAGTTACACTTTTTTATTTGTTAAAGTTCAATATGAGTATATTTTAAGAATTACTAAATATTAATAAAAGTTAAGAAGGGAAATGCAGATGGCCTGGATTACATAGTGAAAGATGAATGACTCGGCCACTGTTCCTATGAGCAGAACTCCAGAAATTACAGATAAAGGAAGGCTTCACACCTGCTATAGGACCCTATTTAAAACATGTACTAGCTGGATAATAGTCTGGAAAAGAACGATTCAATTAATGAAGGGAGATTTAGATCTATGACTTACATTCTCATGATGAATCCTCTATTAATATTAAAATTCTATCCATCATATTGAAAATTTCCCTGAAGAGTTTTTAACATGTCCCTGGTAGCTACCTTAATGTGTAAATCACTGCCATCCCGAGAGGCCAGTGTGGAATCTCTGTTTATAACCTTTTGTCCATTATGCTTTTTCATTTTAGAAAACAGAAAGCCATCATCTCCTTAGATTGGAAGTGTGCACATCGAACTCGCCAACACTCTCCGTCAGCTGTTCAGCATTATTTCCCCTTTTCCCTTTTGTTTGCTCATAGTAAAATTAGCAGCACTAAGAAGTCTACTCTCGTAGGCTTAGGAAACTTGGCTCAAGCTGTTAGTACAAGCAATAAATGCTGGCCAGCTTCTATTTTGTATCCTGTAAAATGTTGGATACCGTAGCTCAGATTCTTTGGTCCGTGGCCACAGTCTGCAAATGTCACATTTCATCAAAATCACTTCAGCAACTGTTGTTCACAGGCAAGTCCAGAGAGAGGGGAGAGAGTGATGCAATGGGATCACATGGGACAGGAGGTCAAGTCTCTGGGTACTAATTTACCATGCAGTAAGAATAATGCTGCCCCTGGTTCTCTAGTGCGACAATCTGGAGCCCTCCAAATTTAACACTTTTGAGATTTGGGGGGATGGAGAAAGAATAACAAGCTAAGAATCATTTAATAGTTTTCTTTCTGGCACAAAACCTACCAGCCTTCCAAATGATTCTCCCCTCCCTTCCAGCCTGCGTTGCACTTCCTCTTCCTCCCACCCACCCATGCGCTGATTCATTAACTCTGCAAAATTGCAGTAGCACCAACTGGTAACCGACGTTGACTAGGAGCTTCCTGGGCTGAGGACTCGGCCATCCATGCTGAACATTTATTCACATTTTCTCCAGATGGGCAGTTGAGAAACTTGTCTGGGCCACTGAATAGAGAGCACATGGCCACAGAGTGCTGCACTTCACCTCCTAGCTCTGTTCTGTTCCAGAATGTGGCTGACCCACATCACCTTCCCCCATTCCAGCTCTTCACAACTGACACCTCAGAAGGCTTCCCAGAGTGAGCATGTGTGTCCTTTGCTTGAGCACCCTCCTGAGGGAGAGGGTAAACACAACTCGGAGCACCCCAACTTCCTTTGTTAGTCTGTTGTCCAAGAAGGGTGTGGGACAAAATGGCCCCCACCTCTTAGATGGAGAGCAACTACTGCTAGCAATGCAAGGGGGAAATTACCTGATAGATTTTTTTTTCATTCAAAAACTTTATAAATTTTTAAATCTCACTTTTTCAAAATGAGCCATAAATGGGTCAAATGATACCGAATAGTAAAATGGATGTGATATGAATTCTTTATCATTATGGAAATGGTAGCTTCCTTATTGGTCACATGAGTCACGTAATGTGTAATTCCCCGTCTTGGGTCATTAATAATGGATACACAGTTATCAAATTGTTCTAATGAACACTTCTAAAATACTTTCTGTCACTGGAAGCAAATATTTTATTGTAGACAGATATGCTTGCAGGGCTGAACTAGAATGCCCCATTATTACTACTTCTAAATTTAGTGTCAATACTGTCAAAAAAGGACAGAGCTATGAAGCTAATTATCAAAGGAATATACTTACATTTGGAATTAAACACAAGAGTCTTATTTTTACTAACTCCACATAAATATTCCTTAGTGATCTCCACAAAGTTTGTCATAAATAAAGAAAGGAAATTTTGTATTGTATTTCCGAGGAAGACAACCCAAGTATTGGTGGAAAATTTCAAAATCTGTCAACTTTGTAGAAAACTTTCTTGCTCAAAAATCAGTGAAGCTCTCTACTCTATTTCATAGAAATTACTTGACCTTAGTAAACTCAGTGAGAAGAAATGGGGCAAGCAAAATGCAAGTATTGCCATTGCAAAATAAAGGGTGTGAAAATAAAGGGAAAGAGGCCCAACTTGAAAAGAGTTTATGATCATTTAGGGACTGAACCATCTGGTCTTGAAATCCTCAGGACAGTGCTTCCTATCTGGTGTGAGCATAATGCTGGAAACGGGAGCACCTTCAAATGCCAGAGAGGAACACCTGAGCCAAGCCTTTCACCTGCCAGGGGAGAAGGGGAACTCACAGGCTTTCACCATTGGCACTGCTTTTGATGGATATATGGAGAAATAGCTGGGAATTTTGCCCTCAGCTGCCCCACGGGAAGAAAGAATTTGTTTTGTTTGGGGTTTTATTTTTTAACCATCAAAACCCCACATCAGCTACAAAAATATCACACAAGAACACCTGCTTGCAAAAACAAAGACCCAGAAGGCACAGCTTGAAAGTATGGTTTATGGCTATCACCCTCTTAGGATGGAGAGCTCCTCAGCATCTTTACAGAGAAATACCTGCACTGTCACAAAATGGCTAAGTCACCCTCTGATTGCAGGTCAGAATGGGGGTTTTCATCAGGCAGGGAAACAGTTTCCCTCTGTACAGGAAATAATTGAAGTCAGGAAAAGAAGAGTCCAGATTATCCCTTGCACTCTATTGGACACCTTTTGTTATTGTCTTCCTAGTAGTGCCACTCATCCCATCTCCTCTCCCAGCTTTACAGCAGAATCTTCTCTGTTAGTGGGACAGCCCCCAGCCACAAGTTGGTTCAGGGTGGGGCACCTTATATACACTGAGGCAATTAGAGTGCCTCCCTCATACTTTGAATCTGGAATTGAGAAAGATAAGGCAGTTTTTCAACTCAGAAGGTGCTGACAAATGGATAGAGAAGTTTAAAAATCTAGATAGTGGTAGGAGAGGATGGTAAAACAGATGCAGAGTAAAGAAAGGAGAATCTAAGAGAAGTCTTGTCAGTGATTTTGAGTCCTTGGCTACAGATTTTCTGGCCCAAAATCCCATTCATAATACATCACAGGATCCTTATAATAAATACCTGATTTTACTTGAACATATTAGAAACTTCAGTAACATGTAACCAAGGAGTCCTGAGTAACATACCAAGTAAAGGAGAGGTTCATTTTGCAGCTGTGTCAATAGGAAAGTTTCAACTTCCAAAGCATTTACATGAATGGAAAATTGCTTAATAGGCAGGGAGGTCCAGCATGAACCCACTGTGATTTCTCCCCTATTTTATCTCTCCCCAAGTCCTGTTTAGCCTGTATATTAGGTCTCCCCTGGATTCTGGGGCTCCTTCTTCCTTGATATTTTTATCCAGTTAAGGTTAGATTAGGATATATAAAGTAATTTTGAGGTGGTAAATATAAATAAGCAAATCGGCCTCAAGAGCTATTCTACAGCTCTTGACCTAGAGATTAGAGAAGGAGGCATAGGGAGTGATCACTAAATAGCCACATCACTTCTCCATGGTAGATCATTGTCTGTTCCTATCAATATCTGTTCCTATCAATAAATCAGAGCTGGAGCAGCTCTAAAAGGGCTGATCAGCCAAAGTCCACCATTCTAAGATACTCTGGGTCATTTATGTCTGTGTTTATAATAGACTATTGTCCCTTGAGCTTAAATGCCTGATTGTGCCTCTAAATTTGCTCTAAAACCTTTACCAACTTTACCTATTTTCTTTTTATTATAGACTCTCAAAGGGGAAATATCTGATCTCTTAAATTCACCAATTTAAAACCTGGTAAGATTTAAAACCCAATATAGAATTAAATCCATTAGGTATTTAATGAGGATAACATTAACATTTATTTAGCTCATTTAACCTCAATTAGTATAGAAACTTTCAGTCTATAATTTGCCTTTTAGAATCAAAAGATTGCCAGAAAATCTTCTTTAATTAAATTTATGCCCAAAGTCACTGTAGGTTTCAAAGTGTATTTTTAAGTGCACCTTCAAAGACAATAGTGACAATCTGGCTGAGGGGTTTTGTGCTTTCTTGCTTGGAATTGGTTGAGTTTTATTTGTCATGGAATTGGTTGAGTGTAACCAACAGAATTGCTATGCTGTGATTCCTGGCTGCATCATGTACATACCTCTTTGAGGCTCCAACCAAACCAGTGTTGAGGGAAAGGTTAAACCCCTCCTCAATCCTGAAGTCCAGTCCTTATGACCCAAGTGATAGAGGCACCTGCTGAGTCTCAGATACAAACAGGAGCTAACAGTCAAAGCCAGAGAGGCAGGTGGTATTGCCAAAGTCAAAGGACTGGAAACAGGAAGAAGGTCACATGGCTGTTGTGTTGAGGCAAGAGTGGTCAGAGGTGGGCCAGGTCCTACTCAGAACCTAGGCAAGTACGTTGCTGCTGGGCACCATTGCAGAAGCTGTTACCTGCAACATACAGGAGCACAGGCAGGAATAACATGACTTCCTATTAAAAATAAAAAATGAACAACCACCTATTCATGGGTATATTCCAATTAGCCCCCCTTCTGTAGTTACAAAAGAGCATCTGGGAAGTAGGCCTTAGTCATCATGTGCATTCTGGTTACATATTTGCCTTCATGCCTATGTTTGAGAAGGGAAACCAGGTGTCCTTGCAAACATCCTCCACAAGCTACATCAGTAGGTTCCAGCAACAAATTTCCTCCCTAAGGGAAGTGTAGCTAAGCCAGTGGAAATGAGTACCTAAGGATTAGGTTGGGGCCTGCCTAAGCTCTTCAAAGTCTTATATTTTCTTTTATATTAAATTATTATTTGAAAAGCACATTCTACATCTTAGAATTCTTCTTAACCCAATAAAACAAAAACCCAAAAAATAAGCCATTACCTCATTCTGAATAACTAGATGGCTGCTGACTTATTTTAAAAATATCAAAACCAAAATGGGCCCAAAACAGAAAAAACTCCCAGTAAAGGTCTTGGTTTCCATTTCCTACATTTGTATAAAAGCTATGGGTCGTTTTAACTAAACATCTGGTCTTTGTCCCTCATGTACAAAATTCTAAGTTTTCTGGACTCTTTGGCAAGAGGTACCATAACCCCCTGCCAGGCCAGTAAAAGTCACACATTCTTCCTGAGAGGGAAAAAATGTCAATAAAATGAAACATTAAAAAACGTAAAAGCTCAAATTGGAAAGCTGTTGCTAGAGAGGCTGCCTCCTCCTCAGTCTTGGACAATTGCTTTTTTAAAAAATTATTTTTATATATAACAGCAGAATGCATTACAATTCTTATGAAAAATTGTGCTCTATACGTTTAATATCTCTAGTTGTATGCAAAGTATATTCCATACCAATTCATGTCTTCATACACGTACTTTGGGTAGTAATGACCATCACATTCCACCATCACTTCTAACCCCATGCCCCCTACGAATTTCTTATATATATTCAACAATCAGAATTACCTGAAGGACTAACTGGAGATGGAGTGGTAAGTCATGCCTAGTACAAATATTTTAGGAAGTTCAAAATTAAACTAATAACATAATTTAAATTGTGAAAAAGCCTAGTAGTTCTCTGTTTAAACCTTTTTTATTTATTTATTTATTTTTATTATTGTTCAAAACATTACAAAGCTCTTGACATATCAGGGCAATTGCTTTTTAAAAGTTTTTGAACATTAGGGCTGGGGATGTGGCTCAAGCGGTAACGCGCTCACCTGGCATGAGCTGGGCGCTGGGTTCGATCCTCAGCACCACATAAAAATAAAATAAAGATGTTGTGTCTGCCGAAAACTGAAAAATAAATATTAAAAAAATTCTCTTTAAAAAAAAATAAGTTTTTAAACATTACTTATCATTTGGAAGATCTAATGCTGATACAGATGGTTAATATATTGCTCTAAAATATGTCCATTTAATATACAGGCCTTGCAGTTGAGTCAACCTTCTAGAATAAATCATGTGAATTAATTTTTATAAATATTTAATGTTTATTCTTGTACAAATTTGTTCTTTAAGTTACCGTTTTAGTCAGCTTTTTTGCTGCTGTGACTAAAAGACCTGACAAGAACAATTTTAGAGGAGGAAAAGTTTATTTGTGGGCTCACAGTTTTAGAGGTCTCAATCCATAAAGCGGCTCCATTCCCCAGGCCTCGAGGTAAGACAGAACATCATGGCAGAAGAGTGAGGGAGAGGGAAGGGGCTCACAAGATGATCAAGAAGCAGAGAGAGAGAGAGAGAGAGAGAGAGAGAGACTTCACTTTTCCAGGTACAAAATATATACCCCAGGGGCCTGGGGTTGTGGCTTAGCGGTAGAGTGCTTGCCTTGCATGTGCAAGGCCCCAGGTTTGGTCCTCAGCCCCACATAAAAATAAATAAATAGAATAATGGTATTGTGCCCAACTACAGCTAAAAAATAAATATTTATGTATATACCCAAAAGGCATGCCCCAAAGCCCACCTCCTTCAGCCACACCCTACCTGCCTTCAGTTACCACTCAGATAATCTCCATCAGGGGATTAATTCACTGATTGGGTTAAGGCTGTCATGACCCAATCGTTTTACCTCTGAATTTTCTTGCCTTGTCTCACATGTGAGCTTTAGAGGGACACCTAATATCCAAACCATACCAGTTACTTTGACTAGAGTTGAATTTCTACTGAATTTCTGCAGACAAAGAGGGATACTCTTTGTCTCACATTCACATCAGCACCTTTCCAGGGCCTGTCATTGTAATTTGTCATGGTAAAAAAGCATAGAAGTGAATATGATCCTGCCATCAAAATATGACAAGCTCATTATAACAAGCCCTTCATAAATCTTGGAAGCAAAGGCACTACTCTACATTCTTTAAATAATTTATGCTATTTGCATGCATTGTTTTTATTTGGAAGAAAGGCAGGTATTTCTTTCTGCCACACTTACTATATAATTCATTTCAGCATTAATACCTCCACCCACCTTTTAACTAATTTCAGGCCTTTTTTTAAAAAACAAATGGTTGTAAAATACTTTGCAAACATGAAATGGAAAAATAAAACTCTAATGACCATAAATTCTTCCACACAACACAACAATTGAATTATGCTTAGATGGAAAGGAAGAAATAAGCATTGTTAAAAGGCTGGAAGTAAATTTCTAGGCTGAGGGTGAGAAGAGCTCTATAACCAGGTTCCCTGGGCTATGAAACTAACCACCTGTTTCATGGACCCCACCATGGCCTCTGGAAGCATCATGGATCTATGTGGGGAGCGAGCTGCCCCTTAGACACAAAGATTTAAACAGAAACTTGCAGCCCACGGCAAAAAACAATCTCTTATTTTAAGTATTTCACTAGAAGTGCAAATAGACTAGAGCTTTACAAAATCTTAAATTCAAACTCAAATCACGTTGGTTTCTGATTGGTAGAAATGATTTGAGCCCCTTGCTTACACAAGGCACAGAAAAAAATAAGCAATCTGGAACACTTTTCTGTCCCAAAGTTTGCCTAGGAGACTCTGGGGCATCATCCAGAGTCGTTCTTGGAGTTGTGCAGACCCTTTTTACACCCTTCCTGGTGTCTGGGCACAATCGATGCCCATAACACAGCAAGACCCAGAAGAATAAACTCAATGTACTAAGCTGCATGTTAACTGAGAATATACCTAGACTCACATTCTACCTACGATAGCTGAATGCTCATATATGGCTCTCAGTCTGGGAAAGTCTTAAAAGTGAAGCCCCAACATGATAATGTTAAGACATTCTAATTTCAGAACAAGCCACAAGCTTAAGCTCTAATAAGGTATAACTTACAGTAAAGACAAAAAACTCTTGAATGGCCCAAATGGAAGAAATAACTAACAACCAACTTCAGTTTAATTTCTATTCACAATATAAATGAAAAATGTACTCATTCATTCAGAAATAAAATATCCTAAGCATTCTTGCAATAGGAAATGGAAGTACCACTGCAATCTGCACAAACAAGTTCCTGCCCTCAGAGTTTATCGAGCAGTGAAGGGAACAGGACAAGGCAGAGTGACAAGAAGCATGATCAGTGAAGAAAACAGAGCTAGCAGAGCTGCAAGCCCAGGAGAGACTTTGTACAGCATGTGATGCCTCAGCTGAGACTCCAACACTGGATATGTGTAAGGACAGAGACAAGTGGACAGATGTTCCATGTGCAGAAATATCACAGGCAGGGGGCTGGTGGCAAGAAAAATCACGTGCGTCTGAAAGAACAGAAGGAAGTTTGTAATAGAGAATTGGTAGAGTTGGTGCCAGAGAAATAAGCAGAGGTCAGGTCAAAAGAGCTGTGGGGAAGGAATTGGAGAAGACCAAGAAAAGGGTCTAGAGAAGAGAAAATGATGGATTAGTTAATTGCCCCAGGGATGAAGAAAAGTGAGCATATATAAAGGTACTTAGAAGTCAAGAGATTAGACTTGATTGGGCACATTAGAATAATCACTAGTGTTCAGACTTCTTGGGTTCAAGTCCTTACTCTGCCACTTATAAGAAAAGTGACTTAATTTCCTTTTCTGAATCTGTTTCCCGCCTGTAGAGTAGGAACAAAAATAATACCTGCTCGTGGGATTATTATGAAAGATAAATAATGGCTATTTTTTAATGTAATAACTCAAAACTAGAAACAACACAATTGTTTAATGAGATGTGGGAGAAGGGAGAGGAAATAGTCAAGGATCTCACAAAGGACATTGGTTTGGATAAATGAATGGAGGATAGTAACCACGGCTGTTACCTTTTTTTTTTTTTTTTTTTAAGAGAGAGGAGAGAGTGTGTTTTTAATATTTTTTTTTCAGCAGACACAACATCTTTGTATGTGGTGCGGAGGATCGAACCCAGGCCACACACATGCCAGGCGAGCGCGCTACCACTTGAGCCACATCCCCAGCCCCTGTTATCTATTTCTTGCCTCTCAGCTCCAAATCTACCCTTCAATGCATGCTTTGAGATCATGGAGATGACCCTGTGAGCATTCCTCCTTTGCAGCTGGAGCAGTTTCATACTTTATTAGTAAAAGGCACTGGAGGGACACTGCAACAGAAGACTTCTCATGGTTAAAATGTGTTTTTATTTGCTTCTTTGGGCTCCTATACCTGGCTGCCAGCAGTGCACAAGGGGGACATGAAAGGTGCTCACCCCCATCAAATTTCAACAATAGATTCCTAGAATTCTCAGATACCCCAGAATCTTACTGCCCAGTCTTTCACCTATAAGTTGTTTCCTGCTGTGGACAAACTCTGGCCTGGGGCAACCCACCATACTTTTGCCATCCATACTTTTTCCAATATTGATTGAATTCTGACCAGTTTGTTCTTTCCTTGTATACTTATCCCACCCCCATTCCTAGTGTATTCTTTACCCCTTTAGAGTTAATCTCCTGTTATAATTTGAAATTGCATTAATCATTCCTTGATCAAATTACTATGTTTTTTCTGCATCCTAATTAGACCCTGACTTATGCAGTACTAGTCATTGAAGAAACAGAGGAGAAAGAAAAGGTACTGAAAAGATAAGTTCATTATATCCAAAACGCAATTTGACATGCTTTGGGACATCCAAAAAGCACTGTCTGATAAGAAACTGAGTACTGGGGGGACTAAAGCTCAGAAGTGTTCAAACTTAGATGCAAGCCTTAAGTTTTCTAAAATTTTAGCAAATAAAGCATGTATTTAAATACCAAAGTAAGGGAGATGGATTTTTAAAAATGTTTCGCATGCTCATACATCAATTCAAGAAGCCCCAAACCAACTGTGTGTGTGTGTGTGTGTGTGTGTGTACTTGCACAATTCACCCATGGTTTATGGTGCTTTCATACTGTGTATGTTGGTAAGGTTATTCTATGTCTGCTAACATTTTCAAAGCAAAATGAAGATATGATTAAAAACAGCCAAGCCCTATATTAATGAGATCATTTTAAATGTAGTTCAAACTTGGAAGCCTAACCTGGTAAGGCAGGAAAGCAATTAGTTATATGGGCTACTTTGGATGTTGATTAGAATCAGAAAAACTCTAACAGATGTGCCAATACCCTAAGTAGCAAAAACCTGGTGGAGTGCTTAAGTTCCATGTTATTTAAAAAGGACAACTAGATACAAACAATTTTGAAAGTGACCTAGGCTGACGCCTTCTGTTTCTTTCCTGGGTGTGAACATGGTGCAAGGGGACAAGTTTTGTTGACCATCCATTTGTCAAAAGTTTGGATCTACTGACCACAAAAAAAAGAAAAAGAAAGAAGTTCCATCAGCAGTTTGCAAAAGAACAATTTGAAAGAGAAGTATATTAAATCCTCAGGGAAATTAAACCCAAATAATCCAATAACAGCATTACAAAATTAACACTAGACTATGAATTGAATTAATTGCCTCCTACTGTGGGGATTTTGGGCAATCACAGATCAAAACAAATGAAGCCCATGAACTCAAATGTCCTAAGAGAGGACATAGGCAAGTGTGAGGCTCAGGCATCACAAGAGTTTACCCACCATGTTTTCCAACTTTCTGGCTTATTCTGGAGATCTTCAATATAGAAAAGGGGCTTCATTTCTGCCACCTCACACCTCAAAGTGTGTACACAGGGGTGGTGGGAGAGGTTAGAGGTGGTACACTTGACACTACAGAAAGACTGTATGTTTTTGTTAATTCACCTCCAGAAGGGACCTCTAGAAGTACCTGAGTGTTGGAAATCCATGAAAGGCCATTTCCCTTGTGAGAGTTGAAGGGACCAAGGGGACCTAGTAATAGCTTCTATGAAACCAAAACAGTCTAGTGATAAGGCGGGGCTTTAAAAATACCAGTCAGCTGCTCCAAGAGAGACTCACGGTGGTATTTCAGTAAATACACATTTATTTCTGTAAATTCTCATTTAATGCCATGATGTCATCATGGCTGTGGTAAAAGGAGATTACCTAAATAATATAGGCCCTGGGAGAACAAATTTAGCATGTGTGTGACTTACCCAACCTGTGCTAGAATTCTTTAGGACTTTGAACAGGAAGGTAGGATGAGGTATCTTGATAAAAATAAAATCCTGGTGATTTATGCAGTTTTACCAAATAAGCCCCACAGGGCCAATCCTAAGGGCCTTGACTACCTGCATCTTCTCCTGAGATGACCAGTTTGTCAAAATGCCTAATGAATATTTGTTCTTCTGCTCATCCTTCACAATACAGCTGACATTTACTCTTGAAGCTTTTTAATAACCAAACAGCATTTTACAAAAAGAATTAAGTCAAGGCATTTTATTGGGGTATTGTGTGACTTATAATTCTTTTCACATTCTCAATTGTTTGACATCTGAAAATACTATGCCTAATTCTTTTGTGTGAATTTTTAAAAAATGTATCTAGCATGTATTGAATTCTTCTTATTTCTATTCCTCAAAAAATGACGTAAACACCAGAAACAAAATACTTTTTATTTAAGCTTACAGAAATGAAGCATCCTGTTTATTTGGAATCTCAATTACTATTGCCCTGATCTTACCTAATTAGTAAAGTTTTCATAATGAGGAAAACTATTTTCAAAGTTAATGAATTTGCAAGCACAAACATTGCTGTCTCCCCAGAATGAATTACACATTCCTTACATGCATATTTTAGTTACACACGCTAATTAATATTAGTGTTTAAAACATGTGGGATTAGCTTCACTCTTACAGGAAACTTTCCTTTGTTTTTAGACAGTATAAAAACACCACAATTTCTCTTCTTGTAGACACTGCACTTATTAACTTAATTTTAGATTTGGACAAAATGGAAATCATTTCCTCAAAACGATTCATTTTATTGACTTTAGCCACTTCAAGCTGGTTAACATCAAACATCTTTTGTGAAGATGAATTATTGATGCCCAATCTTCACAGCAAAGAAAATTACAACAAATATTTTGAGGTAAGTTTTTAAGTCTATAATATGACCAGCAGGATATATATAATATTTGTCTTGAGTCTTATAGCTTTGTAAATAACAAGTTAGTTTGGGCTGAGGTCTTTTTGGTCAAACTTCAGCCTTCCTAAGATAGTATACTGATGTAACTTGTATTATTCAGCAAACAGCTTGGTCCCTCTCTCTCCTCTCTCTCCTCTCTCTCCTCTCTCTCCTCTCTCTCCTCTCTCTCCTCTCTCTCCTCTCTCTCCTCTCTCTCCTCTCTCTCCTCTCTCTCCTCTCTCTCCTCTCTCTTCTCTCTTTCTCTCTTTTGGTACTGGGGACTGAACCCAGGACCTTGTACACGCCAGGCAGGTGCTCTGCCACTGGACTATACCCACAACCCCCACAGCCTGGCTCTGTAATGACAAATACTTAGACTCTGATACTTTGCGGGCTTAAAGTACATTAGTACATTTTCAATTGACTCAGAGTTTACATTTGTAATAAATAGTTGTAGAAATAAAGATCTGGATACTTTTCAGCTGGCCATTGTCTTAAACTGCAAATGAACATACAACATTTATAATCTCTTATAAGCTGGTAAAGTTTGTAGTAAAACAGTAAAATGTTTACCTCTAGATGGTAGAAATTCAAGTTATTTTCTTCTTTGTTTTTATATATTTTCCAAATTTGCTGAAATTAGTATGGAGTATTCATTTTACACAGGTTACAATTAGAAAACAATCATTTAAAATTTTTCATATGGACAAACTTTCATGGTAAAATTAAATCTAATTGAACAGTCACTGTATTTTAAGTGGTTCCTATAAAGTTTGTATATTTGTAGTGCTATGAACCACCAACCAATTGATTTATTACTAAAAATGTAATTAATATTCTAATTAAAATATAGTTGGTTTCTCAAGACATGTTTGTAGGGTGAAATACTGAGTGCAAAGTGGGGAAAAAGTCAATGGGGTCTCCTACATCATAGCCCAAAACTTAGGTAGTGTCTCAGTTCCCATGCACCATGCTTCCATGTACCACCTGGCCTTTAAAAGGGAGCAAAACACCAGACAGTGAAAGGGATAAGAGGTTTCTCTAAAGTCAAAACACAAAACATTTCATAAACAACATGAATCAAAACACTGAAAGACAATAATGGCTGTAAAATAAACTTTTGCTGCATTTCAATACTCCTTATGTTCCTGCCACTCAAACATATTGTTTTATTCACTATATATATTTTATTAATATATTATAGTTGTCTTACAATAGTCTAGGGATACAGGAAGTAGATAGCTTCAAAAAGCTTAATACAGATTATTTATTTTAAAAATTCTGCACATAAAAACACAAATTTTGTTTATAGATTTAACAATTCATCATATTAAAGTCTGGATTTAAATTTGGAATTTAAATCTATTATTTATCACAATAATGAATTATTTTAATGATCATTTCTAATTATAGCCTAGGGAAGCCCCAAAAGGGGAAAAGGAAAAAAGTCCCAATTTTCAAGAGTTAAAAGATTGGGGACCAAAAAACGTCATGAAGATGAGCACACCCTCAGTCAATAAAATGCCACACTCGGCAGCCAACCTGCCTTTGAGATTCGGGAGGACCATGAAAGAAGAAAGGAGCCCTGGAGGGACAGCCAACCTGCCTTTGAGATTTGGAAGAAATATGAAAACCAGCATATCCAGACACATTCCCACCCTACCCCAAAGGTTTGGAAGAACGACAACAGCCCAAAGTGTCACCAAGACACTGAGCGATTTGTTCCAACAATCCATGCATTCACTCTGTGCCAGTGAGTTCCTGTACTCCAATACCTGCCAGAGCCAAGAAAACCAGAATCCTGATCAAAAACAACCAAGGTAAATATCAGAGAACCAGCCAAAGTGCATGGACAGTTATATAGAACTGGCTGGTTCAGAAAGGACCCATGAGTTTTCAAAATAAGTTTACAAGAAAGTAAATTTCTGAGAGGGGAAAAAGGTTGAAGACACAGGAAAATAAATGCCTATAAACAATTATAGAAGACCTGGTATAATAAGCATGGCTACAGGAACAAAGTAAGGAGATGGCTTCCCTAATCAATCTCACTACACTATAAGTCACACACTAAGTCCATGCAAGATTGGGGATAGAAGCCTATGACATTTTGTCTGACACTTGCCCTTTCTAACAAAATGTCCCACACAGGAGAGTTGGGCTCAGATTTAAAGGACACCATCTCAAATAACCCAAATAACTTAGATTTAAAGTTATTTTAATCAAAGTTTTTTTTTTCTGGATCTCATTTTATAAATAAATCCTGTTACTAATAAGTATCTATTGTCTACTATGTATAAATCAGAGAATAAGTTACTACAAATCGTTTTTAAAGTTGATTTTTTTTTAAACATATTTCTACTAGAAAAAATTATTTTTTTTATAAAAAGTAGATTGCAATGCTTTTATTAAGGCCTGAAGGAAGGAAGGTAGCAAGCTATGTCGTAAGAGAGACCTTCTCAGAACACTTTTGATGTATTGTTTCCATGGTACTTATCCCCATCTGACTTATCATGTGTTTAGGGTCCATAACCTTTAACAGAATTTCAGTTCCATAAATCCCATAATTTTTGTCTACTGCCATATTCCCAGTGCGTACCTCTGTCTGCCACACAGGAAGCCCCTGGTATTCAATAGCATAAATGAAATGATAGAGAGGCACTTAGAGGATCCTACAGAGGATGTTTGGGGTGGGGGCAGAGGTGGAGGGGGATATCCAGGGACATTTCTTGAGTCGTGCTTGAAAAAGGAGGTCTACCGTGAACATTCAGAGACTGGCAGGAGAGAGGTCATTTTCAGGCAAAAGGATGAGTGTGAGCAAAGGTTCTAGCTAAATCAAGGTGAGCTGAGAAGAGCTGAGGTTCAGTCTGGTAAGAGCAAGGAATATGTGATGAGGAGCAGAGTGCAGAGTGTCATGCAGAGCAAAGACAAGGACCTGAGCCATTATTCATCAGGAAATGGGGAACCACCGCCATGTTGGCTGAGGTCCTGGGATATTATACAGGGGTGGGACGGGCTACGAACCAGATGTGTGCAAATAGGGTGGTAGGAAAGGAGAAAATGGAGACAATGGTAAGTTCTTGAACCCGAGTGCTCATCGCAAACTCAGCCTGCATCTGTGTCTCACTCATTTCAAGCACAACACAATTCAACTGAAGCATAATTAGGCAATTAGGATTATGGGTCTATTTTTATAAGCTTTTATGTTCTAGTACTCTGATGGTTAAGAACACTTTATACTGCTCACATTTTAGGAGACTGGTATTCAAGAACATAGACGATGTGGAAGTGAAACAAGAAAAATAAGAAATCTGGAGCCTGTCCCTAAAGATGATACGAAGCTACAGCCTGTAATATCTGCAAACAGCTCTATGATGAAGACAATAAGAGCAGTGGAACCACTTTGATGGTTTATGTATTGTTGATGGCAGTTTTTCCTTGTCCAGTACAAGTTATCTTGGAAGTTATTAAAAAAAAAAACTTTAAAGGATATTTGTAATGTAAAGTTGAAATAATTTTGTCTGAATAAAAACAGCATTCTAAATACTTAAGAATTCTGTTTTTCCCTCCCTTTCTTTCCCCATTACCAAACTGAAGCCACATCACTCACTACCCTATATGAAAATCATGGGCACAGTTATACTTCATATTTGTCAGGTTACTCTTTTCTTAATGATGATAATTAAATAATTTGACATAATTTGACATAATAACATGGTTTACAAGTAAATGAACAAGGATAACAAACCAATTATAAACATGTTTTTAAACACTGACTTTTCCCCATATCACTGTTATCAGATTTTCACTGTACAGTGAAAATCTGATAAACCGAATTTAAAATCTGAAATCTTTCTGTGTAATATTACAAAATGAAGGAACTCTTAGATTTTAGGAAGTTGCCTTTTTCCTTGCATCTTCCTAAAATCTATCAGTTACCTCTTTTAGTGTCTCCTCTATATCCAGAAGTTTACCTCTGCTATTTATCTTTTCATTTAACATTTTTTTTCACAGAAAAAAAAATCTGGCCATTCTTCAACTAAGTTTATCCATCCAATTTACCACACACAAATGCATTGTGATCAACTTTAGCCCTAAGAATATGAAGTCCTCAATCAGACATAATTGGTTTATTGAACAGTTCAACTCCATTGGGGGCACACAGGAAATGGTTTTGTTTTTCTCCCACTGTGTCCCCAGCTGAGCCATGTGAATCTCCCACTCCTGCTGGGTAGAGATCCCTTAATGATACCCTGGACAGATTCCATAACTTCCTCGGCCACTTCTTGATATTAAAAAACTCTGTCAAGTCCATTTGAAGATGCCAACTTCATATCCAAGGCAGGCTCCCCCCCCCCCGCCCCCCGCCATCATTGGCTGGGCCAGGAGCCCAAAGGACCTCAAGTGGGAAAGGGACAAGCTCTGCTCTTTCTCTCAGTCTCCCTTCTCTCCTCAGAGGTGGGGTGGTGGGAGAAGAAATGGCGGGCTTCTGAAAAACAATCTCCCCTCCTTTCTTCTTCAAGGTGTACAGGTGGTCAAGGAGGGAGGGATGCAGAGTTGAGAGTAGCTGTCTCATCCTTTATATAGAAAGTTGCTATTTCTACAAGTGAATTCTTCAGGAAAACTTATAGGGGACTTCGCACTGCCCAGGTCACTGAACTGATGGGCCTGGGTGCTATTTGATTGCTTTCCACTACCCTTATTTCATCTGCACTCCCCATATCCTTTTATTACCAGAAAGAGGCTCAAAGCAGCTGTTTTGCCAGTAGCCACTTAACGCAAAGAAAAAGCAGACAACCCAGATATGCCAAGGGCAGAACTGCTTTACAGCTGCCCTACGACTACTCCACTGCTTTCCCATTGTCTTCAACCCTCTTTGCCCTGTTTAAGAGGAGCAGACTAGTAAGTCTACTGCCTAAGCAAACAGAAATAGTATGTTCAAGTGAGAGACATGACCCCACTCTCTGTGAGTGCAGAGAGCTGTTATAGCAGCAGAAACTCCATTTTTTTGCTACTATAACAAGATACATGAAGTTGGATACTTTATAAAGAGAGAAAAGAGGTTTATTTAACTCAGAACTTTGGAGATTCAAGAGCATGGTGCTGCCATCTGTTCAGGTCTAGTGAGGGCCTCATAACAGATGGCATTGCAATTGTGGGAGTACATATAAGAATGTCAAGCAGTGTATGCAGAAGAATTCAGGAGAGGTGCCAGGCTCCCTTTTAACAACTCATTCTTACAGGAACTTATCTAGTCCCATGAGACTTCATTAGTCCTTTCCAAAGGCCACGTCCTTGTGTCCTAATTATCTCCTACTAGGACCCACTCTTAAAATCCCACCATCTCAACACTGTCACATTGGAACCAAGCTTCTGGCACATGAACCTTTGGGGCTGCACCTAAACAATATCCAAACCATAGCACTTGGCATCCAGGAAAAGAGGCATATAGCAGCCCACCCCTGCTCCAGGTCAAACTCTCAAAACTAGACATCTAGGAGCAGCACAGGCCAAGGCAGGACTGCTGTGGTTCTGCCTTCTGTTTGCAAACCACAAAGGAGTGTCTGGCTCCTGCTATCCATGGTTTTATTTATACCCTCAGATAATCAGAGCTCTATACCTCCAGATCTAGTCCCTAGTCACCCATTCTGAGCAATAGAGAAAAATATCAGGCAATATCCTGTCATGCAAATAAACAAAAGGCCAACTGGTCTCTCTATAAGACAGGGAAATTTCTTGTCATAGAACATGAGTTCTTTACTTAAACCCCTGAATTTATGAAAACTGTTAGATAAGGGGAAGTTGATGTCTAGTTGTTCATCTGTTTGTCTTACTCTTTCTGGCCCAGACCAGTTCCTTTACCAGTTTCCATAAGAAACCCATTCCCATAAGTGTATGGGGAGTTTATGATTTGGCTGAGGGTTTGCAGAATCATGAAGACAGGATCACATACAGCGTTTCACTACAAAAATTTTCCACTAGAAACTTGTCCTAAGTCTCTTGGTAACAGGACCACTAGCAGTGACCTCTCCTCTTCTTACCTTTGTTGCTCACCTCATGGTAGCCTCATGGGCCTGTGACCCATGCAGTCACATAGGGTCCTATGCTTGAAGCTATGGTTTGGAAATGGCTTGAGTGTGTCCCCCAAAGAGTCATGTGTTGGAGGCTTGATCCTCAGAGTGGCAGTGTAGAGATGTGAGACCTTTAAGAAGTAGAGCCTATAAACTATGGAAGCAACCTAGACACCTTCAACAGATGAATGGATAAAGACAATGTGGTACATATACACAATGGAATACTACTCAGCCTTAAAGAAGAATGAAATTATGGCATTTGCAGGTAAATGGATGGAACTAGAGGATATCATGCTAAGTGAAATAAGCCAATCCAAAAAAAAAAAAAAAAAAAAAGGCCAAATACTTTCTCTGATAAGCAGATGCTGATCCAGAGTAGGGCAGGGATAGAGGGAAGAATGAAGGAATTTTGGTTTGTGTAGAGGGGAGTGAGGGGAGAGATGGGGTTGTGGGGATGGGAAGGATAGTAGAAAGAGATAGACACTATTATGTTATACCCATGTATGATTATACTACTGGAGTGACTCTGAACCATGTACAGCCAGAGGAATGAGTTGTGCTCCACTTGTGTACAATATGTCAAAATTCATTCTATTGTAAAATAAATAAATAAATAAAAGAAGTGGAGCCTAGTGGGGCTGTCTGGAGCCAAGGTCACTAGGGGTGCCATCCTGCAAAGGGATTAAGGCAGCTCTTCTGGGTCCCCTAAGTTAGTTTTCATGAGAGCAGATTGTTATAAAGGACTCAGCCAGATCTCCTGTTCGCTCTTTGGCTTCCTATGATGTGATCTCTCACTGCTACACAAGCTCCCACCACTGTTATGTCATCCACCATGGGGTCCTCATCAGAACCAAGCTGATGCCCCATGCCATGCTCTTAACCCTCAGAACTGTGACCTACATAAACCTCTTTTCTTCATAAGGTATCCAGCCCCAGATATTTGTTATAGTGACAGAAAATGGAAAATCAGTGCTGAGGAATGAGATCATTACTATAACTATAGATGAAAATGGGGAAGCAGTTTGGAATCAGGTGATAGGCAGACAAAGGTTGGGAGAGTTTGGAGGGGCAGGGTAGAAAAAGGTTAGAATTCTGCCAGTGGAGAGTTATGGATGATTCTGGTGAGGGCTCATAAGATGAGGAAACTCCGAAACAAGTCTCAGATGACAATGAGGAATCTGTTGGAAATTAGACTAAAGGCCACCTTTCTTACACTGTGATAAAGAACTTGGATACATTTCACGCATGCCCAAAGGCTGTTTAAGTGAAGCCAAAATTTTAAGTGATGAACTAGTTTATTTGGTAGAAAGTTCAAAACAACAAAACATTCATCTGTGGCATGAGTGCCACCAGTCACCTTTGGTCAAATTTATCATGAGACTCAGGAACAAAAAGAAGCAGAGGGAAAAGATTTAGAAAACCTATGGCCTGACCAGGATAGAATGAAGAAAAAGCGCATGCTAAAGACATTAGCTCAGATAAAGGGAGTCTGGTACTTTTTAATCACAACAATTGTACAAAGGCCTCAAGGGCATCTCAGAAATCTTTGAAGCCACCCCTCCCATCACCGGCCCAGTATGCTCCTCTGTACTGGGTCCCAGTCTCTATTTAACATTTTTGGCCTTCATTTCTTTCAACCACATGGATCACATTTATGCATCATAGGAAAGGATAAGGAACACAGTAATCCCTGACACCTGGGCAGAGTGAGGGGCATTCACAGCAAAGTAACAACTCTCTACAAAGAAATCTCTGCACAAACCCAATTCCTATCCTTTCATCGGCTCCAAATGAGTGAGGCAATTGATGATTAACAGAACCAGTTTCCCACCAATTGAGGAATTATAGACTTCAAAAAGTCTACAATTGGTGATTTTTTTTTAAACTTAATGTCTATTAGACTTTGTGGTGTCTGGGGTTAAACTTCAAAAAAATTACATTATTTACAACAAAGATGGATTTGAGAGGGATGCTCATAGCTTCTAAAATTATTTTTTTCTGAAGCATTACATTTTTCTGGGGAGAAATTTCATAGGTCTCAGATTCTCAAAGAAGTCTGTGATCCCATAAAGTTTAAGAATTATGGCAAAGGAAGATTATTTCTAGAATGATTTTAAGTTAATATTTAATTCAATTTTAGATGAATATTGCCATCTGCCTGGCCATTTAAGTGCTGAGAAGATAATGCCAGAACAATCACAATCCCTCTAGTGATTCAGCCTGAACTTCCTCGAAATACTAGCTTCTTCACAGTACATAAAGTGGAAGTGGTAACAGTGCTCTTCTCCCAGACATGCTTTCCCAGGCACAGATCCCCAAATATTCCGCTCTATACTCCTTCTCTTCTCTGCTAATGCTTCCTTCCCCAAAGGAAATCCCACTTGGATTGGTCCTACCCTAAAACTCAGCGAGTCCATGAAAGGGAGCAGAGGGAAGGGGTGTCAGGGGAGAGCTAGGGATCAAACAGGCCTGATACAGTAACAAATTTCATAAAAGGCGACTTTCATGTGATTTCAGTTCCACATTTCATATATCAGACTGTGACAATGACCTTGAGAAATACAAAAATGAAAAAAATGTACTGATTCTGAGAAATTTCTCATTGAGAAAAATGAAAGGTCAATGTTCACCTAACTGTGACCAACAAAATGAAATAGGCGAGAAAGGTGGGAGCGCTGGCCTCCGCTTCACCCACTCGCGTGTTTGCTCTTCCTTCTTCCTAAAGGTCGTCCTGCAGACATCACCTACAATCTTCCAGTGGAAGTTGTCAGATTATTTAAGGGACATACAAAACCATATGTTCTTTCCTGAAAACGCATGTGTTTCTGTTCTGTGCTTCTGTTCTTGTTAATTCCTTTAGCTCCAAGGCTCCTTTTCTACCATTCAAAATCCTTTGAGACACAGGTCAAATTTGGATGCAGTTGCATGTAACAAAAAAAAACTAAATAATAATGTTTCAACCAAGAGGGACTTTTTCTTTTCTTCCTCACATTAAAAACTTCTGGCAAGAAGCGGTTCTGAGATGGTGTAAGAATTACACATAGTCATCAGGGAGCCATTCTCCTGCCATCTTTCTGGGCCACTATCCTGAGCCCCCACCAGGCTATCACGTTCTTTTTCAGGTAGCAAAAACAAAGGAAACTTTAAAGGTTTTTTTTGATTATTTGTTTGCTTGTTGTTTTTGTTTTTAAGTGCTATCCAGCTATTTTCTCTTTAATAAACTGGCTACCCCAATCTGTAAATGACACTGGGAAATTCAGTTCCTGCCTTGGGCAGATTGCTTCAACCACTCTTACTATTTAATAAATAAATAAATAAAGGCATGGCTATTGGGTACATAACTAGACAGGTTTGCTCAACTTCTACAAGCTCACTTTCTTTTTATATAAAAGATATAATGTACTTTAATTTTTTCCCTTCACTAGACAATAGTGGCATTGGCATTTGAGGCTGGATAAGTTTTTGTTTGTGGGGAACTACCTGACATGTCAGATGATGATTAGCAGCATCTATAGCCTCTATCTGCTAGATGCCAATAGGATCTCTCTATAATTGTGACAAACAAAACTGTCTCCAGAAGTTGTCAAAGTGGTCCCTTATTAGGAACCACTGCACTGACTATCCTAATCATCTTCATATCCTCTCTCCAGCTTAATAATAATAGCAACTACTTATTGTTATGATAATTGTCTGTTTTAACATTTAATGCTATTTTAAACTCTTATTTTTAAAAGCAGGAATTGAGTTTATCAAGAGTTGTCTAAATCAGAGCAAACAACAGGTTCTACTGAGGTTTGCCTGACTTCAAAGTTCATGTTCTTCTTCCTCTACCCACTGCCCTGACCACCAGCACAACCTGCCCTCTGGCCCTCTAATACATTAAGCATTCAGGAAACATCAGCTGGATAAAGATTAGATCAGAAAAATGAACACACTGGGGTCCAGGAAAAAATCCTCAATGTTTTTAAACACAACAGATTTTAGAAGGAAGGAGGAAAGAAAGATAAAAATTTCTGGAGAGCTTTAACATAGTCATTCCTTAAGGTATCTATCTTCAGAGCAGGTAAGGAGGTGACTACCTTATCAGTAATGAGTGATCATAAAGGATAAGGGAGTCAGAATAAATGCTGCACTATTTAGACTGTCAAGAAGCATCTAGTGATTTTTCTCCTATAGCAAAGTGTTATTGTTCGATGGTGAAATTCAACTCTCCCATTTCTGCTCCAGTGGCAGCTCTGAACCAGTCCAGAGAGCCACAGGAAATGCAGTCATTGGCAAGGGATGGGGGAAAGGTGGACAGGAGGTATGCGCATGCCTGGACAGGTCTTGCATTCCCTGGGCAATCTGTAGTCTGTTACAGATCTCATTTGGAAATTGGGACAAAGCACTAAAGAAGAAAGTATGCCTGGGCCCACCAGCATGAAGTGCAGTAAGTAGCCTCTCCCTCCCTCTCACCTACATGGACAATGGAGCTAAATGCTTAATGGAAAATACAATATGGTACACCTAGGAGTCAGGATGATATTAGGAAAATCCTACCTGGTGGGAAATGTGTCCCTTTTTATTATATACAATGTTTATTGAACGTACTATTTATTTTGTGACCCTGAGTTCCTAAAATTTATTGGATGAGGCATATCTTATTCAGTGTTGTTAGAAATATTTAAAAATCAGGGAAATTTCACTTGATCTGTTCAAAATATTTTTATTGTGATTATATATATATATATATATATATATATATATATATATATAAAACACAAAATTTACCACTTTAATAACCATTTAGCTTAAAATTCAGAGGCATTAAGTACATTTCACTTGACTTTTTACATAACTTGGCACTATTAATTATACTCACATTAATACTTACATAACTACCCCAAAAATTTTAGCATTATTTGGCTATTAAAAAAATTCCTATGAGAACAATAAGGTTAATGATTTTTAGAGATGCCCTTTCTCACAGATTTTTCTATCATTTAGAAGTGTCAAGTTTTTCTCACCAAAACATTAAATATTATCTATATTCTCTTTAAGTATGTCTCAAAGGGGGTATTGATACTAACCAATTTTTTCCTGCACTCTTTTATCACCTCACCAGATCAGATATACTGGATTCATCTGGAACCAGAACTAGTACTTCTTTGGAAATACCTAGGAGGACAAATGTTTCTGTCAGCAGTTAGATATGGTGAGAAATTTATCTCAAAATAGTAATATAAATGAAGAGTTTGAGTTTAATTTTCCTAGGAAATAAAAAATGGCCAACAATTATTCATATGCTATTTTATATCACTTTTCTTTGAACTGAAGAGCTCCTCATATTCTTCCTAATGACTTATTTTTACTTTATGTCTCATCTGTTTCCCTCATCTTTTTATATTACAGCTAATAAAATCTAGAAATTTTGCAATTAATGTCTTAGAATATCTAATAATAATTAGTCAAAAAGATTCCCAAAGATAATAAAAACAGCTGCTCAACGAATATCATGGCATTTTTCCTCTCATGATATGGAATGAATGTAATACATATAATCCTATGTGTAGCTTAGAAAATGGAAAGAATTATTACCCATACTCTCATCCTAAACATAGGAATTAATTATAAAAAGTGCCAAACAGGAAAAGCATTATTAGAGCAGGAGTCAAATTAAATTATAACCAGATTAATGTCAAATTGAGACTCTTTGAAAGAGAAATATTATTTTAATCCTGAAGAAAATTTATCATAAAATCTATTCACTTTTTGCCAGATTTCTAAGCATTGGTGTATTATAGTTAATAAAACATAAAACTATTGTTTCTCTTTCTTTAAAAAATGCAACAAAAGTGATTAGCTACAGCAATGCACCAACATAATTGTCACACTGCTTTTAAAATACCATATAGCTTGTCCCTTGTAACTTAAAGCACTAAAATATAACCAATGCTGCAAAATTACTTTTAACCACAAGAGGGCAGAAAATGTGACATGTCTATACATAACTAATTTTAAATTCTTAGGCCAAAACAATAACCTGCACCAAACCCCACTACAGCAAAGTCTTTAAGAGGTTCTTGTTTTATTCTGTACAACACACTGTATACTCAGGGCTCAGTTAACAACTTTAAACATTTTTAACATTTTTAAACTAATATACAATTACCTCAATTCAACAGTTTATAAAAGGCAAAAAATAAACATCATTTTTTATATCTTGAGTCTAGCTATGAACTAAGGACCATTTGTTTGTACCATTAGTCCATCCTCAAAGAAAGACAGAGTACTTAAAACCCAGTACCCTTTGAGAATAAGCAAGATTCTTTTTATGTTATAATATCTGCAATGAGAGACAAAAGTGATATTTATTCTAAAATTGAAATAGTCACTGACTTCACAAAGTTGTCCAATGCTAAAATATTTAAATTGGCATCTTTAATTTCTGTATGTTCTTTTATTAGCACAAGCCAACAGTAGATCTAATTGAGGTAAACATGTTTTTAGTTTTGTCTTAATTTATCTTTGTGACCTAATTAACTTGTTTCCCTTCCAATGAATCCATTTGCATTTCAGTAAGTGACGAATTACTTTCTTTGATTAGAAACCACAACCTCTTCACTTTTTCACTCTCATTAATTAAAACACATCATGGTAAATTAAGCCATTTGGGTTTCAGTCTCGGTGGGTGACATTTTAACTACTGCCCCTTCAACCTCCTCTCTCTGTCAATCTTGGTCATGTCCTACATCACAGAATAGCTAGAGGGCAATGGTGGCAGGCTGATGGAGGAATGGATCCAGCAGGGAGCCAAGGTTATATATCACTGAAGTAGGTGACTACTTGGATGCATGAGGCTCTCACTTGCCAATCAAACCTGATATGACTTACCTTGCATGACTTTGCCCATGACACTAAATCATTTCTGAAGTCTTGTTTCTCTCCTAAGCAAATCTGTTCTCCCCAGTTCTCAGGTCTGTGTGCAATGTTCACTCTGACACTAATAAATACAGTGCACTGGTACAAAAAAGCTGGGGATAGGACAGGGTAAGGTTGTTTATTCTTGAGGACTAATGAAAGCAATGCACTTCAAAAAAAAAAAAAAAAAAAAAAAGCAGGGCTTTTAGGCTAACATCAGCCATAGAATGGTGTTCAAGGATGAGTAGTCATCCTGGTTTTCCAGGCACAGTTCCAATTTGTACTAGTCTGTTGGGGCTGCCATGACAAAATACTATAAACTGGGTGAATTAAATAATAGAAATTTATCTTCACACAGTTCTGGAAACAGGAAGTCTGAGATCAGGATGCCAGGATGGTCAAGTTCTGGTGAGGACTCTCTTCCTGCCTTGTGGACAGCTGCCTTCCCACTCTATGTTCACATGTCCATTCCTCAGTATATGTACATGGAGAGACAGATGTCTCCCTCTCCTCTCTCCCCTCTCTTCCTCCCCCCATCCCTTGTGACTTCTTCCCCTTCTTCAATAGATTTAGGGCCCCATCTATTTAACCGAATTACTTCCCAAAGACCCTGTCTCCAGATAATAGTCACATTGCACATTAGAAATTAGGACTTCAACATATGAAGTTAGCAGGGAGGAATAACAGTTCATAACACAATTTATACCTATTATCCCAGACATGACCCTTTTTCACTCTCAAAAGTGTCTGGTTGGGTGAAAAAACACCATCCTATGTCCCAACCTCATTTTTTTCCAATTTCTTTTCCCCTTAACAACTATTTTCAACTTGTCTAGGATTTCTTCTATTAGGCTCCAAATGTCTAAAAAACATTATTATACTACTTACATCAGCTATAAATTGAGTGTGAATACTAATTTAGAAACTACATGAAAAAAATCATTAAGAAAATAGAAAGGGTACCTAAAAGGTAAACAAGGTAAGATGTCTAAAGATTTATTTCTCTGAAAAAGAATTTTCCTACCTCTCAACACTATGGAATTTCATGCTCATCCGAATTCACAACAAAGTCTACAAGTAGGCGTTGAGCTTTTTGCGTTCTTTATATACCCTAGAGATTAGTGCTCTATCTGATGTGTGAGGGGTAAAAATTTGCTCCCAAGATCTAGACTCTCTATTTACCTCACAGATTGTTTCTTTTGCTGAGAAGAAACTTTTTAGTTTGAATCCATCCCATTTATTGATTCTTGATTTTAATTCTTACACCAAAGGAGTCTTATTAAGGAAGTTGGGGCCTAATTCCACATGATGGAGATTAGGGCCTACTTTTTCTTCTATTAGACACAGGGTATCTGGTTTTATTCCTAGGTTCTTGATCCATTTTTGAGTTGAGTTTTTGGAATGGTGAGAGATAGGGGTTTAATTTCATTTTGTTGCATATGGATTTCCAGTTTTCCCAGCACCATTTGTTGAAGAGGCTATCTTTTCTCCATGCATGTTTTTGGTGCCTTTGTCTAACATGAAATAATTATAATCTTCTGAGTCTCTGTGTCCTCATCTACCAGTCTGTTTTAGTGCCAATACCATGCTGTTTTTGTTACTATTGTTCTGTAGTATAGTTTAAGGTCTGCTACAGTGATGCCACCTGCTTCACTCTTCCTTCTAAGGACTGAGTTAGCTATTCTGTGTCTCTTATTTTTCCAGATGAATATCATGACTGCTTTTTCTATTTCTATGAGGAATTTCATTGGGATTTTGATTGGAATTGCTTTCCAATCAATAAATGGACCAAGGACCTGAACAGACATTTCTCAGAGGATATACAATCAATCAACAAATACATGAAAAAATGTTCATGATTGCTAGCAATTAGAGAACTGCAAATCAAAACTACTCTAAGGTTTCATCTCACTCCAGTCAGAATGGCAGCTATTATGAAGACAAACAACAATAAGTATTGGTGAGGATGTGGGGGAAAAGGTACACTTATACACTGCTGGTGGGACTGCAAATTGGTGCAGCCAATATGGAAAGCAGTATGGATATTTCTTGGAAAATCAGGAATGGAACCACCATTTGACCCAGCTATCCCTCTCCTTGGTATACCCAAAGGATTTAAAAACAGCATACTACAGGGACACAGCCACATCAATGTTGCAGGTAAATGGAGGGAGTTGGAGGAGATTGTGCTTTATATGTGTAATAAGAATTGCAATGCATTCCACTGTCATATATAAATACAGAAAATTAATTTTAAAAAGTATACAAGTAGAAAGAATTTCATAGTTGAGACACAGTACCTAGATATCCCTTCAAAGTAGGAGATCTCCCTTCAAAGTAGGATTTGCTATCCAAGTGGTCAACTCCAGCAGAGATTGCCTCTACCCCTGGCCCACCTTAAGCCTTCCTAGATGCTTTCCTGCATTTAATACCTGATCAAGGCAGGGGTATAAAGGTCATTTCCACCCAACTGGAATGGCTCTGACAGGCCATATGTGCTGCAGAGCTCCCCAGAGGTGAGCTGAGGTTTTTTGTTTGTTTGTTTGTTTGTTTGTTTAATTTTAAATTTTTTCTTTAGTTTTAGGTGGACACAATATCTTTATTTAACATTTATGTGGTGCTGATGATTGAACCCAATGCCTCGTGCATGGTAGGAAAGCGCTCTACCACTGAGCCACAAATCCCAGCCCGAGCTGAGATTTTGTTAGGACTCCATCACAGATGGACTTCTCAGTCCTAGTTCTGCTTCCTTTCCTTCCTCTATAGGTGCTGATCTTCAATAAATATCTTTATCTCAAACTCTGTCTTAACATCTGCTTCCAGAAATGTGCACCAAGCAGAAAATACAGTTTAAATTTCAAAGGCTACAAAAATGAATATGATAAAGCATCTCCCTCCCGGATCCACTCAATTCCAGTTACCAGTTCCCCTGGCCAAAGTCAACCAATGTGTACAGGTTCTTGTGCATATTTCCAGAAAATTTCTATGGGTATGTAAGAAATTGTGTGTATGCATTATTATAAGAAAATATATAATTTTCTTTCGCTTGTTATCCAAATGGTAGCATACTCTACAAGTATTCTATATCTTGATTTTTTTTTTGCCCTCAAAAAAATGTGGAGGTTCCAATCATTACATTAAAAAAAAATCTTCAAATCCAAAATCTATGGGATGTAGCGAAAGCTCTTTTATGAGGAAAGTTTATAGTAATAAATGCCTATGTTAAAAAGTAGAAAGACCCCAAATAAATAATCTAATATTATGCTGCAATGAACAAAAAAAGAACAAACTTAAACCAAAATTAGCAGAATAAAGGAAATAATAAAAATCAGAAAAGAAATAAATCAAATCCAGAAAAGACAAAGAAACCGAGTTGTTTAAAAAAAATAAATAAACAAAATTGACAACTCTTAGCTAGACTAACATTAAAGAGAGAAAGAGAAGACCAAAATAAATAAAATCAAAAATAAAAAAGGAAAAATTAAAACAGATGACTCAGGAAAAAACAAAGGATCAAAAGGGACCAACAAATTGAATAACCTAGAGGAAATGCATTAATTTCTAGAAAAATACAACCTACCAAGATTGAGTTAGAAAGAAATAGACTGAACACACCAATAACAAATATAGAAATTGAAAAAGTACTTTTAAAAATCTCTCAATAAAGTAGGACCAGATGGCTTCATAGCTTAATTCTGCAAAGCATTCAAAGAAGAACTAATATGAATACTTGTTTCAACTCTTCCAAAAAATAGTTTGAGGGAATACTTCCAAACACATTTTATGAGACCAGGATCACGCTGATATTTAAGCCAAAGATACCACAAGAAAAGAAAACTATAGGCCAATTTCTTTGAGGATTTTTGGATCAATATTTATCAATGAAACATTAGCAAAACAAATCCAGCAGCACATGCAAAAGAATATATATTATAACTAAGTGAGATACATCCGTGACATGAAAGGCTGATTTGTCATATCCAAATCAATGTGATGTATCACAGTAATAAAATGAAAGGTAAAGCCACGTGATCATCT
Source organism: Marmota monax (assembly GCF_021218885.2). Classification (NCBI taxonomy): domain Eukaryota; kingdom Metazoa; phylum Chordata; class Mammalia; order Rodentia; family Sciuridae; genus Marmota; species Marmota monax. The sequence goes on along the minus strand of NW_026693933.1, from coordinate 10,763,269 downwards.
CAAATTCAAGTCAGAAAAAGCATCCAACAAAGTCTCATTTTCTTATTTAATAAAAACTCTCAACAGTCTATAGAAGAAAAGTTCCTTGATAAAATAAGGCCATTTGTGAAAAACCTACAGTGAAGTCAATGGGACAAAATTGGAAGCTTTTCCACTAAGATCTTGTACAAACCAAGAAAACCCACTTCTATTCAACAAAGTACTGGAAGTACTAGGAAGAACAGCAAAAAAAAAAAAAAAAACGTAACTAAATGGGAAAGGAAGACTCTCTCCTTGTAGCTGACATAATTCTATATGTAAAATTCTTCAAAGATTACACACACACACACACACACACAAATACAAGCTATGAAAACTAATAAATGGATTCAGTGAAGTTGCAAGCTAAAAGATGAACATAAAAACATCAGTAGTATTTTTACACACAAATAATGGCCTAATTGGTAAAGAAATCAAGAAAGCAATCTCATTTATCATAGCACCAAAAATAATTAACTCTCTAGGACCAAGTTTAACCAAAGCAGCAAAAGATCTATATACAGAAAAGACAATGAAAAAGTGGGCAAAAGATCTGAATAGACATAACATTGAAGACACAAAAATGGCCAGCACATAGATGAAAAGATGCTTCACATCATTAATTATCATAGAAGTGCAAATCAAAACCACTATATGATGCCACCTCACTCCCACTAGGATGACTTTTATTAAAAAGTCAAAGATGAAATTGAAGGGGTTGCTCAGTGGTAAAGCATTTGCAAGGCCCTGGGTTGATCCTCAGCACTGAAAAAAGTTAAATTAGAAAATCAAAGATAGCAAATGTTGGCAAAAGTGTGAAGAAAACTGTTAGTGGAAATGTAAATCAGTAGAGCCATTTTTGAAAAACGGTATGAAAGTTTCTAAAGAAATTAAAAATATAACTACCCTATGACCCAGAAGCCCTCCTCTGAGCATATACCCAAAGGAAATAAAATCACTACATCTCAAAGAATATCTGCACTCCCATGTTCATTGCTTCACCATTCACAGTAGCAAAGATTATACAATATTTTTCATAGAAATAGAAAAATCAATCATAAAATTCACATGGAAACATAAAAGAGCCCTAGTAGCCAAAACAATTCTTAGAAAGATAAACAAAGTTAGAAGTACCACACTTCCTGATTTAATATTATATTGCAAAGCTGTAGAATCATTGCCACACTACACACAATGGAATATTATTCAGTACTAACAAATAATGTGATATTGTCATTTGCTAAAATGGATGTTACACTGAATGAAACAAGCTAACCACAGAAAAAAATATATATTTCATGATATCACTTATATGAGGTGTCTGACCTCATATCTGTGTGAATTCAGGAATATTCAGAGGTGCAATGATTTGATTATGAAAGCTGTAACCTAATCAGTCCATCTTAGTTTTGCGTGTACTAACTGGGTAGTGACTATAGGCAGGTAAGCTGTGGCTGAAGGAGGTGGGTCAGCGGAAGCATGCCCTGCAAGGGTTCATTTTCCCTGCATCTCTTTCCTCTGGCCCTCTGCCTCCTGGCTGCCAGGAGTTGAATAGCACTTTTCACCATGCCCTTTACCATGATATTCTGCCTAACCTTAGACCCAGAGTTGGTTGACCATGGAATGAGCCTCTGAAACCATGAGCCAAAGTAAACTTTTCCTTCTCTAAGTTGTTCTTGTCAGGAGTTTGTGTTAGTCAGATGTTTGTCACTGTAAACAACGAGATCATGAAGGTGGTTCTTAAAAACATGAGTGTGTTTTTAAGATGAGGAAGGGTCCTGAACTAGCACCTTTGCTCTGTCTCGCCATGCAATGCGCTCAGTCATGTTTTGATGCAGCAAGAAGGCCCTACTAGATGCTGAGTAGATGCATAATGCTCTTGAACTTCCCAGCCTCCAGAATGGTGAGTTAAATAAACTCCTATTCTTTTAAAATTATCCAGTCTGTGGTATTCAGTTACAGCAATAGAAAATGGACTAAGGCAGTTACTCAAGGGGAAAATTTGAATATTAGAACATCATTTAACTCATTTGTAGTTTAATTTTAAAGACAGCAGAATTGTATGTATGTGCATGTGTGTGTATTTTAATTGTCCTACTAGTAAGTAGATATATACACTGGAATCAATAAGGTTTAAAGTCTTGCACTTTAAAAATGTGTATTTTTTTAATCATGGAGAGGTTTTCCAATACATCTTATAGGCAAGTAACAGATCCAAATGTTTTCATTTTTTAAATATTTTTATCTGCCAAGGAGTGATCCTCAAATTTTTATTTAATTCATTTTCAAATACCACTTTGTTAAAGGTCTCTGTAACAGACTTAAAAGAAAGGTTATAAACTAATTCAAGCTTTACATTATTATATTCTTTCTGCATATTCTTTAAATGAAGAGGAAAGGTCTAGGCATAAGTTGGAATTTTTGTCAACCCAGACACAGTATTAGAGACATATACTTTTTTCATTCCCAGATTTCATCTTCCCTGGATTACTAGGAAATGATAAAGTGAAAGAAATCAAAATGTCAGAAGCAGAAGGAAGGTAAACTGAGGTGATCTACTGACCCCACTGGCCATGATTTACCTAAGAAGTCAGTCACTTTGAGTATCCATGAGTCGAAGACCACTTTGTGTTGTTGGGAATCACCTTCACATAATCTGCTGGCTGAGGCAAATGAGTTAAATCTCAAATGCTAGAAATACAGTATATTGGTCAAACACAATAGATTCAATCTTGACCATCCCTGAGAAACTTTCAGATGAAGAAGCATTTCCAAAGAGAACAATTGTGTAAAAAGATTCTGACAATCTTTCTTACTTATCAATGAATTTTTCAAATAAAACTTATAAGAATATATCAAGAGCTATGTAATGTTTTGAACAGCCAACAATAAAAAAAAAAAAACTTATAAGAAATAATTACATTTTCCTACCCCTTAGGCTCATTTGAACTAAAATAAAATTTCAAACATACAACCTGGTAAATAGCACTATATATCCTGCTCATTCAACCTGGGGTTACCAAAACCTTCCTGGTGTCATCATCAAGACAGCTCTGATTCGCCTATTATACTGTTATTTTCTCCCAGGAAGACTCAGGCCAAGATGAAATGGGACTAAGGTGCAGCACAGAGAAAAGGAGGAATATGGAAAGCACTGGAAGGCTGGAAGGCTGGAAGGCTGGGAGTGTGAAATGGGCTAGGCTGAGAGGGAATTTAATTGGAGATCCTGAGCCCAAGAGCAACAAAATGACAAAAGGCTAGGATGGCCTTTTATAAGAAATTGAAAAAAAATGGGTAAATGGATCAAAAGCCAACTTCACTTTATCCACCACTCTATCTCCAGCATGTCCTACTCTTCCAGGCTTAGAGCAGCAACTACAGGCAGGTGGGGAGAGGGCCAGGAGTACACAATTATCTGTCTGCCTATACCAATGCACCTTCCTTCCCCCATGTCGGCTAACATTTCCTAAGAAGGCAGAACACAAACAGAATACCTGTGGGTTGATGAAGAAGTATAAACAGGCGGAGAATAGCAAAGCACCTGTTACACCTCCCTTCTTAGGGGGGTCAATTTTGCAGCACTTTCTGAGTTCCTGCAGGCTGTTTTAGCTTTTCATTATGTAAAGGTAACCCTCCCACATCCTGTTACTTCAGAGATGGTGGGGGTCTGTACTCAACTATCATCACAAACTCAAGACCCTGGTTGGTGTAGAAACGTCGTTCGCATTAGTTTCTTTGGGGACTGGAGGAGACCTGGGATAATCGAGGTGGGTGGGGCTAAGCCGTAGGGGACAGCGTAGATAAAGGACTACATCTGTAGGCCGACCTGCCCATTTGCCAGTCATCGTCATCGTCCACCAGCGAAAGAAGAGCAAAGAATCGGGACGCTATCCCCAGGGGCTCCGCTTGCAGAACCCAGGAACCCAGGAGCTCACCAGGACGCCCCCTGCTACCCTCCCCGGGACCTGCTTTCTTCCTTCGCCCAGACCTAGAGAGCAAACGCCCCAGGCAGAGGCGTTATAATAGCCACCCTTGGACTGCACAGCGCTCGAAACAGAAAACGATTCTCCGGCAGCGGCCACCAGAGGGCACCTGCGGGCGACGCCCTGGGCGGAACCCTGCGAAAAGAAAAATCGTGAGAGGCGGGGCCAGGGGCTGGAGCGGCGGAAAAGCCCTTCGCTGCTCTCGGCAGTGCGTCTCGCCCTCTCTTCTCACTTCCGGTCCCACTTCCCTTCCAGACTGGCTTTCTCTGAGACCGCAAAGAGCTGCCCTCTGCTCCCCGCCCGGCACGCTGAAGCCCCCCCGCCCCTCAAGGATGCATTACCTAGTGCCGCGGTCACCGTCACCGTCACAGGCACCCTCAACCCCACCCCCAGCCCGTCCCCGGTCCCTCTCTCTCCCTCACCCGCACCTGTTCGCAAGCTCCCGGGGATCCCAGGTGCGGGCAACCGGGAAATTCCACGCCCCGCGGAGACCCGCCAGCTCTGGGGAGGGGAAAGGGGGACGCGCAATCCAGTGACGCTCCCGGGCAAATATCCCAGGTGCGTTTGAACCCCTCAGCAGGCTCGGCCACTGCTCCCAGGACCCGCGGCCCTGGCCAGTGCACCCTGTTGGTTCCCCCCAAGTTGAAGGGAGGGATACGCGGGTACCCGACCAGTCTGGGAACCCGGAATCCCATATGGAGTCCCATTCATGCTGTACAACTGGGTTCCCGCCTTTTTGCAATGGGATTCTTGTCCAGAATCTGCGAATCTTCTAGGAGGACAGTTCTTGGTTTTGTTAGAATGAGAAGTTTCCCTGATTTTTAGAAAGACCACGGGGGTAAAATTCAGCTGAGTGTTCTTGAATAGTTATGATTAAATTTGAAGCAACAACTGAATTTTAGTCGGTTGGGTGCGAAGTAGCAGATTTGTATGGACCTACAGGCCTGCAGTGTAGTATGCAGACTCTTAGAAACATCTTCCACTTTGTGGATTTGTTTTAGTTGAAATTCATTTCCACAGAACTTAAATTGCTATTTCTTACTGATTTTACATCAGAGGATCCACAGACTTTCCTGGATTGCAGCCACGGGTTAAAGGGCTTGGTGGTACAAAACATTTTTCCGGCCCAGTTTCCCAGACCAAATTTGTCCTCTTTTTCTCTTCTAGATTGTGCCTTTTTAGCCAAGAAGTATGGAGGTGATTCATGGCAGGCCCTACTGTTGCAGGGAGTTAGAAAGAGCTGACATTCTCTCAGACACTTTGTTCTCTAATGAACTACACACTCCGCTACTATCAACCACTCGCCCAACTGCCTCAGAAGACAGGTAAAACAAAAATTAGAAGCAACAACTTTAAAAATGGTTTCAATATATTAGTGTATTTTTTATGAAAAAATAAAAAGTAAACATTTGTTCTGGGGCTCTTGTGTTTATCACATCATAGGGAAGGGAAAACATGACCATGTAGTGTCCCTATTTGTTAGGAACTTGGCGAAAGTAAGTTGATGTGTAATTTGATTCAGACATCAAATTCTTCACTACATTCTAGAACTCTAGAGTGGTCACTTCCATCATTTAAAAATTAATTTTAGTCAAGATTTTTTGTTTTATGAAAAGTGTTTGTGGTAGTTCACTTTCATCCTCTAACACCATCTGCTCAAAAATACTCCCAGGATTTGTTGCTCATAGTTACTGTATGAATATTTGCTTTACAAAATTTCCTATAACATATTACTCATTATGATTAAAATCTAACATATGGAGTGATTACTGTGTGTCAGCACTGTACTAAGTGCTTTATGTGCAGTAATTCTTTTAATCCTCATGATAACCTTATGAGATGCAAACTATTATCCCCATTTTACATATGAACAGATACAGACAAGTAATTTACCAAGAACTTAGTGTCTGCTTTTCCTATATCTGGTTTATTTGAATTATTTTGAGGGAGGGAAAAAAAATCTCAAAACACTAGGTGAATAGCCTGTGTAGTCATGTTCCCGTTTTGTGATTCAGACTCTTCGAAACATCTTCAACTTTGTGGATTTGTTTCAGTTGAAATTTTTAATTGGCCAGATTTCTTAGTTAAGAATTATTTTTAGAAACTCAGACAGAAAATCACCTACCTTCAGTTTGAAAATTTCCAAAATAAGACATCACTACCATGAAAGTAGTTCATTACATTTTTGTTGTTGTTTGTTGTTTTATTTTTTAGTTGTAGTTGGACACAATACTTTTATTTTATTTATTAATTTTTATGTGATGCTGAGGATCAAACCCAGGGCCTCGCACATGCTAGGTGAGAACTCTACCACAACCCCAGCCTGCATTACATTTTTTAATGTTCTTGATCATTAGATAATTCTTTCTAATGAGAACATTTTTTTTTCCTTGTAATTTCTACCTGATGATTCTGGTTCTTCCCTCTGAAGCCATGAAAATAATAAAACTCAGCATCCCCATGCTAGCAGCCCTTGAAGAGTTTGAAGACTCTTTTGGCCCCTCTATAGGTTCTTGTTGCCAGATGCAACAGCATTCTCCCAGATTTTGCTCTGCTTGCATTGAGGCTTTCACCATCTTGATCAGACTTCATGGATCTATTCCAGTTTACGGATATACTATTTACATTCATCAAGAAAAAGAAAGGTTTTTCTTTTAATTACAAAGGTAATGTGCTCTTTACACATAATTTGGAAACCGAAAAAAAATCCAGAGAAAACAAATTCTCCATTTATCCAACAGAAAAAATATGAATTAAAGAACAAGGAAGAAAACTTGTATACATCTTTTATCCAGAAACAGTAATCACTGAAATTTATAACTCAATGTTTCTTCTTAATTTTTTTTAAATGTAAAGATCATATTCAACAAAATTTTTTGTAAACTGATACTATTAATGAAAAGGAATATTTTTATTTGGAGAGGAAAGGGCTCTGTTCACTTCTATTCTGCATCAGACCTTGCTGCTCCTATTCTACTGCTGTAATATGATTCATAAGAGTAGCTTTCAGCTCAAAATTCCAGCTTTTTTCCACTCCAAGGATCATCAGATTAGAGAGAGCTTCCCTTGAGTCAGAGGAAACCTGTAGCAGATCATATTTGACCTGGGGATAGGCAGTTATCCCTGACAAAAATAGCAATGTATATTTGGCCAAAAAGAGATGGGTAAAAATTTAGGCTAATTCACTGTGCCTTCAAAAAGCATTCATTTGGCAGGTACAGTGGTGCATGCCTATAATTCCAGTGACTTGGGATGCTGAGATAGTAGTATCACAATTTGAAGGCCAGTCTCAGTGACTTAGTGAGGCCCTGAGCAACCTGGTGAGACCCTGTCTCAAATTTTTAAAAAATAGAAAGGGGTTGGGGATATGGCTCAGTGGTTAAGTACCCTTGGGTTCAATCCCCAGTACCAAAAACAAAAGCAAAAGCACTCATCAGTAGCTTTTCACTGAAATATTGATTCCTTTACCTAAGTGGTCTGTGGTTGGGCGATGTTTGACTCCAAAATCCCTTAACTAGTGTAAGATTCAAAAGGAACACATTTGAGAAAATACTGCCTTTCATTAACTGTAAAATTAAATACACATCTGATCAGCTAGTTAAAAACTGCCATAAAAGATTATTTGAAACAATACTTAGATATCAAGGATATGCTTGGCTCCTAATAACTGAAACTTACTTTCCCTTTTCATGTGAATTCTTTCCTTTCACAGTCCCCTGATTGAGAAAGCCAGGATGATCATGTGTTCTCAGAACCTATCTTAACTCCCTCTTAAAAAGCAGTCAGATAGTTTATATAAGATTCACTTTTCCCTAAATGTTATTCTTCTGAACTTCTCTGGAAAGTATCGTCATGGTAACAGTAGCACCTCCTCCCTATCATTGCTGAGGCTTGCTTCTTCAGAACAAATTCTGGGTCTATGACTCCCAATGCAAACCATAGGGCTTTTGTAAGTGAAACAAAACAAAACAAATCAAAAAGCTCCTGGTTTTTAGGGACTGTCCATCCTAATGATAAGGGCGAACCTGAATCACAGCATACATCAGCTCTCAGCAGCTCAATTTCCTAAACACAGGTCAACTTTTTAACCCTTTTAAAATATGAATTATTTTGAAATAACTTGGCAATTTTAATAGTGATGTAAAATGGTTCTCAAATAAGCCACCTCATTTCCTTTTTTGTACAAGACAACACCATCTAGCTCTGCATTGTTACCTAGGACTGGTTTTCGACAAAGGTATATCAAAATCACCTGAGGTGGGGGCTAGGGTTGTGGCTCAATGGTAGAATGCCTGCCTAGCACATGCGAGAAGCTGAGTTAAATCCTCAGCACCACATAAAAATAAATAAATAAAATAAAGGTATTATGTCCAACTACAACTAAAAAAAAAATTTTAAAAAATCTCATCTGAGGATCTTTCTGAAAATACTCATCACCAGGCTCCATCTGTATGTAGTCTGACTTACTAGGTCTTACAGCAAGGAAGTCTATATTTTTTTAAAAGTTTTTAGTTCATTTTGTGAATAACTGGGCTAGCAGAAAACACTGGAAACAGAAATAAAACCAAGATTCTATTTGGATTATGTTTCTGGCTTACCCACGATCAAGAGCAAGTTAATAATCTTTATACCCAGTACTTCAATTACTTTACTTGTATATTTTATAACAATTATTGTAGTCACTATTTCATACACCCTCACTTGATCTCTTTTAAGAATATTAAGTACATAAACAGGTAGTGTATTATTTTGTATTTCTTTTATTGAAAATTTAACAGCGGCAGTGACAGCTACTCAAAATCATCACAGATTCCTATTTCCTTTTTCCATTCACCTGACTTCTTACCTCTTGCAAGTTATCAAATTCATTAGGCAAACAAACATTACTTAAAGAAGTATCTTGATATTTGCTTAGTATATTTCATTATTGATTCCCATTTTGCTTCTGAATTTACTTCATTGCTTTCTGATTCTTTAATATTTTTTTTATCATTAGCATTCTGCTAACTAAAAAGGAATATGTTATATTTGTTGTTTTCCTTTAATCCTGCCTCCCAATAATTTGTAACTAAATTTAGCCCTTTTGATACGGGATATGGTACTTAAAATTCTATAAAATAACTTCAAATGAGACACTGGTTCATCCACAGAAAATGCATCTTTCCTCAAAATAAGTATGATACTTAATTTCCATCGGCTATAGATTGCAGCATCTGTAATTTGATCATTATCCTTTTTGTTATGGAGATGTGTTTTGTTAAACTTTTAAATTATTTTCATCTGAAAACCTCATATTTTAACTTGGTTCCTCCTATATAGTACTTTAAGCATTATAGGGTGGGAGGCCATAAGACCCTAAAATAAAAGAGAAACATGACTAATTTTGCACTGTCCTTTATTTTTAAATGGCTATTTGCAATTTACCACCTTTAGGTGGATGCCAGCTCACATGATTGATTAACATTTTCTACTGGCTTATCCTCTGGGACAGAGTAATATATGGGGGTCAAATGTTGAGAAATGGACTCATTTATGATTTAAATGTAACTTTTACAGAGCTAAATATTAAAGCTTAGTTTGTCATTAATCACATGTATTTAAATATTTTTCACTTGTCATGTCCTCCAAACCATGACTGTTGATCACAGTCAGACCTCAAAGGCCCTATCAGCTCTCTGACAGCTGAATACCAGCATCCCTCTACAGCACCCAAAATCGATAGTCACCAAGACTCTCCTTGACTAACTAGTAGCAGGGGTTGATAAACTTTTTCTTTAAATAATCAGATATTTTAGAATTTACTATCTCTGGCACAACTACTCCATTCTACCATAACAATGCAAAAGCAGCTAAACACTGTAGACAATGCATAAAAGAATGGCTGTGGCTGCATTCAGATAAAATAATTATTTACAAAAAAAAGGTAGTGGGTTGGATTTAACCTATAGGCCATAGTTGGCCAACCTTTGGTCTAATGACTTCATAAGACAGTATAATCCTGAGTGTTACTTCTTCATTCCATTCAGTACTTTTAATAGAGGGATTACATTAAGCCAAGCACTGTACTGGCACAAAGAAAAACATGGCACAGTTTTGACTCTGAGCTCCCCTTTCGTGTCTCTGACTGGCTCTCCATTGCTCTTATAGTATAGTCCAATATTGCCCTTTTTTCCTCTCGTGCTTCACCTCTCACCATAGCTCTTCTCTACTGTGTCCTAATATCCTGAACTTTACATTAGCTCTATTAACATAGTCCAAAATTCAACCCTAGTTTCACAGCCCTTCAGATCTGAGTGATTCTGCTGAAAGCCTTGGGGAACACCTCAAACTTTATTCAAATTCCTAGGATGAGAATGGGGTGGCACTTTAGAATCTTGTCCCATCTGAATTTGGGTTCCTGGTTTCACTTACACTGATCCTATTCAGCAACCTATTGACCCAGGGGCAAAACTTAATTCAGTTTTCTCAAAAATCATTCCTCAGTTTTCTCCGAAGATCTCATCCAAACAGAGCATTTGTGAGCCTGGTAAACTTCACTGAACTGTTGAGGAACAAGTAGATCTTTTATAATATTTGTACTATTACTTTACAGTACTCTCCATTTGAAAAAAAAAAATAAGATGATCTCTAGACAAGACAATGAGGAATTCTTTTCCACAAATGGTGCTGGAACATTGGATTTCGACATGCAAAAGAATAAATTGATTCCTTATCTCATACCATATATAAAGATTAACTTGTCATCAATCAAAACTCTAAGAAGAAAACAGGGATAAATCATCTTGGATTTGACAATATATTCTTAGCTGTTACGCCCAAATCAAGCAAAAGGAAACAAATTGAACTGCATGATAATTAAAAACTTTTGTGTTTCCATGATACTATCAAGTAAGCAAAAAGAAATGTATATCACAGAACAGGAGAAAATATTTGCATGTCATATCTAACAGAGACCTGTATCTATGATATATAAAGAACTCTTACAACTCAAAAATAAAGCAAATAACTTGATTTAGAAATACAAAGGATCCGATAAACTTTTCTCCAAAGAAGATATACAAATGGCCAATAGTAACATGAAAAAATTTCAAATATCATTAGTCATTTGGAAAATGCAAATCAAAACCAAAATAACACTTCATACCTATTATTAAATGGGCTATAATAAAAATTATCTTTTTAAACACAATAACAACTGTTGGCAAGAATGTGGGGAAATTGACTCTCATATAATACTGGTGGAAATTTAAAAATGGAGAAACTGCAATAGAAAACAGTTTGACAGTTCCTTAACAAATTAAACTCAGAATTTCAATATAACTCAGACATTTAGCTTCTTCATATACTCCATGAAAGTTAAAAACAAGTATTCAAACAAAAACTTGGACATGCGTATTCACAGTGGCATTGTTCCCAACAGTCAATTATCCGACAACTGATGAACAGCTAAACAAAATGTGGTATATCCATATATTGGAATGTTATGTGGCTATTAAAAAGAACAAAGTACAGACACATGCTACAACATGGATGAACCTTGAAACCATTATATTAAGCACATCAGAGGCCAGGTGCAATGGCACACATCTGTAATCCCAGCAATTTGGGAGGCTGAGGCAGGAGGATTGCAAATTCAAAGCCAGCCTCAGCAACTTAGTGAGGCCCTCAGAAGAAGAAAGAGGGCTGTAGATGTGGCTCAGTGGTTAAGTACCCCTGAGTTCAATTCAAAGTACCAAAAAAAGAAAAAAAGCCCATCAGAAAAGACTACATATTATATAATTCAATATATATAATTCAATTTATATGAAATGTCCAAAATAGGCAAACCTATAGAGCAAGAAACTAGATTAGTAGTTGCTTAGGGCTGGAAGGATAAAAGAGGTATAGTGGATGAAGACTTAAGAGTACAGATTTTTTTTTTAGATGAGAATATTCTAAAATTGTACATATCTATCTGTAAATAAACCAAAAATCATTGAATTATATATCCAAAGTTGATTAATTCTATAGCATGTGAGTCATTTCTCAATATTATTTTAGATAAATATACTACCACTGTTTGGTGGCAGGGAGATAATCTGTAGGAATCAGGAATTTAACCTCAGTTCTTGGGTAGTCCCATGATGCCTAAATACCCAGAAAGTATCATAATATACCCAGTACTGAGAATTCTCTGTTCTATCTAAAAATACTTATGAAGAAATGGAAATTTTAATTGTTGCTGAACAATTTCAAGTCTCTTTTATTCTAACAGGTATCAGGAATTAAGGGAGTCACTCCACCAATGTAAGCTTCCATGGGGTGCTGAAAGGGAATATGGTGGGATTATACCGATTTCGCTGCCTGATGAACACAGGCCGAAATATGAGCCTCCTTGTGTCATGGGCAAAGGACATCAGCATTATGGATTTGGTGGAGAAACCTGGCCAAGGTAACTAAACTTGCTGCTATTCACATAAAGATTGTTATTATCCATTTTCTCTATTTCTACTCAATCTTTTGTAAACTTAAATATGCCTCCAAACTAATTTCTTTTACTATGAATAAAAAGACACAGATAGTAAAATTAATTATGATTTCTAATCATGAAATCATAAAAAGCCTGTTTATTAAATATTTTAATGTCCTTAGAGATGATAAAGTATTCTAAAAAATTCTGATTAACTTATTCCCTTACTTATCTTATTAAGTGAGAATATGAGAGAAAAATGGATATTAAACATGTTTTTTGTCTGAACAAAGAATTAGCCTAATTTGTGCAGATGTTCTTGGTTTTTGGAACTTTTGATTTGTAATTTTTTCACCAATCTTTGTAGTCATTAAAATTCTCTGTCAAATGTTTTCAAAAGTATTTATGTATTTCAATAATAACATAAATTTTTAAAGTCACTTTCAGCAACTCTATTCACAGAAGTTAAAACTGAAGACAGAGCAAAAAAATTTGAGCAGGAAATTAAATTTCAAATTGAATATTTATTAAAGATTACTTAATTTTAATTATGAAATTCAGAGAATAATCCATCAAACCATGGCACAAAGACTACTTTCTTCTTTTTTATCTAACAATACTGATTACCTGGTTTACTAACAGTCTAGCTAGTTTTTTTTGTTCTATAACAAGCAAAAGAAGTAAAACAGATAAGACAAGCCATAGCTAGAGAGAGAAACATTAAAAATAGGGACATATGTGGCTGATAATCTTATCAAGACCTCAGTAAATCAGTAAAAAGCTGACAGACAAAAAGGCCCAACAGAGAGAGAGAGAGAGAGAGAGATTGATCCTTGTCCTCACTGGGGACAAAAACCCAGACATGCCCTCAGTGATGCATCTCCTCCAGCCACACTTTACTTGCCTGTAATTACTACCCAGTTAATCTCTCTCAGGTGATTAACGTGTTGATTAGATTAAGACTCTCATAACCCAATAATTTCACCTCTAAATTTTCTTACATTGTCTCACACATGACCTTTTGGGGCACCTAATATCTACACCATAAAACTCATCATTTATTCATTTATCTATTCAGTAATTTAAGTATAGAAAGTATTGTTTTACAGACCTGGGGGTTATAACTCTTTATGGAATTTAAGCTATTGTCCTCCAAAATTTGAATATTAAACAATATGCAGTAGTATAAAGAATTAGAAATATTTGGATAGAATTTCAGTGTGTAAAAAGAAGGCCAAAGATTAAGTGAAAGGTTTGTGTTGGTCTTGCTGAATGCAGCCCCAAGACACTAAGAAAAGAAATACTTGTTTCACTTAGAATGCCTGTTACCCCTGACTCACAAATGTAGGTTAATGTCTTTCATTCTTTTCATGCCTCTTTATGTCAAATATTATCATTTTAGCATATTCCTCTCTTAAAAATATATTTAGGACAAATTTCTGTCTTCATATATAGGGCTAATTGCTTGGCAAACAACTACAGAATAGGATTTACCTTGTTTCCTAACAAGGAATAACTGCTATTACCATATTTTTCTTTCTCCCTTAAAAAAAGCCTTTTATACAAAAATAGCAATGTTTTACAGCTCTCTTTATGGGTGAAGCCTCAATTTTTAAACCTTTAAAAAAAAAAAAAAGGTTTTCTCTAGCAACCACACCCTACCACCTCCTTTGGTAGAAGGTTTTGTGAGAAACAGGATCACTCCTTTGCCTTACCAACTCTTTGTCCTGTGCCTTTGGAAATGAAAAGTACCTAGTCCTTTGGAAAAGGTCCAGGAGGTGAGACATCCTAAAGTATGTCATCTGGGGTTAAGAAATTTTTTTAAAAAAAGCATTACTTACTAAATAAAATGTAATTACCTGTGTTTCTATACACATGTTCCAATACAATGTCCATATAATGCCACATGGGGCATTGCTGCCCCTTCTGAGTCTTCCTGACATAAAAGTATCAAAGTAAAACTCCTTTAAAGGAACTTTAGTAATATTTACTTACCTATAATATGCAAGTTTCAGAAATTCCAAGTAAGATCAGTCATCACCCAATTCAGCATCAATTCACTGAAGGAACAAAATCACAAAGTAATGAAAATGTATAACTTAGTGTTCACTTTCATAAACATTGATTTAAGTTTGGTAAAGTAGTAAAATTGTTCATTTTAGAAAAGGAAATTCTTCCTTTAAGCTACTGGTTAAAAGCTCTTAAAATAGATCTGCAGTGCTCTGTGAACTAAAGGATACTCTGAATTTCCTGACAACTTTGATTTTTCTAGTTTAATAATAATACTGAAAGATATTATGAATGATTTCATAAAGCAAAATTTCTCCTTAATAAAATTTGTACTTGTTTACTCTTTTATCAGGAGCCAGTCACCAATGAAAGTCAAACAACCTCTGCCATTCAATTTAATAAGTGGCATATATTGCAAAGTGTTTAGCACCTTTGGCTCTTGACCTGGAAATACTAGTTGCATCCTAAATTCATTGTGACAACCAAAATAAACCACCCCATATATTCCCATACTCTCCTGGAAATGTTGGAGCCCAAAGGGAAACAGTATGATTGTTTGAGACTCATTATACCTAACCCAACTCCTATATTCCAAATGCATATTAAGACAAGGTGAGCCTAAAAACCCCTGCAATTCTCTAGTTTGAAGAGATTAAAAGAGTAGGTTATCCTGTTAGTAAGGGAAAAAATCTTGAGAGAGACAAAGAGGCTCATGGTGAATGGGAAAATCATTATTCTACATTATTATTCTATTGCAAATCAAAAATTTCTGCAATATCTGAATCGATTCAGTGCTCACCAGCATTCCTTTCTTTTTTTCATCTTGAAAGGATAGTCATAGGTACTGGCACTGAGGTACATGAAAGGTGCAGTACCTTCCCTACATTTTGCAGTTTCCCACATTTGGAACATCCCCTTGCCCAAGTAAGATCCAGAAATCCACTTCCCAGCCTCCCTAGCCTCCAGGGTGCAGATGTATACACAAAAATTCTACTGATCACCCACATCTGCAGTGGATACTGATTTGCAGGTGACCAGTACCGACTCACTATAAAAATACAGAGTGAGCATTCAAAAGATATGGGGCAACCACAATGACAGGTGAGTACTACAATATGTCTGAAAATATTACAGGTGAGGCCAGCCTCTTCCCTCCCTCCTAGAGCGAACCACAGTTACCAATTTGGTGTGTCTCCTTCCATACCTTCTGTTACCTGTTTACATAGTTATGCATGTGCCCACTGAAATTTTATGGTGTTATTTTGTTTATATGTGAAATCATTTGATATGTAGTGTTAAGCAAGTTGATGTTTTTTTTCTTTACAATCTAGAGAGAGTCCTTTGTCAATAAACACAGATTTACTTTATTATTTTTAATTTTCTCATAATGTTCCACAATGTTTCACAGGTTATTTGACCACTCACATAGTTCTTTGATCCTTGCACAAATGTTTCCGTAGGGCATATCTTCAGTGAAAGTTCTGGGTCATAATATAAAATATTCAAAATATGAATTTTTTAATTTAGTAGATGTTCTAGATATCAATCCCTTCTATGTTATTTTTATTTCTTCCAATTTTTGTTTTATTTAAGCTCTTTGTAGTGTCCATTGTCTTATCAATGTGCTTTTGGCTTTTGAAATAAACATCTTATTTAAAAGGCCCTCTTTACCAGCTTAAAAAAAAAAAACATATTCCTATACATTTTCTTTCTTTCTTTTTTAAAATTTTTAATTGTAGTTGGACACAATGCCTTCATATTATTTGTTTACTTTTATGTGGTGCTGAGGATCGAACCCAGTGCCTCACACATGCTAGATAAGCATTCTGCCACTGAGTTACAGCCCCAGCCCTTTCTTTTTTAATATTTGTTTAGATTTATCCTCAATTCTTTAGATTTTTAATCTATCTGAAATTATCTTTTTGAATAATGTAGAGATGTATTATTTTCCAAATGGGTAGTGAATTTTTCCTGTACTGTTTATTGAAAAATATATACTTTTCAAATAATTTAAAATGCCATCTTTTCATATATTGTTTCTATATATTCATGATTGTATTAATCTACTTATCTTTTATAGTCTCCCCATTATACTGTGTTAATTTAAAAAGAGATTCAATTTAATATTTTCTTTCTTTTCAGAAAACTTCCTATTGAACAATACTATTATTTGACACGGAACCAAAAAAGTGACGTCTATGGAAATGATTCCTTGTAAGTTAGAGGTCCCCCTTCCCCTTACATGGGATCAAATAGTAATTTAAGTGGAAATTAGTTATATGAGAAACAAAAAAGCCCCCACATGGGAACTTTTAGAGAATTCTTCCTTTTTATTAAAATAGTGATCATTAACATTAGAAATTTTTAAAAAGCAGCAGCAGATAAACCAAAAGAAAGGGTTTGTAGCATTTAAACCAGTAAACAAAGAGTAAGAAATAAATGATAGCAATGTTCAAAGAGATTCCTACACGTCATCTTGATTCATGTTCTTACCTTGACCTATTTATTCAATATAATAAAAATCTGTTATATTTCTATTTCATTAAAAATTTTACAGAAAATGCCACAATGGCCCTCAACAAATTTTGAACTGAAACTTCATAATAAGAGAGGATTGTTATGGTTATCTATAAGTAACTCTTTTAAAAATTACTAAGTATCTCTTTTGGATAAGAAATACTAATTTAGCCTGCGCTTAAAGGTATTATGCTCTAGTATATTAAATTATTTTTACTCTTTTAAAAAAATGGTTTTTCATATATATTACTAAGTCATGCATTTTTATTTTTTGTAAAATAAGAATAAAATATTGACACTACTGAAATGACAATGAAAATATTTTTTTATCTTTATTAAGATTTGTTGGTTGTTTTTAAATTAAGGTGATACAGTATAAAATTTAGCCACTAGAGGGAGCCAAAAAGATAAAATTAGCATTTGCTTATCTCTTTGGGTTTAGTTAACTTTGCAAAGGAGATATGGAGTATGGCAATAGGATTGAATAGCTGGTTGGATCAAGCAAGTGGTGTCTCTGAGCATTTCATTTTACTTTAATTTTATCTTTAAATTTTGAATTTTTAAAAAAAGATTTTTTAAAAAAAATTCTTATTTTTTTTTCATTTTGAATCAAATCAATTTTAATCATATATTTATCAACATCACAGCAAAATTTGTCACATGAGAGCAATTTTAGATGCCAAGTTAATATTTAATATATAGTAGTAAATTTTAACTCTATATACCTTGGATTCATCGTTCATCCCCGTCTCCAACCCAACAATATAACTGGAAGAGAGGAAATCACTTTTCTTTTTAGTTCCACACCCACATACTTAAGAGTCCAAATAAAGACATAAACATTTAGGATTCATGAGAATTGTGTATTTATAACATATGCTAGAGTAACAAAGTTCTATGACTTATATGTCACTTAGTAGTGAATATGTAGAAACATCTAAAAATTGCTCAAGTGTATTCAGTTTTATCAACTTTTACTATCAAATTTATGGCATTCTGTTCATTTTTCATGTCTGAAATCTTTCAGAGTCTTATTTGCATAGGATAAAACTAATAGCTGAAATCATATAAGTGGGTAACTATCCCTCTCTAGTAAACTTTTCCCCAAGGCTATAGTATTATTTCTTGGAAAGCAGTGTTTCAAATAATTAAATGCACAACCTTGTAATGAACTAATTTGGAAAGGCAAACCTCCAGGAACTTTGTCAGTTTTGTTCTATCCTTTCATAGCAACATTTACTATCATGAGAGATCAGCAACTCTGGGCAAAGGGACAAAGTATATACCTATTATCTACTTATCTTCCCAACAAGGCCACATTTGTGTCACTTCAGGTCATGTAATTGCACCACATATGTGATGTCAGGCTTCTTCAGGGCTCTTTGGCTACTACATGATTATGAGAGTGAAGGTCAGTAGGAACCAGAGCTCTCTTATCATTAGAAGCTATCCATCAGCCCCTGTATTCCTGTGAATAAGAAATGCAAAAGGGGTAGGGGTAAGCAAGACTGAAGACTTACTTCATATATTGCCATATGAAGTAAGAATATGTGGAATGGAAAAATTTATCAGTAGATAACTGAGATATGAAAATATATCGCTCTATCCTGTCAATATGCACAGTTCCAGAAAGTTAATAAAAATATTATCGTGGTGACAATGTAGTTTGAAAATGGGGTATATCCTTAGTCTTCAGCAATTTTCAAATAATAATAATACAAGCCTTTAAAGGCCCTTAATTTAAATTATGAATTATTTTCTGTTTTTATTCTAGGTTGCCCAAACCATCTAATTCAACAATAAGGTAAGTATAAAACATATTTTCCTTCCTTGTTATAATCAGAAAAAAACTATTGGCATTTCATACCACTTAGACAGGTGAGAGAAGTGAGACTTTTGATGAAAACTATTTTTTAACAAATGGAAGGAAAGGCTGGTTCAAGTCCAAGGTAACATTATTTTGATTTCTTCCCAATTATATTCCCTACTCCCCCTTGCCCTTGCTGTTTGGTGGTACTGAGGATTGAAGTCATGTACTAGGCAAGGACTCTACACTGAGCTCCTTCTCCAACCCACTGCCAATCTCGTTTTTTAAATAAACTTTTTATTTTATTTTAGTATAGTTTTAGAATATAGAATTATAAGGATGTTAGTATAGGGAGTTCTTCCCACATATCCTACCCCCGGTTTCCCCTACTATTGCCATATTAATGTGGCACATTTGTCACAATAATGAACCAGTATCAATGCATTAGTTTAACTGAAGTGTGTACTTTATTCGGATTTCCTCAGTTTTTACCTACTGTCCTTTTTCTGTTTCAGGATCCTATTTTAGGATTCCACATTACATTTCATCTTCATGTCTCCTTAGGTGTCTTTTTTGTAGTAACACTTTCCTAGATTTTCCTTGACCTTGACTATTTTGAGAATTATAGGTCAGATATTTTGTAGAATGCTCCAAAATGGACTTTTAACTCATGTTTTTCTATGATTAGACTGGAGCAATGTGTTTTGGGGAGGAGGACCATGGAGGTAAAGCACCATTTTCATCACTTTCTATGAAGGGTGCATACTGTATACCTGATATATCTCCGCTGATGTTGACCTTGATCACCTGGCTGAGGGAGTGTTTTTTGAGGCTTCCTTACTGTACAGTTAGTCTTTTTTTTCCCTCCTTTCCACACTGTTCCCTTAAAAAGAAACTCACTGTGCACAGAAGACATCTGGAATCAGGCTCTACCTTCCAAGAACAAAGTACCTACTTAAATTTTTGGTGTTCTTCTGCATGGTTATTCTTTTCCATTTATTTACTGAACCACTTATTTTCAGTATGGACTTGGGGATATTTTATTTTTTGGTACTTAGCAAGTAATCCAGTACCCCCTTATTTTATTATTCAAATTGGGCATAAGAAGCTCTTCTAATTCTCTTCTGTATTCTTTTGACATTTCCGTCATCCTTGTGGAGGTTTGGAGGATGGTTTTTCTTTCTTTTTAGCATTTCCTTACTTTCTGGCACTATAAGATACTTCTGGATCATCTTGTATATTTCCTGCTCCACTCCTGGATGAGCCAAAACTCCAAGGAACCCTTGTTCTTTTTATTGGCAACTGGTACAAGAAACCATTTGCAGCCTTTCTTTTTTTTTTTTTTTTTTCCACATTTTTTATTCATTCATCATATTTGTACATAATGATGGGATTTGTTGTTACATATTCATACATGCATACAATATAATTTAACCAACATCGGTCCCCAACACTTTACCCATCCTTCCTCACCTCTACCCTGCCCCATCCCTTTCCTCTACTGATCTCCCTTTGATTTTCATGAGATTCCCCCCACCTTTCTTTTCGTTTTTTTCTCTCTAGCTTCCACATATGAGAGAAAACATACAACCCTTGACTTCTGGGCTTGATTTATTTTGCTTAACATAATCATCTCTAGTTCTATTTATTTTCCTGCAAATGACATAATATCATTTTTCTGTATGGCTGAATAAAACTCCATTGTGTGCAGGTACCACATTTTCTTTATCCATTCATCAACTAGCTTCCATAGTTTGAGTATTGTGAATTATGCTGGAATAAATATGAGTATGCATTATCACACAGTAGGATAACTTTAATTCTTTAGGGTAAATAGTGAGGACTGGTATAGCTGGGTCATATGGTGGTTCCATGCCCAGTCTTTTGAGGAACCTCCATATTGATTTCCATAGTGGTTGTACTAATTTACAATTCCACCAACAGTGTAAAAGTGTTTCTTTTCCTCTCCAGCATTTATTATTATTTGTATTCTTCATGACTGCCATATTAACTAGTGTGAGATGAAATCTCAGAAGTTTTGATTTGTATTTCCCTAATTTCTAATGATGCTGAACATTTTTTCATATGTTTATTGGCCATTTGTCTTTCTTCTTTTGAGATGTGTCTGTTCAATTCATTTGCCCATTTATTTATTGGGTTATTTCATTTTTGTGTAAAGTTTTTTGAGTACTTTATCTAGTACTATATATAGTCTATATAGACTAAGTATATATATAGTACTACATATATATGGTCTATATATAAAGTACTCAAAAAAAAAAAAAAACTTTACACAATACTAATCCTCTGTCAGAAGAGTAGCTAGCAAAGATTTTTCTCCCATTCTGTATATCCTCTGTTCATATTCCTAATTGTCTCCTTTGCTGTACCAGGAGCGTTTTTAAATCAGTGCCATTCAGTTTATTAACTCTTGGCATTATTTCCTGAGCTTTAGAGGTCCTGTTGAGGAAGTTGTTGCCTGTGCCTATATGCTAAGTTTTCTTCTAAGAGTTACATATTTCCTGGTCTAATTCCTAGGTCTTTGATCCATTTTGAGTTGATTTTTGTACAGAGTGAGAGATAAGGTTCTAGTTTTATTCTTCTGCATACGGATAACCAGTTGTCTCAGCACCATTTGTTAAAAAGGCTGTCTTTTCTCCAGTATGTTTTGGGCACTTTTGTCAAGCAAGAATCAAATAACTACAGATGTGCGTCAGTTTGTCTCTGTGTCGTCTATTCTGTACCTTTGGTCTATATGTCTATTTTTATGATACCATACATTTTCATTACAATAGCTCTTAGTATAATTTGAGGTCTGGTATTGTGATGCCTCCTGCTTCATTTTTCTTGCTAAGCACTGCTTTGGCTATTCTAGGTCTGTTATTTTTCCAAATGAATTTCATAACTGCTTTTCTAGTTCTGTGAAGAATGTCATTGGTATTTTGATGGGAATTCCATTGAATCTGTACATTGCCTTTGACAGTAGTATGGCCATCTTAATAATATTAATTCTGCCTATCTATGAATATGGGAGTTCTCTCCATTTTCTGAGGTCTTTAGTTTCTTTCTTCGATGTTCTGTAGTTTTCATTGTAGAGGTCTTTCACCTCCTTGGTTAGATTTGTTCCTAGATACTTTACTTTTTAAGCTATTGTGAATGGAATTATTTTCCTGATTTCTTTCTCAGCAAATTCATTATTCATTGTTAATATATAGGAAAGCTACTGATTTTTGTATGTTGATTTTTGTAATCTGCTCCTTTGCCAAATTTGTTTAATTATCTTTAGGAGGCTTTTGATGAAGTTTTATTGATCTTCTAGGTATAGAATCCAGAAATGGTGATAATGTGACTTCTTCCTTTCCCATTTTTATCCCTTTTATTTCCTTTCCTTGCCTAATTGTTCTGGCTAGGATTTCTAGAACTATATTAAATAGGAGTGGTGAGAGCGGACAATCTTGTCTTATTCCAGATTTTAAATGAAATGCTTTCAGTTTTTCCCCATTTACTAAGATGTTGGCTTTGGGTTTTTCATAAATAGTTTTATACAATGTTGAGGTAGGTTTCTTCTATGCTTTTATCATGAATGAGTGCTGAGTTTTGTCGAAGGCCTTCTCTGCAGCTATTGAGATGACCAAGTGATTTCTGTCTTAATTCTATTTATGTGTGAATTACATTTATTGATTTGCATGTGTTAAGCCATCCTTTCATCTCTGTAATAAAACCAAATTGGCTGTGTGATGTACAGTCATCTTAGTAAGTTGTTGAACATGATTACTAAAGTATTTTTGCTTCTATGTTCATCAGGGATATTGGTCTGTAGTTTACTTTCCTTGATGTGTCCTTATCTGGTTTTGGTATGAGTATGATACAAAAGCCCTTACCAATCTTAACTGAAAATATTAAACTGATATTGTAAAATTGTGTTTGAGCAAAGAACTACTGAAAAAGCTATTAAAATCAAGGTCTAGCTGGGCACAGTGACACATGCCTGTAATCCCAGCAGCTTGGGAAGCTGAGGCATGAAGATCGTGAGTTCAAAACCAGCTTCAGCAACTTAGCAAGGCCCTTAGCAACTCATAAGACCTTGCCTCTAAATAAAACTAAATATAAAAAAGAACTAGGAATTTAGCTCAGTGTTGAAGCATCCCTGGGTTAAATCCCCAGTACTAAGCAAAAAAAAAAAAAAAAAAAAAAGAATAGAAATCAAGATTTAGGTTTTGAGGGGCTTTGTTTTGTTTTTGTTTTTTAAACAACTATGTGAAGAAACCTTGTTTTGGACTTTACTAGTTTTGTTCATAAGAAGTATGAAAAGAAAAGTCCTTTTAGCTGGGCTATAATTATTGGATTCAAGATTTTATTTGTAGCTTGATAAGCTTCAAAGTGGGAGGCTAGAAGTCCAAGAGTAAGATGTTGGGGCAGGATTGGTTCCTTCTTGGAGCTCTGAAAAAGAACCTGCTCCCTGCTTGGCACCTGGCTTCTGGTGGTTTGCTGGAGTCCTTGGTGTTCCTTGGCTTACAGATGTGTCACCCTAATCTCTCCCTTCATCTTCACATAGCATTCTTGTGTGCTCATCTGAGTCCAAGTTTCCCTTTTCATAAGGACACTAGGCTCACTGGATTAAGAACCCATTCTTCAGTATGATCCCCCTCTTAACTCATTATGTGAACAACAACCCTATTTCCAAATTAGAACCTACTATAATGCCTTTGGGATTAGCACTTCAACATATGGATTTCGAGGAGAGATGCAATTCAACCCATAACATTGGTCTTTCTACAAAATTTTTCTACAAAATAACATTTTTCTATTCTGTAACCTTCCTGATCTCAATTTTCTTCTGGTTTAGACAGTGGTTTTTGTTGTTGTTGTTTTTATTTTCCCTTAACCTCTGTCAGTACTCCAAATAATAGGAAAATTATCACTGTGGCCTTTTTCTTTTTTTCCTTCAGTGATCTATTTTTGGCTTTTTTATTTCAAAACAGTTTGTGTACATAAACGGGCAATATATTTTGTTGATCCATTACTTAAAGAAACAGATCCCTGGGTTGAAAGTTCAATCCAAGATGAGTGTATTACTGAACTAAATATCCAAAATTATTTCATAAAATAAAGTACATGGATCTTTTAAAACAGGAAACAGAAATTAAAAGCAACTAGAAATTCTTCCTACATCATCTGAAAACTAAAAATATCCATATATTGCTTATATTATTACCCAGTCATGGAGATTATTCATGATAAAGAATTAAGTATGGTTTATTTTTAAAAATGAAATTTAGTTTTGTCTAGAAAAATTAAGAAAATTTCATAGGTCTTGGAAGATTGTCTACAGACTGCCAACTCCATGATTATAGGAACTTTATCTGGGTTACTGTCATCCTCAAGGATTAGAACACTATAAGCCATAACAAAGAGTCCCAATAAATATTTGATGATTAATTTTTTCATCGCACTTCTTTTTCTTCTGTTTTTTTTTATTTGCTCAATAAATCTTAGCGAAATCTGCTTACCATATCCAATTGATCACCCTTACCATACACACATCTCTCGTGGAGCCATGTTCCCGACCTTTACGTCACCTAAGGAGCTCTACAATGGTATTAAAGCCTGCACTCACCAGCCATTTGCTCCCACGGTGCCAACCAAGACCTATGATTCAACGATTTTGAAGACAAGAGGTAAAATGTGACTTAAAATTAAAACTATTGATTCTGATTATTATTGGAATTTATTCAATAATAAAATTAAAGAAAGCAAGACGCATGAAGGACTCAAAACACAGACATGTGACCCCTCAGTAGATTAGAAAAGTTTTACCCAACTGTGGATGTACCACACAATCATCAGGGACTCACTGCAGACCATTAAACCAGACTCTACAGGTGCTTCTGATTCTTTTACTTCACACATTCCTCCCATTGTAGAATCAGAAACCAGAAATATAGAATTGGTTGTCTTCATTCTATATATGTTTTGTTTTCATTTCCTTCCTGTTCTTGTGGTTTAGCTTTAAAAAATTCCATCCTAGCCAGGCACAGTGGCGCACACTTGTAATCAAGCAGCTCCAGAGGCTGAGGCAGGAGGATTGAGAGTTCAAAACCAGCCTCAGTAAAAGCGAGACACTAAGCAACTCAGTGAGACCCTGTCTCTAAATGCAGTACAATATAGGGCTGAGGATGTAGCTCAGTGGTTGAGTGCCCCTGAGTTCAATCCCCAGTAGCAAAGAAAAAAAAAAAATTCTGTCCTAGCTTAGATGATGAGCATAAGGGGCAAGGCAGAAGCAGTGATTAAATTGAAAGCTTAACATTTGAACTAAGACTCAGACACTAATTTAGTCACATTCTCTTGACACCCTGGAGCATCTTTATGGATGTATTTTATTAGAGAGGACAGTAATCCTCTGCACCCATCCTAGAGTCTCACCCACCCTAGACTCCTCAGTCTTTGCTGAGGAGATATACACATGCATGAAAGCAGATGACACCTCTGAATGTCTGAAAGATGCTAAAGAGAGGATAATTGAAGGTAACAGAAAAGGCATGTAGTAGGAAAAAATAAATACTTGTTGAGTTAATAATTTATGCTGTGGAGTAGATAAAACTCAAGAATTGTCCTATAACATTAATTGTCTTCTGTACATGAATATATTTGTACCAAAGTGCAAGGATCATCAATAACAACCTCAGCACCTTGTTAGCAGACAGGTATGTTTTGGGTTTTGAAAAAGTGTGTAGCAGAAGACTTAAGAGCAGACTTTTCTTTTCCCTCCATACTAAGGGTTGAACCCAGAACCTTACACATGCTAGGCAAGTACTCTACCACTGAACTACACTCCCAGTCCAGAGGCAAGGACTCTGGAGTCAGAGTATAGGCATAAAATTCTGCCCTTACCATTTACTGTGGACTATAGTGGTGTTTCTTAACTTCCGTCTTCACTTCTCAATCTCTAAAATGGGAGTATTAGTGCCAACTTCATAGATAACAAAGATAAGTGTTAATAGTTTGTTTGCTTTCATATAGTGACTCCAGTGTGTGTTCACCATGATGAAATTTTACATTACCTCTCAGACCAGTCAGTATTGATAAGAGGCAGTGCAAACTGATTCTTCAAGAACATTTGTCTGGTGCTGAGGCTATGCTTAGTTATATTGGGAGAGTGAGATGAGTGAGTGCTGTGCAAAGAAATCCAAGATATGTATCTAAACAACTGAAAGTTTATAATTGTGTTAGGGAAACTATCAAAATTAATTCATTATTTTCAGTCCTGAATTAGATAATTTCTGAAATTATATTTAGTACATAGTTAGCTAGAAGTCACAGAAATATGTGTTGAACTCATAAAAACACCTTTTAGGGACTAAAGAAACAAGGTGCCTTCTTCATTTTCTGCTCTTCCAAGCTTCTACCTCTTTCTGACCAGTCACTCACTCTTAGGGACTTTAAGATGAATCTGTTAATAAGTATAAAAAGATCTTTCCATGAACTAGTACTCTATTGGGTTTCTAATCTTCCACTTATTTTAACCTTTTATTAGAAATAAATAGTATGTAGGGTAAGAGTACATGCTCTAGAATCAGATTGCCTGAGTTTGAATTCCATCTACTAGTGCTATGAACTTGCATACATTTCTTATTCTCTCTGTGCCTCAGTTTCTTTATTCACTGACATGGGAATAATAGTATCTTTCTCATAATAATTTTATGAGAAATGCATGTGATGGTATATTAAAAACAGTACAGTGGCTGGTGCTTTGGAAGTGTTCAATAAATGCCAGCCTTTGTTCTTGTTATATATTAGAATGGAGCTGGGAATGGTGGTGCATGTCTATAACTCCAGCTATTCAGGAAGATGAGGCAAGAGGATCACAAGGTCATGGCCAGCCTGGGCAAATTAGACCCTGTCTCAAAATAATATGGGCTGGGGATGTAGCTCAGTGATAGACTGCTTGCCTAGCATGTACAAGGCCCTGGGCTCAATCCCCAGTACCATAAGGAAAAAATAATAATAATGGGTATTCAGAATATTCTTTAGCTTGAAATTTAAAATGAGAACAGAGGCAGCCATGCTGTGTTTGGTAATGCTCATTAAATACAAAACAAGACCTAAGAAGCTGTATTCTTTAAAATGTTCTCTTTTACTACCTTTTTGGTAAGCAAGTACAATTCCATTAAAAAAAATAATAAAAACCTTTATATATTTGGGTAAAGAAGAGCCAAAACAGATAGTAAAGAAATGTATCTGTTGAGCCTCCAGACACCAGAAAGAAGATCCAGGAAGATTTATTATGTACCTAAGGATTTTGCTTGTTAAGTATAAGTGCCCTCTATCACTGCTGAGAACACTAAGATTAGAGACTCATTCTCACTCTGGTCCACATGCTGCCCATATAAAGGCTCAAGAATTAAAGGGTAGGCTGCATCTTGAAAGTTATAAGAAGGGGCTAAGAGTGTAGCCCTTAGTATATGCAAGGCCTTGAGTTCAATCCCCAGCACCAATATTTTTTAAAGTTATACTGTATAGCTATAATATACACCAGAATTCATCTCTAATCTATATTGTTTCTATCTATTTCCTCCATAAACCCATTTGTTAAAAGGCTGTTCTTAATTATTCAGGATAACAGTGCTTTTCTTGAAAATTTCAGGTAATCCTTACAGATATGAACTGCTTGATTTTCCCACAGATTCAAAGAAGAAATCATTGACGTGGCCAGGTCAGGATGTGTATTATGATGTAAGTTATCTTTCAAAATGTGTGTTTTAAGAGAAAGTACAATATATTTTTACCCAATAGTTTCTAAAACTCAAAAAGACAGATTGTTTTATTTTCTATTTAGGTAAAACTTTTGAGATTTTTGACTATGGTTCACATTTTTCAATTTTATTAGCTGATTTCACATACTTTGGTTAGTTAATGGAACATTTCCACAGTTATAAAACAAAAAAGTTCCCCTCAGAAAGATGGTAGGGAAGAACTGTTTCACAGCCTTAATCCTGTTTTTAAATTCTTATAGTTCATAATGTATCAAGTTATTACAAATATGCATAGAGTAAATGAGAGACTTTCAGAAAGATTTATGAGCTGTCGTTGTCCCCATCATTATTAGTGCATTTATATTAAGTCTAAAACAAAATAAAACTAAAACAAGAGCTACCATTTATTGAGAAATTGCTATACATTAAGTAATTTAGACGTACTTTAATTCTTATAAAAATCTCATAAGATTAATATTATCAAGTCCATTTTATAGATAAGGAAACTGAGGCTCAGAGAGTTTGAGATGAGGTCATGATCACAGAAGTCAGGTTTGTAAGACTCTAATCTATGCTGTTAACTTCTGTTCCTTAACTGGCTTCACCCACATCCATTAGATAATTCCTCTGAGAAAGTAACCCATAGCAAGAATGCTTGTTCAAAGACTTGTAACTCATATTTGTGAGCTAATAGTCTTCTCTCTCCTCCTATTTCATCCTATGCCCCAAGGGAAGAGAAAAGACACAAATAACCTGATAAACAGGTCCTAACACGTGTCACCTAGCTGCAAAAGAGAAAACTCTAGAAACTGTACTTTAGTATTTTTTCCATCCAAGCCAATAAAAAAATATGTATAATGTATTAGTAGAGTGTGAATTTTAAAGAGGCTCAGCTCATGGCTCTACCTTATCAGCTCTGTGACCTGGGTAATATATTTAATCCTTTAGTACCTCAATTTCCTAACAGATAAAATAGGAATGATAATAAAACTGTTGTCCTGAGAATGAAATTCATATAAAAGTACCTAGCACCATATTAATACTAGCTCATAATAAATTTTAACTGCTATCAGCATTATTATTCCAATGATTATAAAACTTGGTTGACCTAGCAACATTAAGAAACAGATAACTTTGGAAAGAAGAATGTTCTAAATAATAAGATGGCTTATAATAAATAAGATGGCTTAACCTTTTAAAATTTTAAAATTTAAGTACTAATTTAAGGGCTTAATTTTTATTTAATGCTTTTATTAGTGCATTATGATTATATGTAATAGTAATAGTTACATTATGATTATATGTAACCCTACTATTACATATAATCATAATGCACTAATGAGTTACTATCCTCATTTCTGGGGTATTTGTCTTTCCAGAGAGTCCCCATAATCCAAACTCATTCTCAGCTGGACATAATGAATTTGGTGAGCATGCATGCACCTCCTTTGGAAAGTCTCATCTTATCAAATCATGAGATGTCCACAAGTGTACCTCTCCATTCCCCCCCACCACTCTAGGCTCTACATCTCACCTGCTCAGCCCCAGCAACATCCATGGTATCCAGAATGAAAAAAAACATGGCACCCTCACTGTGTCCCCATCAACCATGCTCCCCATCTTATATCTTGCACCTCCATATTTCCACCATTCCATCTCAGGCAGTACTCTTCCCTAACTGCATGGTTTTCTGTTATTTTAATGGTGATATGTGGAGTTTTGGAGATGACACAAAGACATTGGAACCTTGTACATAGTTTTGCATCTAATACTTAATAAACATTTAATGAATAACTAAGTTAAAAGCTACATATATTTCACAGGCTATGCTAGAAATGTAACCACAGTTTGTATAGTTATATTCCTCTAATTCATATTCAAATTCATATCCTCTAATTCCATATTCAAAACAATTAACTCCTTTTTATAGACTGGAAAGCCTAGAAACTCAAATGTCAGGAATTGGAATTCCTTCCTTGTATTTACCTCCATATCAGAAAAAAAACTCTGCCCTCAGATTGGTGTACTTAACCAATGAATACCTATTGTGTGAATGACTGCTACCAGCTCCTCTCTCATTACCCTCTCTGAATAAAATCACCTTCACATTTTAAATATTGACCAGCTCCTCACCCTCATGTGTTTCCTGGCTCTTAAACTATGACCAAAACACTATAGGCTGAAGTTCACATTTCCCATTTTCTTTTTTGAGCCCTAGACTACATGTCAATAGATCACTGCTATTATTTCAACCAGTATAAGACATAAGATTAATCTAGCCCCTGAGAACAATTTTGGAAAAATTTCCTTCTTATTTGCAAGTAAGCTAGCACTGCAAATAATGAAAAAGATAAAGAGAACAAAGAAGGCATTCTTTAACCCTGAAAAAACAAAGTCACATTTTGGTTAAAGGTTTAATAGAGGTAGGCATTTCATAATTCTTGAGGCAACTTTCCCGTGAGTATTCTACTATGTAAAATGGGGATCACTTCAACCTTACAGAGTTGTAGCAGCAGCAACACGTTTAGGATCTAGAAAGTTAGAGAGCTCCACACCTCAGGGGGCCTGACTCTGGCCCTTCTCTAGCTGTGCATTTCCCTAGGAAACAGGGAGTCTATATGGGGCCAAGAGGATATATGTCCAGGGGAGCCCATGCTTCTCTGACCCACTCCAGAACATGTTCTTGAACCACAAAATTCCCTGACCAAATGGCTTTGAACCCAGTCCCAGGTCCTCCTGAGGACTCTTCCTCCCAAGGAGGAAGGACTAATCCTCCCAAGGGTTAACAGTGTTCCTGAGCTAGTATATTCATCAAAACCAAAGGGGTAACCAGAGATGGCTGTTGACTGGAAGTAGGAATGATTGGAGGATGGAGCCAGTAGAAAAGAGCAGTGAGGGATGCTGAGGCCAGAGGCAGTAGTTGGCTCTTCCTGAGTCGCCATTTAGTGGTCTAAATTAGAACCTGGATTTCCAGGTTGTTATAAAGGTATTCTGTCTGAGCAAAAGAATGAAACATATTTTATTATTGGCTTACTTGCTGACTTAAACTATTTAGACAAATGGAATATGGGCTTCCAATTGTACTTCAGCTCCAGGTTCTGCAAATGTTAAAGGAAGGCTTGGCTGTAGGACAATGAGTGGCATAATGTTCAAGAAATGCTGGTTCCACACTGTCACCGCCATCTATACCTCTGCTCCTACTGTTTCAATTCTAAATTGTCATTCAACGTTCAGTTTTTGTGGTATGACAGAAGGGCTCCTCCTTCCCATTCCACTCCCGACCCTGCTTCTTGATTCAGCTGGAATCGATCTCTCCCTTCTCTGAACTTCAAAATCATTTTGTTTTAATTTCTTTTATAGCAAAGAGCTACTTACACTCATTTGTTTTCATACCTTATATCCTTTACTAGCCAATATACTCATGGATGGCTGGATTTATTTCTGACCTGTCCTTATTTCCTGCCACTATTGTGTACACATAGGTGCTCAATAAATATTAATTAACAAAGTGTCATCAATCTAAGAAAAGATGAATTTCTAAGTAACCAGAAAGACTGCAATGAAACTCATTCAATCATGTTTACATGTATACCTCTTTTAAAAAATACAAAAACTCATGTGTCTGAAGAATGAAAATTGTATTTGCATTTGAGTGACGTAACCTTCTCAAAAAGTCATAAAAGTTATCTTATGGTTCATGTCAGGCAGGGAAAGAAAAATAGAAGCACACAATTTTGGCTAGTCTCAGCCAAAAGAGTACCTTAGAACCTTTTGTATCTCTAACAGATTTCATTGGCTGTAGAATATCCAGGAGCATTTCTCTAATATAAGTTCTCAGAAGCTTTTAGAAAAGACCTTATCATTTTGTTACTTAAAAAAAAACCTCTCAATTATGGTGAATATAAGGAAAAAGCCACCATACCTAGCTTGAGAATTAATAATTAATGAATTTTTTAAAAGCATCTAGCTTCATCCTAGAATTTCCTTTGTCCCTTTCCTGCAGAAATAGTGAATCCATCCTTACTCTACTAGATGACAATAACAGCAATAATCTTTATGTTCATATTCTAGATTCCTAAATGTGCAGAGAAAAATAAGCCAACATTCTACCCAAAACCACCTAAAACTTTCGCTCCCAACACTTCTTTAAATACATGGGATGTTCTTAAGTCCATAAAAGAAGCCAACATACGAAGAAATCTTGAAAGGTCCCATTGGATCTCTTCATACAATCATGATTTTACAGGTATGAGTCACATTAATACAAGTAAAAAGTGAGAACAAAATTGGGATATTCAACAAATGCTATTACACATTTTCATCTTCTTATATTTCCTATTTCTCAATATAAGCACTAATATTAATTAAGAGGGGTGATAAGTTTCTCTTAACGGGTAGCTGGGAGAGGTAGGACTGGTTTCCATTTGATTGGTTCTAATTATATTATTAAGGAGATGGGATATATCTATGTAGGGTAATTTAATTATTTACTCTACCAAAATAATAAGATAGTGTTTCCACTAAGGTCTGGGACCCATGAACCCCCTTGAACTGGATGATTACCACGAAAAGGAGGTAGCAGAATTAACTGGACAGAAAGGATTTGACCCACAGCCTGTAAGTAATTGCAATCAACTCTGTTATTTAAAGGGAGAATATCCAGTGTTGATATCCTTCCTGCTTTGCCCACTTTTATATCTGTCATGAGTACTGGTGCCCAACCTAGCAAGGAGAAAATTTAATTTTAGAAGTTAATTCTGAACTGTTTGGAACTGATTTGAACATCCTTTTGTACTCTTTGGAAAAACAAAGTTTCTTTTCTTCTTAGCAGTGCTATTTTTTAACAGATTTTCTGCTATGCTACTATTGGCTTAAAAAAGAATAGAGCCTAGCTAGTAATTCAATGAGATTCTTAATAAATTGGATCTTTGCATATTTGTATATCTTGTACATCATCATTGCTTTTAAAGAGATTAAAAACTTCTTCGTGATATTCACAATAATTGAGAGTTGGCTGAATTACAATAAAAAACCAATAAATTCTCTGCATATATCAATAGAGAGACTTCTTAGTTGATTATGTGAAATGGCCTGGAAGAAATGATCAAGCCCTTTCATAACAGAAGGTATAATCTGTTGACTTTATTACATAAATAAAGTGAAATTACTTATTAGTATGCATATATGTGGTTTTATTTTAGAACTTAATTTTTCCCCTCTGGCTACAAATTTTAAAAACAAAATGTTATCAAACATGTCAACTATGGAAGACACATAAAAGATGACTATTAGATTATTTCAGTATGAACTCTAGACTGAGATGCACATATTCAAGTTACATTAGCTTCAGCATTTACCACAGTGATGTAAAATCATAACACCAGAAATAGGTCTGTACACTTTTTTATCATTCACCAAATGGCTTTCAATTGTCTTGATTTTTCTCTTGTGATGTGGATTCTCTGTGGCTAGAAAATATACATATACTCTGACACTATCAGGTGTGTTCAACAACTGTCCATATTTCCACATGACCCTGTAGGGATTAGCCCCTCAACAAGCAACTTTATCATTTTTACAGAGAAACACTTGTACACAAAGGATGTTTGTGAAGTATATTGAGCACAAAATGTGCAGATAAATCATAACAAGATAAAATATACATAAAATCATTTGAAGTTTAAAACAGTTTCAGTGAAAATTGCTGGCTTATGACTGAAATGTAAACAATAGACTCTGGGAAAGCTTGTTTTAGATACAGATATGAACTTTTTTGTATAGAATAAAATATGGGTAATAAAAACTGCTTGTGCATAAGGGATACTGTCAGTTTCATATAAGCCCTATCCTGCTTTTAATGACAAATTTAACAAAGCATGCAGAGCTGGAATTTTTCCTTTCTTCATAGTATATTTACTCAAGCTGGGTACAGTGGCACAAGCCTGTAATCCCAACAGCTCGGGAGGCTGAGGCAGGAATACTGTGAGTTCAAAGCCAGCCTCAGCAAAAGGTGAGGCGCTAAGCAACTCAGTGAGACCCTATCTCCAAAGAAAAATACAAAATAGGGCTGGGAATGTGGCTCAGTGGTCAAGTGCTCCTGTGTTCAATCCCCCTGTCCCCCTAAAATACCACAGTATATTTACTCAAAGTTGATCAGCTAAAAGTTAAAAAAAAAAAAAAAAAAAAAGTTAGTGACCCAGTATGACAATTCCTCCAACTATAAGCATATTTGTTTCAAAAGCCCATTCTTTAAGTCCAAGCTACAGTTATTATTTTCTCAGCATTCTCATTCTATTCTCTCTCCTATCAATTCCATCATCATACATAAAGTCTTTATTTTTTAAAATATTTTTTTAGTTGTACATGGACACACTATCTTTATTTTTATGTGGTATTGAGGATCAAACCCAGTGCCTCACTCATGTGAGGCAAGTGCTCTACCACTGAGCTACAACCCCAGCCCCACAGTCTTTATTTTTTTCATTATATTACTATAAAATTTTTTCAAACATACAGAAAAGTTTAATAATTTTAGTTAATATCCATATACTTACTATGTAAATTCTATCATTAATACTTTAGTATACTTGTTCTATCACAATTTAATTTACCCACCTTTCCATACCTCTAGCCATCCAGCAATATACTTTATTATTTTTAACATGCTTTTACAGACATTAGTATACTTTACAGATATTAGTATACTTTACCCCTAAACATTTGACAGGCATATCATTAACCAGATTTCAGCATTTGTTTGCAGTTTTTTTCTTTGAAAGTGAAATATATGTTAGTTGAAATTGCACCAATCTAGATTGTACTTTTACTGAGTTATGACAAATGCATATACCTTTGTAATCCAAACTCCTATCATAATATAGAAAACTATCATCATTCCAGAAAATTCCTTCATGTCCTTCCCAGTCAACTCTTCCTTCTTCCTGCCACCCAACACATCTCTATTAATGTCACTTAGAATATACTCCCTACTTTTGAAGTTACTAGTCATGACTGAGTTCATAATATTTATAACACATCTCAAAAAGAATCATAGACTTAACACATTTTAAAAAAATGACTGAGTTCATAATATTTACAACACATCTCAAAAAGAATCATAGACTTTTTAACACATTTCAAAAATAAGCACAGATAGACTGGGGTGTACAGTAACAAAGCATGGATAAGATGCTGGGTTCAAACCCCAAGCATCAATAAATAAATAAGCAAGCACAATCATAACACCTCAGACCAGTGCTTCTCAAAGCACAACAGAGATGCTTGTTAAAAATGCAGATTCGTGGGCTGGGTGTTTAGCTCAATAGTAGAGCAAGTGCTTAACATGTCTAAGGCCCTAAGTTCAATCCCCAGCACTTCCTCCGCAAAAAATTCAGATTCCTAAGTCCCATTGTAGACCTTCTGAATTACAATTTTAAAAGGTCCAGGTTAGGAATTTTATTTTCTGCCATCTTTGAAGGTAATTCTTGCATGGGCTCTTTCTCGTCCAGCGAGGAGGTCCACGGAACAGGGTAGAGGAGAGTATAGCTGCAGAGTCGCTATTCAAGACCTCCAGAGACCAAGCAGAAAGCAGGTCTGATTTTATTGTGCAGTTACCATGTATATGTACTCAGGCAGTAGCTAAGCAGATTACAGGCTGCCACCAGTGCAATTTCTGCTAACTGTTCTTGCAGCGACCAGTCGAGGAATGAGCCATAGAGCAAGCACAGGGAGTGCAATACGTGGCCTTGTGCCCAGGGCTGTGCTATGGGGTAAGCAGCCTGCCGCTCACAGGCCTAGCACAAGGAGAGTGGCCTGTCACTCAGATGCCCTTAAAGTATGCCATGTATGCAGTACTCCAGGCACTTGTCCCCACAGTTTTATTTAGAGACAGGATCTCACTTAGATACTTAGTGCCTCACTGTTGCTGAGGCTGGCTTTGAACTCGCTATCCTCCTGCCTTAGCCTCGGGAGCCACTAGGATTACAGGTGTGTGCAACTGCGGCTTCAATGCCATTTTTTCTTGAGGAAAAAGGAAAAAGAAGTTTTATTCCTTTGCAGATATCTTTAAATATATCTTAAAATTTTTTGCAATGTGCACTCCTACACCTATCTCACTTTTACACAATAGAAATTGGAATGAGTGTTCACCTGCCACTTATTAATATTTATCAAGCAATTAATTTTCTTCTTTCTCTTCCATCACTACAGCAAGAAAAATTCCACTCTATTTTAAAACCCTCCAGACCCTTGGAAGGGCGAATCGCCCGACTTACTCAGAATCGACATCCTCTGGAGGCTATTATCCAGCAAAGTCCAAGTTCCTGTCCAGATTGTACCCCTAATGTTTTGTGTACTTTTCATACCTTTATACCCAGTTCTGTAGAAATGATGGCACTGAGTGATAATATACCAGCTGGCGTGACCCATAAAAACCAGAATATTGAAGAGAAGATCAAGGAAGAACAAAGCTTACTATCTAACTACTCACTCAAACCTCCTTACTCAACAAAGGATCTGACTAGCATTTATGACATAAAACCATTTCCAAAAATCACAGATACTAAAAAGACAGAAGATTTGTACTGGAGACAGCTGTCATCAAAACCCCGACCTATATCTTACTGTAAATCAAGCGAATACATTCCCTATGAATGCTCTAAATCTAACCTACACAATCCATATAATATATGTAGAAACCGGGTTAGCTTTGCTAAACCTAGTCTTTTACAAACCAAACCAGACATGGAAATAATCAATTTAGAACGTAAATATTTAGGTAAGCCAGAAGAACAGCTGGGCTTGAACATGGAACAAAACGAAGAAATAAGATCTATTCTGGGTTGGATTCCTAAAGCTGGAGTGGCCAAGCCTCAGACCAACCTTCTGGATCTTAAGAACTCTTTCTCAAAAACTGGTGCACAAAAACGTTTCTATAAATCAATTCTAGACGACCATAAAGACCTTAGGGATAAGGTGAATTCAGGGATGAAACACCAGTTCTATGGCCATAATTCCTATGATTTCTATAATTGAGGTATTCCTTCTTCCCTTCAAAACCCAGCCTCTTGCAAGAAAAAAAAATATTACAGAAATTCCTTCATTTTGCTGGCATATGTTTCTAGAGTAAGCCATAATGACCTCATTAAGGAGGTTTATGTTTTCAGGAATTTAAGTTAGGACCTAGTCAGAGGAACCAAGAAAAGGTGATGTTTGATATCTTGAAAAGTTTGAGTAATTTGGCAATAAAACATTACTACCAGAAAAATGTATACTCCAGCCTCATCTTCAAATTATACTCTAAAGAAGTTTTCCAAAATTTCATGAAAAGCAATGTGTACAACAAAGTTTACATTATCGTTTTACAGAAAGTACAAATTTGAAAAAACTCAAATTCTCAAGAATTGAGACATGATTATACAATCTGATGTACCTTAATAAAATAAATGTGAATCCTGTCCTTTTATGTAAATATTTGCACAAAATACTTTTTCCAGTTCCACCAGAGGAACTGGTATCTACGGCAGTTGTAGCTTTATAAAATGTATTTCCTAAGTCTTAAAAGTTGAAATTACTCCTTGATCAATGGACTGCAGAATGGATGTTATGTAAGCCAGCATAAAAACATTACCCTTATTGTACATCTCCATCAGAGCTCTTAGGTAAGCAGGTACATTGTTAATAAGGAGTAATTTTTTGAAAGAAAAAAATTTTTGAACAATTAAGTCTCAGTGGGCTTAAAATATTGACTAAACCATCTTGTAAACACATGCTGTCATCCAGGCTTTGCTCTTCCTCTCAGAGAGCACAGTTGATTTAGTATAATTCTAAAGGACTCTAGGATTTTTGGAATAGCAAATGAGTATATGCTTCAACTTAAAATCACCAGCTGTATTTTCTCTCCTACCAAAAGAGTTGTCCTGTCTTGAAGCTTTGAAGCCAGGCATTGATTTCTCCCATCTAAAATCCTAGATAGCCTCACCTTCCAATGTAAGAATGTTTCATCTACTCTGGAAAGCAGTTGTTTATTGTAGACAGCTTAATCAAGTAGTTTACTAGAAGTTCTAAATGACTTGCTTCTACATCAGCACTTGCTATTTCACTTTGCAATTTTATTTTATGAAGATGGCTCATTTCCTTAAACCTCATGAACCAACTTCTGTCAGTTTCAAATTTTCTTCTGCACCTTTCTCATCTCTCTTATCCTTAACAAAATCGTAAAGAGAATTAGGGCCTTCATCCGGATTAGGTTTTGGCTTAAGGGAATGTTATGGCTGGTTTGATCTTCTATCCAGACCACTACAACTTTCTCCACATCCGCAATAAGATAAAAAACCATTTGGCTAAATCAAAGTAGAAGTAGATAGAATTCAGGAAATTAATCAGAAACTGGGGGCTGAATTTGAGGGACGAAGAAGTCAAAACGTGACGTCCCAGTGACAGAAATGCATGTCAGGAAAGGGAGCTAGGTTTGAAGTGTAACTCGAAGCAGTGATAATAAATAAAACCTGCATTTCTAATATGACCAGAAGGGATGCAATCCTTTAGACTTTCCAGAACACTCTAAATCACCTGAAATCGTGTTTCTTTCTAAATGCTTGCCTGCACACCCGTCTGTACAGAGACGCGAAGGGAAGGAGGAGACTTTAGAAGAAAAAGAAGCGGCAGGCATGGGGCCAGAGCGATCACCTGCAACTGCAGTACCTTCCCCAGTCTTGGGAGTGAAGGCAAAAAAAGAAAATGGTCACAAGCTCCTGTCAAATAACTCCTGGTTCCTTGTTCATGGTATCCATCGAGGTGCTGCTGGCACCAGCGGTGGAAATACGACCCAGCCTGGGTAAAGGTCGCCAGCTGACCGGATGGTAGACCTTTAAGTGTGTCAAAGTTAGGGCGACTCCCTCTGGACGGAGATCGAACGATCCCCTCAAAGATATTACAACCTTGCTCTGGAGAATTGATACCTTAAGCTGTTTAATTTCCTCAAGCCAAAAGTCTCCGCTCCACCCTCCACGCCAGCACACGCAGGCGCGCAGAGGCTGGGAGTGACGTCAGCCCCTCCCGGCACCGCCTCGAAGTCAAACATCCAAGGCCTGTCGTAAGAGCCGGGCAGGAGAGGCCTGGAGAAAAAGGGCATCCACGCGACACATCCTACCCTGCTAGCTGGTAAGCGCGCGCACGTTGCTGCCTGACCCTGGACGCCATAGCCAATGAGGCTCCGTAACGTCACCGCGTATGAGCCGGCTAGGCCTCACGTCAGGCCGCGGGGAGATGGAGCGAGTGCGGTTGCACTGACACCGGTACATAGGCGCAGACCGGCGTGTCCTTGGGGTAGAGAGTGGGACGTCCGGCTTCTGATCGGGATCCTTCTTTGCTTCTTTGCGCTAGCCACGAAAGAACGGTGAGCACGAGGCGTAGAAACTGCAGCAGGTGGGAGAAAAAGCTGTGAGAGGCGCGCACAAGCGTGGGAGCACGCGGGCGGACGCGAAGCCGATGCCAGGGTCTCGGAGTGGAGCTAGCGCGGGGTCGGCTGGGCTGGGACTGGGCAACCAACACCGGATGTCTTGAGATGGAGCAGAACCGTAACTAGGTAGAAGTCTGGACCCGGTGGAGAATTGGAGGCGGTTTGGATGCCGATTCGACAAAGATGCGGTCCCCGGGTTGCCATTGCCCAGGGCCTGTGGAAGTGATCGGCAACAATTCCTCCCGGAGGGCAGGAGCGTTGGCAACGCTTCAGGTTCTCCTTCAGAGAGCCAAAGCTGCCGCTCTTATGCCAAGGAGTCAATTTTTTTTACCCCTGGGCCATGTGTCATTCCTCCTGTTAAGCGTTCGGACATCTCAAAAGGATGTTGCACCAGTCTCCTTGAAACTGATCTGAGTGAGTGACCTCGTGGTCACCCTGGTGGAGGTGGGAATATCCCTGTCCCAGCCTTTCCCTGTCCTCTCAAACCACAGCAGTGCAAGTGAAGTGAGTTAAGCTAGACGTGGTAAGGCAGAAAGAGCTGAGGACCCCCCCCCCCCGCCAATACCTTTTAAAAATTAACGGGTTTTGCCTTATCTTCAAAGAGAAGTGCCTGTAAGCTGTAGCACAAATAAGTAATTGGGTCTTTGTAAAGTTCGGATTTTAGTGGTTTCAGTTTAATGCAGTTCAGTTCAGCTTCCGATTTGTGACTTTTTGACCTTGACCTCATCTTTTGAAACTGAATTTTGAGCTAGGTTCCCACTTCTCTTATTTGGGTTTAACCTTCTGTCTCATACATACAAATATATATTTTAAGGAGATTCTCCTATATAGTAGTTGTTTTGCTACTGAAGAGTTTTGCAAATGTACTAAGTAAAGCAAAATGGGTCCTGGTACTTAGTGTCATAGATTAGCAGTTGAGTGGAGTGATCATTGGTTTCCACCGTATTATTCCTTAGGGAAAACAATTTTCTGTATTACTGTTGGGTCTTCCATTTTTTTAGAATTAAAAATGGGTGATGTTGAGAAAGGCAAGAAGATTTTTGTTCAGAAGTGTGCCCAATGCCACACTGTGGAAAAGGGAGGCAAGCACAAGACTGGGCCAAATCTCCATGGACTGTTTGGGCGGAAGACAGGTCAGGCTGCTGGATTCTCTTATACAGATGCCAACAAGAACAAAGGTAAGAGAAGGACTGTTGTTAAATAACAGCACAAATTGCATGAATGTACTCTTATTTGGAGTATCAATTATTTAACCAATGCATCCCTTTTTGTTTAGGCATCACCTGGGGAGAGGATACACTGATGGAGTATTTGGAGAATCCCAAAAAGTACATCCCTGGAACAAAAATGATCTTCGCTGGCATTAAGAAGAAGGGAGAAAGGGCAGACCTAATAGCTTACCTCAAAAAAGCCACTAATGAGTAATAGCTACTGCCTTATTTATTACCAAACAGAAATGTCTCTTGGCTTTTTTATGTGCACCATAATTTAATTGATGTGATACACCAGAAATCCAGATCATGAATGACTGACAAAATTATTTTTGTTGGACAATCCTGATTTAAGTAAAACTTACTTGTAGTTAAATTAATATTTTGGTTATATTCCCATTCTATCACTGTTTCCCCTTTTTAAAGTTGTGGTTGGACTTAATTAGTAATGTTCGGTATTTCACAAAAATGGTGAATGACATCTGAAAACTGGTTTTATATTTAGTTTTATAGAACTGATTATGTGAATATGTTTAAAATATGGGGGAAATCCCTTCGCTCTCTCAGAACCAAGCATGATTCACATTTGTTTCAATTTCTGTTCATTAGCCTATTAAAGGTTGAAGATAAGGAAGCAGTGTCTACTTTATATTTTTGTTGACCATGCCAATTTAATTAGAATTCCCTGTATCTAAAATGCTGTTCTTTCCTTATGGAAAGGCATTTTTAGTGTGGTTTATGTATGATATTAAATAAAGAATATTTAACACTTCTCAAATTTAAAGCTGATCTATAAGTTCAGATGCTTTTTAAGTCCGCATAATACAGTAACAAGTTAGACTTTACTTTTTAATTCTTTATTTTCTAAGACTTAAGTTATCATTCAGGATTGTTTTTAAACAACTATTCAGAAACAATACTATGGAACATCTAGGTGGTTGGTAGTGGTGCTTTTTGCCAACTTATTAGATGGAAAGATTAAGGTAAAAGAGATATACCCATCCATAAAATTTGTAAAATACGTTATCATAAGATTTAAGATAATTAAAAACAATCACAGATCATGATTTTTTTGATTGTGCTTGATTTAATGACTAATGCCAAAACTATAATGGTTAAAAAGTACATAACCCTGCATGTCAGTGCAGCAGTGATTGCTAGTTAAGTACTTTCTTAACTTGGTCCTCTAGGACAACCTGAACTAAAAACATATTGCTAATTCATTCCTAGAGTTTCCT
The DNA here is from genome assembly GCF_021218885.2 of Marmota monax. Classification (NCBI taxonomy): domain Eukaryota; kingdom Metazoa; phylum Chordata; class Mammalia; order Rodentia; family Sciuridae; genus Marmota; species Marmota monax. The sequence continues at coordinate 10,721,825 of NW_026693933.1, read as the reverse complement.
TGACTAGAAAGTAAATTGCCAAACATGAATAGAGGAGTGCTTCTGGTCATGGTTTTGACAGTGAATGATAGTGAATAATTAACACATATTATTTTGTACACAATCTGCCATACATACTTAAGAGTAGTCCTTGGAAATTAAAGATGGTGAACTTAAAGCCATAAAAAAACACAAGGGAAATAAATCTATGCAGGTAGAGATTAGAATCATGATTTTGTGGAACACTGAGGAACCTGAGAAAGAGGGTCTCATCTGATTTCAAAGGCATTAGGAATGATTAAATAGGCCTCTAAAGCTTGACAAAGTACTTTGTAAGTTTGAATCTTTATTCATAGAAGAAATGCAAGTAAGTCGCTTTGAAAAAATGGAGAAACAATTTTGGGAAGTCTTGAGAGACAGTATAGCATTTAGCTTACAAAGGACAGTTAATAGACCTTTCATCTTGGTCGGTTTTACAAATTCAGAAATTATTTAATCCAGAAGTAAAGCTAGTGATTTAGCCATTATCAAATTGACAAATGCTGGTTAATTCATATAAAGGTGTACCTTTCTTGAGAGCTTAAAGTATTCTTATTTCTGTTTTCAGTTAAGACCTACATTGACGCAGATGGGTACCTGCCATGTTCTAGGCCAGTTAAAGTCAACTAAAACACCCTAAAGATTTAGAGTGTAAATGATAAAGTAATTAAAGCTAAAAGAAATATATTTCTCAGGAAAAAAAAAAAAGAAACTGGGGCAAAAACCTAGAACTCTTAATTGCATATCTAGTTCATTGTAGGTGGCTAGGTTAGTGGTATCAAAAGTGAAAGCCAGATATATTTAAGGAGTATTTCTTCCAAGTGCTACCCACACTCTGGCTTTTGTCTAGAACTAATAACAGCATGTGGTTATCAACCCCTTGAAATATGGGGGGGGGGGAGGTGTGACTGTAGAAGTGAATTTTTAATTTTATCCAAATAATTAATTTTCCACAGCCACAAATAGCTAGTGACCACTGTAATGAAAGTGCTTCTCCTTTAATCTAGGATTCTTGCAAATACATTATAATGCCCCTCTGAACACTGATTCCAGTACCTTATTCTTTAAACTTACTATGCTCACCTCTATGAACTTACCATGGTTTACCTATTCTATTCATTGGCTGGCAATTCATTTTAGATAGGTGGCTCTTTTCTTTTTTTTCAGTTGTTCATGGACCTTTATATTATTTATTTATATGTGGTGCTGAGAATTGAACCCAGTGCCTCACACATGTGAGGTAGACATTTTAATTTTTATTGTTGGTTCAAAACATTACATAGTTCTTGACATATCATATTTCACACTTTGATTCAAGTGGGTTATGAACTCCCATTTTTACCCCGTATACAGATTGCAGAATCATATCGGTTACACATCCACTGATTTACATATTGTCATACTAGTGTCTGTTGTATTCTGCTGCCTTTCCTATCCTCTACTATCACCCCTCCCCTCCCATCTTCTCTCTCTACCCCATCTACTGTAATTCATTTCTCCCCCTTGTTTTTTTTTTTCCCCTTCCCCCTCACTTCCTCTTGTATGTAATTTTGTATAACCATGAGGGTTTCCTTCCATTTCCATGCAATTTCCCTTCTCTCTCCCTTTCCCTCCCACCTCTCATCCCTGTTTAATGTTAATCTTCTTCTCATGCTCTTCCTCCCTACTCTGTTCTTAGTTACTCTCCTTATATCAAAGACTGTTAAGAATATGAAGAAATCCATGTTGGCTGTCTAGGAAGATGGCTTTACAGGCATCTGGCCCTCCACAGTTGACTAGTCTTGGCTATTTCCTATTGGTCAAACCTCAGACAAAAGTAAACTAAAACCAATTCTTTTTAGGCTATTTGGCTGCCCTTTGTCATACCAGAATATCTTGGAAGACAGAATGTTGAACATGGAATGAGAGCTAAGGTCTTAAATTTTTTTAACTTGTACATGGACACAATATCGTTATTTTATTTATTTATGTGGTGCTGAGGATCCAACCCAGTGCCCCACGCATGCAAGGCAAGCACCCTACTACTGAACCCCAACCCCATCCCATACAACTGCCCTTTTATGTATCCATTCTTTCCCAGTTTTCTTGTGGTTATTTTAGACATTCAGTGTTTCTCCCCTACACCTTTCTAATGACAATTGGCCTTGCCTCTCATTTCAGATATGAATTCTCAGCTTCCTGACTGCAAGGAAGTTTTGGGTCACCCCCCACCCTCCACTTTGAGCAATAATGATCTACATTCAGTGATGGTTCAGAAAGTTCAATTACATGACAACAGTAGATACAGATGTCACATACTCCAGAATGGTCACTCTAATACCCATTCTTCCCCTGCCTCGATCTCCTATGGGAAGTTGGAAGAGCTCTCCACTTGCTTTCTTCTCAGTGCAGGAGCTTTGCATGGTGGTCCACACTTCAATACAAATTATGCTGTCTGCGTAATTCTGGAAGCTATCCTTTTTCTATTCACCTTAAGTGTAATGAAATTATAATTTGAAGACAGCAGGTGAAATTTATAGATTTTCCCAAGTTACCTGTACGGAGTTGGCTATATTTTATTGTCAGTAAGATGAAAACTATTTACACTTTGTACTGGTGGATGTTGGAGGAAGATGGCCCAAGGGTCTGAGTCCTCTGCTGGCACTGCTTAACAGAATCTGAGGCATGTTAAACTTTCTGCACCTTAGTTTCCTTATCTGTAGATTAACACTAACATCAGTCCTTAAGGTTGTTTCGACAAATAGGAGAATATATTTGGCATATACAATAAACAATCAAATGTTAGCTATTTTTTAACTAAATGGGCTGGACAATTTGATAAATTGTTTGACAGTTGGACAAATTGCATGGAGGGACGAAGACACTCACTTAGATGATTCTTCCACGTAGAGTGAACAGAAAGTTCAGTGGGAGAGAAGTGCCTACAATTAGAGATTTATATCCATGACACAGGCACTAATTCTAGTAATTCACCTGTCAAGTGATATTTCATTCCCTATTAGGGACCTGGACTAAGAATCAGTGAACTCTAACCTCCACCAAATCCATTTCCTTCAAGAGCTTTTTCTGGGGGGATCTGAGACTTGTAGTAGCCAAACGTTAAAATGGGTGTCTAATTTTCATATATTCTCATCTTCTAAGTGTGTCTAGTTTTTCTAGCAACCTGACAGTTTTTAATATCCTATTTACTGGAAAAAATGCAAGCTTTACCCCACTTCTCCTAAACTTTAAAGGTAAATATAAACAAAAAAGGAGACAAATCAAGACAGGTGTCTGTACATCAGAGGCATCTCACAATGGAAAGAACTTGAAGGCTTCCTTGCAGCATCCACACTCCTCTCACAGGAAGGTTTATTGGGAGGTTCAGTCCAGGTCATGGGAGGGTGTAACCTAAAGTGCCCTTACCTGTGAACAACTAGTTCTTTATCCTGGCCTGTCACAGTGCATTGCTAACTTGTTTTGAGCAACATTCAATCGTATATTTTTAGTAACTGTTGACCCTGGAACCTCAACACCTCAGTAATTCTAGAATGGACCACACATTTTCTGTATCAGTCACTTGGCTCCAGAAAAGTAAGCTTCCCAGTTGTTTCAGAGTTTTGCTTGTCTGTTTAGCATTCCTTTTGGGTCTCATGATTTATGGAATGATAAATGTCACTTAATGCTGAAAAGAAATAATTCTTGGATGGGCATATATGTAAGATGAAAGGAAAAAAAATACTATGTTAGCCAGACACTGCTGAGCTCACAGGTCAGAGAGGTTAAGGGAAGGGATCTGGGAGAGGAATTTTAGCTTGTGAGTTTCTTGAAGCAGCCTGGTTTAAGATAATAAAAGAGTCAGTGCTTAGTGGGAAGTGACAGGAAGGGCCTGCCCATTTAACCTCCTCCCAACCCAGTATCTTGCAAAATAAGTTAAGGAGGGTTTTTTAATACTGTAACTCAAGGTCAAGTAAAGACTGAGATATTCTTTCACCAAACAAAATGTAGAGTGTACCTGCCAGGGTCTTTTAGTAGATACCCTATCTAAAAATTCTGGTGGTTTTCTTTCTAGTCTCCATCCTTTAAAAGTTGATTAGGCAGGATAGCACCAAGGCCTACCTATCTTAAATACTAGAGAACACAAGACAGGGCGTGGTGATTTTTCTAATGGATCCTGTATGTTGAAGCAATTGCCCCTTCTGCCCAAGCTGGTTCTGCAGCAGAATGTCATGAAAGCAGAGATCTTACAGCCTTCTACATGGCAAATACCATAACTTTGAGTTCACAGGAAATAGGGGTGTAGCCTTCAGGACAGTCACAACCTTCCCATCATTTCCTCCTCCCCTATTTCATTGATCATTCATTCTCAGTCTCCATCATAAGCTTCTTTTTTGGGTTCGTTCCTGCAGACTGCCATTTGCCTACTCAATACCCATTCTCCCCTTCAATTTTAGTAACAGTACCTTGATCTTTTTCAGAGAGATAATGGACCTGTAACAGACTACACTGTCCAGCTTTCCTAGGTGTGGTCAGCATATGAAATAGAGTCAGTCATGTGGGACTTCTGCAATATCTTTTTTAAAGAATCTGACTTAAGGGCTGGGGATATAGTTCAGTTGGTAGAGTGCTTCCTCGCATGCACAAGGCCCTGGGAACAATCCCCACCACCACAATCATCATCATCATCATCATCTGACTTAGCCAGAAGGACTTCCCTTTTTTGCCCTTTGTTTTGCCTCTATTTCCTGCCTAGACCCTGGGCAGATAGCTGAGCTCCTCGCGCAGCCATCTTGGATGGAAGGCATTACTGAAGAAGGTAGCCATGCATCTGAGCACGGAAGGGCAGAAAGATCTAGGATGTGAGTTCTGTGGCGAAGCTGCCATACTAGCCCAGTTTAGTAAACATTCTTTTCATTTAAATCAGTGTATAAAAGATGCAGCTGATTTGTGTTAATCCTAATACACCTACCCCTTATGGAATAGTACTCCCTAAAGTTACACCTGTTATATGTTTTTAGTTCTCATTTGCTATAGGTACACCCATAAATTAAGCACACCTTGGCCAGTAACTGCATATCTATATCTATATATCAAATCTCTCTTGAGCTTAAGAACCATACATTCAACTGACTTTTAAATAACTTTATTTGATCCCCCATAGATACTGTGATAGGTTGAAAAGGGTCCCCCAAATATGTCCATTCCCTAATCCCTGGAATCTTCAAAGGGTACTTTGTCTGACAAAAGAGACTTTATGAATGTAATCAAGTTAAGGATCTTGAGAAGGGAAGTTTACTTGGTTTATTTTGGAGGGTGTTGTGATAGGGATTTAGAATAAGGAGAAACAATCAGTTTTAAGAGAAACACCCTCAAGCTATTGAAATGCAGAATCAAGCCATTGAGATGCAGAAAACACATTAGCAAACCTTGGTCCAAGCCCTTGTAAAATGAGGGAAATAGGCAAGTGCAGGAAAACTGTTGCAAATTGTGTGGCTCCATCCTGGATCCACTTTTATTCTGAACCCCTGATCCTATAAATATTGGACCCTCAGCCAAGCCCTGCTTCTCACTTTGGAGTCCACATTCTCCCTTGAATGTGTATTTACTTTCTTAAATAAACCTCTTGTTATGCCAGATTCGTGGGACCCCAATAGACCTCCAGGAGCCGAATCCAATGCAAGCACACAAGAGTCTTTATTGCAAGCTGGAGCCTGGACTCACAACCGTTCCCGACGCAACAGTCCCAGGGAGTGAGTCCTGGTCCTTTGTTCAGTGAGATTTTATAGGTTTTGGGGGGATACTCTATGCGTCACAACATCACACAGGAAATCATTCCATACCGCGGGAAAGTCAAACAACAACTCTTAACATTGATTAGCACATTCACTGGGGGGAACAAGTTGGGTAGGGATGATTGTGAAGCCAGATGTAAAGTTAGGTAGTCAGTGTAGTTAGGTAAATCGGGTCTAATATCAGTGAAATCTAAAATGGAGACCATGCTGAGAATGATTCCGGGAAACGCAGGACAACTCATGGAATGGAAAGGCCCTAGGCCAAAGTCTACCCCAGAGGAATGTTAATGGAACCCAGGAAACAGCCCCCAACAGATTGGGAGATAGCCCATCCCAAAGAAGTGTTAATGAAGTCCTTCCTGTCCAGATTACTTGTCACATTCCATCACCAAAACTATAAAAAGGGGAGACAACCGCACTTCCACGGATTCCACCTCTTGGGTCCCCTTCTTCCTCCGGGAGAAGTCTTTTCTGCTGTCCTTTAATAAACTTCTAATTTCTACTCTGACCTTGCCTCGGCGTGCTCCCTGGTGTTATTCTTCAACATTGGGGAAGCAAGGACTCGTCACCGGTCAACAGCGGTAACAATTGGTTAGTACAAAAGGGGGATTCGTTTGAACTGATTGGTTTAGGCCACGAGGGGTGTACGTGCTAAACTACATGGTTTCCCAACATATTATCAACCACATAAACTACTTGGGGGTCATCTGGCATTCCAGGTATTTTCCCTATCTCATGCCGATTGGAGGTTGCTAGGGGGGTTGCTATGGGTCCTCACCTAGCCTAACCGAGTCAGGGACACCTAGTGCCTCAGACCTCTCCTGTTATTTACAGACAAACAACTAAGCAGGTTGGGTATGTGCTTAGGAGTGCTCTGTGGGTTTTTCCAAGGACAAGGGTCATGCCCCTCCCTTAGGACAGGCCTTGAGGTAGAAGCTGCTGTTATTTATTTTTTAAAATTGAGTCACTTTAGTTTCTCACTCTGTCTTTGGCTGGTGCTGAAATTCTTTACCGTCTTGTATGTCAAGAACCCCACTGTTCCTGGGTTGAGTTCCCTTCTTATTTTTGTGGGGGAGGGTACTGGGGATTGAATCCAGGATCTTGTTCATGCAAAGCAAGCACTCTACCAACTGAGTTATACCCCCAGCCTGAGTTCCCCCCTATTCTGGGACTCCTTGAACACTTCTCCAGAAACCTCTTTTCTCCCATAACAGGTGTGGTCTAATTACAATATGGTCCTTAAAAATTAGGGAAACAGGAATCAGGTCAGAGAAGGCAATGTGACAAAGAAAAAAGATTGAAGTGATGTGACCACAAACCAAGGAATGCTGCTGGCCTCTGTAAGGTGGAAGAGGGAAGGAACTGATTGCTTGTTTGAATTTCCAGAAAGAACTAGCTCTGTTGACACCTTGATTTTAGATCACTGAGACCTATTACAGACATTTTGTTGCCAAAAGTTGGGTCCTTGTCACCAATGCCAATCCAATAACGAGGACTCAGTTTTGAGAAAAAGGAAAAAGAAAATTGATTACTTTGCTAGCAAAGGAGAAACACAGACTCCTGTCCCAAAGGCTATGATTCTGCCCATCAGCAGGAGCAGGGGGCTTTTAAAGAGTTGACTCAAAGGCTACATCCCCTGTGTTCTCTGGCTGGAGTTATAATTCATTTGTTAATGTAGGAGACAGTCATTTCTGAGATCTTCTAGAACCATCCTCAAAGTCTGAATGACTTCATTCCTATGGTGAGTGTGTACTCAGGGACAAACTGCCCTGCCTATGATTCGGAAGAAAGGTAATCCAGTTTCCCCTGAGATTAGGGAGGGGGAGGATTAAGGAGGAGCAGGGAGAGAGGAAGAGAAAGAAACACTCCATTTAAAAAATAAGTTGTGCAGTTACTAATATGGCATTATGTAAAAATGTGGATGTGTAACCGATGTGATTCTGCAATCTGTATTTGGGGTAAAAATGGGAGTTCATAACCCACTTGAATCTAATGTATGAAATATGATATGTCAAGAGCTTTGTAATGTTTTGAACAACCAATTAAAAAAAAAAAAAGAAAGGAAGTTCCCAGAGAATTTCAAAAACTAAAATAAAATAAAATAAGTTGTGGCTGGAGTTGTAGCTCAGCTCTCTCCCAACACGTGTGAGGCACTGCGTTCAATTCTCAGCACCTTATATAAATAGATAAAAGTATCTACAACTAAAAAAAATGTCTAAAATGAAGAAATTGCAGTGACAGAGCAGCAAAGGGTTATATTCAAATTATAAAGTGGACCACTGTTACATTACTTTCAAGCCAATTTAAAAGAGAGAAAGGGACAGAGAGAGAAATGAAGGAAAATGGGCCTGTCTTTTCTGATGGTTCTCCACAATAGTGCTTTGCTGCAAGATAGTTCATCTTTGAACTCAGGCCTCCCAAAGTCATCCACCCTCCCTCTTTAACCTGGACCTATAGGTTCCCTTTCAAAGGAGCTGCCCCATTAAGAAACTGCCTTAAGGACAGAGAGAGAGAGCACTCTTAAAAAAATTTTCATCACAAAAATGATAAACAGGTGAGGGGATGGACATATTGTCTTGATTTCATCCTTCTACAATGTATACATATATCAAAGCCACACTCCCCCATGAATGTATCAAATATTAGGCCTAGGAACTTAGAACTCACTAAGAAGGTCCGGGGCCATAAGCAACTCAAAAAAGAAAAGTAAAGTTGTAGGTGCAGCCACTGATGATTGGTTAATGGGGTCTCAGGGAACTACAAGATTTTTCATGGGTGAGGAGCAAAAGTTATGGATGAAGAAGTGTAATTGTGGCCACAAAAATACCAAACTGGTCTCTCCTTGAGTGACTTCCTGGACTCAGTGCAAGTAGGTCTGTGTGTTCTCTTATTTCCGTCTCTAGTTAACTTTTATGTCATTCCTATAATTAGAATTGCCTTCCCCCCCCCACCCATGATTAAAAAAAAAAAAAACTTCAGTCAGCGTTCCTAAGAAGGAAAAGAGGCCTTCATTAAGAGTCTTCAGGAGCTGGGGATGTGGCTCAAGCGGTAGCAAGCTCACCTGGTATGCTACCTGGTTTGCGGGCGGCCCAGGTTCGATCCTCAGCACCACATACAAACAAAGATGTTGTGTCTGCCAAAAACTAAAACATAAATATTTAAAAAAAAAAATTCTCTCTCACTCTTTCTTAAAAAAAATAAATAAATAAACCCCTGGATTGACTCACCTCTGCTTTAAAAAAAAAAAAAAAGAGTCTTCAGATAAAAGGAAGTTTTGAAGGTTTTTTTTTTTTTTCTTAAAATAAGATAAAATCAATAAGGAAGAGTCTGAAATTTTGCCTTCCTTGCACAATAACAGGTTTCCCTACCACAGTTTCATGGATTCTGGCAAAAGACACAAGACTCCTGGACAGAGAAAAAGGAACATTTTTTAATTGCTACGTTAGCAGAAACCAGGCTACCAACATTTTTGTGTCATATTCCCAATTCCCAGTTCCCAGAGGGCAACACAAAGTGGTCCAGATAATATCTACATATGCAGAGGGTTATATTGAAAAGCCAGCCTCTACCTCAGAGCAAAGCCTGTCTAAGGAAGGGGGCAGCGTGACCCTTGTCCTTGGAAAGACCCACAGAGCACTCCTAGGCACATACCCACCCTGCTGAGTTGTTTATCTACAAATAACTGGAGAAATCTGTGGAGCCAGGTGTCCCTGACTCAGTCAGGCTAGGTGAGGACCCATAGCAACCCCCTAGCAACCACCAATCAGCATGAGACAGGGAAAATACTTGGGATGCCAAATGACTCTCCCAGTAGTTTATGGTGGTTGATAACATGTTGAGAAAGCATGAAGTTCAGCACTACTCCCCTCATAGCTTAAACCAATCAGTTCAAACGAATCTCCCTCTTGTACAAACCAATCACCCCTACCCAACTTGTTCCCACCAGTGAATGTGCTAATGATGTTTTAGAGTTGTTTTATGATTTTCCCTCGGTGTATGATGATTTGCTAAGAGATGCTATGATGTATGTGAAGTCCCTGCCTTCCTCAAAAAGTGTATAAAACTGCTGCAAACCCTGGGCTCAGGGCCTCTCAGCGTCACCAGTTGCTGTGTGCATGTGGAGGACCAAACTAGCTCTCAATAAAAGCCTCTTTGCTGCTTACATCGATCTCAGTCTCTGGTGGTCTTTTGGGGGTCCCGAATTCAAGCATAACAATATTACACGAGGAACCCAGAGCATAGGGAACCCAAATCTTTCATAATGGGCTGAATCCTGCTTGCCTTTTGTCACAATGGGAGACATTATCTTTATTTTACTTGGATAGGAAACAAATCTTCCCTTTGTTCCAGAGGATCACAAGAAAAGGGAATCCAGAGATAATCTTAAATACACACACACACACACACATACACACTTTCGTTCTATCTATATGAATATCTCTATCTTCCAAGGCTATTCATTTTACAAAAATCCTTCCAAAAAACCATCCCAAACCAAAACTGTGTTTACAAAGTGAGTGGACACGTGAGAGATTCACAAAGAACTGTCTCCCAACTTGCTCATCGAATATCAGGGGAAATCCTAAATGCAGCTGGTCCTCACAGAGTCAAGAGCAGGCATGGCAGGAGTTTGGGGATCACAACTCTAGAGCAAAACCATTATCAGGACTCAGCCACAATCCATGCTTTTTTTCTGCCCTGCTACAAACTGGAATTCCTTCTTCATTTCAGTGCAACATAAAATTGGCCTCCCTCATCTTTTAATCCCAGATCTTCCGTCTTATATTGCTGACAAGTTTATATTTAAGCATTGGTCTGATCCTTCAGTGGTCTAGACAACAGTGATTGGAGGACATATGGTCTTAAAAACCTCCATGTGGAACACTGTTAGTGTCCCCATGGAGTTTCAAATAATGACCTCTCTTCCTCACACAAGTTCTGAATGAAATGAAATATACAACAAAGAACAAGGCAGATGGGAAATTAAATGTCATCTAGTTCACTGATGAAGATGAAGCTGGAAAACTTAGGCAAGGGCCAGGTAGACCTACTAACTGAACTCCAGAGGTATAAAGATATAAATACGACTTGCAGGCAGAGTAGGAAAGTCTGTTTTCTTGAGCTCTCAAAATGAAGCTCCTAAAAGGCAAAAGAGAAGATTTCGTCCATACGTGACCATTTTAATTCTTCCTACATTTACATAGGAAGTGGTGAGGGAGTAGAAAGAGGTCATGAGTTCTATTAACTGAGTTTCTTCTACATGAATGCAAACGTTGGTCAAGGTTTTCCCCCCACTAATAGGAAACAGTAACTGTGGGTATTAAAAGCATCTTCAGTCCTTATCCATTTCCTACCCTCACTGCATCCCTGTCCATATCCCTGTGGAGTCTCTGAGCCCCCTGGAGGACACCATCTATGTCCCATTTATCTTGGTATCCCTAATATTCTACTTGGCAGTAGTGATCTAATAAATAACCCACAAATTAATATTTATGATCTTCCCAACCTATATTAAGTTCTGTGATGGCAGAGACACCTCCTTTAATTTTTATTCCTCGTGCTGCTGTTAATTAATTTTATTTGATTACATGCACCAGAGATCTTAGACTCCCTTAAGAAACAGGCGTTTATTGAAAAAAGAAAAAGAAACCTATTGTAATGTAAGAATTTGGTATCACATGAGCCTGTAAGAATAACTCCATTCACAGTTTAAGGCAGCTTTGGCACCAAATGAAAAGGTTTGCCCCTTCTGCAGCAGTTGTTGGATCTTTAATCTAACATGCTGCTATTAACCTCTTATAGTCTTTGCTTCTCTTTTATGTCTTATGTACATCTGTTATTGATTAACTGACCTTGTCCCCATTCAACTCTGTGAGGGAGAAAATCTGATTGACCAATCAGGTCTTTCTGATTGCTAGGGCTTTCTAAGCTACGCCACTTCACAGGTTGCCAGGTCCCCATTTACTCTACCAACCTACAGCCACTTCACCTAGCTGGGACTCTGGGAGCTACTCTAGGAAGCAGTTATTGGACCTGCCATGTCCTGTGAGTGGCATGTCTAATAAGGGCCTTACACAGAGTTCAAATTAAATGTTTATGTTATCTGGGAAAGCCAGAAGAATATTATGACTATGTATAATTTATTGAATCCCATTTAGTAAGTCCTGGGTGTTTGGATGATAACATTGAGCTAGGGCATAAAAGGCCTATTCTTTGATTAGTAGTTGTCATTGCCCTTTTGAGTTTATGAATCTGTCCTTCTCTTCGCATTTAGTTCCCTGCCTTTGACTAAAAAAACAATTTGCTTTTCAGACTGAACATCTTTCCCAATGGAATCTAGAGCCATGACACTTTGTTTTCCAAAGATCATTTGCCAAAACAAACATTTTTTTCCTCATCAGAATCATTCAATTAGGACAGTCCCTTTATACAAATAAGCAGTTTTACATTATCCTGATTTGGGCTTTACCTCATGTCTTTCTAAAAAAAAAAATTTAACATGAATTCAAAGCATTTTGAATACTATTTGAATACTATATAAATATTTTGTATACTATTAATATTTTACATACATTATTTAGTCCTCCTAACAGCCCCATGAAGTAGGTATGAAACTATTTTACAGACTAGAAAATCAAATTCTGAAGGAAGATTAAATAACTTGTCCAAGTTGGCACAATATTGTATATATAGAATGGAGGTAAGCCCATGGCAGTCAACATCCGTATCCTTTGTAGTCACCTATGTTGATTCATTTTCCAGGCTCTATCAGAATACAGGCTATCATTTGGGGGATCACAAAAGTAAAGCCATCTCCCAGCTCTCTTGTCTTGATTACCACCCCCGCATTCTCCAGTGCCTGCATTATCTGAGGCAACTGAGTGTGTGTTCTCTTTGGTTCCATCCATCCGTCAACATCACAAAATATTTTCATAACATATGAAAGTAATTCTGGGAGGCCTAAAATGTTAATTTACATTTAGATGATGTAAAAGCCCATTATAGGACTAAAGATGATCTGGAAGCTCCAGAGGGAATACATGGGGGAAAGAAAATTGTTGGAGAAAGTAGGACGAAAAAGAAAATAAGGAAAAATAAGTAGTTTATGTTATTCTCAGTTTTGCCTAGAGCTGTAATTCTGAGTGTGACAGCAGCCTTTTAAAACTGGTAACTAAATTCTGATACTTCCTATAAGAGATGTATTTTAAAACATCCTTTGGCAAATCATGGAGAGCCAGCTGTGTTGGACCTCATATCGAACACTAGAGGGCGCTAAACTCCACAGTGATGCACAGCCAGGTCACTGAGGCCTGATCTTGCATTGGATGTATGCACATATTTCCAAGTGATATTTCTTAAAGTTATACCACATACTAAACAGCTTATAACTTCTTTCCTTAGCTAAATTACTTGTAGTTCAGTTGATACCCATAGCAACTAATTATGATTTTATGTGACTGTGATATTTGTCAGTCACCATATGAAAGATATTAATATTTCTAAAGAAATCAAAAGGTCAGTCAGTCTTGGGATATAGAACAAAAAAGCTTCAGAGGCCTCAGTAGGGGCCACCCAAGTTTCCCGCGTGAGGAAGGAGCCTTAGTGAAGACCTCAAGTGTCACAGTCCTGGAAGACCCATACGGTTTTAGCTAGAGCGTGTTAACTCTTCTAACCCCCATGCTCTGGTCCCATGCCCACAACGCAACCTCGGACAAGGATTTATCTTCTTATTGGGATCTGCCTGTGGATGGGGTATCAAAAGTAAACTTTTAAAGATTCTGTGACAAAACAAAACAATAGTGAAAATATTATAAACCAATAATGGGTGGCTGTTACATTTTCGTGTTATTGTTAAATATTTTTTTTTTAGTTGTAGATGGACAATGATACCTTTATTTTATTTATTTATTTATTTATCAAATCCAGGGCCTCGTATGTTCTAAGCAAGCGCTCTACCACTGAGCCACAACCCCAGCCCCGTGGCTGTTACATTTTTTATTTTAGATGGGTTGCAAGATAAGAAAAAAATATTTAGCACTCAGATTTTACATTTTACTATAGATAGAACCATTAAAAGAAATAGGAAAAGATTAGAGACAGTGGGAATTAAGGTTTTGCAATGAATTTGAGGTATAGGCTGTTTGTGCAGGTGACAACTATCTTATAATTGGAAAGGAGATCTTATATAGGAGAGATGAGGAAGGAAGATACAAGTTATGACTCCTTGACACCTCATTGTCTTATAATATTTTATCAAACAAACAAAACAATCTTATTCAAACTTCCTAACTATCCTGTAAGAAGGATTAAACAACTAACCCAGGATTGTAACCCAAACAATATGACTATAAGTTCCATGTTCTTTGACTATAGCACATTTATCTATATAGGTGCAGTACAGAAAATCTGTATATTATTCTTCTCACTCATAATTCTCATAATTATTTTCCTTTTAATATATTTTTATTTTCAGTATTTTAATGGCTACATGATAGAACTGTGAACAAATCCATCATACTTTATTGAAACTTTCCTCTCGGATATTTTGGTGATTTTAAGGTTTCCTATGCTATAAAAAAATTATCATGAACTTCTTTTACTCTTTATCATAGATCTTTTTTCTTTAAAATTTCAGGTTATCATCTGCAAAAGATTGAGAAAGATGTTTTGGGAATTGAGGTGTTAGGTGAGATTGCAATAAATCACCCAGTCAATCTTAAAGCAGGAGACGGAAACTTTATTCACCAATTGGCAGTCAGGACCTACCAGCTGGTGGGCCAAGGGGTAGGCTGCAAGTCTATACCCTTCAACCCCCTCCTGGGTTTTGAGTACACCTTTTTATAGTCCAAAACCATATTAATCATAAGTGGCTGTTGCTATGATTCAAAACCATAAACAAACATCAAGAACTAAAATCATAAGCAGAAGGGGGAGTAAGTCAAAATGTTCCTAGTTGAGTACAAGTTAAAGAATGGTTACTGACATCTAGACAATCAATCTCTTACAGGGTTCATTGTCCAAGAAAAATGGGAACCAAAGAGAGAACAATTTTACATTGTATAAGAATTGCCATTTTGTGTTGCCAAACATGCTATGCTAAGCAACTGCTGATGGGTACGGAGATGGGGCTTTCCCATGGGAGAAGCAGTTTTTACATAAGGTGACGTGGAGTCTCAGGGTAAGTTGGAGGCTGTTTGGTCATTGCCCATATAGCCTGGCCCATAACAGAGGGATCTGGAGAAAGGAGAAAAAGAGAGACAACAAAAGTTGAAAGTAGAGGAAAGATGGAATAGGATACCAAATAGAGGGGTGGGGGGAGGGAACATCATCAAGAACACAAATCAAGACATTTCTCTGGAGGAGAAAAGATTCCTCCTCTTCTAGGAAAGTGAAAAGGTAAAATGGGAGAGACAGAGAAATTCTGAAGGAGAGGAGAGGGCAGACAGCTCGAGTTTTGAGTTGGGGAAGAGGGGAACTGAGGGAACAAAGATCAGATGGTTTCTGTCACTGCAGAAAAGCAATTGATTAGGACAGTGGGCAATGACAAAGGGTACAGTGCTTTGGGAACCAAACAGCCAACAGAAATGAGTAAACGGCCTTGAAAACATCAGTGAAGTATACTTGAAGCTGGAGTGTGAACAGGTAGATGGCCTGCCAGTAAAGCTTTGTGACCTTCTGCATCAGCTCTCAGTGTCCTGGACAGGATGACAAGGTTTGGGGGTGAGCTTGGCAGGCTTGGAGGGAGGCAGAGGTCCCACCCCCATTCTTGACCTAACCGATGCTCCAGCCATTCTGATAGCTTCTCACTGGTTAAGTGCCAATGTCTTGGCCATCACCACCATGATTCTTGTCCTTGTCATTGCCCTAGGGAACATTCATTTCCAGCTCCCTTTGTGCCAGGCAGTGTGTTTAATGCTTCCCATGTACTTCTCCTTTAACCTTCACAGCAACACTAAGGGGCTAGAAGTCTATCCCCCATTGACAGGGGAGGAAGTGGAGGCCTCAAGAAACCATAGGTCTCCCCAAGGTTACATGGCAAGGTCATCTCGGCACTCTGGATGATGCCATTCCTTTGATCTAGAAGCTTCTAACCCAGGGAAGCACCCTGACTTCTGGCTCCCACCCTCACCTTGGTTAACTCATGTCTATCTGAGTGTCATATTCCATGTCTTTGGGTTTCTTCATTATAAATGAGAGAGCTGGACAGGATGACCCTGAATTTCCTTTCAAAAATTGGCATTGCATGAGAAAAATGCATCTGAAAGTGAGAAACTAGACTCCTGCAGGGATAAAAATTCGGAGAGCTGGGCTAGGAAGGAGGCCAACAATTATTATGAGGCATCTCCCGCTTACACAGGGAGCCCACCGCAAAGCTCTTGAGTTCCTTAATAATCATGTTTCCTCCACTCCCAGCGCAGGCGGCAGGCGGAGGGAGAAAGTCTTCCGATCCAAGCACTGCATTACCTTCTGTGCCCAGTGGGTGGCGATATCCACACTTGCTTTTGCGGGCCACCTACATCCTCGTTAACAACCACACACAGATTTGTTAAATAGTCATCTAAACACTTAAATCTTTCTGTACCAGTTGCAAAACAGCCCTAGCCTGAGTCCCCTTGTATCTCTCACCGCCCCAGCTGCCCTGACTCTTCTCCTTGAACCCTCCATAGACCCACACAATGCAACTAAAGAGCTAATGACCCTTTGCCGCTCAGGGACCTCCTGCAGCCTGCTCCTGTGAGTGGACCAACTTGAGCTTCATTTGTTTGGGGCTGGCAACCAGACCAAGGTCTTTTAATATTGCACTCACTTAAGACTAACAGAAATCATGGAACCTGCCACAGAATTCGTCCCAGAGCAGGGAAGGAACCAGTTGTTTTCTGACTGTACCTGTTTTGGGTTCAAATACCTGCTGCACTATTTACCTAAGAAATCTTAGGTAAATCCACAATCACAATAACAAAAAGCAGAAAAGGAGAAAGCTAGTCAGAGTTGCAAGACACAAGAGAAATTTACACAAATCCATGGCACTCCTACAGGATTAAAATTTACAATGATCCCAAATTCCACTCGTAATAGAAAAGAACATTCATAATTCAAGACAGGAAATTTTTGTCAAGGAAGTAATTTTTAATTCCTGGGAGAAGATAGAAAATTAAAAACAATACACATCCATACAAATGGAAAGTTTATATCCTGCTTAACAGACTTATTAAGATGATCATGTGTCTGGGTCAGCAATTTGCCTATGTGTTCTTCAGAGAATCTACTCTACCAAGAGCTGAATATGGGCTCTCTCCTACTCTCACAGCATTGGCTGGATCTAATCACCCACACTTGCCAATGAGGAATGGAGCCTACAGGGGGTCAAGTGATCGGCACCGGGGGTCCCAGACAGAGCTCCTGTATGGTGGCATCTGAGTTAAGGTGCAGCTCTGCTTGTCACCAAAGCTGTTTTTCCCACCAAACAAGATTGCCTTCAAATTAATATGATATCGGTAGAAATGATTTTGTAAATGTTAAAGGAGCTATAAAATAAAATGCTAATTATTAAGTTGGATGTGCTCTATTCTCCTGATCCCGGATGCCAAAAGTTCCAAGAGCTTCTATATGTCTGATATGTCTCGCTTTCTTAAGGTTTCTATCAGCACAACCTTAGATCTTTATACTTTTAGAGCAGGTACGTGAACTGATTTGCCTACATTTGAGCAGTAAATACAAAATGTGACCAATTGGGTCTACTGCAAAAGAAAAACCAAATTGCATCAATGGCTGCCATGGAGATAGAGCAGGAAGACATCTCTAATGAAGAACTTGCTGATGATCTAGTGAAGTCACGTGCTGGCTCCACTCCAACAAGCCTATTCCACTCGTGGCTGCAGACATCACTCTCCTAACACTCTGTGGCTCCTACCTGCCCTGGCAAAGCATAGGCAATAGGAGGAATTTCACTTTGGTAGATACATTAGGTGACAGAATTTAATGCCTTGGGGAAAAAACTGGAGATTAATGTGGCCAGTTGGTGACAAGGCCAAATTACCTCAGCCTTGGATTTCCTTCAGATCAAGTGTCAGCCCACATGATATAGACCAGTGACATATTGTGGTTCTGATAATTTCTAGAGAATAAATACATTTTTGCCACATATAAAATTCCTTTTAAAAATAAATTTATCTTTATAACATTTTGTTTAAAAATTACCTTATGTAGGAATCATATCAATTTAGGAACGAATATGACATCCTGTGTTTTCATTTTTGCAAAATGCATCAGGATTTGTGCCATTGTTCAGGAAGGAGATTTCCAAAGCTCTCAGTTTCACTAACGCTAGGGGTAAGTGGATTTTTGATGGTTCCACCATTTTCTGTGGTGTGAAAACAGAAAAGTCTTCCAGGGAGAAAGCAATTTTTTTTTTCAGATTCTTTGTCCTTTTTATCCTTTTTCTTGTCTCACCAATGCTTTTGCCTGGCATCTCACGACTTAGAAATTTACAACCCAGTATAAAAAAGTAACAAGTATCAGCAGACAACAATTAATTCAGAACTGTGCACTGAGCAAGCCATGGGATTGCTAGCAATGCACAGAATACTCAATGGGTTGTCCCCTCTGGGTTTAGCCAGAATATTTTACTGGACAGAAGTTTGTTACTCACCAATGACCAGAAGACAAATTGTTGGTGCAAGGGGTAAAGGTTTATTTGGAAAGCCAGCAAATCAAAAGAGTGTAGGCTATCACTAACAAAGACCATCCTGTTTAGGGGTCATAGGCTCAGACTTACGTAGGAATTTCAGGGAAGGCATATCACATAGGCAGGGACCAAGGCAATTAACAAATTTCAGGAGTTCTTTTTCTGACACAGAGCTGCTGTTATCTCTGTGTCACTGGATGCCCTGGATTCTGTAAGAAAAGTTATTGTTTAGAAAAGTTACTGTTTAGAAGGTCTTATGATTCGTGTCTTTTAGTTCCTTTCCCCAGGAAGAGCTAATCCTGTAGTTGACCATCAGGATACAAAAGGCATCTTTTACAGAGGACAGGGAAGACACTGAAGAGGCACCTTTTGCAGAACAGTTTTAACCTGTTAGGTGGCTTCAGAGTTTCCATCTACAGTCAAGCTAGTGGGAGATTAATAATCTGTTGCTCAGCTGTGTGACCTCTAACATCGTTGTTTTTTAAAATGAACTAAAAGCAAGTGAAGCTAGAGGGTTTACTTAGATTTCCCCCTGGTTATAAATAGAAAAAGTAAATGAAGTCTGCCTCACGAGGACTGTCAAGTAGGATTAATGAATGTATCCTTAAAATTATGCATTTAAAAGAATGAATATTTAAAGAGAAAAGCAGATGATGCTTTCCCTCATCATTCTAATATTTTCAGTCTTTGTTCTTTATTTTTCTCTTGGATCTGGAAAGCACCACACTGTTGTCCAGAGAAGCCGGGGAGATAGCATAGACTGGTGGCTGACTCCAGGTTATTCACATCAGCCCATGGCCAGGTAAGTCTGCAACAGTTGCACCTTGAGCTTTGATTACGTGGGTGCCTCTGAATCAGGACTTCTAGGGTACATGAGAAACCAAGGGGAAGGGTATTCCATTTTTCAGGGTCTCTTTCTCATTATAGGTAATGTTTAAAACAGGGGCAATCTCTGATGATTTTAGATTTAAAGGTCCAAGTGCCATCACCATTCCCAAGGGGAATCTTAAAAATAAGCCATTGTGTGAAGAACATTTACAAGGCTCCTGTTCGGAAAGGCACTAAGAGTGGAGAAGATTACATATCTAGCAGTCACATTTTACACATTTCCAAGAGGTGGGGGCAAGGGGAGAACATTACTAAGTGTAGAAAGGTCACCATTGCAGTCAAGTCTTAACCTGCAAAGGCTGAATTAGACACACATAGACTTGCTATTGAAAATATTTGGGGTCCCTTGACAGTGAGAAAATAAAGCACTCTTTTGTTTGTGGATGTTAGTAATGATGGTGGGTAAAATCTGTCAAAGCCTGGGGGTGGGTGGATGAGTGCCGCCCTTAGACCCTGTCCACTGTGATGGGGCTTCAAGTGGCACACTTGGGGAGATGTTATCCCATCCTGTGGAAGATAAGGGCTGACTATCTGTATCCCTCAGTAGTTTCAGGATCCCTGCTCTTCCTCTCACTACAGTTTTCTACATGTAGTCTCTGGAGTGGAACTGTCTGTGTTTGAATTAAGGATTCGCTATTACAGCTTTTCTGTATCTAATAATGGAACCATCTAGATTATTCGCATTTGCTCTGATGTTGTATTATTTGTTACTTATTCTCCTGACCTGGGGAAGGAAGCTTACTAGCTGTCCTCCAGCAAACACACTTAAATACCACATTCTACTTAATGCCTTTTGATCCAAGACTGGATCAAAACGGCACAGAACTCTGTGACTTTGGTGAGTCTTTGAGTCTCAGTTTCCTTATAAGAACAATAGCAATAATTCTACTTCCTGTGGTTGTTGTGAGAACATAGCAGGACTGCAGTACACTTTTTTTTGGCTAGGAAAAGAAATGTCCTCCAAAATTTGCTGGCAGTCTTCTATCTCTAGAAGTGGAGGAGCTATCAATTCACTTTTCAATGAATCTTCCTTTATTTTGGAAAAAACACAAGAATTGACAACTTTAGGGTTTTTTTTTAAGTTTAATTTCAGTGTTAGTGCATATAGATGTTCCGTATACTAATGCATTTAGTCTTCCTAACACTTAGAATGTAAATCCTATTTATTTTATTTAACAAACATTTGTGTAGACCCGGGTAAGCGTCTAAGAGCTTTGCAAACATTAACACATTCAATCTTAATAACAACTCATACTATAGTGATAAAGTAAAATTACTTGTTCAAGGTGACACTAGAGCAGGTCACACTCAGTCTAGCATGAGAACCTGTGCGCTGAACCTCTATGAACCTCTATGCCTGAGTCTGTCCTGTTCACCACATATCCTACTTGTAGGAACGTGCTTGGACTGTAGCAGGCACTCAAATATTGATTAAGTCTGGCTGCCTGGCTCTATTCTCAAACACTCTGTATAATAACTAATTTAAGCCTCTCAACAGCCCTATATAACATATAGCTTCTGTTACTGGAGTGAGTATGCCAATTATCATCCAAATCAGGACACTACTATAATTATAGTGGGAAAATAAGCATAATCCAGGACTATCCCAGGCAAATCAGGAAATACCGTGACCTGTATTGCTATCGTTGTGTTGTTATGCAGTTGAAGCATATGGAGATTAAGTAACTTTCCCGATACCATATATTTGTAAGAGATGGCAACAGGATCGGAAATCAGATAGACCCTGGAGGCTTCGGTGGTGATATTTTGCTACAGGGAAATGAAACATAATGTTTTCCTCAATGCTGCACAACCTAGTCAGCCCCAGATCCCAAGCTATTTCTATTTTCTATTCTTCCCCTTCTTAGACATTCACATCAAAGATGGTCTGGAAGTCTCATTTGTCTTCCAAACCATTTTTGAAGAAAAAAGTTATCTGCAGAAAATAAGCACAGGCATTCACAAGAATATCCCTTGATAAACAAGTATTGTACAAATTTTATTTCTTTGGTCATTTCTAGCTACTCACTCATTCTAACGACTATTAAGAGGAGTGTTGAAGTCAATTGTAATTTGAATCTTGATTTCTTCCTTCCATCAGTTTTTGCTCCATGCAGTTTGAAACTCTGGTGCTAGTTGCACACACAATTATTATGTTGCTTGGTGAATTAACTCTTTTCATCATTACATAATATCGTTTTCATTGTTAGTATTATACCTTTTTGTGAAATCTACATTGACAACAATAAAGGCATCAGCTTGTGTACGTATTCAAATTTAGAATGGGCTTCTCAGCATATAATTGATCTAATCTTTTATTAAATTTATCTTTTAATTGGTTTATTCAGACCATTCATATTTAATGTAATTACTGATATAGTCAGACTTTGTTCTATAATTTTATTATCTTATCACATGCTTGTTATCTCTTAGCAGTATGTGAAGTACAGGAAGTACACTATCTGCCATCTGCAAGATGGTCGATCAGGAATAATCAAGTCCAAGTTCAAGAGCTTGAGAACCACTGGGAACCACTGTGGTGAATCCTACTTCAAGTCTTCAGGCTTAAGAACAAGAAGCAATGTTGGAGAACAGAATATAGATATTCCCCAGTCAAATAGGAAGGAAATTTGTCCTTCCTCTGTGTTTTTGTTCTATTCAGTCCTTCAGTGGCTTAAATAATGCTAATCTTGTTCAGAAACATATCTTTGCAGATACATCCGAAATAAAGTTTAAGCAGCTATCAGGGCATCCCATTGTCCAGTCAAATTGACACATTAAACTTAATCATTACAATTTCCACAGGCTCCGGAATCTTTTTCCTTCATTGTGTGTGTCAAGGGAGCAGGGGTTACTGTGGGTTGAATCCAGGGTGCTTTACCACTGAGATACATTCCCAGTCTTTTTAATTTTTAAATTTTGAGACAGGGCCTTTCTAATTGCTGAGGCTGTCTCAAACTTCAGATCCTCCTGTTTCAGCCTCCACAGTACCTGGAACTTCAGGTATGAGCCACCAGGATTGGCTGTTTATTTTTTCAAACTTTTTACTTTCTGCTCTTTTTTTCTATGTTTATTAAATCAGTGATATATATATATATATATATATATATATATATATATATATATATATATATATATATTCCCCCCACCCGCAATTAGTTTTATATGACAGTAGAATACATTTTGACCCATCATACATAAATGGAGTATTTCATTTTTTCTGGTTGTACACTATGTAGAATCACACAGGTCGAGCAATCATATATGTACCCCCTCCTCTCCCTTTACTCCCTCTGTCTAATCTAAAGTACCTCTATTCTTCCCTGGCCCACACCCACCCCCACACCAACCCTTGGGAATTAGCATCTACATATCAGAGAAAATATTTGGCCTTTGCTTCTTGGGGATTAGCTTATTTTGCTTAGCATGATATTCTCCAGTTCCATCCATTTTTTCTTTCTGCTTTTTAGATTAGATAATTTCTTTTGATCTATCTTCAAGTTCACTGATTGTTTCCTACATCCGGTGAATCCTATATCCAGTGAATTTTTTATTTCAACAATTATATTTTTTAGTTCTAAACTAACTGATTCCTTTATATAGCTTCTGTTTCTCTGTTAAGAATTTCTATCTTTCTGTTCACTTCAAGAGTATTACCACATGTGGATGCTGATGGAGCGTAGTCACAGTAGCTGCTTTAAAGCCACCTTTAGTAATCTTGGTGTTGGCTTCTATTGTCGTTTCCCTTAAGAATTGGTCACATTTACTTGACTCTGTGTTTGTCAAATAATTTTGTATCCTAGATAGTGCAAATGTTGAATGGGTAAATTTGAGGTCCTGTTATAATTCTCAGGAGAGTATTGACTTTTTCTCTTTGTCTTTGCAGATGATCCAACTGGGTAGGTTTCAAGTATAAATATTATAGGCTATGGTTTTAATATCAATCCATTTCTCAAAACCTATGTTGCTCAAGGGGAGCCAGAGACTTGTGCAAGTTGTTGTACAGATTTGGAAAGTCCCTATCTCCATTTCTCTCCTCTTCAATTCATTCACACTCTCCATATCCCATAATCCCTTTAACTTTGATTAGAAAGATGAGTTTTCTATAGGAATTTTAGCCATCAGTGCTGCTGCTCTGCCTTACAATTACATGGCTGTCTCCTGCTCTCTGGACAAAACTGTACAAGAAAAATGGGGAAAAAAATGGAAAACATTGCCTTGAAGGTTGTTTCTTCAGTCTTGACTCTCTTTTGTGAAGACAACCTCTCTGCTACTGTTGTTTACATTTTAGACTATTTGTGTAATTGCTTTTTATGTTTTGGCTGAAGTCATACTGGGCTTATTTAGTGGGACACACTAGAAGCAGAGCCCTCCATAAAATTTTAAAATACATTCATACTTCAACCCCATTAAATCCATATTGGAGACTCTATTCCTAAAAGGTAAAATTCCTTGCACATAGGGTATATATAGATTACACATAGATAAATAGATATTGCAGCATTGTTTGCAGGGACAAAGTAGAATCAGAAACAAGCTAAATGATCATTAGGAGGAATATTTCATTCTATGCACTATTTTGTAGCAATGGAAATAGTTGAGTTGAATCTATATCCATGTGGCAGATGATTGCTAGTTATTCCTCAACATCGGTTCTCCTCTTTTTTACATAAAAATAGGATTTATTTTTTGCTGGGCTCAAAAAATAAATTAAGTTAAAGACTGCATTTGCCAGCCTTCCTTGTAGCTAGATGTTGTGTGGCCAAGTTCCAGCTAATGGGATGTGAGTAGAAGGAACCTATATGTAATGGTTTAGATATGAGATATCCCCCAAATCTCAGGTATGAGACAATGCAAGAAAGTTTAGAGATGAAATGGTTGGGTTATAAAAGGCTTAACCTAATCAGTGCATTAATCCCATGATAGGGATTAACTTGATGATTAGTGTAGACAAGTAGGGTGTGACTGGAGGAGGTAGGTCTCTGGGGAGCATGACTTTGGGGTTTATATTTTGTCTGTCATTGGTGAGCAGAGGTCTCTCTGCTTCCTGGTGCCAAGTTCCTCCAATTTCTTTCATCTTGAAGTTCTGCCTCACTTCAAGCCCACAGGGATGGAGCCAGGCAGTCTATGGATTGAGATCTCTGAAACCATGAGCCCCCAAATAAACTTTTCTTCTAATTGTTCTTGTTAGGTCCTTTGGTCACAGCAATGAAAAAGCTGACTAAAACAATATGAAAAATTTTCTCCTTAATGTGAAGGAGCATGTTCCTTCTCTACATTTTTTTTCATCCTTTGACAAACATCTCCCCAACCTACCCCTACCCCTAAGCCCCCAGTAACCACCAGGATACTCTCTGCTTCCATGAGTAATATGTTTTTGTATGTATGTATATATGTATGTGTATGTATGTGTATATACACACATTATATGTATATTTTTTAATATATATGTTTTATATATAGTATATGTATATAAACATTTCTGGTTGTTTAACTTATGAGCAAATATTGTTTTATAACTAAATACACATTTACATTTTATACTTAACTATAATTTTATATTTAATTATACTTAAGTATAATTAAATTTCATACTTAACTATATACTTACTTATAGTTAAGTACAAGTATAAAGTAAATATAATTATATAGCTGCTATTATTAGTTAATTTTTATCATTGGAACATTTTTATAATTTTTTAAATTTAATTTGCTTTATTTTATATTTTTAGTTGTAGATGAACACAATACCTTTATTTTTTATTTACTTTTATGTGATGCTGAGGATCAAACCCAGTGCCTCACATGTGTGAGGCAAGTGCTCTAGCACTGAGCCACAACCCCAGCCCCAAGTTTTTACAATTTTAAGTCTTGGTGTGACTGCAAGTGATACCTCAGTGGAGAATGTCTTGAATAATAAAGAGAAAATGAATAGATTCTCTAAAAGTTTGGTAACAAAAGAAAGACTGTTTCTTGGAGCCACTGGTTCATGTCCCCAGGCCCTGAGCCATGAGTCAGCAGAAAGTGCTGGTTCACTTCTTCTCTGTCAGTGTTTTCTCAGTGCTAGAACCATGGTAAGGGCTGAATCCACCAGAGTAATATTGGAAATCCTCCCCGAGAGAGCAGTAAACCTGGAAAAAGAATGGCCACATGTGTGAGTGGCCACATCTGGAAAAAGAGAGGACAGGTTAGGGGACTATGAACAGAATAATTTGAGCTCAGAGTCAAAAGACCTAGCATCAAATCCCAACCATTACTTATTAGCTATATAACCTTTGGACAATTGCTTAGGCTCCCTGAACCTCTGCTTTCTCATTTATTAAATGGGAAAT
The DNA here is from genome assembly GCF_021218885.2 of Marmota monax. NCBI lineage: Eukaryota > Metazoa > Chordata > Mammalia > Rodentia > Sciuridae > Marmota > Marmota monax. Next base: position 10,696,131 of record NW_026693933.1, on the reverse strand, counting down.
AATTAGACTCACCATAATAGTTGCGAAAATTAAGTGACATAAGACATGTTGAATCATTTGTCAAAAGATGGCTCTCTGGGGCTGGGGTATAGTTCACTAGCAGAACAAACATTGGCCCAGTATTGGTTGGGTTCAATCCCCAACCTGGAAAAAAAGTTGGTCTTTGTTTTTATAAAATTCTTAACACTGAAATTAGTGGTAATTAATAAGATTCTTCCATTTCCTGTTTGATGATAATCCAAATGATTTCATGTATATAGACATAATCATAATGATTTGTGGACATAATTTTCACTTAACATGAAGTTTCATGGACATTTAAAAACAATTAGTTCTCAGGCATCAGCTACACGCAGCGAAACTTTAAGTAATCTTAGATAAATCAGTGAGCCTTAGTTTCTTCTTTTGTGTATTGGGACTAGCATTCCCTGCCCTGTTTTTTTCACATAGAATTGTTGCATTTCTAAACAGAATACACAGTTTTTGAAAGATATTTATGAAATGAAAAGTGCTAAACAAAGATATGATGCTACTTTTAAAAATAATATTTTATCTTTATCACAAAGGAAAACAATGTAGAAGGGTGAAATCACTTAAATGCCTAGAAAACACTCCATTAAATACTTAATTGAATCTTTGTTATTTTTTTAGTAAATAGTATAAAATAATTTGATAACTACATGAGTAATTTTAAATTTTTCTATTATTTTACAATACACACTTTCTATGACATTATATAAAACTATAAACTTTTTTTTTTTTTTTTTTGGTACTGGGGATTGAACTCGGGGTATTTGACCACTCAGTCACATTCCCAGCTCTATTTTGTATTTTATTTAGAGACAGGGTCTCACCAAGTTGTTTAGCACCCTGCTGTTGCTGAGGTTGGCTTTGAACTTGAGATCCTCCTGCCTCAGCCTCCTGAGCCATTGGGATTACAGGTATGCGCCACTGCTACCTGGCATAAACATTCTAAATGACTATATAATATTCCCTTGAGTAAGCAGATACTACTTTTATTTAAGATACATGAATTTGCCAGGCATGGTGGCTCATGCCTGTAATCCAGGCAGCTTGAGAGGCTGAGGCAGGAGGATCGTGAGTTCAAAGCCTGCCTCTGCAAAAGCAAGGCTCTAAGCAATTCAGTGAGACCCTATTTGAGTTCAAAGCCTGCCTCTGCAAAAGCAAGGCTCTAAGCAATTCAGTGAGACCCTATCTCTAAATAAAAAGAAAATAGGTCTGGAGATGTGGCTCAGTGGTTCAGTACCTCTGAGTCCAATCCCCAGTATCTGCCCCCCATCCCAAAACAAAGATACATGAATTTTTCTTTCATCAGTATTAATGGTGATGCACACAACATCTTAGTGAATCATCTCTTTTCCATATTTATAATTATTTTGGAATAGAATTCCCATTCTACAATGTTAAAACCAACATCATTCCAAATCACATTGGGAATGGTCAAATTGACTGTAAAGTTTGGAGTGGGTAGGAAAAATTTATAAGATTTCTATATTCAGATTGTTTTAAAGGTATCTTTAAGTCCTGGCTTCTACCTCAAGAAAGGAAACTGGAAATCATAAAAGATAATTTATGGACGTGATTTACACAAGAAAGATGGAAGTACACAAATCAGCAGATGGCAGCCCAGGGAATGCTTTGGCTCTGAATCAAACAATCCGCAAAGTAAATGTACATTTATATATTGCAACCATATATGGCATATTTTATTTTAATGTGTATCTATTTTAGTATTTCTCCTCCTTAAGTGAAACTTTCGATCATCTAACTAAATATAGGTCTTATTATATTAATAATCAACATAATAGTAATTAAATTAATATAAAAATATCAATAAAAATATCAGAAAGGGTATGTTTAATATAGATAACATACAAATATAATTAATTGTACGTAATAATTAATACAATAACTAATTATGTTAATATTAAGTACTATGTAAAATGTATATATTCTGTTATGTTACATTACATTATGTTAGATTGTGGTATGAGCTGTCTTTCTCACGGGCAGCACTGCTAGTATTATGTTTCCAGAGCACAAATGTTGTGTTTCCAGATCACAAACTGGTATTATTACATAGAATACTACTTGTGATCCTTGTGATTTCCTATAAAAATTTCCTTGTAAAACTATTGTGCTGCTTGTATTGTAATATTTTTACTAAAGAAAAAAAATCTTGTTATCATTGCCTCTAAGAGTTACAACTGCACGTCTCTTTTAGTTCACATTTTCTGCCCTGAGGAAAACAATAAAAAGTGTCAAAACACTTTGTGTTTCTTGCAACAGTCATCTGCTCATAGTGACAGTGAGCCAGTGGCCTAGAGTGGGGACAGACCCGCACCCTCCCCACCTGCCCCCTAGGCTCCATTTCTGATGCTCTGGGCTATTTGGATAATGAGGACTCTTACCTTAGGCAGAGGGCAGGAGCAGTGCAGATGACATGGGGAACACTGGGCCCTGCATTTTTGTTGGGAAGAACAGATAGGAATAGCATCCTTTTGGCCAGTCTCTGTTTCAGAATATCCTGAAAATCCAGGATATTGTTTATTTCATAAACAATAATGACAATGACAACAAGAATGAAAGCGCTGTCCAGGAGAAAGCTCCCCCAAAATTGACAGATCACAAAACAGAGTCTCATGGTCACCCGGCAGTTTCAGGTTTCCACTTACTTAATTTTATTTGCTGCAGCGGCACTTGCCTTTAAGGAAAGATTATGATTTAGAAAAGAAGAGAAAGGAAAAAAAAAAACACATGCTATTATGTTTGGCACTTGACAAGTAAGTTTTTCTTTTATTAGCAGCTTTTGAATTGAGAGACTTGTTTTGCTGGTAATTTCGTTTTATAAGAAGAGTGCTCTTTCTTAGATAACCAGGGGTTTATCTTTCTTGACCTGAAAATCTTGAATCCACTAGACATAAATGACACCGTATTACAACCTCTCATAAAATGTTTTGTTTTCACAGAGCATCATATTTTACAGAAAAATATCATGAAAGATTTAGCAGAGGGAGTTCAAGTCTGCCTTAAAAATGGCACCTCCAAAAACTGCTCCCTCAAATCATGTTTTTCTTCCCTGGTTGAGTCTGTGGGTTCTGTACTGTGGGCATCCTTCTTTAAATGCCTCCCTTTTTGTTTCCTGCTTCTCAGATCACACCAAGGTTTTCTCTCCTGACCACTCTTTCTCCCCCTGATCCCTACCTAGCCTTGGGCACTCCCTAGAATTCCCTCTCCTGCCTGCCTCTTACTGGGTCCTTCCCAAACTCTCCCCTTTTGCCAACTTCACTCTCCCGACTGACTGATGCTTCACATGTAGCAAATGATCATAATGTTCTGAATGAAGAAATGCTTTGGTTTAAATATGGTTGGCTCCTCTGAGCCTCATATTGAAATTTAATCCCCACTGTGTGATATTAAGAGGGTGGAAGCCATCCAACTATGCTATTTAAAGCCAGGACCTTTGGAGGTGATTTGAATTTGATAAGGTCACTAGGGTGGAGTTCCCATTATCGAACTCTGGTGGCTTTATAAGAAGAGGGAGAGAGTCCAGAATATATACCCACTCCCCATCACCACAAAATGCCCCGTGCTGCTTCGGCACTCTGCCAGCAAGAGAGAGATCTGCAGATGTGGTCCCTCGACCTTGAACCAGAACCGAGAGCCAAAATAAACCAAAAAAATAACTTACCCATTCTGTGGCAGACAATGAATAACCTCTAAATCTATTAACTGATTATTTCCTCTCACCCAATCCTAAACTCTATTTCCTCTGCTATTTCACACTCAGCCTGTCTGAGCTACTTCTTCCTGTAGATCCTGGGTCTCCCTGTCTATCCAGTTGTTTTTTTCTCCCAGATTTCGTGAATAAGAATATTCTCTGTTTTCCCTTCATTTATTTGTCTAGAGCTACCCAACTAATCAGTGTCTGACCCTGCATGAGGGACAGAATCTTCTGGCTCTGGGTCTGCTGGGGCTCTTTGCTAACAGTCTCTCAATTATCCAGACTCAGAACTTCAAAACCAGTATGGATACATCTTCCATTCTTCCCACGTCATGTAACCACCTGGACACCAGGACAAGTTGATTTTGTTCTTAAAAAATCCCTTCCTATCTCATCCCCCCTCCCCCTACCCCCCTGGCTACCACACAGTCCAGATTCTAATCCTGTGCCTTGGTGCCTGGTCTCCTGTGACAACTTTATCTGGACCCCTTGACTCTGGGCCATCTGTGCTTACTCCATCTGCACACCGTTACCCTTCTTTAACCACCTCCTTCCTCTCCAACAAATATAATTCTAAGCCCAGGAGATTCTCTACAGATGAGACAGTCAAACCACTCACTTCAGCAATGAGAAAATGAAGGTTTGAGGAGATGAAATGAATTATTCAGGGAGTCCCATAGCTGGTCACTCATCCTCAATGTAGGACTGCTCAATGGCTCCCCAGTCATTCAACCTGGGAAATTGTTCACCTCCGTACTAGACATAGATTCTCTTCTTTTTTCTCCCTAATTTCTGAACTTTAATTTTAAGTCCTTAAATATTTTAAATATACTTAAAGTTTTATTTTTATTTGCTCTTTTTAGTTACATGTGACAGTAGAATGTATTTTGGCATATTATACACACGTGGAGTATAACATTCTAATTAGTATCCTTTTCTGGCGGTTGTGCATGATGTGGAGTTACCCTGATTGTATATTCAAATACAAGGCTAGGAAAATTATGTATAATTAATTCTACATCCTTCCTATTCCCCTCCCACTTCCTTCCCAATGTTTCCCTTTGTCTAATTCAATAGACTTCTATTCTTCCCCTCCCACAACTCCTTTGCTGTGGGTTAGCATCTACATATCAGAGAAAACATTTGGCGTTTTTTTTTTTGGAATTGGCTTATTTCACTTAGCATGATCTTCTCCGGTTCCATCCATTTACCAGCAGATGCCATAATTTTATTCTTCTTTATAACTGAGTAATATTCCATTGTGTATTTTTATCCTTCTATCTCCACTGAAGTTTGACTTCCAATTAAGGATTCTTGCCTAAGGTTCCATCTTTTTTAGGGAAGACTTGAATTACTGTACTACGGTTTGGTGTTAGAAGAGTTTAACAGAAAAACTACATCAGCATCCAACACAACTCTTCCCAAAGTCCACTGGAAGAACTAGTGCATACCAGTGGGTGGAGGAGAAAACACATTTTGTCCCAACAAGGGGCTAGTGTTCTTAGTTCAGTGGTAGAATGATTGCCTAGAAAAAAAACATATTTTCTTTATCCATTGAGGGCACCAAGTTTGGTTCCATAGCTTGACTATTTTGAATTAAGCTACTGTAAACATTGATATGATTGTGTCACTGTAATATGCTCATTTGGTTGTAGACAAAGGAGTGGGATAATTGGATCAAATGGTGGTTCCATTCTAAGTTTTCTAAGAAATCTCCATATTGCTTTCCTTAATGGTTGCACCAATTTGTAAAGATTCTCTTCTTGAGAGAATGTTGCAGTGTCAGAGTTTCACTTTCAGGATATTGGAAAAGGGAAAATAGGGTACTTCAGGAAGAACAGCCAAGGAATGAGAAATATTCAACCTGAAGGTAGAAGGTGAAGGAGGTACTCTCACAGAGACCCAGAACATACTACTTGCTGTTGCTCCTCTGCCTCCCCTCACTCCATATCATTAAACTTTGTGCCCCTACTTTCACCTTCTTGGTTCACTATTTTTTAAGATATTTTTTTTTAGTTATAGATGGACACAATACCTTTATTTTATTTATTTATTTTTATGTATTTCTGAGGATGGAACCCAGTGTCTCACACATGCCAAGCAAGCACTCCACCACAGAGCTACAACTCCATCCCTTGGCTCACCGTTTTATTCCAGCCAATGCAACAGGAACCCAGCATGCCAAGACTCATATTTCTCGCCTTCTGCTTTGAGCTTCTTTGATACCACTGTGAGAAGCATTCAGCCACACACCTGTGCAGACCAAATACACTAGGAAGTTAACACCGAAGGGAGCAAACACTTCCCCAAAGAGAATAGGAAGCACGGTATGGATACAGCCCCTTCTGCTTCTACAGCACACAATTCTGACACACATTCTGCATGGCTCTTGGCAGGTCTCCAGCAGGATCCTCTAGCCTCAGTCTCCAGTGGTGATCCTCTTATCAACATGCTTCAATATTCCCAGTTACTCAGTCTTCCCAGTTCCTCTTCCTCCCTTTTGCAACCACTTCCAAAAATAAACCATCTTTTTACAAGCTGTTAGGTTCCATTGCTGGGGGCAAATTCAAACTAAGATACCTTCTCAGCTCAGACCATGGTTCACCTTTGGCAATTTTCTATATCAGTCTTAATACTTGCAAGTCCCTCAGAGAGAAGGATGGGAGCCTAAGGAATGAGGTGGACTAAATGGAAGCAGTCGAAGGATTTCTCTGTGCGGTGGGCCCATAGTTATTGTTATTTTATATATATATATATATATATATATATATATATATATATATATATATATATATATATATAGTGTAGATGGACACAATACCTTTATTTATTTTCATGTGGTACTGAGGATTGAACCCAGTGCTTCACATGTGCCAGACAAGTGCTCTATCACTGAACTACAACCCCAATCCCATATTGGAACAAAATGGGTTTTCTCCTCCACCCTCTGGTGTGCATTTGTTCTTCCAGTGGACTTTGGGAAGAGTTGTATTGGATGCTGGTGTAGTTTTTCTGTTAAACTCTTCTAACACTGAAACTTAGTGCAGTAAGTCAAGTGTTCCCTAAAAAAAAAAAAAAAATGGAATCTTAGGCAAGAATCCTTACTTGGAAGTTAAACTTCAGTGGAGATAAAAGGGGTTTGTGTCTCTGCCTGAGTTCATCTTCCCATGATCAGCTCAGAAGTTCCTGACTGTCAAAGGCAGGAGAGCTTCTGCCTTTATGTGTAGGAAAGAATTAATCTTCCCAAAGAGAGGTCTGACCCTTGGTCCTGGCTTCCAGAGGGTGAGCTCCAGGCCACTGGAAAGCCCTGCCTGACAAGTGAGTCTTTGCTTACTTGGGGACCTTGGACCACACCAGATGGTCTACTGATGGAATTTGTGATGGGGTTTTGGATCACATGGTATCTGAGCTACCTTTGTGGGGGAGGGGGTGCTAAAGGTTGGCACTTGGGAAATTGGCTCTGTCTATGTAATTGAGTCCCAGTAAAAACTCTAGACATGAAGATTCAAGTGACATCTCTTGTGTCACTGCTAGGAAAGTCAGAGCCATCTATGACTCCACTAAGAACTGGAAGATCCACGTTTTACACTTTCTTGGGATTATCCCCAAGAAAGTTGTTGATTTTAATCTGTAATAAACCATGACAGTAGGTATAACCTCTTTCAGTGAGTTCTGTGAGTGAATTCTGTTTCACTGAATTATTGAATCTGGAGGTGGTTTTGGAGATCCTCAAACTTGCAATTGGTGTTATAAAAAAAGAAAAAGAAAAAAGTCTTGCGGCTGTGGGTGTAGCTCAGGGGTAGAGCACTTGCCTAGCACGCGTGAGGCACTGGATTCGATCCTCACACTGCATAAAAATAAATAAGTAAAGGTTTAAAAAAAAAAAAAAACAGCCGGATGCAGTGGTGCATGTCTATAATCCCAGTGGCTCAGGAGGCTGAGGCAAGAGGATCATGAGTTCAGGGCCAGCCTCAACAATTCAGCAAGGCCCTAAGCAACTCACTGGGAACCTATCCCTAAATAAATATAAAAAAAGGGCTGGGGATGTGGCTTAGTGGTTCAGTGCCCATGAGTTCAATCCCTGGTACCAAAAATAAAATAAAGAACAAATTCATTAAAAAAAAAAAAAAGAAGAAGGTCTTGTGGACGGTTCACAACCTTTACACTACCATATGGGATAGGCCAGTTATGTCAGACAGCTGTAAGTCAAAGACATTGATGAGTAAACTGTATTTTCTATCAGATCTAGTGAAACATTTCTGTTCCAGTTGGATCTCACCAGGCTTATGGAGAAGTAAGGGACCAGTTATAATCATGATTGGACCACAGCCTTAGAGATAGATTAAGAAGGTCCCTGTCCTCAAGACAATCTGAGATAGAGCTGGGCATCTCTTAGGAAAAGGCAAGTTATGAAGTAGGTAAGTAAAATAGGGTCTCTGAAGTTTTGGTAATTTTTCTGCCTGTGGAAATTGTCCCTTATTAATTGAACTTGCTTTCCAAGCTCAATTAATCATAAGCTAACAGTTTTCCTTATGAAACTCATTTAGGTCAATGGCCCTGTCTTTTGCTTCTGCATCCATTATAGTACCCACTACAACATAAAATATAGAGCAAATGGATAGTAATTCCTGACTTTCAAATTGATTCTTTTGTATATAATTGTTTACCCCATTGAGTAAAAACGAAGACTTTTCAAGAACTTTAGCTAAAAAGATATTTTGACAGGTTCTTATAAATGCACTTTCTTTAGTTTCTAATTTTAGCTTTTATTTTTCCTGATTTGAAAAGAAAAGAACATTCTGAAAAAAAAAAACCTCACAATTTTATCCCCTTTCATACACATTTTTCACTATTATTGTATAGCTTTCATATTATCTAAAATCCCTGCTCTGTATTTTGCAGAATATAGTTAGTGAGCAAGAGCCATGATCCAAGTCTGATCTCGGGGGATAAATGGCACTATGCAAAAGACGGCTTAGAGAGTTGAGCTGTTGACCAGGACCCTCTGGTGGAGCCAGGAGATATAGAAGAACCCAAGTCACCATGGCAGAGAGCACCACCATCATGCAATACCCACCAGGATCATCCAGGCCTCAGAAGCTTATTATTATTATTTTTTTAATTTGAGCTGTTACATCTTGGTTCTGTTTATTATAGGAGTTGAAATTAAATAATGCAAGGATTGATATCATGAAGAAGTGTACTCTTGTAAGGAAGACCTTACAATATGTGGCATGGCTAAGAGCTGAGCAGAGGAGGGAAGCTAGACTCTAAAATTTGTACTCATCAACCACACTAATTGCCAAGAGAGGGCTTCTCAGCTCACCTGCTGTGAGTGGCTTCCAGTGTTCTGGCAACTTCCTGCCCTCTGCTGTCCCAAGGGGTTAGGAGCCACAGTGGCCAGGTTCCCCAGCCTGATTGATCTCAGCCTGTGTTTCCCACCAGTGGGCCATTTAAATACCACCTCAATGGAAAGAAAGCATTCTCTCTTTTTTTAATATCTATTTTTTAGTTGTAGTTGGACATCATTTATTTATTTGTATGTGGTGCTGAGGATCAAACACGGGGCCTCGCATGTGCTAGGCGAGCACTCTACCACTGAGCCACAACACCAGCTCCCAGAAAGCATTAAGACTGAAATAGAAAGTAACCTCTTTACATTTTTTTTTATAAAACCACTCAGACTTTTTCTGTCTTAAATTATACAGATGATTAAAAATGGGCCAATTTCAAACTAGTCCCTCCCTCCTTCCCCCAACTTCCTAGAGCAAAGGCTGTAGAAGCCAGTGTGTAGCACAAGTCACCTATAGTAAATGAATCACTTTGGTTTTTTTACTCCTGCATGCCTATAGTCACAGCATGGGAATTACAAGGAATTTTGCTACTGATTTTCCTTTTCTAAAATGTGTTTAAATCGAGACTTTTTGGTTTCTGGCAATGACAGTAGGCAGAGGGGTAACCGTGTTCTGTAACCAAGTGAAGCATATCATTAAAATGCTTGGTTCATTTATGCCCCAACTTATTTCAGAAAACTTAAGTCAACTTAAAAGCTTGGTAAACATATTAAAGGCAATGTAAAACCAAAGGAGGAAGAAATTTTTTAAAACCCAAAACAATGTTAATTTTCAAAATAATTTTTTTCTGCCATTTCAAAAATGACCACTTTGAAAGGTAATTTTCAAAATAGGATAGAATCATGACATATATACAGATGTGAAAATGAAAATGTATTAATAGTGTTATTAAGAAGGAAACTGCTAAGGGTCCTACAATCCATTTAAGGGAGAAGTTGAAAAGCCAACATAATTGTAGATCAGGAATATTGCAATAAAAGTGTAAATAGAAGCAAAGCAGCCCCCTCTTTGTGGAAGAAGGAAGTCAATTAGCCTGGACAAGATGGGACAGAATCTGTAGACAAATGTATTTGCTCTTAGTTACCTATAGTTTTCGAGTTACAAAATGGCTTTCTAGTAGTGGAATCAGATACCCAGAGGAGGATTCTATACAGTCTAGACCGTGCAGTTTCCAATGAAACACACATTTCCTCCTATACATTAAACCAAGCAACAAAGAAGCTAATGTGAAAATGTATACCAGATTGGATTAGAAGGGGAAGAATTCTACTTTCACAAAGAAGTTGAAAATCCAATCTCTGGCAGTTTGCTTCTTGTTTTTATTTGTCTCAAAATCCAGCTGAGAAGTTGATTTGCAAGTCCAGTCCATGAATTTTATTTATCTCCTAATCCTGGCAATATTCCCATATGCATGATGACCTTTTATGATATTTTGTTTAATACTTCAGGGCAGACACGTTTTTTTTCAGCTGTGTGAACTTTCCCCTTTATGATTTTGGTTATTTTCATCTGTTTGCATAGTTTATTCTTTTTTTTATTTTTAAAATAAAGACTGAGAATATTGTGTCCTGACACTAATGGGATCCTATGAGTTATTGTAACTGTGGAAATTGTAGATTCTTAAGGACCTGTAGCATCAAGTTATTGGCACAAAAGATGAAATTTAAAGGTATCTTTCATAGTGATGTGGGTACACTCCTTTGTGGATCTTGGGAGAAGTTGAAAATGAAGAGGCAACCAAAATTAATTGGAACTGAATATCTGCCGCTGCCCTTTTCCTACTGTTCAAAGCTATAAGGTGAGACTCTATTGGCCAGAGTTTATTCTGACCCTTGTCTGAGTTTACATAGCAAGGGCTGCATGTAACAGCACAAGTTTCTCCTCATAAAATTCAGATTAGGGGAGAACCTAACCCTACAAATTATCAGAAGAACAATTAATCTCTGAAAGTTAATAATTTATCCTTATGATTCAAATTAAATTGTGACTCTGCCCCCTGCACCCTACCCCCACCCCCTCCTTCCATTCTTTCCACCAGGGAAATGGCTTTTGGGGGTTTTTCTTTCTGGGGATCTCCATACTCAGATGACTCCGAGAGACTTTAGGGAAGTTCATTCATTGTAAGGGGCTCAGTACTGAACAATATCACTGCAGGAGAGGGAAAAAATATATATATATGGAAAATTGGGTCAGTCAGAAACATAATTTTTTCAGCTAGTGCTATTCTCTGTCACTAGATGTCGCTATTGAAAGCTGAATTATCCTCCCTGCCCTGGTCCCATTCAGCCCGTTTCTGCTTTAGATTTTCTTAAAAGGACAGATCAAAGAACATACATAAATCTAAAATCCTCTTCCTAAATGTCATGATATTATAAGGTAATAATTTATAAGAGACATCCGGACATTCAGGTACATATTTTACCTAGTGTTGCTGCAATTTAGAGCGGCTTCTTCTAACTCTTGTACCTTTACCAACAGTTAATTCAGGTGTTAGTGGAGCACATGGGGAAGAACAGGGAGCATTCATTCTGGATTCCAAGAGCTTTGGCTCACTGGAATGTTTGTTCTGGGATTTTCTCTGACTCCCATCGCACCGCCACCTCTTTCTGTTCTACTTCATCATTCCCAACAGCAAACATGGCTGCAATCTCCCATTGACCAATTTCTGCCTGGTTTCTTTGTTTTCATTCACAGAAAAGTTTGAGTTGACTAAACTCTCTGTCTCCACTTCCTCTTCTCCCCAGTTAGACTTCTATGCCCATCTATCCCCAGGAAAACACACGTTGCCAGATCCAATATCTAGTTGATCACAGTTCTCATCCATCTTGAGTGGAGTTGCTATGGCTGATTGCACCTTCTTACCTGCTGAAACCCTCTCATTTCCTGATTCACACAATCTCCCTGGCCTCTCCTTTTTGTCTTAGCAGAATGTTACTCTTCATCATGGCATCTCACTGTGAGGTACTCCAGGGCTGAGCCTTGGATATCATCCCAAGTCATGCCCACTCCCAGATGACCTCATGTGCTTGTGTAATTTTCATACCATCTACACACTCTGACTTCCAAATTAGTAGATCAACCCTAACCTCTTCCTCCACTCCAGCCTCCATATCCAGTTAGCTGTTTGGCATTTCCATTTGCTCTTCTAATAGGTCTCAAATTTTACATATCAGCAGTCTCATTTTAAGTCCCCCCCCAACCCTGTTTCTAATCAAATCTCATCCATTTCAAACTGGTGCTTCTATTCACCCAGTTGCTAAGGCCAGATAGTGTCATTTCCAGACTCCTCTCAGACTCCATCACCAAATTCAATGGCAACTTCTATGGGTCCCAGCTTCAAAGTGCATCTTGAACAGAACATTTTTTACCATCTCCACAATGACACCTTGAATTAGTCTGGTTTCATTGCTACAGTGACATATCTGAGGCCAGCTACTTATGAAGAGATTGATTTAGCTCAGCATTTCGGAGGCTGCAAGGCCAAACAGCATGGTGCAAGCCCTGAAGGGGACCCCCTTGGCTGCATCACCTCCTGGCAGATTACAATAGCCGTTCACATGTAGAAGTGAGAGATCCCCCTGACAAAATAGGAAGCCAGAGAAAGCTGGCTGGTGTGAGGCTTGGGTTGGGCTTTTATAACAACCCTCTCTGGAGAACTAACAAGGTCAAGGACACACTGTTAATTGACCTACCTCTAGCCCCACCCTTTAAAGGTCCCGTATCCTCTTCCAATACTTCCATCCTGGAGACTAAACTGCCGGGTTTCTGTTCTCGCGACTAAAAGGCTCAGGGGTCACTCTAGTTAAACTGGGATAACTGGGCTGCAAGAAATAACCACACAAGAGACACAAATACCTTTTTCTTTGGGGTCGCTGTGACGGCTCCTCTGACCTTAAGGTCAGGAAGGAAGAAAGCGAGAGCACTCGCTGACCCCTTTTATTGAGAAGAAGCTATTCAAATCAGGCAAGGGGTCAGGTTTCAGGGGGCTGAGTCTATCTTCAAGATGGCCACTGTCAGCAGGTTGACTGACACCTGGATAGGCCACACCCAAGGGGACAGTAAGAGAAGGGGACACACACAAGGCACTTCCATGGAAGATTCTATCCTAAACAGGACAAGGGGTTATATTACAAAGGAACAGGTGAGCATAGCTTCACCCATGGGGCTGTAGCAAGACACACCCATTTCTGTGACTGAGTGCCTCAGCACCCAGCTGGGGAGTGTAACTCAGTCACCCATAAGGTTGGCCTCCCACACCAAACTTCCAACGCATGAACCCTGTGGGATGCACATCCAAGCCACAGCAAGCCAGCACAGTCTCATCACTGGGGCTGGGCACTCTGCTCTGACCCTTGTGTGCCCCTTACCCTCTGCTCTTCACATGGCAAATAGAGTGGACTTTTAACAAAGTAAAGCAGATTAATCATTCCCTGCTCAAAACACCCCAATGATTTCCATTTCCCTGTCATGAAAATGTCATACAAACGGCCTGCCCAGACCTATCTGAGCTACCTGAGAGAGCCCCAGGTGATCTCTCCTATTTTACCTTCTATGACCCCCTAACCCATTCACCCCACTCCAGCCACAGTGGCATCCTAACTGGCCACTGTGGGGCCTTTCACTAGTGATTCCTTCTGTTCAGAATCCTCTCTTCTTCAGGACCTGGCTCATGGGCAGCCTCACCAGGGAGGTTTTCCTTAGTCATGGTATCTAAGCTGCATCCCTCTCCCCTCCCCTGCCTTATTTACCTTTATGGCATCCATTGCCACCTGACATTACCTTATTGTTTTTCTTTTGTTACAAATATGTTTCCTGAGGACAGGACTTTCGTGAGTATTATATCCCCAGCACCTAGGCCAACAGTGGGGATATAGATAACTACGGGTAGATATTTACTGAGTGACTGTGTGGAAGGGTAGTGTTTAAAGAGTTTAAAGATCATTGGCTATTGTGGGAGACAGCAAGGGGACTGGAATGTTAGGTGTCACAGCATTCTCATCTGCTCTCAGTATTCTGGGGTACTAAACTGAGCATTACCTGGTCATGGTATAGTGTTCCCAGGCCTCTACAGCCAGCCAATCACCTTTACATTTTTCCCATTAGCATCACCAACTGCTTCTGTTATGGTTTGGAACTTCAGTGTCCCTCAAAGGCCCATATGCTAAAGACTTAGTTGCCAGCCTGTGGTGTTACTGGGAAGTGATAGAAGCTATAGGAAGTGGGGCCTGATGGAGAGAAGTTAGGTCATTTGGGGAATGCCCTTGAAAGGGATATTGGGAGCCCAGTTCCTTTCTCTCTTTCACTTCCTGGTAACTATGAAGCTAATAGTTTCTCTGTCACATGCTCCCACAATGATATACTACCTTATCACAGGCTCAAAAACAAAAGGGCCAAACAACCATGGACTGAAACCTCTGGAACCATGAGCTCAAATAAATCTTTTAAGTTGATTTTTCTCAGGCATTTTGTCATAGCAATGGAATACTGACTAACACAGTTTTCAACACCTCAGTCTTCTCACAGACTTGACATTCCAACAACAAACTAACACCAATTGTTAGGACACCATCTTAAAAAGTATTCGCAAAAAATCAATTAAATTTATCATACTTAAGTATTTAGTTCTTGTTGATAATCCATCAAAAACAATTCAAAGTTGCTTTCTTAGAAATTCACAACAGGACACAGCCCTGGGTTCAATCCCCAGTACCACAAAAAAAAAAAAAAAAGAAAAGAAATTCACAACAATGTTCTAATGATTTCCAAGTTCATTAGTAATTGCTCTGAACCATCACTCCAGTCATTTTCAAAGCTTCCTTCCAGGGGAAAATTGATCCTTGCAAGAGACTATTCATCATCCCTGTAGGACCATCATGGAGCCATAGTGAAAAATGGTCTGTCAGATATCCTCTTTCCATCCACTGTCACATCACCTGTGGTAACCTGAGAAGGTATCAGTCCATCAAAGGAGGTGCCATTCTTTGGAGGAGAGAGGACTTGCCCCTTTTTATATAATCATCAGTTGTTTTTAGGAAATATTAAATAAGCTAAAAAAAACCAGAGAGACTAAAAGTGCACACTGCCTTTATTTAATTAAAAAGCAAAAGTCAATCACAAACTTACAAATATATAACTGCAAGGTAAGGTAAGATTGACTCATAGCCAGAAGGCAAACAACAAAAATCAACTACTGAACCTGGCTTATTCTTTTGGAAAATGAACAAATCAAAATGTAAGTGGTTTTCAACCTTTTAGATTATGTACTAATTAATACAGACATTAATAGGATAAGAGGAAAAATCTCTTGGGTACAGTTTCCTACCAGGAGGGGAGACGATATGAGCTTTATGGTGGTGGCTGGTGGTGCTGGGGTCTTCCCAGGAGAAGCCTGAAGCTGCTAAAAGGTCAAGGAAAAAAAATAGCACAAAATGACTTTGTGAAGGAGTTGGTGCAATTAAATGTTAATATTGCACTTTGTCCTTGCCTTTGGAACCTGTTATAAGCCCTTTCTATCCACTTGCTTTAAAATCTTTACTCTGCTCCTTTCAGTTTAGCACGGTAACTTTTTAAGAGACAGAACAACCCCATCTCGCAGAATTGCGAGACCCGTCCCCTTCACCTTGCCGTTTCAAGAGTCTTTGGTTCTAGTAAGGTCTTGGAGCAACTTACTCCAATTCATCCCAGCTGCAGACTTCACGTTTCTAACTGCTGCTCCCCAGAAGGGGACCCACCTGTGCTCTCCATCCTGCGGCACCTTCCACCTCTGCCAACACACTGGCAGACTCTGAGAAGCCTGGGTCATCAGGGCAAAGCCCTGAGCCACACTCTCACTCCTATACACACCTTTCTCCAATCACCAACTCTGGTACCTACACTGGATCCAGTTGGCACTTTGACCACCACTACTCACATGCCAGCTCTGCAAGATTATGTGGCCCCTCCAGTCACAATCTTTACTGAAGTCACCAAAGTCATGCCTCATGGTTGGTCCCTTCTCCAACCACACTGCACAGTCCTTGAGGGCACCATTCACATCTAGTGCCATACAAGTGCATATATATTACAGTGAGGACTAGCAGCAGCTTGCCAGTCAAGGAGAGGACCTTGGAAGCTTATCATCCCTCTCTGCACACAATAGGCAGATTCCACCCTGCAGATCCTGTGCTCCATTCTCTTGACATCATCCCAAGCTCAAACGATTCAGAAGGTCCTCACTAATAAGCACATAGAGGCCCAATCTGTACTCTCAACCAGGATACAAGACAGAAGTGCACCTAATGTGCCTCCCTCAAGTCACTATCCCTCCTCTTCTTCCCTTGTACCTTTCCTGGAAAAGATCTCTCTTTTGCTGGGATGCATGAGGCATGAAGCCCTCTAGTCTCCCTTTCTGCATGGTTCTTGGTCACTGGAAGCCCTACAGATGTATCTGGGTCAGGGGTCAGTTTCATTTCCAGGGTAGCAGAAGTTTCTCCTTTTCTGGCTCCATAAAGCACTGCAAACAAGCGGGTGCCTGCAAGAGTGTCAGGCAAAATTCTTACAGAATGGGTCACAAGGAACAGATATATTGTGCAGGGCAGCCCAGAGCCTTCTGGCAGTTTAACTGCCAGCCACTGCCTGAGGAGGCAGGGGCTGCATTGTGTGTGCAGCAGGAAGCCACAGACCTCAAGGCTCAGCTTACCAGGTGTATGGCAAGAGTGTCACCTAGGGAAAAACCACGTTGACAGTCATCCATCACATCAATCAGTGGCTGTGTGATCAGTGGAACAGGTGACAGCAGAGGGATAATTTCTGAAAGAACTGTCTGTGGGGAATGAGCTGGCTAGTGACTGTCAAGAAAATTAACGATGAAGCCACTGATATTCTGATACTCTGCTTCTCAAGCAGAGTAACAAGAATGGTCCTTCAAAGTGTCCACATCCGAATCCTCAGAATCTATGAATACATTACCTTACATGGCAGAAGGGACTTGATATTAAGTTAAGAAACATGAGGTGAGGAGGTTTCCTGGATTATCCCAGGGCCCATTGTAATTACAAGGACCCTTATAAATCAGAGTAGGAGGTGGGACAGTCAGAGAAGGAACTGCGACAGTAGACACAGAGTCAATATGATATGATGTGAGAAGAAAATGGCCTGCTATTGCTGCCTTAAAGAGGGAAGGAGGCCACTAGCCAAGGAATGTGTGCAACCTCCACAAATTGGGGAAGACAAAGAAACCCAGAAAGCACATGCCCTCCCACCCTCTTGAATATAGCCCAGTATGACCCAGAACTCTAAAATAATAAATTTGTTTGTTTTAAGGCACCATGTTTGGGTAATTTGTTAGAGCATCAATAAGGAATTAAGACAGTGGGTATCCCTGTCTCCACTTGACAGATAAGAAACTGAAACTTTAAAGTTTTTCATAAGCCAGGATTCAGATCTAATTCTCTGTGACTTCAAAGCCCATACTTTCCCCTGTACTCCATTTCTCTCTCTTTTAAATGTTTTATAACTAATGTCCTTATTGAAATCATCAAGTATCTAATTGCCACAACAAGTTTAGAAAGAATCACTAAAGGCATACTTCTGGGTATCTCTCCTTATCACAAGTAATTTGTCAAAAGAAAAGAAAGTATCAGTTGAACATTGCCTGGAGAGTCATGAAAAGAGAACCAGAAAATCTACATTTCCCTGCAGTATTACTTTCATCTATGGGGCTAACAAAATTATTATATTGGGGCTTGTTTATTCATTTGGTTGAATTTATGAATTCTCTTGCATGAACATAATAAAACATAGGTCATGAAAAGATACACAATTTTGTTAATCACCAGGGGTATATAAATTAAAACCACAATAAAATAGCATTCTATATCCACTAGAAAGGTTAAATTAAAAAGACAGCATGCAGGTGTTGGTGAGGATGTGGAGAAACTGGAACTTTCATAGATAGTTGGTGGGATATAAAATTACTACTGCTTTGAAAAACTGTGGAGCAGTTTCTTGTAAAATTAAATGCACACTTACCACCTGCCCAGATATTCCACTAAATATTTAATCAAAAGAAATAAAACATATTTCTACAAAAATATCTATACAAAAACATTCCTACCAGCTTTATTTATAACAACCAAGACTAGAAATAATCCAAACGTCTATCAAAGAGTAAATGTGATATATTCCCTTCAACAGCAACAAAAAGAAAAGAATTTACAAAAGAGAAAAACTACTGAAAGATGCAATAACATGGACGAATCTCACAATTATTATGTTGAGTGAAAGAAAGCCAAACTCAGCAGCTTCCATATTGCATGATTCCATTTCAATGAAGTTCTGCAATGGAAAACAAATCCTTAGTGATAGAAAGCAGGTCAGTCGTTGCCTCTGGTTAGGTGGAAGAAGGAAATAACTAGAAAGGAGTCATAGGGGTACTTTCTGGGGTAACAGAAATGTTCTGTATCTTGATTAAGGTGGTGGTTATATAGGTATAGTATACATTTGTGAAAACTCATCAATTTTTTCACTTAAATCTCTGTACTTCTCAAGTTTTGAAAAACTAGGAGTTGAAACTAAAGGAAGAAATGTCTTTTTAGGTCATTCAAATAATCAGTGTGCACTGAATTATAAATGTATATATATTATATATTAGACCTGTCTAATAGACTAGTCCTCTCCCATATAGCTGCTCCTCCCCTTTCCTCAATCTCAATAAGAGCAAAGTACTTTATATTTGTGCAACATTTTATGAATTAAAATGTGCTTTTGCCTATTGGACAAGATCTCATTTCATCTTTAAACAATGCTAGAAAAGTAGACAGGAAGGAAACAGATATGTTAGCTGATCATATGAGTGGAAAAATATATATATAGGGATCAAAGCCAGGGTCTCATGCATGCAAAGCAAATGCTCTATCACTGAACTACATTCCCAGCCCTAAAGTAGGATTTTTATAAGTAGGCAAAGTGGAATGGTAGAGAACCAGCAGAGAACCAGAGGCTTTCTTCTGGTCTCAGTTCCTTTGCTGACTTAGAGATAAATATGACCTTGCAGGATTCACTTAATCTCTATGGGTCTCAGGGACCTGAAATGCAAAGGAAATGAGCTGTACTACATGACCTCAAGGTTTCCTTCTTGCTCTAAAATTCCATTATCTATCATCGTAAGCAGTAAATCAAATAACTTTATGAGTTTCTAGTTGATACACATTGCTTTTCCAACACACATTGATTCTAATCTATGATTCAATTGACACTGGTCGTGGTGAGCAACATAATTCTCAGAAATTACATTTTCCTATAGCAAACTTGGATCCTCTTAATCAGATAGTTTCCAGGAATACATTTTAACAAATCCAAGTGAGAGCTGCCTATATTCAGATTATAGGCATTTTCTGTATCAGAGCAGATATGCATATATTCACAGAGATACAGGGGGTTGCTGAGAACAAGTGCTATAAAAAGCTTTGGGCAGAAGGATAATGTGACACAGTACAAACACTGGACATATAGACTGTGACCTCAGACAAGTCACCCACATGATCAGATAGTATATCAGTCTCTACATTGTTTGCTTTCCCAGGGTTGTTTAAAGTTGAAATGAGCTCTTGTCAAATAGAAAAAAGCACATTTTAACTCATAAAATGTTGTACAGATATAAAGTATTTTGTTCTTACTGAGATTGAGGAAAGGGGAGGAGCAGCTGTCTGGGAGGGGACCAGTGTACAAACAAGAGCTAAAGTCTGGTTAGTACCAATATTGGAGAGAAAATAATCCTGTCTGTGGGTGACACTGGTGGATGAGATAACTGAGATAATGAATGAGATGGAGCTTGACTTTTTGGATGCAGAAGTAATAATGTTTTACAAGGATTTCCTGGGTTGCACTGAACTCATCTGGATTTCCACTGCTTTTTCTAATCTCTCAGCATGTCCTCTACATGCAAGGTGACTGGCTTTTGTTTTCTCCAACTATCCTGGAAACAACTCAGAAGAGCTACGGTTTGAGGAGGAACTACAGCAAAGTTCAGAGTTTCAGGACTTGTTTAATTGCTTTGGGCCTGAAGCAAGGAGAAACATTGTGGTGGCAGAGCATGGTGGAGGGAAGCTACTCAGCTCATGGCAGCCAAAAAGCAGAGATAGAGGCCAGGGCAAGATATAGTCACCAAGGTCATGTAGTACAGCTCATTTCCTTTGCATTTCAGGTCCCTGAGACCCATAGAGATTAAGTGAATCCTGCAAGGTCATATTTATCTCTAAGTCAGCAAAGGAACTGAACCCACTCCCTTCAGTGAGGTCCCATCTTCTATAGTTTCCATCACCTCCTATTAATCAGCTATGCATCCATTGGTGGATTAATTCATTGATGAAGTCAGAGTTCTCATAATCCAATCACTTCTTAAAATCTCCGCCTGTGAACATTGCTGCATTGGAGACCAGGCCTTCAAAACACGTGAACCTTTGGGGGACATTCCAGATACAAATTGCAACACTACACTTGGCATCTGGAGCAAAGAGAAATTCCACAAGTCATCATCCAGACACCTAAACCATTCAAATCATGTGGCATTCAAATCATCATCCAGATACCTAAACCATTCAAATCATGGTTCAGATTACCCAAATCCAGGAAGCAAACCTGATCCTTACTTTTCTCTATATCTGAATAGAGAGGCCCATCCAGTCCCATCAGCCGTACCCTCAAAATATTTCTTTAACTATTCTGTCTTCACTGTGACTCTTACGCCAAGCCCCATCATCTTCCGTCTGGACCACAGTGATGGCCTACTAACTAGTTCCCTGCTTCCACACCGTCTTCCCAATCCCTTTTGCTGCCTCTCTGTCTCTGTGACAGAGAGAGGGTGTGTGTGTGTGTGTGTGTAAATGATATAAATTATATATATAATCAATCATATAAAATAATGTATATATATATATATATATATATATATATATATGCATTTGTAAATAGTCATCCTCTATCTGAAATCAAAAGTGCTTTTAATTACATATAGAACCGTCTTTTTTTTTTTTGTAAAGAGAGAGAGAGAGAGAGAGAATTTTAATATTTATTTTTTAGTTTTTGGCGGACACAACATCTTTGTTTGTATGTGGTCTGAGGATCAAACCCTGGCCACACGCATGCCAGGTGAGTGTGCTACCACTTGAGCCACATCCCCAGCTCTGTTTTTTGCTTTTAATTACATATAGAACCATGTCCTACCTTCCTAACAGCTCTATTTCTTATGTTATGAAACACAGATGCTTGTGTTTGTATACTTCAGTGTCTGAGCTTGATTCATGTAAGTCTGTCCCTAAAAGATGAATTCTCTCTTGGGAAATAACAAATTAGGTGTCTGAGCCTGTAAGTTGTGTTTCACAGTTGTGTTTCACATAAGTTAAATCTTATCTGGGTGAGCTCATGACCTTCATGACCGTCATAAGTGTCTTCTGACTTCTTTTTGGAACTTTTCTAGGAAAAAGCAGAGAAGAGCTCGTGATAAAACAACCTCCAAAAGGGAAGGCCCTATAAATATTCAACAGCTCTTTCTTTTGAGTTTTTATGTTTTATGGAATCTTTTAATTCTATTTCAAATGTTATCGCCACGTGGTGGCCTCTTTTATCCTGTCCTCTCTTCCACATACCAGACAAGTGTACACTTCTGTAGAGTAAGAAGAAGGATAAGCTAATAACTACTGAGTGCTTTGCTATATATCAGACTTTAAGGACTTCATAAATGTTACCTATCTTAAAGCAATATTTTCAAGAACTAAGAGAAATAAAGAAAATATAAATGATCTAGAAGAGTTCAATATTCAAGATAAACTAACACCTATGAGCCAAATCAGACTCACAGGAATCAGAGACCTTACTCAGTGTCTCACTCCATTTTGTGTTGCTGTAACAGCAACACAGGTTTCTATAATGAATAGAAATTTATTGACTCACAGTTCTGAAAACTGGAACTGAGACACCTGGAGAAGACCATCTTGCTGTGGAAGGGCAGAGAGAGGACAAGAGAGAACAAAGAGAGCCAAACTTTCTCCTATAGCAAATCCAGTCTCATGGTAATTAACTCACTGGCACGATAACAACATTAATCCCTTCACGAGGGCTCATCACCTCCTTCTTATTAGGTGCCACCTCCCCACACTGTTGCACTGGGGATTGGGTTTTTAACACATGAACTCTGGGAACGCATTCAAACCACAGTACCCAATAACAAACATTGCTGGCAATTTTAAGGATACACATAATTGGGCAGTACAGGTGAATCTCAGGTCACCCTGGTCCATCAAAGCTTCTTCTGTTTTTATTTTGGGGGGGGGGGTACTGGGGATTGAATTTAGGGACACTCCACCACTGATCTAGATCCCCACCCCTATTTTGTATTTTATTTAGAGACAGGGTCTCACTAAGTTGTTCAGTGCCTCACCATTACTGAGGCTGGGATTACAGGTGTGCACCACCACACCTGGCTTCTTCCTAGGTTCTTACTGGCTGCATTAGGTTGCACTCCAGCAAGGACATTGCCGCAGTCTGGCTGGGCACAATTCAGGAGCCACTTGTCAAAAGAAATGAACTTTATTTTTAGAACCACACACACCAAACAAAACAGCTCCTCAGGAAAAACCTTCAGAGCCCAACTGCCACCACCGGCTTCCCACAAG
Organism: Marmota monax; assembly: GCF_021218885.2. Taxonomy (NCBI): domain Eukaryota; kingdom Metazoa; phylum Chordata; class Mammalia; order Rodentia; family Sciuridae; genus Marmota; species Marmota monax. The sequence continues at coordinate 10,673,383 of NW_026693933.1, read as the reverse complement.
CCTCTTCACCTCCCCCACTCCTCCTGCTCTTGAGGCCTATTGGCTGGGTCGCGTGGGTGGAGCCAAAAAAGTCCCCCAATGAGCAGCTTCGTAGTCTGAAAGGGCGGGGAAACAGCCCAATGAGCATCACCGCAGAGGAGCCAATCAGCTAGAAGTTGCTGGGGCCACTGTGAGCCAATCATCAGCTGGCAGTCTGAAAGTTTGCTGGGGCCCCTTTGGCTGTGGCTCTCAACAGGACATGACATAGAAGGCCACTAATAAATGCATATCATCACCACTAAGGCAAAGAGAACAACTTGGGTCTTAAAATGTCTTAGCTTTACCCCATATAGTTACATAGTTTGTTTGACATTTTCCAGGGACCAATGCTCCATTAATCATAGATTCCAGGTGTATTTATCATAAACATCCTAGACTGACCAGCAGGTATATCCTGTCCTGCTTTATAAAAAGAAGAACTCTGTTAATAAATATCATTAGTACCTTTCTAGAAGGTTTGTATTAATATGTGGACAAGGAGATTTGAGCCCAATTATCTTCCTCTGTCTTTTCCTCTCTCTTTTCAGAGGCTTCTCAGGGAAGGAAGAGAATGGCCGGCTGCTAATCTTTTCCTTTCCCCAAGGTATAGGTCTTTGATCCTAAGACTTCCATTGAAAGCAGCTTCGGGGTTTATTTTCCAAAACCTCATAATCATTTCACCTCAAATTAACTCTGCTTCTGCCCAGGGAAGGCAAGCAACACTGACAAAAGTGCTTCCAAACCAGGCTGTTGGCTTTCAGACCTGCTTTCTTTCTTGAATTTTTATTAGTGGACTATAATTATATAAAAGTGGGACTCACTATAATATATTTATACGTGCACATAACATAATTTGCTCAATGTTATCCCCACTACCTCCTTTTCCCCTCCTTTCTTCCCTCCCCTTGTTTCCCTTTTTCTATGCTATTTTTTCATGAGATCTTTTTGTTGTTGTTGTTTGTTTTTTGCTTTTTTTCTCTCTAGCTTCCACATATGACAGAAAACATATGGGCCTTGACTTTGTTAGTCTGGCTTATTTCATTTAACTCCATGTTTTCCAGTTCCATCAATTTTCCTGCAAATGACATAATGCCACTCTTCTTTATGGCTGAGTAAAACTCCATTGTGTATATATACCACAGTTTTTATCCGTTCATCCATTGTTAGACACCTATGCTGGTTCCATAACTTGGCTATTGTGAATTGTGCTGCTATAGACATGGGTATGCATGTGTCACTATAGTATGCTGATTTCAGTTCCTTGGTATAAATACTGAGGAATTCTGTAGTTTTTTTGGGAGGGTTCATTCCTAGTCAGACTCGTTTTTCTACTGCAGAGTTAATATATCCCACACTCAAATTAGGTTTTCACTATTAGGTTAACATTGGGTTATCTTGCCATGTAGGGATTCATTTTTTAAATGAACCTTTCTTTTAAACTGTTCTTAATAATAATGCTTTTGTTTTGTTTTGTTTTTTGCCACTGACTTACTTCTACTACCACCAACCAGTGGGATTAGGGTTACATAACAGTGTTAGCACGATGAGTACAAATTCTATTCACATGATATTGAAAGCCCACCACATGCCCATCAGGTACTGAAAAAGGAAAAGACAGTCCCTGCTCTCAGGGAACTCACATTCCTCTGGGAAATAAAAATGTGCCTATCCCTAAATCCTCCAATATTATGAAGTCACCCTGCCATTAGTATCTGAATAAAAATGGCTCCTAAAAGGGGACATAAAAACAGCTCTCTCCCTAACGGTGTTCTGGAAGTAATTTAAAAAGAAACATTTTGTTCTTTTTAGTGCACCAATAAATAAGTAATAGAATGGATTATGTTTGGTGTTGCAGTATAAGAACGAATATAAAGAGAAAAGAGGATCTCAACAGGATGTTCTAGCTGGAGATGGGAGAAGGCTCATGGCAGAATGCTGGCTACGCTGGGTGTGGTGGATGACTAGGCATTTATCAGAGGGGGAAGGAATTCCAAACAGTGAACTTGCACATGCGCAAGATAGAGGTGTAAAAGATCAAAGAATACTGCAGGGCCTCCAACGTAAGCATGTGATGGTAAAGGTTATGTGTGAATCATAATGAGCAGGTAACTTTGGCAGAGGGAAAGTGTGTGTGAAGGACACAGAGTGTCACCCTAGAATAAAGGCACAGATAAGAAAGGACAGATTTCTCAGCAGATGGTACTGATGGTATCTGGAGAATAAAGAGAGGAGTCAAGAATTTCATCTTAGAAAACAGTGTAGCAGTTCCTCAAAGAACCAAAGATAGAACAACCATCTCATTCAGCAATCCCACTTCTGGGTAAGTATCCAAAATAATTGAAACTATAATTATAATGCACCAATAAAAAAAAGAAGAAGAAAAAAACCAAAATAATTGAAACTAGAGTCTCAAGAGGCTCACATATGTTCCCAGATTCACTGTAGCACTCTTCACCATAGCCAAGAAGAAGCAACCTAAATGTTTACTGATAAGTGCATGGATAAAGAAATATGGTATATCCATTCAGTCTTCAAAATGGAAAGAAAGTCTGGCATATACTACAACATGGATGAACCTGGAGCACATTAGGTTAAGTGTGTCTATTCACAGAAAAAAAAATACAAATATTTGAGGTGTTTAAAGTAATCTAATCATAGAGACAGAAGTAGAACTGTGGTTACCAGGGGTTTCAGGGATGAAGAAATGGAGAGCTGTTGTTTAAAGGGTATGGAGCTTCAGATTTGGAAGATGAAAACCATCTAGAGGTCTGATTCACAATGTTGTGAATGCCCTTAACACTACTGAACTAGACACTTAACTTTTGTTAAGGTGGTGAATTTTATGTTAAGTGTTTTTTACCACTTTTTTTTAAAATTCATTTTGAGTGTCTGAGTGACTAGATAGTATACACTGGAGGGAATTGTGGGTTTAATTTTGAAAAGACTGAGTTTGAGGGGTTTGGGGGTATCCAGGTAGAGATAGGAGATGCACAGATGCCGCAAATAACTCAACTCGCAGGTCAGCATGAGCAAGAAAGAAGAAGCAGAAGAAGCCGAAGCAGCAGAAGAAAAAAAGCCCCTTTATTGTATACAGCAGTCTTTTTACAGTACTGTGAACATAGAAGGCAGCCTTCCAACAGCAATAAATCAGGTCTTTAGGCTAGTTAAACATAGTATACAGAAGTCTTACTTTCTAATCAGAAGTGACCCACTTCTTATGGCTTAATCTACTCTTGGCCCGGAGCATACTGAGCTCTGCTCTTTGTTAAGAACAGATAAAAATTTTCTCAGCGCCCTCCTAGCCCACTTGGCAGAACATCCAGTTTGCGAACAAATCCTACCAAGGACAGCAAACACCTCGTTTTCAAGCATGTCTGCTGTTACCTATCTAAACCTGACAGAACCTGGAACCTCCCGTTTGCAGGCAGGCCCCATCAAAGAAAACAAACATCTTGTGTGCAAGTATGCTAACTATCACCTTATTATCTATCACCTTACTATCACCTTATTATCACCTTATCTAGACCTTGACAGGACATCCTGTTTGCAGACAGGACATCCCGTTTGCAGGCAGGCCCCATCAAGGACAGTAAGCATTGCGTTTTCAAGGTCACAGTCACATCTGATTCTCTACACACTGATATACTAAGAGCACAGGCTCTGAAGCCAGCCCACCATGGTCCAGCTGGCTCAGTCACTCACCACGAAAATTGTGCCTCAGTTTCCTCCTCTGTAAATCTGGGGAAATAAAAGCACCTACTTCAGAGGATTGTTATGAGAATTCACAAGATGATCCATATAAATCACACTGTGTCGTGCCTGGCTACCAGTAAGTACCTAAAAACTTTGGCTCTTTTTATAGTTAATGTCTACATGTCTGATTATTATGCATCTGCAAACATGTCTACATTGTCTAGTATGGAGTCTGGGGCTCAGGGACTAAGCAGAAGTTAGAAAATTAATAAAAGATCTGGTGGATATGAAATCCATCTGGATATGCCAGTCAAAATCAATTTTGAAATCTGATAATTTCATTAGCTCAGCCATCCTTCTCATAGACATAGTTTGCATTTGAATTTTTAGAAATACCAAGAAACAACTGGAGTAGATACCCAAAAAAGTCCAGAACAATTGATTTTCTTAGCCATTATTTCCATTTGAAGAGAAATAGTAGCTTCTCTAGAATTGCTTCCTCTCATATCTTCCTTCTGAATCCTGGTTTCCAGAGAGAGGGACACTGGGCTTATACTAGAGTTTGGGTCATGGATGTGATTCTCTTTGTTCCACTGAGGAATCAGGACCACCCTGGTTAAGGTTATCAATTTCTGTATTTCTGAAGTGGTCTATGACCTTTCACCTAGAACTTAGACTTCAAAACACATGGATACAATCTTGAAATAGTCTCTTAATTATGAATTAATAATATACCAATACATCATCCATAAAATAACCTAATATCCCAAAGAATTAAAGAGAGAGTAAAATTAAGAATACAGTTTAATTAAAGACTACTATCCTCTCCTCAGACTATACTCAAAAGTCTTAAAAACAGCATACTACAGGGACACAGCCACATCAATGCTTATAGCAGCACAATTCACAATAGCTAAACTGTGGAGCCAACCTAGAAGTCCTTCAGTGGATGAAAGGATTTTAAAAATGTGGCATATATACACAATGGAATTTTACTCAGCATTAAAAAAGAACAAAATCATAGCATTTGCAGGTAAATGGATGGCGTTGGAGAAGATAATGCTAAGTGAACTTAGCCAAACCCAAAAAAACAAATGTTGAATGTTTTCTCTGATATAAGGAGGCTGACTCATAGTGGGGTAGGGAGGGGGAGCATGGGAGGAATAGATAAATTCTAGATAGGGAAGAGGGGTGGGAGGAAAAGGGAGGGGGCAGGGGATTAGCAAGGATGGTGGAATGCGATGGACATCATTATCCAAGTGCATGTATGAAGACATGAATTGGGTGTCAACATACTTTATATACAAACAGAGATATGAAAAATTGTGGTATATATGTGTATTAAGAATTGTAATGCAAAAAAACCAAAGTACATGTATAAAGGCATGAATTGGCATGAACGTACTTTATATACAGAGATATGAAAAATTGTGCTCTATATGAGTAATAAGAATTGTAATGCATTCCACTACTGTGGTGTATTTAAAAAAATAAAATCAATAAAAGATAAAAAAAAAAAAGACTACCTTATGACCCAGCTAAACTACTCCTAGGTATTTATCCTAAAGGATTAAAGTCATCTTACTACAGTGATATATGCATGCCCATGTTTATAGCAGCACAATTCAAAAAAGCCAAGCTATGGAATTAGTCTAGGAGTTCATCCATAGATGAATGGATAAAAAAAATGTGGTATAAATACACGATGTCATTTTATTCAGCCATAAACAAAAGTGAAATTATGGCATTTGCAGGAAAATGGATGGAATTAGAGATTGTGATATTAAGTGAAATAAGTCAAATTCAGAAGGTCAAGGGTCCTATGTTTTCTCTTATATGTGGAAGCTAGAGGAAGAGAAAGGAGAGGGTAGATCACCTAAAAATCAAAGGGAAATCAATAGTGGGAAAGGACCAAGGAATAGAAAGAGGGGAGGGAGGGGAAAATGCTAGGGAGTGATATTGGTCAAATTATATTTTATACTGTGTGCATGTATATGTAATCACAAATCCCATCATTAAGTGCAACTATAATGCATCAATAAAAATGTGGAAAAAAGAGAAAAAGTAACCTAATATATTCATTATAAAAATCATAATTAAATCAGGAGGTACTCTTTTTAAAAATTCTTAATGATATAATTAGAGCTAACTTTTCACTATCAAGAAGGAAGCTGCAAATAAAGGAGGAAGATCCAAATGATCCCTATGATGTTGCACTGAAACCAGAGATATCAGTTTAAAATGCAGACACACATGGACATGGATGTTGAGTTGAATACACGTCTGTATGGGTTAGAGTACACACACATAATTCCTACCTGCTGAGAAAGTTTGTGACATTGATACCTCAGAAGCAAAAATCATGAAAAGTGGTTACTATGGAAGCTAATAGCCTTAGAGATCACAGTAATTCCTTTGTTGTTGTTGTTATTTATTTATTTATTTATTTATCTATTTAATGTGGTGCTGAGAATCAAACCCAGTGTCTCACACCTGCTAGGCAAGCCCTCTACCACTGAGCCACAACCCCAGCCCAGAGATCACAGTAATTCTTGAGGTCATCAAGGTATCACTTCCATACTTGATATAAGAAATAGTGACCCTGAATCATCAGGAAATGGTTAAAATTTAATCAATGGTGATAGTTTTATGGTTAAGAAGGCATGCAGAAGACTTCCTTTGATACTTAGCATCCAGCTCTTGATTTCTTAAGAACTGTTTTCCAATATAAGGCACAAGGGCTTCTTACAGAATTGATTGATTCAGGACTTGACAGGAAAGCATCAAACTGAGGTTGGAACATTTTATGATGCCACAACATAAGGATGTGCTTTTAAAAGAAGAGGGGCTTGTCAAAATATATAAAAGTTAAACAGGAGTGGTTCCCTGAGGGTAGAGAAGGAACCATTGGAAGAATAAAGTAAATAAAAATAGAATTGATTGATTATACTCCAAAAAATAAAATGAGTAGCCATGAATTGTTGCTGATATTAATTAATAATTAACTATTTCTTAAATTAAATTTTAAAAGGAAAATAAGGAACAATTCTTTCTTACAGAAAAATTCTAATTTTAAAAAGTGGAAGAAATAAGGGGAAATCATCATTTGGTAAGCACTACAGTTTTAACTATTGTAGGCAGGATACACTAATGGGGACTAAAATGAGTGGGTATATACTTGAGAAATGACATTATATAAGCATAGCCTCAAAGTATCCCACCCAAGATATTGGACTAACAATGGAGAAATACATCAGATACCACCTTAACCAAATATTCAAAAAACACAGACATTGGTGCAACCACTCTGGAAAGCAGTGTGGAGATTCCTCAAAAAACTTGGAATGGAACACAATTTGACCTGGTTATACCACTCACAGGTATATATCCAAAGGAATTAATTAACATACTACAGTGATGCAGCCACATCAATACTTACAGCATTTTAACTCACAATAGCTACAGTATGGAAACAACCTAAGTGTCCTTAAACAAATGAATGGATAAAGGAAATGTGGTATGTATACACAATAGAATATTACTCAGCCGTAAAAAAGAATGACTATATGAATTTTTCCAGTAAATGGATGGATCTGGAGATTGTCATGCTAAGTGAAATAATACTAAAAAACAAAGGTTGAATGTTCTTTCTGATATGTGGATGCTAACACACAACAAGGAGGGATTGGGGAAGAATAGAAGATCAGCGGATTACACAAAGGGGAATGAAGGGAAGGAAGAGGGGATGGGAAAAGGAAAAACGGTAAAATGAATTGGACATAACTTTCCTATATTCATATATGAATACAGCACAGTGAAACTCCATATCATGTACAACCACAAGAATGAGATCCTAATTAGAATAAGATATAATCCATGTGTACATATAATATGTCAAAATCCACTCTACTGTCATGTATATCTAAAAAGAACAAATTAAAAAATAAAGAAAACAACAGAACAGACATCTTACAGCCCCTGATTACTGTGCATTGAGAACGGTACAACATCTCTTACATGATATTTACCCTGAAAATGTATAATCTCAACATAATCACATTAAACATTAGACAAACCCAAAACAGGGACATTCTACAAAATCACTGACCAACACTCTTCAAACATGTCAAGGTCATGAAAGACAAGGAGCTCTCACAGATTCAAAAAGACTTAGGGGATATGACAACTAAATACAATGTGGGATCATGGACTATATCCTGAGTCAGACAAAGGACATGAGGGTGTAAACAAGGGGAATTCAAAACTGTGCATAACTTAGTTAATTATGCCTTGGTATTATGCCTATGAAAATTTCCTGTGGGGTGGTTATGCAACATGTTACCATTTGGGGAACACAGGTTGGATGCTATATGTGAACTCTACTGTTTTTGCAACTTTTCTATATGCCTAAAATTGTTTCAGGATAAAGAGTTGAAATAGGGCATGGTGGCACATACCTGTAATTCCAGCACCTCGGGGAGACTGAGGAGTATCTCAAGTTCAAGGCCAGCCTCAGCAATACAGCCAGACCCTCAGCAACTTAGCAACAGCCTGTCTCAAAACAAAAAATTTTAAAAAGGACTGGGGATGTATGCAGCGATAAAGCACCCCTGGGTTCAATTATTTATTTTGTTTTGTACCGAAAAACAAAACAAACAAACAAAAAAGATATAAAGTAAAAAAAAATCTTTTTTAAAAAAAAATATTTTTGGTTATAAATGGACACAATACTTCTATTTTATTTTTTTATTGGAGCTGAGAATTGAACCCAGTGCCTCACAAGTGCTAGGCAAGTACTTCAGCACTGGGGCACAACCCAGCCCCTGAAAAAAATTCTTAATGAATTTTGTTGGTTAAATTTTTTTTTTCATTTTTTTGGATTAATTCCAAATGATTTTCTGACGTTTTGCTAAAATACCCATGTTGCTCAACATATAATTATGAGCAATGTGTATAGACTAGCATTCTCCTCTTTCCCTTCTTAAATGTAACTTCATTTATTCACTGAATAATTTGACTAAACAGTGGTAGCACCCACTGTGTATGAAAAGCCTCGTGCTAGGCACAGAGGACAAGAAGTTGAAGAGTACTTGGTCACTGCTCTTGAAACAATGTTCAGAACTGTAGGGATCATTACCATAAACAAGGAAATCAGTATGAATGTGTTGCTTTCTAACATGCAGGTGAACAAAGGGCTTTGGGATATAGAGAAGCTACTTGTCTTCCCCTATTTAAAAATAATTCAGTGTCTAACATATTGACAGAGCCTGCACAATTATGTGTAAAAAGCATACATTTTTCCATAATGTACTATATCACAGTTGGCAGAGCAGTTAGCAGGGTTGGGATTTTGAGCTCTTCCCACTCTTGAGGGAAGAGAACATTTCCACAAGTTGTCCTTGGGGTCTCTGAGCAAGAGTGAGACAAAGAGTAAGACTTTCCTTTGCAAAAGAAGCTGTCTTCCCACTTCCTGCCTCTGAAAATACAGACTGCATTTTCCTATTGAAAGCCATCAATTGCAATTGAAATCAATTCTCCTAGAAGAAGGAGACTTAAGGGATCACCAGAGCTCAACTTAATGACAGGAGAGGTCAATCAAATTCTCAGCAAAGAGCTCAAGTAATTTACTTCATTTCTGAGATATGGCTCTAGAGTACCAACTACCCATGCCACTTTTCATAACTACAGGTAAATTGAATAATTGGCACAATTCATTTCCCCAGCAAGATGGCCCTGTCGATTCTATTCTGAGGTGTCTGTGGGGACTGTTATGGTTTAGATCTGGAATGTCCCCCAAAGGCTGATGTGTTAAAGGCTTGGTCCCCAATGCAGCAGTGATCACAGGTATGGCCCTTGGGAAGTGATTGGATCAAGAGGGCTCTAACCTCATCAGTGGATTAATCCATTGAGGTATTCATAGTTTGAATGGAAAATTGAAAGATGGTAGGAATTATGGGAGATAGGACCTAGTAGAAGGGAGAGGTCTTTGGGTATGTGCCCTTGGGAACAGTATCTTGTCCCTGGCTCTTTCCTCTTTCTTCTTCTCTCTCCTTCCTGCTGCCACAAACTGAGTCATTCTCCTCCACCTTTCACCATGATGTTCTGCCTTGTCTTAGGCCCAAAGCAATGGAGCCAACCAAACAAGGAGTGAAATCTCTTAAGCATCAAAATAAACCTTTCCTCCACCAAATTGTTTTTTTTTTCCAGATATTTGTCACAGTGACAAAAAACTAACACAAGTACCAACAAACCTGCTCCAAATATCTCACCTCACACATCCCTGATCGATGTTCTTCTTCCTGTATTTCAACCTCTTCCTTTCTCTGCTCCTTCCCTTCATGCTATAAACCTGCCCAGGTCTCTCTTTCCTGCTTCCTGAACCCTCCTGAGGTGGACTCTGCCCTCCTTGAACAGAAGGCAGATGGCTGGGAGTAGTACAAAAAATACTTTTTTCTGCCCAAATAAAGACAATAAATAAATGAATAAATAAAAACAATTCCTCCTTTTGAACTTTACCCATCTCCTTCCCTCCTCATAGTCTTTGGTGCCTCAAAGTCTTTGAGTCCAACACTGAACTCATTGTTTACCTCCACATTCATGAACAAACAGCATGCTTCCTGCCTCTATATCATGATCTTGCCTCTATATCATGTTACCTCTATATCATGATCTTGGTTGGTGACTCCTCTAGTATCAAAGCACAGAGCCAGAGTCTGGACATGGTCCCATACTCTTGCCTATCTCTTCTCACCTAAGTGGTCAAGAATTTCCATCAGTCTTACCCCCTTCATGTCTTTCAAATCCATTCCTGCCCCCTGACCCTCTATCCCCATCACCACTGCCTGAACTCAGGGTCCCTCTGTCTTCCCTGGACTATTAAAATAGCCAATCCCCTCTTCCCCCGCCTCCTCTCTCACCCCATCTTTCACCTGTTCAGGTGCAGATCTGCCTCCCCACCTCCTGGATGGAAACATTTGGGAGGTTTCCTTGCTGTGGCTTGCATGGTTTCTCTTTACTAGTTCTTACTAATCTCAAATCCTCCTTTCTGCCTCCATAATAAGAATTGTTATGGAAAGCTTCCCTCATCCTAGAAAGTATAATACCAAATATTTGATTGGAGTTATATCATTTAATATTTGAAAAGTCTTTTGGTGGGGATATTATTTTTTTACCCTTCCCGACAGGTAATGAAACTAAAGTCAAGAATTTTGTTCAAAATTACAGGGATTGTAAGTGCTGAAGCTGGAATTTAGAACCCAAGTGTCCTGGCACCAGTCCTCTAAGTCCATAACCTAGACATGCACACACTGGAAATCTGAATGATCACTATTTGCGCACAAAAAAATACTGTTTAATGACATTATTATTTTCCTCTCAGAATATACTTCTTCTACTTATTTGACTGATGCTTTCAAAAGGCCACTCTAATATCACTTGTATGAAGATTTCTTGTCCTCCTTCTCCACGGGCCTCGATCCAGTCTTTTATGATCTGGTTCCTTACATACATCCACCCTCGCCCACACACAAACCATGCAATTCTGGAATTGTTTACTTTTGTGACTCATTATTTGGTTTGGACTTGTTAACTTCTTTGCCTTATTCCCCAGCAACTGGCAAAGGATCTGGTACATATTTTTTAAAGTTTCTTTTTAACCAAATGGATCATTTTAAAATTTTATTTATTTATTTTTGCAGTATTGTGGATTGAATCCAGAGTCTCTCACATGTTAAGCAAGTATTCCACCTCTGTGTTACATCTCCAACCCCAAAGAACCAGTTTTTATGCAGGTTTTACTGTCTTTGGCATTTTTCGAGAAAGTAATGTGACAATAGTACTTTTTTGACAGTTTAAAAATAAACACAATAGCAGGAAGATATAAGCAGTTCAAATGTCCATCAAAACATGAATAAATAAACAAAATTCGGTGTATACAAACAACAGAATATTGTTCAAATTTAACAAGGAGTGAAATTTTGATACATGCTATAATATGGATGTACCTTGAGGACTTACTGTTAAGTGAAATAAGACACAATAGGAAAAATAATGTATGTTTCTATATATGTGAAATCTCCAGAGGAGTTGACTCTATAGAGACAGGAAGTAGAATGGTAGTTCCCAGGGGTGGGTGGGAGGAGGTAATGGGGAGTTTTGTTTGATGGGTATAGCACCTGGTGACGGATGGTGGTAATCATTACCCAATTATGTGAATGTACCTAAAGCCACTGAACCATGCAATTAAATGGTTAAAATGTTATGTTATGCATATTTTAACACATTAAAAAAGAACAGCAAGAACAAAATAGGCAAAAACTATCAAAGCCATTAAAAACAAGAAAAATTGCCACAGCCGGGAGAAACCTGAATAAGGAGCACCAAACATGTGATATCCTAATGGGATCTTGGAACAGAAAAAGGATGTTAGGTTAAAACTAATGAAATATGATTAAATCATGAATTTTAGTTAGCACCATTTCATGTGTGTGTGTGTGTGAGTGTGTGTGTATGTGTGTGTGTGTGTGTGTGTGGTGTTGGGGATTGAAGTCAGGGCCTTGTGCATGCGAGGCAAGCACTCTACCAACTGAACTATATCCCCAGCCCACTAGTTAGCACCATTGTATCAATAATGATTTATTAATTAGAACAAATGTAGTAAACTAACTTAAGTGTAATGTTATCAATTTAAGCAAATAGTAGGGAAAACTGTATGTCAGGTATATGAAGAACTCTACACTAGCTTCATAATTTTTTGTAAATTTAAAACTATCCTAAAATTAAAAATATATTAACATATTTAAAAGTCCATTAGATTTCCCCTTTATTAAGAACACCCAGATCCAATTAATCATGGTAATGTATTTTAGAATCAAATCTCAAATTAGCTTTATTCATTATGATCAAGAAGAAATTAAAAAACATATCTATTCTTCAACCTTTAGCCAATGACAGCAAATATTTCATGCAAAGGATATGATTTAAGTGGAAAATGTAGAACTTATTTCAAACAGTGCAGGTGCTGAAGTCTTAACCTGGTTTTGATTAAGACAAACCCACCAAGGTCAGCAGGCCTGAAATATTGAATATTCCTTCATACCATAAATAAGTCAGATTTTGGGGCTTTCTTGTTGCAAAGGACACTAATAAATTAGAAAAAAGAAGGGACTGGCTACTCAAACATGGTTTACAATGATCTCAAGAACCCATGAGGTTGCATGTTCCAACATCCATTTCCTCCTATCTCACTACCTTCTTACTCAGCCTGGTGACTCTGTTCTAAGAGCATAAGGGTGGGTAATAGGATTTGGATAAAAAGCAAGCATAAGTGGGAAGAAAAGACAACAGAAAGGCAGTGTCATTTCCTTCTGAAATCATGGTTCAGTGATCACGAATGAGCTCCCTCTGGACTAGGATCCACTCCCTGGTAACCTGGGACACTGTGCCAGATCACATGTCTGCTCTTGCAGGCAGGGAGCAGGAGCCAGAGGTGACCCAAGCAGAGCTGGGTGAGGCCTGCCAGCCAGTCTTCCAAGAAGCGGGTTGTCTGGTCTTTCTGAGGTTTAATCCAGAACACGGGGCTGGGTCAGAAATGAGTGGGTTTCTAGCTGACTGGGAGCACACCAAGCCAGCTTCCCAGAATTGTGTCCCTGGGTCTTCTCTGTATGCTATCATTACAGCCAGCTGCAGGCCAAAATATTATGCTGCTCTCATCAGCAGAACAGTCCTATCACAGAGAAGTAGGGCTAAGAATGTTAACTTGAACCACCATGCTTGTTTACAATCTGGTTGGCCATGAGAATAAATTTCTCTCTCTTTCTCTCTCTCTCTCTCTCTCTCTCTCTCTCTCTCTCTCTCTCTCTCTGTGTGTGTGTGTGTGTGTGTGTGTGTGTGTGTGATATTGAGAACTGAACCCATGACTTTGAAGATACAAGGCAAGCACTCTACCATTGAGCTATAGCTCCAGTCCTCTACCCATTTTCTTATGATTACCACCAAGGTTTATTTTCAAGACTTCACAGCAACCTCTGGCATAAGAGAGAGATCAATTGAGATAAAGATGGGGATGGAGATAGAGATAGAGACAAAGACACAGAGATGGAGTGGGAGACAGAGAGAGGCAGATAGAGATCATTAAATAGAGTACTGATCCATTTAACAGCTATTTATTGAGTACCTATTAATGCAGGGAATATGATAAAGACAGGGCCCCTACCTTAAGGAACTTCCAGTCTATGGGGAATTGAGATACACAAATAATATTACAGATTTTACTGAGATTGCAGAGATGGTAAAAAAGGGAAATGATTGAATCTACCAGGTAAAGCTGGGACACATTCCCCAGAAGAGGTGACTTTTATGCTGGGTTGTCAGGAAGAACTAGATTTATCCTGATAGAGATTCAGAGATTTTCAAAGGAAGGTAGCAGCTCACAGTAGAGCTATACGTATGGAGGACTTTGATTGGGACTGGGACTGGGGAGCAGTTCTGAGCAGGGAGCATCATACATGTGGACTTCAGGTAGGGAGGATGGCTTTGGGCTCATCAGGACAGGGCCTTGGAGCTGGGCTGAGTAGCTAGATTCTGTCCTATGTCCCCAGTGTGTTATGTCTTTCCATCTCTGCTGACCTCATCACCCTGAAGCTTGAGTCTGGGTGACTGCAGGCTCCTGCTAATGGACCTCTCCCAGGCATTCTCCCTTCCAACCTCTTCTCCACACTGAAGCCTGAGGGAGCACTGGTACCCTTCGCTGGAATTCAGAACAGGCAAATCTAGTTTGTAGTGAAAGAGAAAGCAGAGCTGCAGTTGCCAGGGGCCTGGGACTGACTACAAAGGAGCCAGAGGGAACTTTTTTTTTTTTTTTTTTAAATACACTCTACTCTCATGTATATGTTTTTATTATTATTTTTAAATTTTATTTATTTATTAGGTGTAGATGGACACAACGCCTTTATTTATTTTAGAGAGAGAGAGAGAGAATTTTAATATTTATTTTTTAGTTTTTTGGCGGACACAACATCTTCGTTTGTATGTGGTGCTGAGGTTCAAACCCAGGCCGCACGCATGCCAGGCGAGCGCGCTACCGCTTGAGCCACATCCCCAGCCCAAGGAGGGAACTTTTTGAATGATGGCAGTGCATTCTATTTTGACTATGCTGGTGGTTGCTCACTGAGCTGCTCACTCAACAAAGGGGCATTTTACTGCTTTAAAATTACACCTGGGTGCAACTGAGTTTTAAATTTAAAGCAACCACGTTTGTTTGCCCTGGGATGAAGACCAGTACCCTGGACATGGCCCCTGGATTCTGCATAGACTATGGCTTTCTTCTGCCTCTTCCTGGACCTCCCCCTCTCCACCGCTCTCCTCCAGCCTCACCAGATTTCTTGTGTCTACAGGACTCAATGTGGCCTCCTTCTCATGGGGAACCGTGCCTATGATGCTCTTTCTGATCAGAATGCTCGTCCTCTCCCTGCTGCTGGCCTTGCCCAGCCAACTGTGGCTCATCTGCTAGAAGGCAGTTCAAGTCTTACTCTTCAGGAGGCATTTCCTGTTGCTCTTGCCTGAACTGCTCCTGTGCAACCCGTGAAGGGTTGTTCAGCCTCTCTGTTGTGCTGTACTCACCACTATTTCCACTGCTTAGCCCAGTGTCTGATGTGGTCAGGGATCAATGTGTCTCAATGAATAAACCTATCTAAGGATTTCAAAGAGGTTTAAGTGTTATAACATACATGTGTACATGTTTCTAATAGAGATTTTCAACTAAGATGTTTGAAAATGTCTCTCGGGCATTTCTGTTTCTCATAATGCCTGCAGGGTGCTATTACCATGTAGCAGCCCCAAGCCAGGCATGCTAGATGTACCTCAGTGCTCAGGACAGCTTTCTTAAGGACACTGTTCTTGGAAGATCACCCTACTTGTGCTGGGGGTAAGTTGTGGAATGTGGAAGAAGAGAAAGAAAAAAGGAATGTGGGGAAGTTGAAATTTGAGTGACTAACTGGAAAACAGAATCATCCCAAACCAGGAGTGGCTTAGCTGGGGAGGAAGCACTTACTAAATACAATAGAATTTGAATGAAAAGAGTGAAGGTGGAAAATTGAGAGGTATTTGGAAAATGGAATCAACAAACTGGGTGATCAATGGAATGAGAGAGTCCCCCTTTGAGGAACAGTATAAAGACAAAGGTAAATGTAAGGCGTGACCTTGGGCAAGTTACTTAACCTCTCTGAGACAAATTTTCTCATCTGTAAAATGGGGATAAAAATAACACCCACATCCAGGGTGGTTGTGAGGATCAATGAACTGAATTGATATATGTAAAACATCTGGAGCACTGCCTGACATACACTAAGCAATAAACATTTGATATTGTAGCTACAGATACAGGAATAAATAGATACAGAGAAATATCAACAGCGAAGAGTGGATGGAAAGGATGAATGAATGGATGGATGAATGGAGGATAAATAGATAAATTACAAAGAGATTAATGAATGGATACTGAATGTGGGAGATAAAGGAGAGAGCTGAGTCCTGATTTTTTTTTTAAAGCAGTCACAGACTTGGGCAAATCTATCCACACCTTCCCTTCTTCTTTCTTTATGTTCAGAGATCAGAGTACTCGCTTTATAGGACAGGGCCATAGTGATTAACCTACCCTGGATCGGGGCTATCATTGGAAGGATGAAGCAGGCAAAGTATCACCATCTACCTGAGCTGGTGCCCTAATGCTGGGTTCACAAAATCTGACTATTCCAATAACTTAAGAAAATGGTGCAGAAAGCATGCAAACACACAGAAGTACCTTTTCAAAATCAGAGGATGGCTCTGTGGCCTTAGGGGTCTGTGGAAAGAGAATGAGCCACTGGAATTCTTTATTCTTATATAGGGGACACACAAGGGGAGATTCCATGGAACATTCTATCCCAAAAAGGGTAAAGGGGTAGGATTACAAAGGAACAGGTGGGTATAATTCAACCCCATCCGGTGACTCCCACTCTTGGAGCCACACCTCTCTTATCAGAGCAGAGGTTAAGCCCAATGTATTGTCAGGTGCAATAACTGTTCAGTACCCCTTTACTCAGGACTTAAAGGAGTGCACATAGCTTCTGTCCAGAGCAGCTCCTGACAGCAAAGGGCTGATGTGACAAGAATGTGACAGGCTTACCGTATTAGTCTGTTTTCTGTTGCTATAACCAAATACCAGATGCAAAGTACTTACAAAGAAAAGACATTTATTTAGCTCATGGTTTTGGAAGCTGAAAGTTCAAAGTCAGGTGGTCCATCTGTATGGCTTCTGGTGAGGGCCCCCTGAGATAGGGCAGAGGAGCAGAAATGTAAATGACAGAGAAGCAGGAAGGAAAATGCATCCCAAGAATGTGACTTTAGAACAGCCCACTTTTATGAGAACTAACTGGGGTACCACAAAGCCATATTAATCTCTTCCAAAGGCACTGCCCAGTGACCTAATCACCTTCCACTAGGCCACATCTCTTGAAGATTCCACCACCTCTCACCACACTTGGGACCAAATGTCCGACACATGAAATTGTTGGGGGACACACTCAAACCATCTCCAGAAGATAGCACCACACCCAGAAGGACTCTGTGAAGCATGAGGCTCAGGACAGTCAGAGCTCTTGCAACCTCAGTTCAGGCACTCAAAGGGGCTTCCAAACTGCTCCACCTTCCCCTACTCGGTTTTCTTGCTCTCTAAACATGTGGTTGCCTGCCACTTTCTGCATTACCTTGCCAACCCCACTGCTCATGTTCTATGCCCTTGCCACATCTTTGGCCTTGGACAACTTCACTCTTTGTGTTCTGCTAATCTCCCATATAGTTTTCAAGGTCAGCGTGAACCCTTCTTGGCTCCTTCCGGTTTAGGGGCTCACTCTTGTACCTGCCCAATGCAGTCGTCTGTATACCAGAATGACAACACTGTCCTCATGGATTTGTTTACTTGCCTGGCTCCCCCAGGGGCCAGGAGGCCTTTTTTGTTTTGTTTTGTGGTGGGGAGTGGGGGGGTGGAGTGGGGGGGTGGGGAGGATGCCTTTAATGCAGGAGTTACATTTGCATCAGTCAAAGGTTGGTTTATAGAGCCATTGAGAGGGGAAAGAAAGGCTCAAGATGAAGTTTTCAGGAATCACTCCACACAGCCACATGGCAGAGCGTGGCCTCTGGGGGAGCCACTGAGTCTCCAGACTGATGATGGTACCACATTAGCATAATGAGAAGCTACCTTCTCTCTACATATCTCTCATAGTCAAATCTCAAAAAGATTCATTCTCTGGTTTGCTGTCATCATCCAGGTTTGGATGATGTTTCCTGCACCAGGACACTCCCAACTCTATAAATTTCGGATTAGTTAGGAGAGATTGATTGCTTTAGGAGTCAAGTGCTCAGTGTGGTCCAAAGAGATTTAGCCAATAGAAGTCAAGTTCATTTGCTTCCAAAGGGAAGGCTGCTGGGGGTGAGGATGAGACCAATACACTTCCTCCTCCTTTTTTGCTGAGAGAGTGGATTTCCTCCTACCAGTAAAGTTCATTGGTGGTGAATGATGGAAAATCAATTGCCTCTCTGGGTATCAATTAAATTTAACTATGCTCTTCACTTAACATTCTTTTTAGTTCACGCCTGACATAGAATAAATCTGCTCTAACAAAACAGGCCAGGGTCATAGAATTTTGATAATAGGAAGAAATTCAGGGGTTGTAAAATGCAGTAGTCACCAAGTATTACTTTGTAGCAAAAGGAGAAAGATGGGAAGATATAGCAAGTTAATTTTATCTAAATGAATTCAATTTAAAGAGCTGGCCTTATTCTGAGACTTTTTTGTCCTTCTCCTTCTTTGATATATGCTATTTGTAATTCACAGCTTCTGTGTGTTTAGGCTTTTCTTGGCAACATGAAAATTAGATTGTTCTTTGACGATCTAATGATCTCTTCTAGTTGCCTGCTGATTTTTAATCTTATTCTCATCACTGTGAAGGCCTAGGCCATAGCTTCATGATGATGAGTTCTTGTGTTACTGTCTTCTCGTCAATTTTATCCTTTGTTTCCAATCATCTATTGGGATATTGAGCTGGTGCTTAAACATGTGGTCAGACCTCATGGTGAAGGTCATATTTTTTTATTTTTTTGGTACCAGGGATTGAGTTCAGGGGCACTCAACCACTAAGCCACATCCCCAGCCCTATTTTGTATTTTATTTAGAGACAGGGTCTCCCTGAGTTGCTTAGTCCCTCACTGATACTGAGGCTGGTTTTGAACTCACAATCCTCCTATCTCAGCCTCCTAAGCAGCTGGGATTACAGGCATGCACCATTGTGCCTGGCAAAGGGCATATTTTCTATGATTCTTTGTCACCAGTTCCATCTCATGTCATATCACAGGGAACATTTAGACATTCTTCTCTTATAAATGGGGCCAGATCATTTGTGAGAACATGAGCTGCAATTTGTGTTTTGTCTCAGCATATTTTATCCAACTTCAACTAGAATTATTTCTCCCCTTCTCTTAGCATTTACAAGTACACAATCTATTTTTACTTATCCTAACTCTGACTTTTATCCCATCTATCCTTCTTCCATTATTATATTTTCCAGGATTTCTTTTTCTAGAATGGATTCTGATGATTTCAGCACTTCTTAAATCCAAACTTAATTCATATAATTAGGTACAAGAATCTATGATTTACCCATTTGCAAGCATTTAATTTTTGAAATGCATGTTATTGTATTTCAGGTTGCTCCCCCAGGCCAGTGAGCACGCAGGTCCACTTCTTACCCTTCTCTTGTTCTGCTCTGTCTCCTAGGGCTGGATGAGCCCCCGCAGGCTGAGCCCTGGTTTCCAGCTGGGTTTGTTCAGTGGGAGGTATAAATGGGAGACAGAAAATAGAGGGGGCAGAAGATCAGGTACCAGCAACTGTGTCTCTCCTCTATGGTCTGACTGCTGCCAGGCAGGCCTAGTAGAATCCCCACTTCTGTCAAGTGACCTTGTTCCTCATCTGATATATGCCTCTCTCCTATACCCCTTCAGCCCAGTGGGTGGAGAGCTTTCTGATGGTGCTCAGCTCTGGAATGTGCCCCTTAATGTGGAAGACAACTTCCTGTATTAATCTCTGCTACAAATACCCAGGGTTGTTTTTTTTTTTTTCTTTTTTCTAGGTTGGACCCTAACTGGCATAAAGATAAATTCTCAGAAGTGGACTTGCTGTGCCACACACTTCAGGACTTTCAAACTGAAGGTGGAAGAGATGGCTTCCTGCTGGCTTCTCTCCCTCAAGGCCTTCCTTCCACCTGTAGCTCTGTGTACGGTCAGGACCCCTTCCTTCTGCCACTCCATCTGTTGACACATCTCAGTCTCTGGGCATCGGATCATCCCTCCTGTCGCATTACATTTTTTAAATGATAAACAAAGCAAAGAGGTGAGACAGAAGGCTGCCACTTCCTATGGTAATGGAGGTGTAGGCCTTCAGAATATGCCCAGGCAAGGGAAAGAGTAAGCAGCCATCTGGGTAGCTCCTGATGGGAGGGAGGGAGGATTGGAATAAATTGTTAATGTCTTCAAATTGTGGGAGCTAGGTGGGGAGTTACTGAATGAGATCTCCTCTTCATTTTCTGTCAGGGAGCGGGAGACATCTGGTCAGCCATGGCAGCCATTTCACCAGGTTTTGAATTTTGGCAGGACTAAATCAAGGAACAAAGTGCCTTTAACCTATCATGGAACTGATAGTCTTAGTGACTCCGACTCCATGTGCTTGGGCGGGAAGGCTCCAGGCACTGTCTCCCCAGGCCTGGAGATGGCTATAAATACTTCTGCTTCTTTCCCTTGTATCAGACAGGACTCTGGCTAGAAACCAGGCTATCATCCACCTTGGGTAAATGTCTGGCTTCATGTTGTGATTCATCAAATAAAAAATTATCAACTGTCTTTTTCAAGCTACTCTGAATTTGTGACCTTAAAGATTCTGTTTACATGGAGTATAATTCCCCATTCTTGTGGTTGTATGTGATGTGGAGTTACACTGGTCATGTATTCATATATGAACATAGGAAAGTTATGTCCGATTCATTCTACTGCCCTTCCCATTCCCCCTTCTGGAGTTTCGTATCTATCTTTGCATTTTTCCAGTACTGGTTGTGGATATACCCTTGAATCTTCTCCTTAGTCCATGGTTCAAAGCAATAAAATCAATGGGAGTCACCATCCTCATGGTATCATGGGGGCAGATGTGAAAGCCATAGCTAAACCTTTGGATTAATAGGCTTGTTTCAAAATGATACACTGAAAGAGCCTAGATTGGCCCGGATAGACTGGCCCCCATTTTCTCTGGACCCTTCTTTAATGTGTCCCTCCTGACCTCCCATAAGTGCCACTTTTGGATCCTGTCAAGTCCTCAACAGCTTTTCTATTGTGGAGACAGAGTAGCCTTAGCAAGCCAGAATCTTTCTCAGGCTGATTGGGGACAGTGGGCATGATAAAAGTCAATAGTCTTTTGCCACATAGATGTCAGTACACATAGATGTCATTTGTGAGTTACCACACAGTACCATAGGGTGAAAAGCACTCTGTCACTGAGGAAACTAACCGTGGGAAAGCAGCTAGAAATGAGATTATGCACTTTTGATTCTGTTGTTATAAACACTGGATGAGAGCATTCTGCAACCACCTCCACCTCTTTGGTCCAGAAGAATAGCCAGCAGTTACCCATTGTACCTGCACACCAAGGAGTCGAGTTCCACAGCATGCCCTTCAGACAAGGTTTCCATCCTTAATCTGAGAGGGTGTTATTTGTGAATGTTCCTAGGATTGTATCATGTACTGTGAGGCCAAGAAAATAACATGAAAGTTGGAAACAGATATCTACTTAATTAATTGATTAAACATTTATTAGGTGCCTCCTACATGCCAAATAGAGTTCTACTCAGGGCACCAAAAATACATCAATAAATGAGAGAGGTGATCCCCAGCCCTCAAGAAGCTTATATTCTCATTAAAAGAATTACATAAGTAAAATAAATATGTACTATGAAATTAGGAATTGATACATACTAGTAAAAATTAAATAGATAAATAAAGCCTAGAAAGTAATTATTTTAGATGAAGTCGTCAGGGCAGGTAACTCTGAGTGGCATTTGAATTGAGACCTGAATGAGGTGAGGGAGTGACCTTAAAGATTGTTTGAGGCAATATAAACAGAACCCAATAGGACAGGCATGAGTTTGGCATTTGAAAAACAGGGAGGTGACAAGAGTGACTGGGCAGAATGTGAGGGGGAGAATGCTAGGAGACAGGTTTGAATCCCAGCAAGTACCACTCAGTAGCCAGAGGACTTTGATCAATTCTTAAATCTGTAGGAGCCATAGATTCAATGCATTATAGCTGTCCCTCTGTACCCAGAGGAAATTGGTTCCAGGATCCCCAAGGATACCAGAATCCTCCAATGCTCAAGTCCCTTACTTAAAATAGTGTGGTATTTACATACAAGCTGAGCACCTCCCCCTCTATATTTAAATCATCTTTAGGTTACTTATAATTACTTATAATACATGATAAATTGTAAATGCCGTGTAAATAGTTGTTACAGGGTATTGTTTTGGGAATCATAACAAGAAAAACATATATATGTTCAGTTCAGGCACATTTTTCTTCCCAAGCAATTTCAATCTGAAGTTGCTTGAATCCACAAATGTGAAACCTGTGGATACGGACAGCCAATGGTATTAAGGTTTTTTATAGCTAGTACTGAAACCCATACTGAGCTACGCTGAAGTAAAAAAGAGAATTTATAATAAGTATGTGAGAATGCCTCCCAGGAAGCAAGGGCCCTGATTCAATCAACTTTTTCACTGTTATGACTAAAAGATCCAACAAGAAAAATTTTAGAAGAGGAAAAGTTTACTCGGGGACTCAAGCTTTCAGAAGTCTCCATCCATAGGAGGCTGGCTCCATTCCTTAGGGCTCGAGGTGAGGCAGAATATCATTGCAGAAGAATTTCCTGGAGCAAAGCAGTTCATATGATGATCAGAAAGCAGAGAGAGACTCCACTCACCAGATACAAAATATGTACCCCAAAGCCAAACCCCCAATTCTCACCTCCACCAACCACACCCTACCCACCTTCACTTACCATTCAGTTAATCCCGTTCAGGGGATTAATTCACTGGTTGTGTTCTTCTCTGAATTTTCTTGCACTGTGATGCACTTTTTGGGGACACTTCACATCTAGACTATAACAGGCCCAAAAGGAGCAAGACCTCAGAAAAGAGCAAGAACAAGGAATTGTGTCTAACCAAACATCACCACCACCCGCAAACAATAAGACTGTTACTCTATCCCTCACATTTATTTCTCTCTGAAGACAAGATTTCTTATCTGTCTACAGATCAGAAGCCAGGCTTTGGAGGAAATCCTTTGTCTGCTCCTCTGTCCATAGAGATCTCTCATAGCCCCACAGTTTACCTGTTTAGTGCATATGCCAGCTAGCCTCACTTCCAGTCCCTGCTCCTGCCCCACCCTAGCTTTGACACAGGACAATGCATTGCTTCAGGAACAGCCTGCACTCCTCAAAACAGAAGGGCCTCAACTGATCTTGCTACGACTCTCACAGGATGGACAGTGCAGAAGTGTCTCCACACGCCCAGCAAATCCTTCAAATCTCTCTTCTCTTCTTAAATCTTCCCCAAGGGCTCTTCTCTTTTCCCTCATCTGGTTTGCTCTTAGATCTCCCCTTCCACAGCAGTTTTCTTAGTATCTCTATTCTTCCATCAGCAGGTTAGCAGAGGTACTGACCTTCTCCAGCTTCTACCCACCTCACCATGCAAGTCAGCTAGCTGAGATTATCCAGAGACCCACTCTCTGAAAGGGTTAATTGACTTACAAGTTCCAGTTCCAGCCACTGCCAAAATGGAACCTTAATTTCAAATTCCTGAGACAGAACACCTGATTGACTCACCTCATGTCACATGTATACCTCAGCTCCCACCAATGAGGAAGATTAACTTTGTGGATGGGGGAATCTGGCAGGACAATTTCTTAGAGAATGCAATGAGCTGTACAGATACACCGAAGGAACCCATTATATTCCTCAAGTGTAAGACCAAAGCAATAATATGTTCCTCTTAGCAATGTTGAACTAGCTGAACAAAATACTATGAAAGGGGCATTCCACAGTATCCTGCATTCAGTAAATATCACTTTCTTTCTCTAGAAAAAAACTAGCAAACAAACTGCAAAAAACCTCTCCCTTGATTTCCAAAACAATCTCAGCTTTAATACGCTGAGTTCTAGACCTTGTCTATAATAGATCTAGTCTTTGTATATATATTTAATAGGTACAAAAATGACTAAGCAAAAGTAGTTAGATTTTGTTCCATCTCTCATGCCCATTTCCTTCATTTGAGGTGGAAAATTCTGGTGTTGTCTAATAGGACTGTCCCCTTCTATCCCCAACTCCATCTCCACCTCTGCCTGAGTCTTAAACTATGGATTGGAGGTAATCCATTGGGGATGAACAGAGAAGCAAGGATGGGCAATGGCTTTGAAAAAGGAGAGACTAAAGTGAGCTCTAAGGGAAGACACTTTGGGACAGATTGTTCAGGGAAGGAGCATTTGGAGAATTGTTGCCTTGGGCTATGCATTAGATCCTCTTCTAATGATATCAGAGAAACACCAGTTAGGACTGGAATTACTTCTAATTACCCTTGACTGCTGGAATAAGTCTGCAGTACTCCACTGAGACAAAGCCAGGTGGGTGCTGGGTTTTTATTTCATCTGCATAGAGGTTATACATATATATAAATCATTTCTCCAAGAAAATTACTGCATTTGGGAGATATAAGGTTTAAATACTTAAACTAACAAGGCATGAAATATATAAACTAACAGATTGGAACATAAGGCAAGACAGTATACAGTAATGTACAGGACTGAGTATAATCAAAAATTTAAGGGGATCCAAGATGGCCAGAGGGAGGCAGCAATCTGTGTCGCTCCGTGAGCTGGGACTCAAGTAGTGGGAAGACTGCTTCTCTGCGAGTGATAGAGGACCCCCCCACCCCCAACAGTTGATCATGTGCAGGAATCACAGCTGCCCTGCCCGTGCAGAGCTCCAGGCCTCAGCATCAGAGAAGGACTCCTGACTACTCACCCAAAAAGAATTCACGGATGACCAAGCGGGACCACTGGCATCAGCACCCACACAGGGTTCCTGGCCACCCACCCATGCAGAAATCCCAGATTCTGCTCCCATACAGGACACCTGGCTGCTGCCCATGTGCTACCACTCCCATGTGGACTCCCACCTATAAACATGGGGCTCCTCCTGTTGCCTCCATCTTGGGACTCTGCAGCCACTGCCATAGTCTCTCTCCTATGTGTGATAGCCTACCTGCACCTGGCGATGTCGCACAGGCTCTGAACACAGCCAACAGCCACAACACTGCGGCCACAGAGCTCATCTCTGAACACAACACCCAACACCATCGCCCAGCTCCCCCCACCCGACCCGACACCCCATTGCTGAAAGTAGCTGCCTCCATCTTGGGTCACCTGTGTCGCCATCTTTAGTTGGGATAACTCCCAGTTTGGAACATCGGCTGAGCAGGTAGTTTCCAACTCCCCTCTCCCCTCAGCAGCCACTAACCCAGCACAGTGACTGGCCAGTACAAAACAGCTCTCTAAGACATGTGTGCAATTCCCAAAGCTCAACCCAAAAGACCTCCAGAGAGAAAAGTCCCGATTAAGAAGTAGAAAGGGAGAGGGTGAGTGAGATACAGTTTAGAGACTAATTTAGAGACCAGAAACTGTGAGGTCTACAGGGGAGATAAGGAGATAAGACCAGGTTACCCACATCACACAAGCTGGCCCCAAAAGAGATCCTTGGGATGAAGTCTCCCACTGGGGACCATCAGGTGCCATAGCCCACTTCTAGGTGCCCTGCACCAAAGACCAACCCTCCCACCCTGGTAACCTTCACCATTCTGAGGGTGGAGATACCAGCTAACAACAGATAACCTCACCTATTGGATGAGAAGGGAAGCAGGAAAGATACTGATCTCCAACCAAAACAATCCTTATTTCTTCCTTCGAGATTTTCTTTTTTTTTTTCTTCTCCCACTCTATTTTCCCACCCTCACATCCCCAACATATGTGAAACCAAGTACTTTGCATGAATTAGAATACTGAGGACTAGGATGTCTGAGTAGAATATTACAGTTGTGTTGTATAGTCTTTTTTTTCTCCTATTTTTACACTTTTTATTTTTCTTAATATTTATGTGTGTTTGTTTTATGTACTTTACTATCATCCCACTTACTTGTCTACCCAAAATTACTTCCTCTCTCTTCTCCTGTTACTAAACTTCTTTTTTAGATTCTTCTTTAACACATCCTAAGATATAATAACTCTATATCCTCACCTCCTACCCTCTCAACATCCCATCCTACACCTCACCCCCAGTTCTCTGTCCACCATCAGAAACTGTAAAACCCTTTTGTAAACCTACTGTTGATATTGTCGATATTAATTGAAATCATCATTTCTGTATATTATGACCAAACTCTAAATGTCTTGATAGTCTACTTGGTTTAAGGTAGTATATTGTTTATACTGGGATCTGTTAACACCATCCTTCCCCTCCAAGGAGAGTATCAGAACCCTTCAGGAGCACTATAAGCTTATAGGGTAAAACGATAATGTCTCAGATGTGCATTGCTGGAAGGGAAGACACACAAACATGAAAAGGCAAGGGAAGAAAGTGCCCCCAAATAAATCAAGATACTACATTATCAGAATCCATGGCCAGAGATAAGGAGTTCAGTATATACACATTAAAATGTTCTGTGAATTAAATGATGATATAAGAGAGAAAATACAGGCAGCAAAAGATCATTTTGATAAAGAACTACATAAGCAAATACAGGAAGCAAAAGATTACTTCAATAGGGAGATAGAGATTCTAAAAAAAAAAAAAAAAAACAGAAATCCTTGAAATGAAAGAAACAATAAACCAAATTAAAAGTTAAATTGAAAGCATACCAACAGATTAGACCACTTGGAAGACAGGACTTCAGACAATGAAGACAAAATATGTAACCTTGAAACGAATGTAGACCACACAGTGAAGATAATAGGAAACCATGAGCAGAACGTTCAAGAAATATGGGACAGCATAAATAGACCAAATTAAGAGTTATTGGGATAGAGGAAGGTATAGAATTCCAAACCAAAGGAATGAACAATCTATTCAATGAAATAATAGCACAAAATTTTACAAACATGAAGAATGAATTGGAAAACCAAATACAAGAGGCTTACAGGATGCCAAATGTATAAAATCACAACAGATCCACACCAAGGCACATTATAATGAAAATGCCTAGCATACAGAATAAGGAGAGAATCTTAAAATCCACTACAGAAAGGAATCCGATTCCACATAGGGGGAAACCAATTAGGATATCTGCAGATTTTTCAACCCAGAACATAAAAGCCAGAAAATCCGGGAATAACATATATCCATCTCTGAAAGAAAATAGATGCCAACCAAGAATCTTGTATTCAGCAAAATTAAGTTTTAGATTTGATGATGAAATAAAAAACCTTCCATGATAAATAAAAGTTAAAAGAATTTACAACTAGAAAGCCTACATTATAGAACATCCTCAGCAAAATATTCCATGAAGAGGAAATGAAAAACAACAATGAAAATCAGTAGAGGGAGGTATTACACTAAAGTAAATACCAATCAAAGAAAAAACCAAGTCAAGTTGAATACCAAAAATAAACAAAAATGATTGTAAATACAAATCATGTCTCAATAATAACCCATAATGTTAATGGCCTAAACTCACTAATCAAAAGACACAGTCTAGTAGATTGGATTTTTTTTTAAAAAAAAGGCCCAACAATATGCTGCCTCAAAGAGACTCATCTCAGGAAAAGACATCCACTGACTGAAGGTGAAAGGTTGAGAAAAATTATACCACTCACATGGACTATGGAAGCAAGTAGGGGTTTCCATCCTCATATCAAATAAAGTAGACTTCAAGCTAAAGTTAATCAAAGGGATAAAGAAGGACATTTCATACTTCTCAAGGGAACCATACACCAACAAGACATAATGATTATAAATATATATATGCCCCAAACAATGGAGTATCTACATTCATCAAACAAACTCTTCTCAAGTTCAAATAGACCACAGCACAATAATTCTGGGTAACCTTAACAGACCTCTTTCACCACTGGATAGATCTTCCCAACGAAAGCTGAACAAAGAAACTATAGAACTCAATAATACAATCAATAACTTAGACTTAACTGACATATATCCATCAACAAGTGAATACATGTTCCTCTCAGCAGCACATGGATCCTTCTCTAAAATAGGCCATATATTATGCAACAAAGCAACTCTTGGCAAATACAGAGAAGTAGAGATACTATCCCACATTCTATCAGATCATAATGGAATGAAATTAGAAATTAATGATAAAATAAAAATAAAAGCTACTCCAATACCTGGAGACTAAATAATATGCTACTAAATGAACAATAGGTTGCAAAATACATCAAGGAGGAGATTGAAAAATTTTTAGAGATAAATGAGAACATTGATAAAGCATATCAAAATCTCTGGGACACTATGAAGGCAGTATTTAGAGGAAAGCTCATTGCATGGAGTTCATTCCTTAAAAGAAGAAAAAGTCAACAATAAATGACCTAGCATTACATCTCAAAGCCCTAGAAAAAGAAGAACAAATTAACACCCAAAGCAGCAGAATATAGGAAATAATTAAAATCAGAGCTGAAAACAACAAAATTGAAACAAAAGAAACAATTGAAAAAACTGACAAAACAAAAAGTTTGTTCTTTGAAAAAATAAATAAAATTGATAAACCTTTAGCCATGCTAACAAAGAGAAGGAGAGAGAAAACTCAAAGTACTAACATATATGATGAAAAAGGAACTATCATAACAGACACTACAGAAATACAGAAGATAATTAGAAATTATGTTGAAAATTTGTACTCTAATAAAATAGAAAATATTGAAGGCATCAATAAATTTCTGAGTCACATGATTTGCCCAAATTGAATCAGGATGATATACACAATTTAAACAGATTAATTTCAAGCAATGAAATAGAAGACACCATCAGAAGCCTACCAACCAAGAAAAGCCCAGGATTGGATGGATACACAGCTGAGTTCTACAAGACCTTTAAAGAAGAACTAATGTCAATACTCTTCAGATTATTTCATGAAATAGAAAAAGAGGGAGCACTTCCAACTCATTCTATAAGGCCAATATCACCTTGATTCCAAAACCAGGCAAAGACACATCAAAGAAATAAAACTTCAGACTAATATCTCTAATGAACATAGATGCAAAAATTCTCAATAAAATTCTGGCAAATCAAATACAAAAACATATTAAAAAGATCATGCACAATGATCAAGTGGGGTTCATCCCAGGATGCCAGGTTGGTTCAACATATGAAAATCAATAAATGTAATTCATCATATCAATAGACTTAAAGATAAGAATCATATGATCACCTCAATAGATTCAGAAAAAGCACTTGACAAAATTTATCACCCTTTCATGTTCAAAATACTAGAGAAAGTAGGGATAATAGGAACATATCTCAACATTATAAAAGCTATTATGCTAAGCCTTAGGACAACATCATTCTAAATGGAGAAGAATTAAAAGCATTCCCTCTAAAAACTGGAAAAAAAAACACAGTTGCCCTCTTTTACCACTTCTATTAACATAGTTCTTGAAACACAAGCCAGAGCAATTAGACAGATGAAACAAATTAAAAGGATATGGATAGAAAAAGAACTGAAATTAGCACTATTTGTTGATGATATGACTCTATACCTAGAAGACCCCAAAAAATCCACTGGAAAACTTCTAGAATTAATAAATGAATTCAGCAAAATAGCAGGATATAAAATCAACATCGTTAAATCAAAGGCATTTCTGTATATCAGTGACAAACCATCTGAAAGGGAAACAAGGAAAACTACCCCATTTTACAATAGCCTCAAAATAAATAAAATACTTGGGAATCAACTTAACAAAAGAGGTGAAAGACCTCTAAAATGAAAACTACAAAATGCTAAAGAAAGAAATTAAAGTAGACCTTAGAAGATGGAAACATCTCCCTTGTTCTTGGATAGGCAGAATTAATATTGTCAAAATGACCATACTACCAAAAGCACTATACAGATTTAATGCAATTCCAATTAAAATCCCAATAACATTCCTCATAGAATTCAAAAAAGCATTCATGAAATTCATCTGGAAAAATAAGAGACCCAGAATAGCTACAGCAATCCTTAGCAAGAAGAGTGAAGCAGGTGGCATCACTGTACCAGACCTGAAACTATATTACAGAGCCAAGTAACAAAACCAGCATGGTATTGGCACTAAAATAGACTTGTAGACCAATGGACACAGAGACAAACCCAAATAATTACAGTTAACTTATATTAGACAAAGGCACCAAAAACGTACATTGGAGAAATGATAGCTTCTTCAACAAATGGTGCTGGGACAACTGGAAATCCATATGCAACAAAATGAAATTAAACCCCTATTTCTCACCATGCACAAAACTCAACTCAAAGTGGATCAAGAACCTAGGAATTAAATCAGACACTCTGCACCTAATTGAAGAAAAAGTAGGCCCAAATCGCCATCATGTAGGATTAGGCCTCTACTTCTTTAATAAGACTCCTATAGCACAAGAATTAAAATCAAGAATCAATAAATGCGATGGATTCAAAGTTAAAAGCTTCTTCTCAACAAAAGAAACAATCACTTTTCGATCGGGCTCCAGAATCCTACGAGGATGGTTGTGAGGATTATCCCACTCTATCAGAATATGTTCAGGATTTTTTGAATCATCTTACAGAACAGCCTGGCAGTTTTGAAACAGAAATTGAACAGTTTGCAGAGACCCTGAATGGCTGGGTTACAACAGATGATGCTTTGCAAGAACTTGTGGAACTCATCTACCAACAGATGTCGGACTGAATATGAAGTTAAAGATCAAGCTGCAAAAGGAGATGAAGTGACTCGAAAACGATTTCATGCATTTGTACTCTTTCTGGGAGAACTTTATCTTAACTTGGAGATCAAGGGAACAAATGGACAGGTTACAAGAGCAGATATCCTTCAGGTTGGTCTACGAGAATTGCTGAATGCCCTCTTCTCTAATCCAATGGATGACAACTTAATTTGTGCAGTAAAATTACTGAAGTTGACAGGATCAGTTTTGGAAGATGCCTGGAAGGAAAAAGGAAAAACTGATATGGAAGAAATTATTCAGAGAATTGAAAATGTTGTCCTAGATGCAAACTGTAGCAGAGATGTAAAACAGATGCTCTTGAAGCTTGTTGAACTCCGGTCAAGTAACTGGGGTAGAGTCCATGCAACTTCAACATACAGAGAAGCAACACCTGAAAATGATCCTAACTACTTTATGAATGAACCGACATTTTATACATCTGATGGTGTTCCTTTCACTGCAGCTGATCCAGATTACCAAGAGAAATATCAAGAATTACTTGAAAGAGAGGACTTTTTTCCAGATTATGAAGAAAATGGAACAGATTTATCAGGGGGTGGTGATCCATATTTGGATGATATTGATGGTGAGATGGACCCAGAGATTGAAGAAGCTTATGAAAAGTTTTGTTTGGAATCAGAGCGTAAGCGAAAACAGTAAAGTTAAATTTCAGCATATCAGTTTTATAAAACAGTTTAGGTATGGTGATTTAGCAGAACACAGGAAAGCAAGAAAATGTGTCACACTTATACCAAATTAAGGATGTTGAGTTATGTTACTAATGTATGCAACTTTAATTTTGTTTAACACTATCTGCCAAAATAAACTTTATTCCCTATAACTTAAAATGTGTATATATATAAAATAGTTTATTATGTACAGTTAATTCCACTGTTTTGGCTGCAATAAAATTGATTTTGAAATAAAAAAAAAAAAAAGAAACAATCAGTGAAGTGAATAGAGAGCCTACAGAATGGGAGCAAATTTTTACCACACACACATCAGATAGAGCACTAATCTCTAGGATATATAAAGAACTCAAAAATCTCAACACCAAGAAAACAAATAACCCAATTAATAAATGGGCCAAGGAGCTGAACAGATACTTCTCAGAAGATGAGATACAATCAATCAACAAATATATGAAAAAAATGTTCAACATCTCTAGTAATTAGAGAAATGCAAATCAAAACCACTGTAATATTTCATCTTACTCTAGTCAGAATGACAACTATTAAGAATATAAACAATAAGTGTTGGTGAGGATGTAGGGGAAAAGGTACACTCATACACTGCTGGTGAGACTGTAAACTGGTACAGCCAATATGGAAAGCAGGATAGAGATTCCTTGGGAAACTGGAAGTGGAACCACTATTTGACCCAGCTATCCCATTCCTCGGTTTATACCCAAAGGACTTAAAAACAGCATACTATACAATTCACAATAGCTAAACTCTGGAACCAACCTAGATGCCATTCAGTAGATGAATGGATAAAGAAAATGTGGTATATATACACAATGGAATATTATTAAGCATTAAAAAAGAATAAAATCATGGCATTTGCAGGTAAATGGATAAAGTTGGAGAATATAATGCAAAGTAAACCAATTCCAAAAAACCAAACGCCAAATATTTTCTCAGATATAAGAGTGCTAATTTATAATGGGTTTGGGGATGGGAGCATGGACGAACTCTAGATAGGGCAAAGGGGTTGAAGAAGGTATGAGGGTAAAAAAAAACAGTGGAATGAGATGGACATCATTACCGTAAATAAATGTGTGAAGACATGAATGGTGTGACTCTATTTTGTGTACAACCAGAGATATGAAAAATTGTGCTCTATATGTGTGATATAAATTGTAATGCATTCTGCTGTCATATATAAAAAATTAGAATTAAAAGAAAGATTTCAGATGTCTGAGGTGACAGAGGTACACATGGTTTATAAGATCTTCAACTACCGGCTGTTTCCTGAGCATGAAGAAAATGTACAAAAATTATGAAGTTTCCTTTGACATTTGGACATAACCAATTCCATGTGAAAAGAAAGTTTCCTCAAGGTAGTTTCTAAATAATAACTTTGTTTTTCTACTATGCAAACAGGAGTCTTTGTGTAGCATTCAGTATAAGAATGCCTTCCAAATCACCAACACATCCTTTCACAAACCATCTTTGATGAAAAATCAAACAGATACTAAAAGAACTCATAGTTAATGGACAGATAGAAATGCATTCAGGAACCTGAATCAAGTTGAAAATTTGCATTGAAACCCTTTAAAATAAAAAAGTGCACCTTTCAAAATTCTGATTATGAAGTAATATGAATTATTGAATACTACATAGAAATGAATGAGGTAGATCTAGACATGAACATGGAAACATAATTATTATTCAGAATGTTTGTGTATGTATGTGTGTGTGTGTGTGTGTGTGTGTGCGCACGCGCGTGCACACGTGCATGTATGGGTTTAAAGCATCTTATGATATGTTAAAGGGATTCAGAAAGACAAACACAAAGATCTATAGAAACCCAGCCTGTATTGAAAATGTGGAGGGCCAGGTGTGGAGAACAGGTGATAAGCAGTTTATGTTGTGGTTACCAGTGTAGCTATGAAACCTTTTAAATCATTGAGTGGGTCAAACAATAAAACCAATAGACTGGCAATATCCAGCACCCCAGTGGTTTTATTTTTGGTGGATAAGTATCTTTTTAAACCAAACTCTTTATCTATTTCTTTACATATATATGCTTGTTCGTATATGAGAAGATATAAATTGTTTATAAATGCGGAATGTTACTGGTGCTTACCTTTGAGAAACAAAATCCACCAAGGAGGAGTGGTGACAGAGTGTTAAAGGGAAACTTGCACGTGTTTCTCTATTGTTCTATTTTCCACTTCTCTATTGTTTGACCTTTGCGGTGGGGACGAAGTCACGTATTAAAGAGAATTGTGCTTTATAAAAATCAAAATATGGTGCTGCGTGTCATGGCGGCCTGCAGTCGCTGCTGCTCTTGCCTCCGGCTCCGGCCGCTGGGCGATAGTCCCCTCCGCATGCCCAGGCGGAATCCGGCGCTCACGTATTTGCAGATACGAGCACTATCGGGTAGCGTGGGGTCCCGAGCTGTGGCTGTGGACCTAGGCAACAGAAAAATAGAAATATCCTCTGGGAAACTGGCCAGATTTGCAGATGGCTCTGCTGTAGTACAGTCAGGTGACACTGCAGTGATGGTCACAGCTGTCAGTAAAACAAAACCTTCACCTTCCCAGTTCATGCCTTTGGTGGTTGACTACAGACAGAAGGCTGCTGCAGCAGGTAGAATTCCCACAAACTATCTTAGAAGAGAGATTGTTTCTTCTGATAAAGAAATTCTTACAAGTCAAATAATAGATCGTTCAATTAGACCTCTCTTTCCTGCTGGCTACTTTTATGATACACAAGTCCTTTGTAATCTGTTAGCAGTAGATGGTATTAATGAACCTGATGTCCTAGCAATTAATGGTGTTTCTGTAGCCCTCTCATTATCAGATATTCCTTGGAATGGACCTGTTGGGGCAGTACGAATAGGAATGATTGATGGGGAATGTATTGTTAATCCAACAAGAAAAGAAATGTCTTCAAGTACTTTAAATTTAATGGTTGCTGGAGCACCTAAAAGTCAGATTGTCATGTTGGAAGCCTCTGCAGAGAACATTTTACAGCAAGACTTTTGCCATGCTATCAAAGTGGGAGTGAAACACACCCAACAAATAATTCAGGGCATCCAGCAGTTGGTGAAAGAAATTGGTGTTACCAAGAGGACACCTCAGAAGATATTTACCCCTTCACAAGAGATTGTGAAATATGTTCATAAACTTGCCATGGAGAAACTCTATGCAGTTTTTACAAATTATGAACATGATAAAATTTCCAGAGATGAAGCTGTTAACAAGATAAGATTAGATACAGAGGAACAACTAAAGGAAACATTTCCAGATGTCGATCCATATGAAATAATAGAATCCTTCAATGTTGTTGCAAAGGAGGTTTTCAGAAGTATTATTTTGAATGAATACAAAAGGTGTGATGGACGCGATTTGACTTCACTTAGGAATATAAGTTGTGAGGTAGATATGTTTAAAACTCTTCATGGATCAGCATTATTTCAAAGGGGACAAACACAGGTGCTTTGTACTGTTACGTTTGATTCATTAGAATCTAGTATTAAATCAGACCGAACAGCAATAAATGGGATAAAAGACAAAAATTTCATGCTACACTATGAGTTTCCTCCTTATGCAACTAATGAAATTGGAAAAGTCACTGGCATAAATAGAAGAGAGCTTGGGCATGGTGCTCTTGCTGAGAAAGCTTTGTATCCTGTTATTCCCAAAGATTTTCCTTTTACCATAAGAGTGACATCTGAAGTCTTAGAGTCAAACGGGTCATCTTCTATGGCATCTGCATGTGGTGGAAGTTTGGCATTAATGGATGCAGGGGTTCCAATTTCATCTGCTGTTGCAGGTGTAGCAATAGGATTGGTCACCAAAAGCAATCCTGAGAAGGGTGAAATAGAAGATTATCGTTTGCTGACAGATATTCTGGGAATTGAAGATTACAATGGAGACATGGATTTCAAAATAGCTGGTACTAATAAGGGAATAACTGCATTACAGGCTGATATTAAATTACCTGGAATACCAATGAAAATTGTAATGGAAGCCATTCAGCAAGCATCAGTGGCAAAGAAAGAGATACTACAGATTATGAACAAAACTATTTCAAAACCTCGAGCATCTAGAAAAGAAAATGGACCTGTTGTAGAAACTGTTCAGGTTCCATTATCAAAATGAGCAAGATTTGTTGGACCAGGTGGATATCATTTAAAAAACTTCAAGCTGAAACAGGTGTAACTATTAATAAGTTGGATGAAGAAACATTTTCTGTATTTGCACCAACACCCAGTGCAATGCATGAAGCAAAAGAATTCATTAGTGAAATCTGCAAAGATGATCAAGAGCAACAATTAGAGTTTGGAGCAGTTTATACTGCCACAATAACTGAAATCAGAGACACTGGAGTAATGGTAAAACTATATCCAAATATGACTGCTGTGCTTCTTCATAACACACAACTTGATCAACGAAAGATTAAACATCCCACTGCCCTAGGATTAGAAGTTGGCCAAGAAATTCAGGTGAAATACTTCGGTCGTGATCCAGCTGATGGAAGAATGAGGCTTTCTCGTAAAGTGCTTCAGTCTCCAGCTACAAATGTTGTCAAAACTCTAAATGACAGAAGCAGTATTGTAATGGGAGAACCTATTTCACAAACATCATCTAATTCTTCCCAGTGATTTTTTTTAAAGAATTCTAGGGTGATATTATATATAGCAAAATTTTAGTATTCTAATGTGTAGACTTATATATAGTATAAATATATTCTAATCATTTGTATTAAAATGCTCACATGTGCCATTTTTTATTACAAGAATAACATGTTTTTATTTATAATATAAACCAATAAATATTTATTACTAAAAAAAATCAAAATATAATTCATAAAGTTTGAGGAAAATAATGATAAGAATAGATAAAAATCACCCTCAATCACAGGTATAACAGTTGATCGCTGTCTTAGTGTGTTTGGGCTGCCATAAGAGAATATCATAGACTTCGACTTAAACAACACACATTTATTTTTCACAGTTCCAGAAGCCAGAAAGCTCAAGGTCAGAGTGCCAGTAGGACGGGATTCTGGCAAGGGCCCTCTTCTAGGGGGGTGGATGGCCACCTTATTGCTGTGGCCTCACATGGTGGAGAGAGAGGGAGCTTTCATGTCTCTTCTTCTTCATATGTAGATACTAACACATCATGAGGCCCCCACACTAGTGACCTCCTCCAAACCTAACTACCATTCAAAGGCTTCACCCCTTAGTGACATTCACATTGTTGGGGGGGAAGCAAATTTTCTGTGTGTTTGTTGAGAGGGAGGCCAAGGACTGAGCCCAGGACTTTGCATGCACTAGGCAAGTACTTTACCACTGAGCTACCCGCCCCCACCCCCAGCCCTCAACATAAAAATTGGGGGGCTGGGCACAAAAACATTCAACCTCTAATAATAATTTTTGGTATATTTTCTTCTTAATTTTTCTAAAGTATATTTAAAACAGTTTAGATAGTACCATATGTACATAGTTTTAAATTTATTATGCATTATTTTGTCTTCATTTTAGTGGATTATTAGTATAGATTCATGTCAAAGAACATATCATTTGAAATAGTTTTTATCCATATTGCTAAAAAGCTTTCCAACAGGGTTGATTAGATTTCCAGATCTACCAATAAGTATGTAAGGGAACTTGTTGTACTGTACCTTTGCCAACAATGAGAATTATCAATTTAGAAACTCTAAAAGATGCCATCTGATTATTTTAAAACTTTAAAATTGAAATATGTAAAGATACAAACAGAGAAGTGTCTGGTTGTCCCAAAGAAAGTCCACCTGAACAACCAACGTCCAGAACACCATACTCAGAAATTCCCTCAAGCCCCATTGTCACTACTCCCCCAGTAAAATCACTACTCTCATTGTTTTCTTTCCTGTTTTAGTATATTATTCTACTTTAGAAATCCAGTATATCATGTGTTTATCTAGTCTATTGTGAATGGACATTTGGATGGCTTTCAATTTTGGACCATGAACATTTCTGTGACTATATGAAGACATAGAGGTGGAATTCCTGGACCACAGGGTATGCCTATGTTCAGCCTCAATAGATACTGCCCAACAGTAATTTCCAATATAGTTCTTTAATTTAGATTTTTTCCCAGGAGCGAATAAAAATTTTAGCTTCAAAAAATTCTGGTAAATACTCTTTTGCATCTTAGCTAGTTTGCTATGCTGGTTCATCATTGTGGCTTTAATTTGCATTTCTTGGTGTTTAATTCTCATTGAACTCTTTTTTTGTAAAGTTACTAGCCATTTGTAGATAATCTTCTTTTGTAAATTACTTGAATATTTTGTCCACATTTCTATTAAGTTGTCCATCTGTTTTTGAATTATGTAAGCAATTTTTATATTCTAGATTTGACTCCTTCTATCAAATATCTTCTTCTACTTTTTGATTGTCTTCTTACTCTTTAGGGATGTTTTTTGATAAACAAATGGTATACATTTTAATAGACTCTAGTTTATCATCTTTTTCCATTCTGATTTATGCTTATTGTGTCCTTTTGAAAAGAATCTCTCTCTACTCCAAGATCCTAAACATATTCTGCTTTTATTAAATATGCATTTTTTGATATTCACTGAAATTAAGTTTTCCTTTTTTAAAATTTTATTTTGGTCTTTCATAATTTCATTGTCAACTCTTGTTTTTTTTTTTTTTTTTTTTTAACCAGAGAGTGAACCTAGGGGCGCTTAACCACTGAGTCACATCCCCATCCCTTTTTGTATTTTATTTAGACAGGGTCTCACTGAATTGCTTAGGACCTCACTAAGTTGCTGAGGCTGTCTTTGAACTTGCAATCCTCCTGCCTCAGTCTCCCAAGCCACTGGGATTACAGATGTGTGCCACTGTGCCCAGGCAACCCTTGTTTTTTATAGGCATTGTTACAAAAATACATTTGTATTTTTTATAAAATATGTATATAAGAAAAATTTTGCACATTTGGTCCTAGTTTTTTGTAACTTGTTTGCTTTGTAATTATTTATAATAAATAGTAAAGTCATCAAATCAAATTATCTTTTGTGACTTTTTCCATTTACTTTAGGTTTAAATAGTTTTTATTATCTAGTTTTTAGAAAAAATATTTTTGCTTTGTTTCATTTTTATTTTGTTTTTCTTTTTAAAATTTAGTTCTTTGATTCATGTAGGACTTTTTCTGGCTGATATATAAGGTGAAAATTCTAAATTGATTTATTTCCTCCTAGACTTAGACTAATTTTCCTTTTATTAATAGGGTAATTCTTCTTTTTTGAACTGATTTATAATGCCTCCTTTATAATAAGTTGAGTTAGTTTATACACCATAATTAGCTTCTTATATATCTGCTCGGATCCAGGATTTATATATCAATTCTAATGCTATCATATAGGTTTTCAAAATTTTGTGTGGCTTTATTTGTTTTTCAGAGTTTGTTTTGGCAAGGCATGCTTTCCTATTATTTTTCAAACATTTTTACTGTAGTAATCTGTTTACTCTTCTGGATCAGCTTTAGAATTATTTTATTTTTTAGCTCCCCAAAAAGTTCCTTGGGATTTAAGATTAGAATACTTTAAATTTATGAGTTAACTCGTGGAGTCTATTTCCTTTTCCTCTCAATATTTAGTCTTCTGTACCAGGATGGTTTTTATACCTCTACATTTTACTGAAAGCCTCTCTATGTGTATAGACAGTTGTATGTATATAGGTATATATTCCACGATAATTCAATTTGGATATTTTTTTGATTCATTTTTGACTCTTGATCCACTCCCCTGTTAAATGCTAGCAAACTGAAGTTCCAGAAGGCAACTCCTTCCCAGGCAGGTGGAGACAGCAAAACCTTCCTAATGGGATACTTGCTCACCAGTGTGGTAGTTCCTGGAAATGATCCTCTGTCCTTGAGTTCCCAGCCAGACATAGGACCAAGAATGGTCACCATCAATATTTAAGGTAGAGTGAACAACTGCAACCAGTTGGCATTGACCCCAAACCAAGCAGTGGGATCAAATTTGAATGGAGTAGCAAGAAAATCCAAGCCAATTTGTATGGACTCACTCCAGTCACTTTACTAACTTTACTGTAATTCAACCCATATTTCATACAGTTG
Organism: Marmota monax; assembly: GCF_021218885.2. Lineage (NCBI taxonomy): Eukaryota > Metazoa > Chordata > Mammalia > Rodentia > Sciuridae > Marmota > Marmota monax. The sequence continues at coordinate 10,633,793 of NW_026693933.1, read as the reverse complement.
AAATCTTTGAACCCCATTTATTGTGTTATGGTGACATATCACATATATCTAGCAAGTAGAACTGACTTCAATGGGCTACATTGCAAGTATAAATATTAAATACACAGATAAAAAGTAATTTCTATATCTGGGTGAAGGAGAGAAAACAACATTCACACCTGATTGTTTGCACCACAATTAATCCTCAAATTCTAAATTATGTAGAAGTGTGTGGTTTATGAGAGGACATGCCGCAGTCTGGCTGGGCACAAAGTAACTGAGCCACCACAAAGCCTTGTAGATTCAAACAGCAACTCTTTATTCCCGAACTCTCACAAGCAGTCTCTGCACACTTCCCGTGAACACCCTGCCTCCACTCAGCTCCGCGCACCAATTCTCTCAGAACCCCCGCGAGAACTCAAAGGGAACTCCAAAGGAGCGGGCGCCTGAGGCAGCAGGATACGCCCTAATCCCAGCAGGATCCACCCTAAACCCGGAGCCACCCTAATCCCTGAGCAGGGTCACCTTTCAACCCAAAATGCCATGTGTCATTCCTACTTGGCTATGGCTCTCAGCATCTCCCCCCTTCTGTTTAATTAAACAACAAGCAATGTGGCTTAGGGAACGTGCCTGTTAGGTTGTCCAATTCAACATATGGTTCTTACCCATCATCGGATGAGCTGACCTCTAGGCGTCAGCCTCCTGTCTTAGGTTGGTACCACTGCAATTGGATCATACCCGTCACTGACTACCGGTCCAGCATATAGCCATACTTGTGGATAGGCCTATGCACCAGTGTGTGTGGGGGGGGTTCTTTGCCTCAACTCTGTTGGCCCCCAAATTTTAGACCATCACTAGCAAAAGGGAGGATGATACAGAAATGCCACGAAATGAAGCCAATTGACGGCTCCTTTGGAAAAATTGTATCACTGGTGACACCATCAGCAAAGATATGCCAGCACTAACACAATTCGCTGCACCAACAGATAGTTCACAATGCATACAAGTGATACATAGTCCAGGCAAGTTCTGTAAGCAGTTCAAAGCGGGGGAATCTATCAATATGTCCATTTCCTCCCAAAGAAAATCGACTCCTTGATTGAGCATTACTTGTTGAGTTATTATTCATTGATGCATCAGTTTATACAGTTTACTGTGATAGCTATCATAGAAGCTATAGTTTGGTTTTATCTTTGTCTTCACCGGCACTGGGATGAAGATAGGAATTCTGGCAATGATGCTAAAAAGAAATTATGTAACATTCCAACAGGTACTAAGAAAACAATTTTCTGAACAATTGACATTATCCTGAACAGAATTATTAAACATAGTGAAAAGGAAAGGTGAAAGTAAACAAACAGATCTGTTAGCCTCCTTATTTGTTCACATATTAAAACAATCCTCAACAGCTGTTTACCCAATTTAAATTAAACCATTAAAATCACGTGAATAAAAAAAAATTAGGATCCATTTTTTCATGAGCGCTCCTCATATATGATATATGGACATACGCACATACAGACATACAACACAAAACACAAGAGTGCACACAAACGTACAAAACATAAGACAGTAGTAAAGGCCTTGTAGCTTTACACAGGTGAAATCTCCATTGCAATGTTTAAAAACTCCACAGTCAAAAAATAAAACTGATCAGAAAAACATTAACCTAGGTTTGTATGAGCTCAAAAAATAAAATAGAACTTTATGATGTGGGAAAAGGCAATAATAAAATAGATATTGAAAAAAGCATCCTGGTTAATCACTGTCACAGATGTAAGAATAGCCAAGCTGGAGCTCTGGATATCAGCTGTTATGGATTTGAGTCAAATCATCTTCTTTTTGGTCTGTAGAAATCGCTTTGGTTAGTCTCTCTGGAATCCAAATCAGCTGCTGTTCTCCCTGTGGAAACACACAAACAGAACCCTGACTCCAGACAATCACTGGGTCAGGACCTTTCCATTGTCCTGTTAAAATATCCTTCCAAAGTACCTTAGGTTTATGTACATTTTTTGGATACATATGTCTTTCCGCAGCACTAAGTCCTGATGAATCCAAATTTAAAAAGTTTAGAGTTTAAAAAGAGTTATTTTAAAGAATTTAAAAAGAGTTATTTTAAGTTTATCTTTGGGGGATATATACCCCTTTCCAATTCCCTCTTTTTGCTTTAATAAGTACATTTTAATAGTTTTATGAGCTCTTTCAACTATGCCTTGTCCCTGTGGATTGTATGGGATTCCTGTTATATGAGTAATACCAAATGATGAGCAAAATTGTTTAAAAGAGGTAGAAGTATAACCAGGACCATTATCTGTTTTTAACTGTTTTGAAACGCCCACAGTGGCAAAATTTTGTAAGCAATGAGCTATAACATCTTTATTTTTTTCTCTGGCATGAAGGGAGCCCATCAAAAATCCGGAAGAAGTATCAACTGTAACATGCAAATATTTTAATTTTCCAAATTCTGGCAAGTGTGTGACATCCATCTGCCAAATATGGTTAGGTATCAATCCTCTAGGATTGACTCCAAGATTAACTTGTGGTAAAAAGGTCACACAATTTTGACATTGTTTTATTATATGTCTGGCTTGTTCCTTAGTTATTTTAAAATGCTTTTGTAAAGTATTAGCATTGACATGGACCCTTTTATGAAAATTTGTAGCTTCTTCTAGTGTAGAGAAAATATGTATGTCATGTGTAGTTTTATCTGCTAAATCATTGCCCAAACTAAGGGCTCCAGGCAATCCTGTATGTGCCCTGATATGTCCTATAAAGAATGGATCTTTTCTGTCCCAGATTGCCACAGTCTGTCTGGCTGCAGCAAAATAACCGGGGGGTGACGAATAACTTGTGTATGTTGATACAGCAGGAGTAGGAGCCGTTTATTGCAGGACAGGAGCAGTATTTATACATTCCACACAGCTTATCTAATTAGCATAAACTAGATACATCAGTCAACCAATAAGGAATCTCTACACTTAATGGCTCGCTTTTGTTACTTCTCAAACCACTCCCTCTGGCATTTTGCTAGGCACCATCCAGACTTGTTTACGAACTCTAACATTCCCCTGGCAAAATGCCAGGTGTTATTTTGACTTGTTTACAGACTCTAACATTTCCCCCTTTTGTTTAATTTAAATAACGACCATAGTGGTTTTTACAAAAACACCATAAATAACCTGTTACAAACAGAAAGGAAGGATACAAAATGTCACAATACCAAGCCATTCCATGGCTCCATGTAAGAAGCCCTTGGAAAAATTTTACCAGCAATGACACCATTTGCAAAGATAGATTAACTTACAGTCCAGGTAAGTTCTGCAGGCAGCTAGCTTAAATCACAGTCCAGGTAAGTTCTGCAGGCAGCTAGCTTAAATCACAGTCCAGGTAAGTTCTGCAGGCAGCTAGCTTGATCCGAAGTCTCGTCCGGTTCTCAGCTGAAATCTCAGTCCGGTTCTCAGCAACACTGGGAATTCTTCCACCTTGGTCTTTACCGGCACTGGGACGAAGGCAGGAACTCCGGATGGCTAAAGAAAATCCTGTAGCATTCTACTAAGAAAACAACCTTCTGAACAATTTAGTACATTATATCAAGGTTTTTTTGCATTTGAAATAAGCATTAATAGTGCTCATTACTCATTAGCTTCCAGGTGTGGGAGAACCATTGTAGTTACTGGTCTTGGAAATGACCAAACATCAGGGACACCAGTAGTGTCTTCTGCGGCTGTAGCGTCCCGGGTAGCCCCAGATGGCCCTGGGGAGAGTCCCGGACTCAAACTGCTACTGGGCACAGGGAGCAAGAGCCTGCGAGACTGTGCCTCCAAGTCAGGTCTAGATTTGGGCTCTCAGCAGTGGAAGAGCCGGCTGCCGCCGTTTGGAAAGCCCTTGCTGCTCCATGACCAGCTCGCGCATGTGGCAGCCGCAGCGCCGATTCATGCAGCGCCGATTCATGCACCCTCCGGTAACGAAAAGTATTCAGTAATAGCCTTTTGCTGCAACTTTTTTCCTGATAATCCTTTTTCCTCTGATAATCTTTCTTCTTCTGAACTTTCTGTTTCTTTCTGACTAGAGTTCCTGGGCTTCTATCAACACATGCCCTAACTATTCTTGGTTCCACTGGGGTGCCTTCTTCCCTTAGTAATTTACTTCTCGCCCCTTCCATATTTTCATCACAAAGACAATACAATACACTGAGACAAAACAAGACACAAACATACTGTATCAATCTTCTCCATTTTCTCGAAATGGCCATTTTTCCTCTCGCCCTATCTGCCTAGGGACGAGCAGATTGCTCCCGTCCTATCTATGGACGGGCAGCTTTTTTCGTCACTTACCCCCGAGTGTCCCGGGGCTCCCCGTAACAGGCCACCATCTGCCGGAGTCCGGCTGGCTGCAGCAAAATAACCGGGGGGTGACGAATAACTTGTGTATGTTGATACAGCAGGAGTAGGAGCCGTTTATTGCAGGACAGGAGCAGTATTTATACATTCCACACAGCTTATCTAATTAGCATAAACTAGATACATCAGTCAACCAATAAGGAATCTCTACACTTAATGGCTCGCTTTTGTTACTTCTCAAACCACTCCCTCTGGCATTTTGCTAGGCACCATCCAGACTTGTTTACGAACTCTAACATTCCCCTGGCAAAATGCCAGGTGTTATTTTGACTTGTTTACAGACTCTAACACCAGATTAGACTTTGTATAGTGGAAAACAAAGAGAAAACAGTAGAGGAAGGAGAAATCCTACCAGCATCTTCAAGGGATACTATAGCATTAACTATATACTGACTATCAGAAAACAAATTAAATACAGAATCTTTAAACATCACAAAAGCTTGTAATACTGCATTATTCTCTACCTTTGGAGCTGATTGTTTGGGTACTAAAAATGTAAAAGTTTGATCAGGGGTAACTACTGCTGCTGTACCATTATTTGACCCTTCAGTGAATATATTTGGAGCATTCATGATAGGTGATTTTCTTGTCATTTTTGGAAAAACTACAGGATGCGAGGACCAAAAAGACAACAAAGGATTAGATGGTAAGTGATTATCAAATGAAACATTAGATTTACACATGATTATTGCCCAAGTATTTAACTCATTAGCTAACTCATCAATTTGATCCATAGTATATGGAGTAATAATTTTATTGGGAGAAATTCCAAACACTCCCTTTGCTGCTTTTATTCCTTTGAGTATTAATTGTCCTACAGCCTCAGGATACCTAGTAAGAATAGTGTTAGGAGAATAAGATAAATGTATCCACAATAATGGACCTTCTTGCCAAAATACTCCTGTAGGAATATTTTTTGTTGGTAGTACAATAAATAATAAAGGCAAACTTATATCAATTCTATCCAAATGCATATTTTCCAAATATGTTTCAATAATTTTTAATGCCTTTCTTGCTTCAGGCGTTAACATGCGGGGTGAATTTGGATCTGATGGACCTTTTAGGATATCAAATAAAGGTCCCAAATCTCCTGTTGGTATGCTTAGATAAGGCCTTATCCAATTTATGTCTCCCAATAACTTTTGAAAGTCGTTAAGTGATTTGAGTTGATCTACTCGTATTTGAATTTTTGGACGGACCGTGGTTGAAGATAATAGAACTCCTAAATAATTAATTGGAAAATTTAATTGTACTTTATCTATTGCTATCTCTAGATTATACTTTTTTAATAAATTTGTAAGTGTGGCATAACATTCTGACAATGTGTTTTTATCTTTATGTGCTAGTAATACATCACCCATATAGTGAAATATTTGTAGTTCAGGATTTTGATTTCTAAGTGGCTGGATTGCTTTGTTAACATCAATTTGACACATAGTTGGGCTGTTAGCCATCCCTTGAGGGAGTACTTTCCATTCATATCTCTGATCAGGACCTTCATGATTCAGTGCAGGGATAGTAAATGCAAAACGTGGACTATCCTCAGGATGAATTGGAATTGAAAAAAAACAATTTTTAATATCTATAGCTAAAACATACCAGGTTTTTGGCAAAGCAGACAATTGAGGAATCCCTGATTGAGCAGGTCCCATAATAACCATCTCATTATTAATGGCTCTTTAATCTTGCAATAATCTCCATTTACCTGATTTCTTTTTGATGACAAAAATGGGAGTATTATGGGGAGATACGGAAGGTTGTATATGTCCCTCCACTAATTGTTGTTTAACCAGGTTATGGGCTACTTGTATCTTTTCTTTAGTCAGGGGCCACTGAGGAACCCATACTGGTCTTTCTGATTTCCAAGTAATTTTGATTGTCTCAGTGGCCCCTTCTGAAAACCCAATCCATGTATATTTATTCCTTGATCTATTTGAACTGGTGCTGCTATACCTTGTTCTTGTTCTCCTAATCTTTTTTCTTTCCTAAAACCTTGTCTAGCCCTAGTAGTGGGCACATTAGGATTGATGTTATTTGTTAATGTCAAACCTAATTGATCTAGGACATCTCGTCCCCATAAATTTATAGGAAGATGATCCAATACATAGGTCTGTATAGTTCCTTCACATCCTTCAGGATCCTTCCAATCTAATACCACTGCACTTCTATGGGGATTAGTCGCCACTCCTAGGCCTCGAAGCGTTTGATTGGCTTGTTGTAATGGCCAATGTTTTGGCCATTCTTGACGAGATATGATGCTAAGTTCAGCACCTGTGTCCAGTAGCCCATTAAATTCATGTCCTGGGCGAGAATCTAAATTTAAAGACAGCATAGCCCAATCTACACCTGTGGAGCCTAATCCCCTGGAACCTCTTTCTACAGTACGACTGGAAAATTTATCATGCAGGCTGGGTATTATTAATAACTGTGCTATTCTATCTCCTGGTGAAATTACTGATATACCTCTTGGATAACTAGCTATAATTTTTATTTCACCTACATAATCGGGATCAATTACCCCAGGACTTATCATAAGTCCTTTTAGTGTAGAAGAACTGTGTCCCAATAATAAGCCTACTGTTCCTTGGGGAAGAGGTCCTTTTACTCCTGTGGGAATGATTTGAACTCCCATCTCTGGAGTTAGTACTGCTCTGGCAGAGGCGCAGTTGTCCAACCCTGTGCTCCCTCTGGTTTGTCTGATGAGGGATTTAATGGATAATGTGTCCTGGGCACTACCCTGATGGTGTTGCTGGGTTCCTCCATTGCTCCATATATTTGTGGTTGTGGGCCCCGGAGCATTGGGCCCCCCAGTCCGTTTTTTGGCAATGGAGCCTGATGCCTTTCTCCACGATATCATGGGTAAACACCTGGTCCTTGTCCATTCTTTGATAACGGAATACCCTCTATGGTGGTTTGAGAAAGGCATTCATTAGCCCAATGTCTCCTTCCATGGCATCGTGGGCAAATACCCGGTATTCTATTCCTTTGATACCTAGTTTTGTTAAACCCTTTTCCTATGGGGCAATTCCTTTTAAAATGTCCTGTTTGTTCACAATTGTAGCATGTTTTTGGCCTGGCATCTAAAGCCTGTTGTACTGCAGCTGCCAAGACTTGCCCTTGTTCATTAATGTCTCTACATAATTTAATATATGTGTTTAAATCTTCATGTTTCCAAGGTCTAATAACCTCTCTGCAGCAACGATTTGCTTGGTCATAAGCCAGTTGTTTTATTAATGGCATTGCTTGTTCTGTATCCCCAAAAACTCTGGCAGCTGTTTGAATAAGCCTATGTACAAATTCAGCGTAAGGTTCATTAGCTCTCTGTATTACCTTAGATAACTGACCTTGTAAATCTCCATGTCCTTGTAAAGTCTTCCATGCCCTAACTGCGTCTGCAGCAATTTGTGCATATATAGCAGGATCATATTCAATTTGTTGCCCTTGACCCTCATAAGGTCCTTTTCCTAACAACATATCTAGATTTATTTGAGTGTAACCGGCTGCTTCACTTCACCTAGTTGTCTCTGTGCAAAATTCCTCATTGGCAACCTTCCATAACAAATATTGTCCTCCATTTAGCACAGATTTACACATGTTAGCCCAATCTGCTGGCGTCATGTCCAAGTTGGTATTGGATTCAACCATGCTTACAGTGAAGGGTGCTTGTGGACCATAGGTTGTTACAGCCTCCTTTAATTGCTTCACTGTTTTGAAATCTAAAGCATGGTGAATTCGTTGCCCTCCTGCCTGCTCAAGTACAGGGCATGCTAATCTTTGAGGTCCTGCCTCAGGATTCAATCTATCAACTACGGGGGTTGAGGGCCACTCAGCTGTCTCCATAGGTGGAGCTGTTCGTTGAATTATGCCCTCTGGTGATAGAACGGAGTTAGTAGCAGCCTCCTGTTGTAGTTTCCCCCCTGATAGCTGTTTCTCCTCTAAGCTTTTTTCCTTTAAATTTTCTTCCTCTATCTGACTAGCTGGAGAGACCTTCTCTTTTGCTTGATCTAACATGTTTTCTACCATAGTCTGGACCTCTAACAATTTACTTAACACTCTTTCAGTTTGTTTTTCACTAATTTCTAATCTACTATAAAGATAACACAACCCAACAAGATAACACAAAACAAAACCGAAACAGAATGAAACAAAAACGGAATAAAAAATCGTTGTATCAATTTTCTCTTCCTTAGGGCCCAACAACTTGAAACCTTGAGCCAACCATTTTTCCCAGTTTGCCTGAGAAAGTTTTAGGGATAGGCAGCTTGAAACAAAAACAAAATAAATGAAAACAAGAACACATTGTTTTTTGAAATGGTCACCCATTCTCTCGCCTTCCCTCAGGGGCGAGCAATTTCACTTACCTCCAAGCTTCAGGCGTTCCCCGTACAGGCCACCAAATGCCGCAGTCTGGCTGGGCACAAAATAACTGAGCCACCACAAAGCCTTGTAGATTCAAACAGCAACTCTTTATTCCCGAACTCTCACAAGCAGTCTCTGCACACTTCCCGTGAACACCCTGCCTCCACTCGGCTCCGCGCACCAATTCTCTCAGAACCCCCGCAAGAACTCAATGGGAACTCCAAAGGAGCAGGCGCCTGAGGCAGCAGAATACGCCCTAATCCAAGCAGGATCCACCCTTAATCTGGAGCCGCCCTTTTCCCAGCAGGATCCACCCTAAACCCGGAGCCACCCTAATCCCTGAGCAGGGTCACCTTTCAACCCAAAATGCCATGCGTCATTCCTACTTGGCTATGGCTCTCAGCAAGGACATACATGATGCTCTGTCCCATGAGCTGATGTCGGATGACAGCCACTACCCATTCTTCAGTATCTTACATCACCACTTTCCATGCACATTATCTGCTTTACTGTGCTAGGTACAAAGTTAGGATTGCTATACCTGTGCCACCTCGAGAGTACTTTGTAAAGATGTGTCAAATACAGGGGGGGTGAACTCCTTTGCCCAATCTGAGAGCCCTCAGAAAGACCCTTACCTCACATGCCTCATTGTACTCAGGTACTACAGATTTCACACTGACTGTTAGAAATCAATTACGTCCATGGGCTGAACACTCCTCTTTCTTTTCAAATGCCATTTAACATATAACTTGTTTTAGGAGGTATAAAGTCATTAACACCTTACTTGGAAATAGTTTCAAAAAATTAAAGAAACTGAGAAAATGTGAATGCTTAAGTCCTGAGGGATGGGGAAGTCCCCTGAAAAGGGCTGAGGAGGAGCAAGGAGAAGTATGTCAAGGTCAACTATTTTGTGATTTGCCAGGCATAGGCCTTAGGTTTAAAACCATGACTTTATATAAGTAATATATATGTTTATTGGTGCTATTTCAACATAGTTTATATATTTACTTAACATGATGAATAAAACTTTAAACATTTTTATGTCCCTTAATTTTTAATTCCTTCCCCACCAAGAATTTATTGACTGTTATTGTAAATCCTTTATATTTGAGAAGACTAATGTATTAGTTAGGTTTATCCAGAGAAACAGCTGTGTGTGTATATATGTTTGGCAAGAAAGATTTATGTTAGGGATTGCCTCACAGTTATAGAGGCTGGCAAATCCAAAACATACAGGGCAAGCCATCAGGCTGAGATCCAGGAGGAGCTGATATTGCAGTTCATGTCTAAAGGCCATCTGCTGCAGAATTCCTTCCTGTTTAGGGGTGTGTGTGTGTGTGTGTGTGTGTGAGAGAGAGAGAGAGAGAGAGAGAGAGAGAGAGAGAATCTTTATACTACTAAGGTTTGCAACTGAATGGATGAGACTCACCTACATTATTGAGGGTAATAAGCTTTATTCAAACTGAGTGCAGTGGTACACACCTATAATCCTAACCACTAGGGAAGCTGAGGCAAGGGGATTGTGAGTTCAAAGCTAGCCCCAGAAAAAGCAAGGTGCTAAACAACACAGGAGACCCTGTCTGTAAGTAAAATACAAAATGGGGCAGGGGATGTGGCTCAGTGGTCAAGTGCTCCTGAGTTGAATCCTTGGTACAGAAAAAAAAAAAGCTTTATTCAAAGTTTGCTGATTAATATGTTAATGTCATCTACAAAAAGCACTCTCAGATGTATCCAGAATGTTTGATCTAACATCAGGGCACCCTAGCCCCACCAAGTTTATACATGAAATTAACCATTACAACAAATTTCCTAAGTTCTCCCTAAATTCTCAAATTTAACATAATGCAAACATAGAAAAGCTGAAGGCTTGCCTGAGTTCACAATGCTGGTAATGGCCAAGCTTATTTATTACCTAAGTGAAACGATGCTACTCACTATAAATTCAGAACGACTTGTATCTCGCTTTGTTAAATTAGTGATTTTCAATTTCTTTGGTCACAAGTCTTCCTTACACTAAAATCATTGAGGACTGTGAAGAACTTTTGGTTATATAGGTTAAATTGTATTATTTATCACACTTGACAATAATACTGATAAACTTTTAAATATTACCCATACATATAAAAATAATAAACTCAGAAAATATCAGCATAAACATTTTTATTTCCCCAAATCAAAAGAAAAAATTCTGAGAAGAGTGGCACTATTTTACATTTTTAGAAATCTGACTCAATGGAAGGCAACTGAATTCTCATTTCTGTTTCTGAATCGAATTTGTTACTATTCATTGTTTTGTTTGAAAACAATCGGGCTTTGCACAGGTATGTTGTTAAACAAGGAAAAATATTTTATTAGCCTCTTGGGATACCAGAATATTCTCTTGCTAGACTGTGCACTGCCAAATAACCATTGTTCTTCTGCCAATATTTCTTTTAAGTCAAAATAATGTTCCAAGAAAAGGTGGCTAGTTTCGCTCACAAGGCAACAAACAATCGCATCGAGTCTGCAGAGCATGCTTGAAGAACCTCTGTGCAGTCCTGGCACAAAGGAAGAAACAGTGGAGAATGCGGCCAGAGCATGGTACCCAGCACACCCTCATATAGCATTAAATGGAGTGGAAGTTTAAAAGGCTAGTCATGCTGTGGGTGATCAGTACATGCCCCCTCCTCCTTGACTTCATATCCCTCAGTGCTCTTTGACTCCTCCTGACCTGTTAAGTTTCCACAAACTGCTTTGCCAAGATTCCAAGACCTTCTCACCAGGAACCGGATTTTGAACTTGGCCACCTGGTGTTAAGGGCTTCTTCAAAAAGAAGGTAGATTGGAGCTTATCCAGCTTCTGACCCCTGAGGTGTCCTTCCTTATGACAGTGTCACTTGGATTCTCATGGGCTCTGTGATATTTGAGCCTAGTGTGCAACAATTTTTTGGTTTTAGAGATTTTGTTTTAATTTTTTGGTTGTGGATGGACACAATACCTTTATTTTATTTATTTATTTTTATGTGGTGCTGAGGATCAAACCCAGTGCCTCAAACATGCTAGGCAAGCGCTCTACAACTGAGCCACAACTGCAGCCTGTAGAGGTATTTTTAAAAAGAATTTGTGACCCAGAAATGGAAAGACATAATAGTTCTAAATGTGGCCAGTTCTCATCTTTAAATCTTCAAATAGCTAAACAAAGCAAAACAAAACAAGCAAACATATAAAACAACAACAACAAAGAATCCTGCACAGTAAATAGCATCTTTGGTGATATGGGAAAAAAAATTTTGCCTTTCAGTAGAAAACACATATTTTCTGTGATGTATCCTTCCAAGGTATTGGATTATAGTCCTGTTCATTGTCTTTGTAAGTTATAGGTAAATGATAGATACACAAATTTTATCCTGTCAGCTAGTATTTTAATTGGCTTCCTCCTCCTCTGGAAAATCAATTTTATTTCTATTTGTAATAATTCTGTGATATAATAAATGTTCCTTATTGTTTAGACTGCTTCTTCTGTTACTTGCAGCCAAAAGCTGCCTAACATATCCCCTGTGAATGGGGTCATTAATACTTTTCTGACTATTTCATGGGACTGTTCAAAAGCTCTTTGAAAGGTATTTGATGTATAATAAGTGTCAGGTATGATACATTAGTTTACTGAATGCTTAAATATCCACCTCTTTGTGTCCAAAAATTAGAAAAGAAATTAGTCCATACTTATTCGTTCAAGGCTTTAACATGGCTGCAGTTTCTGTTTATGATGCTAATCTACAAAACCTGGGCTCACTCACCTACTTGTATTTAACTGACTATTGGAATTCAAAGAAAAAGTGTCAAGTAGAAAGGCCTTTATTGAATGGAATATTAAAAACACAGTGATCAATACTGCAAGATTTATTTATTTATTTTTTTAAAAGAGAGAGTTAAAGAGTGAGAGAGAGAGAGAGAGAGAATTTTTCGATATTTATTTTCTAGTTTTTGGCAGACACAACATCTTTATTTGTTTGTGGTGCTGAGGATCGAACCTGGGCCGCACGCATGCCAGGCGAGTGCGCCACCGCTTGAGCCACATCCCAGCCCCATTACTGCAAGATTTAATTTACCATGGTATTACATTACTGGCATGTCTCATGTTTGATTATTTGTCTCAGTACTGCAAGTGGTTGAGTTTGTAGCTCACTGGAGAATTGAGTACTTTTTTTGTAGCCAAGTATCAGAGACACTTCTGTCATCTCTGAGTCCACAGACAAGTGACCATTTATTAAATCCCTTTTGAAGATGACAGTTACTGTAGAACCCTTCTCAAGTCCCCATCCCCAAATTTGGAGGCATTTGGAAATTAGAGCTTAAACCTTCTTATTTGTCTAAGTATATTACAAAACTTGGGTTTCCCTTTAGGGTGACAAAAATGTGTCCTTATTGTTTAGACTGCATTTTCTGTTACTTGCAGCCAAAAGCTGTCTAACACATCCCCTCTGAATGGGGTCATTAATACTTTAATTGTTGTTGTTGTACAAAATTTCAAATGTGGTAAACATCACTGAATTATACTTTTAAAATGGTTAAAATTATAAGTTTTATGTAATGTGCATTTTATCATAATAAAAATAACAACTAAAACAAACAAAACAAAATATTTTAACTTGCAGCTAGTTTGAGAACTTCTACATGAGAAATACAGAGTACATCTAGGAAATAATGAATTTCAAGACAAGAGTTGAGATATCCAAGCTTGATCTAAGGATGATCTTCCAGTTCATAGAGAAGGGTAGGTGGGTGACACACTATGTTCTCTGTCAGCAGATTGTCCTCTAGTCAAGCACTATGGGTAAGAACTCTAAATCTTCAATAAAACAGCATCTTCAGCCAGTTAAACTAACAGACTCCTTTGCTACTGGGATCCTAGTGTGCAAAGCTGCAAATCGTAACCTCCTCAGAAGAGTAGGCAGCCTGTAGCTTGTGTAGGTCACCCTGAAGGACCATGAAGATAGCCCTTTCCAAAACCCATTCCTGTCTCTGTCTGATCCTGTGCTGTGTCCTATCTCAGGTCTAGACAGGTATGCAGGGTGCATTTGGGGGAAGTTCCAGAGCATGATGGCCAGAGTTCACATTGGCCAAGTCATCAGTTCTGCATGCACCAAGCTGCAGAACAAGGGACATGTGTTTGAGGCCCTTCTCAAGGCCAAGTCTAAGTTCCTTGGCCACCAGAACATCTACATCCCAAATTGGTGGGCTTTACCAAGTTTAATACAGGTTAATTAGCAGACATGGTGGCTAAGATGGTTATTTTATCAAATATTCCCAGTCATGGTCCCCTGGGCCAGTGGTAGAGCCTGCACTCAAGAAGACTTTCTCTGTGTTGCCCCTTTCTCACTCAGTCCAACAATAAATCCTACTTCATGTCCAAAAAACTAAGAAATAATAATAAATAAAAGAATAAACACAAACTGGAAGAATACAATTCACAGTGACCCTGAAAGGCTTTGACGGATTCTTCCTCTTCAATTCCTATTGAAGTACAAAATGAAGAGGAAAGGCAGATACAACAACAACAACAAACAGAAAAACAACCAACAAAACTATCAGTATCAGAACAGAAGAATGGACTCCAATGAAGATCTAATCAAAGGAAGACTGGGCAGAGGGGTTCTGCTGGAATGATGGCAGATGGGAGAGAAAGAAATGAGTCTGGAGGACAGCTCTAAAGTCCTAACAACCTTATGATAGGTCATCCAGAGATTTAGAAAAGATGAAAATAAACAGTGGGATGCTTTTTAGACCTCTCAAGCAGCTTTTTAGAGACATCACTGAAGAAATGAGAGTCTTCTGTTCTAGAAGGGTCCTCCCAGAACCAAGCAGAAGAAGTGAAAAAATAAAAGCAGCGCTTGACACATTCTACTGAAAAGTCTGAGCTGTATGAATAAAGAGAAAGCCCTGAGACCTTACAATCAGAAAAAAGGGAGCAGATTACCTATATTGATCAGAACTACCAACAATATATTGTAAGGGAAAACAGAGCAGTTCTCTATCCAGCCAAGCAAAATCAAGAATGAGAGAAAAATATTTTCAGATAGATAAGGACTTTAAAAGTTGATCTCCACAGACTCTATATGAAAGAATAACTTAAGGTTGAAGTTACCAAAATAAACAATAAATCCAAGAAAGAGACAGTCATGAGACACAAGGAAAAATGAAAAGAAAACACCAATAAAACTTAAATTTAAGTCCAAACAGTTTTTGAAAATATGGATTAAAAGCTTAAGGCAATTTCTAAGAAATTATTCCTGAGAATATAAAGCCATTACATTAAAAATAAAAACTACTACTACAACCCATAGCAGCACTGTTCAGTAGAAATATAATGTAAGCTGTAAATATGAGTTATGTAAATAATTGTAAAAAGTTTTGAGGAGCTATATTAAAGAGAGCAAAATAAACAATTTGAATTAATTTTAATACTGTATTTTATTTAAACTAGTATGCCCCAAATCTTATCATTTCGAAATTCAATCAGTGTAAGAATTATTAACAATATATTTTATTTTGTGTTTGAAATCCAGCATATATTTCATATTTACAGCACATCTCAATGCAGACCAACCACATCTTCAGTGCTTCTGAAGAGCTTTATGTGTGTCTAGTACCATAATATTATATATCCTGGATCTAGTGTTAAGAATTCAGGTGATTTTAAGAAAACGAAGATGTAGGTAAGGAGTTAAAGTATGCCGAGAGTCTTATCTTATTCTCAGGACAGGTAGCAAAATAAAAATCCTGACAATGTTAAAAATTAATATTAACCAATATAAATATAATATGTAAGTTCTAAAGCATTAGAAAAAAAGCACAACCAATTTAATAAAAGAAAGTGAAAATAAAAAAAAATAAATCATGTCTGATAGTTGAAAAAGTCTAGTTCATATAAACTTTGAAATACTGTGCCATAGTTAAAAAGAGTGAGGTGTACCACATGCTAGGCATCTCTGTTGGTGCTCAGTGAGCTTTGCTCACTAGCATTCACGTCCTTGTGTAACACTTCCTCCTCAAGAGTAGGTTGGACCTGCCAATTGTCTTCTGATAAACAGAATATGAGAGAAGTGATAAGGTGTCACTTCCAAGATTAGGTAACAAAAAGACTCTGGTTTCCATCTTGGGTGCAATCTCTCTGGGATCATCACTTTTGGCAAAGCCAGCTGCCATATCCTGAGTCAAACCACCAACCTGTGTGTGGACCCATGTGGCAAAGTACAGAAGCCCTCCAACAAGCATATCCATGAGTTTGGAAGAAGACTCCCATCTCACTGTCATGGAGCCTTCAGAAGAGATCACAGCCTCAGACAAAAGTTTGGCTGCTACAGCATTAAGAGACATGGAGTCAGGGTGGCCCAAAGAAGTTGCATCTGAAACTCATCCACCCAATCATGCAGTAGTAATGCTTGTTGCTTTAAGCCCCTAAGGTTTGGAGTAATTTTTGACAGGAATAGATACTAATACAGTATATATGAACATTAAATAAAAAGCCAATCGCTGTTTAGTACATGTAGTAGGATCCTATATATACTGAAAATGTAGAAATAAAATTGGATGCAAGGTAGACAAGAAGGATTTATTACAATGTGATTATTTCTACCTTTCCTCAAACTTATTCTCCTTCCACACACTAAGGGTTTAGCTGCTCAGGCAGAGGATGGAAGCTGCAAGCATTAGCGAAAGGATGTGCTTGTCTACACAGTGAAGAGAGAAAAGAAGAAAGGAGAGAGGGCAGAGAAATACACACAAACTGGGGCAGAAAAAGAGTCTTGTGATCTCTCACATGAGACCTCTCGAGCAGTTTGAGAAGTGTAGCGTGTGGTGTGCATTGGGGGCCATTAAGGGTTTTCAAGAGATGGGTACAAGGACCAGAAATGCTTTCTAATTAATATTTCTTTGACTTTAACTTTATTCACAGACTGGCTCTGTGGAGAATTGAATTTTATTAGGATGATGTATGTGCACAGGTAAATATTTGCACAAGAAAACCTTGTAAGGAAGCAGTGAAGGACTGTCTAGTCTATGTTCTCCTGTATTTGCAAGTTCACTAGCAACCCTGTATTGATAAAAACCTGAAGGAACCATCACTCTAAAATCTCTGTGATGGGTCAATGGCACAGAACAGCATCAACAAATACTATATAATTCTTACTGATTGCTGTGACACAGGCAGGGGTGCATGCTTGTGGTGCCAGGGTTGACATGGACAATGTGAGAGAGAAGAAAATGGGGGGACCATGGGTAACAGAAAGGCCTTTGCTAGGGACTCATGAAACACATCCAATTCATGGAGGATATTGAGGGGTGCTGGAATGTCAGCTATTGTGTATTGTGGAAGAATCAAAGAGACTTGTTTCTTCAATGACTTGTGACCAGTTTAATCCAGGATTGCAAAGCCTGCAGAAATAAGAATGGCACTTTCATAGGGTTACTGACAACCCTAATGATCTCCTGACAATGATCCAAAGGCTAATAATAGACTATGTCAGTTCTAGGGGCAGAGAAACGGGAACTCTCAGGCACTGCTGATGAGAGTATAAATTGGCAAAAACAGAAGTACTTTGTAGTATTGGGCAGGTTGGCTTTTTAGTTCTCTGGAGGAAAGTAATTCTTCTTCCACACTTCCACTCCTACATTCCCTAAACATCTTAGCCACCCTTTGCCCATGAAGGTCTGAAAAACCCCAGACGCATTTAGTTTTCTCTGGTATAATAACAATTTGCTGAGTATCTCCCTTCTGCCTGGCACATGCTAGAAGCCATGGCATTCAATCATCCTACAGTAAATGTCCCTGCCCATCAGTTATTATGCTCTGGCAAAGGAAAGAAAACCCATCTAGTGATCAATCAGTGACAGTGTTGGGCATATTGCTGATGCTAGCTACTACTATCAAAATACAAAACTGCATAGTCCAGGAAAATTTTTTTTCATATGTGTGTGTGTGTGTGTGTGTGTGTGTATATATATATATATATATATATATATATATATATATATATATATAGAGAGAGAGAGAGAGAGAGAGAGAGAGAGAGAGTGTGTCAGGGTCTGACTATGTTGCCCAGATGGCTCTTAAACTCCTGAGCTCCAGTGATCCTTGCCGCAGTCTGGCTGGGCACAATCAGGAGCCACTTGTCAAAAGAAACTAACTTTATTTTTAGAACCACACACGCCAAACAAAACAGCCTCTCAGGAAAAACCCTCAGAGCCTCAACTGCCACCACCGGCTTTCCACAAGCCTCTCTCCCCCACAAGCTTCTCTCCACCTCCCACAATCCTCCTGCTCTTGAGGCCGATTGGCTGGGTCACGTGGGCGGAGCCAAAAAAGTCCCCCAATGAGCAGCTCCGTGGTCTGAAAGGGCAGGGAAACAGCCCAATGAGCATCACCGCAGAGGAGCCAATCAGCTAGATGTTGCTGGGCCGCTGTGAGCCAATCATCAGCCGGCAGCTGGAAGTTTGCTGGGGCCCCTTCGGCTGTGGCTCTCAACAATCCTTCTGCCTCAGGCTCCTCAATAGCTGGACTACAGGTTACACCACTGCACCCATCTTATCCATTTGTCCTTTAAAAAATATGTTCATCGTGCACTTACTATATGCCTAGCTCTGCCTAGGTTCTAGGGATAAAAAGGTCAGCGAAAATCCCGTCACTCAAATATCTTCAAATAGGTACATGATATAGATTAAGCAGCCATACAAATTAATATAAAAATTAAAATACTGATATAGTGAGAAAGGAAAACAGTGCTTATGAGGCTTTAGAACTTACTAGTACATGGGATTCAAATCTAATTTGATTCCACTTGCAGCTCCTCTTACCAACCACACTTTGCCTCCTGCAAAGTAGCCAGAATCATAACCTAAAGATGCTATTGACAATCTTCCCTCTAAAATTCCCTTTTCTTCTTTGAAGTTGTAGCAGAGGTCTCTCTTCGCGCATCACTTTTCTCATTGCTGTGCTATAGCAGCATGACGTGAGCCTCAGATTCAGAGATCCCTGTTCAAATCTGCTTTATTACTTTCTATCTCTGACAAAGCCATTAGACCTCTTTTGGTTCTCGGCATCCTCACCTGTAAGACAGGAATTACATATAGCACACGTCAAGAATGTGGAACATAATATACATGCAATAAACAGCTATACTAGTTGCAGCTGAGACTGTTGTTGCCTGTAAATATGGAATCCTTATCCCAGGAAAATAAGGTAGTCTGTCCAGAATTAGATCCATATTTGATGTTTAAGTTAGAATTTCATATCTGATGTCCATGAATTTTTTTCTTGAGATAAGAAAAAAGCAATGAAAAACATATATGTATGAAAGGGAAGGACAAGACCTTTGGTGCTTGTTTATAGAGCCATTGTTTTCTGCTAAAGAAATCCATTTGAGACGCTTCCAGCTCAAGCACTTTAGCTGTATGTTTTGGCAGCAGTCGAGGGAGTGGTGTCGGGGCTCTTAAACGTCCTGTGTTTCTGGAAAGCTGGAGTCAGGGTTTTTGTTCCTGGAAGAGTGACGTTAGATTGTCCATTTCCATCCAGTAAGTCTATTATCCACTGATTGCAATGCATCTCAACCCTCTGGAGATATTTGAGCATCACTTCTACTACATTCTTGGCTCCTGGCTACTGCTTTTTCGACACCTCAGCTTTATCCAGATAGCAAGTTGCTGCAAATAAATCTACATAATTCTGATCAGTTCTTTGTAAGGAGGTTATGGTATTGCAAGTGGCTCATCTAACAAAATGGTCAGGGGAATCCTAGACCCCTCAAGCTAGATAAAAATGATAGTGTTTATACAAGGTCCAAATTCTGCTAGTTGCTCCCTGGCTGTGCAAGTTACACTGCTGACCAACCTCTCTAAATTTCAGCCTTTTTAATCTTGGTTTGCTGTGCCTGACATTGTTTTAGGTGTTAATACTGTAGCATAGGTATTATTTCCCCCATTTTCATATGGAAAGAGTGAATGCAATTCAGAGTTTAAGCTCAAGGCCAATATATTTGTTTAAACTAGTGTTTAAACTAGGGTTTCTCAACTTCAGGATTGTTGACATTTTGCACCAGATAATTGTCTGCAGAGAGGGGTTACCCTGTTTATTGTTTAGCAATAGTCCAAGTAGATGCCAGTAGCATCTCTTTTTTTTTTTTTTTTTTTTTTTTTTTTTTTTAGAAGGGAATGAGTAATTTTATTTTATTTTATTTTTTTAATTTTTTTTTATTGGTTGTTCAAAACATTATAAAGCTCTTCACATATCATATTTCATACATTAGATTCAAGTTGGTTATGAACTCCCAATTTTACCCCAAATACAGATTGCAGAATCACATCGGTTACACATCCACATTTTTACATAATGCCCTATTAGTAACTGTTGTATTCTGCTACCTTTCCTATCCTCTACTATCCCCCCTCCCCTCCCCTCCCATCTTCTCTCTCTACTCCATCCACTGTAATTCATATCTCTCCTTGTTTATTTTCCCATTCCCCTCACAACCTCTTATATGTAATTTTGTATAACAATGAGGGTCTCCCTCCATTACCATGCAATTTCCCTTTTCTCTCCCTTTCCATCCCACCTCATGTATCTGTTTAATGTTAATCTTTTCTTCCTGCTCTTCCTCCCTGCTCTGTTCTTAGTTGCTCTCATTATATCAAAGAAGACATTTGGTATTTGTTTTTTAGGGATTGGCTAGCTTCACTAAGCATAATCTGCTCTAGTGCCATCCATTTCCCTGCAAATTCTATGATTTTGTCATTTTTTAGTGCTGCGTAATACTCCATGGTGTATAAATGCCACATTTTTTTTATCCATTCATCTATTGAAGGGCATCTGGGTTGGTTCCACAGTCTAGCAATTGTGAATTGTGCTGCTATGAACATCGATGTAGCAGTATCCCTGTAGTATGCTCTTTTAAGGTCTTCAGGGAAAAGTCCAAGAAGGGCAATAGCTGGGTCAAATGGTGGTTCCATTCCCAGCTTTCCCAGGAGTCTCCATACTGTTTTCCAGATTGGCCGCACCAGTTTGCAGTCCCACCAGCAATGTACAAGAGTACCCTTTTCCCCACATCCTCTCCAGCACTTGTTGTTGTTTGTCTTCATAATGGCTGCCAATCTTACTGGAGTGAGATGGTATCTTAGGGTGGTTTTGATTTGCATTTCTCTGACTGCTAGAGATGGTGAGCATTTTTTCATGTACTTGTTGATTGATTGTATGTCCTCCTCTGAGAAGTGTCTGTTCAGGTCTTTGGCCCATTTGTTGATTGGGTTATTTGTTTTCTTATTGTTTAATTTTTTGAGTTCTTTGTATACTCTGGATATTAGGGCTCTATCTGAAGTGTGAGGAGTAAAAATTTGTTCCCATGATGTAGGCTCCCTATTTACCTCTTTTATTGTTTCTCTTGCTGAGAGAAAACTTTTCAGTTTAAGTAAGTCCCATTTGTTGATTTTTGTTATCAACTTTTGTGCTATGGGTGTCCTATTAAGGAATTTGGAGCCCGACCCTACAATATGTAGATCGGAGCCAACTTTTTCTTCTATCAGACGCAGAGTCTCTGATTTGATATCTAGCTCCTTGATCCACTTTGAGTTAACTTTTGTGCATGGCGAGAGGAGGGGATTCAGTTTCATTTTGTTGCATATGGATTTCCAGTTTTCCCAGCACCATTTGTTGAAGATGCTATCCTCCCTCCATTGCATGCTTTTAGCTCCTTTATCAAATATAAGATAGTTGTAGCTTTGTGGATTAGTCTCTGTGTCCTCTATTCTGTACCATTGGTCCACCCTCCTGTTTTGGTACCAGTACCATGCTGTTTTTGTTACTATTGCTCTGTAATATAGTTTTAAGTCTGGTATCGCTATACCGCCTGATTCACACTTCCTGCTTAGAATTGCTTTTGCTATTCTGGGTCTTTTATTTTTCCATATGAATTTCATGATTGCTTTATCCATTTCTACAAGAAATGCCGTTGGGATTTTGATTGGCATTGCATTAAACCTATAGAGAACTTTTGGTAATATCGCCATTTTGATGATGTTAGTTCTGCCTATCCATGAACAGGGTATATTTTTCCATCTTCTAAGATCTTCTTCTACTTCTCTTTTTAGGGTTTTGTAGTTTTCATTATATAAATCTTTCACCTCTCTTGTTAGGTTGATTCCCAAGTATTTTATTTTTTTTGAGGATATTGTGAATGGAGTGTTTTTCCTCATTTCCGTTTCAGAAGTTGTGTCGCTGATATACAGAAATGCCTTTGATTTATGCGTGTTGATTTTATATCCTGCCACTTTGCTGAATTCATTTATTAGTTCTAGTAGTTTTTTTGTAGACCCTTTTGGGTCTTCTAGGTATAGAATCATGTCATCTGCAAATAGTGATAATTTAAGTTCTTCCTTTCCTATTTTTATGCCTTTAATTTCTTTCGTCTGTCTAATTGCTCTGGCCAGTGTTTCGAGAACTATATTGAATAGAAGTGGTGATAGAGGGCATCCCTGTCTTGTTCCAGATTTTAGGGGGAATGCCTTCAATTTTTCTCCATTGAGAATGATGCTAGCCTGAGGCTTAGCATAGATAGCTTTTACAATGTCGAGGTAAGTTCCTGTTATCCCTAGTTTTTCTAATGTTTTGAACATAAAGGGATGCTGTACTTTGTCGAATGCTTTTTCTGCGTCTATTGAGATGATCATATGGTTCTTATTTTTAAGTCTATTGATGTGGTGAATAACATTTATTGATTTCCGTATATTGAACCATCCTTGCATCCCAGGGATGAATCCTACTTGATCATGGTGCACAATTTTTTTGATGTGCCTTTGTATCCGGTTCGCCAGAATTTTATTGAGGATTTTTGCATCTATGTTCATCAGAGATATTGGTCTGTAGTTTTCTTTCTTTGAGGTGTCTTTGTCTGGTTTCGGAATCAGGGTGATGTTGGCCTCATAGAATGAATTTGGCAGAGCTCCTTCTTTTTCTATTTCCTGAAATAACTTGAAAAGTATTGGTATTAATTCTTCCTTAAAGGTTTTGTAAAACTCCGCTGTATACCCATCTGGTCCTGGGCTTTTCTTGGTTGGAAGTCTTTTGATTGCTTCTTCTATTTCATCTATTGTTATTGGTCTGTTTAAGTTGTGAGTATCCTCCTGACTCAGTCTGGGCAAATCATATGACTTAAGGAATTTATCAATGTCTTCACTATCTTCTATTTTATTGGAATATAGGTTTTCAAAATAATTTCTAATTGTCTTCTGTATTTCTGTAGTGTCTGTTGTGATATTGCCTTTTTCATCCCGTATGTTAGTGATTTGAGTTCTCTCTCTTCTTCTCTTCGTTAGCATGGCTAAGGGTCTGTCGATCTTATTTATTTTTTCAAAGAACCAACTTTTAGTTTTGTTAATTTTTTCAATAGTTTCTTTTGTTTCAATTTCATTGATTTCCGCTCTGATTTTAATTATTTCTTGCCTTCTGCTACATTTGCTGTTGTTTTGCTCTTCCTTTTCTAGGGCTTTGAGATGAAGTGTGAGCTCATTTATTTGTTGGTTTTTCCTTTTTTTGAGGAATGACCTCCAAGCGATGAATTTCCCTCTTAAAACTGCTTTCATTGTGTCCCATAGATTCCGATATGTTGTGTCTGTATTTTCATTTATCTCTAAGAATTTTTTGATTTCTTCCTTTATGTCTTCTGTAACCCATTGATCATTCAGTAACATATTGTTCATTTTCCATGTGATGTAGGATTTTTCCTTCCTTCTTTTATCATTGATTTCCAGTTTCATTCCATTATGATCAGATAAAATGCATGGTATTATCTCCACCCCTGTATATTTACTGAGGGTTGCCCTATGGCATAATATATGGTCTATTTTTGAGGAGGATCCATGTGCTGCTGAGAAAAAAGTATATCCACTTGATGATGGTTGATATATTCTATATATGTCAGTTAAGTCTAGGTTGTTGATTGTGATATTGAGTTCTATAGTTTCTTTATTCAGCTTTTGTTTGGAGGATCTGTCCAATTGTGAGAGAGGTGTGTTGAAGTCACCCATAATTATTGTGTTGTGGTCTATTTGATTCTTGAACTTGAGGAGAATTTGTTTTATGAACGTCGCAGCACCATTATTTGGTGCATAAATATTGATAATTGTTATGTCTTGTTGGTAAATGGTTCCTTTTAACAGTATATAATGTCCTTCCTTATCCCTTTTGATTAATTTAGTCTTGAAGTCAATTTTATTCGATATGAGGATGGCCACCCCTGCTTGCTTACGAGGACCGTGTGCATGGTATATTTTTTCCCAACCTTTCACCTTCAGCCTGTGTATGTCTTTTCCAATCAGATGTGTCTCCTGGAGGCAGCATATTGTTGGATTTGTTTTTTTAATCCATGTTACCAGCCTATGTCGCTTTATTGGAGAGTTTAAGCCATTAATGTTTAGAGTTACTATTGATATATGGTTTGTACTTCCAGCCATGTTTGATTATTTATCTTCTTTTTTTTTTTTTTTAATTTAGTTTGTTTCTCCATGGTTAGCTTTCCCCCCACCCTCTGTCTTTATAGAGGCACTTCCCACTGATGGTTTTGGTTTTTGTTTTTCATTTCTTCCTCGTGTAGTGTTTTGCTCAAGATGCTTTGCAATGCTGGTTTTCTGGCTGCAAATTCTTTTAGCTTTTGTTTATCATGAAAGATTTTTATTTCGTTATCGTACCTGAAGCTTAATTTTGCTGGATACAGAATTCTTGGTTGGCATCCATTGTCTTTCAGTGTTTGAAATACGTTGTTCCAGGATCTTCTCGCTTTCAGCGTCTGTGATGAAAAATCCGTTGTTAACCTTATTGGTTTACCCCTGAATGTAATCTGCCTCCTTTCTCTTGTAGCTTTTAGTATTTTCTCTTTGTTCTGTATATTGGATATCTTCATAACAATGTGTCTTGGCGTTGGTCTACTGTGATTTTGTGTGCTCGGTGTCCTGTATGCATCTACAATTTGTATATCCGTTTCCTTTTTTATTTCTGGAAAGTTTTCTGTAATTATTTCTTTCAGCAGGTTACTCATTCCCTTGGTTTGAATCTCTGTACCTTCTTCTATCCCAATGACTCGTAGGTTTGGTTTCTTTATGTTATCCCATATCTCTTGGATGTTTTTCTCGTGGTTTTTAACCAGCCTTTCTGAGTTGGCTAGGCTCTTTTCAAGATGATATATTTTGTCTTCATTATCTGATGTTCTGGCTTCTACTTGCTCCACTATGTTAGTGATACTCTCAATTGAGTTTTTAATTTGGTTTATCGTTTCCTTCATTTCTAGAATTATTGTTTGGTTTTTTTTAATAATCTCAATCTCCTGATAAAGATGCTTAACTTCTTCTTTTATCTGTCTATGTAATTCATTTTCAAAGTGTTCTTTCACTGTTTGGATTTGCTGTCTCGTATCTTCTTTAAGGTTCCATTCCATCTGTCTAAGGTATTCCTTGAGTTCTTTATATGACCATTTTTCTGCTGACTCTAGGTCCTCCTGAATATTTAGGCTGTCCTTCATTGTTTGTACTCCTTTTCTTCCTTGCTTTTTTATGCTGCTCATGTTACTTCTTGTTCTGTTTGACTGCTGAGTTACTGTTTACTCTTATAGATTTATTTGATGCTTGAGAGGAAAGATATTAGAAGGGAAGGGAAGAAGTCACTAAAGAGAATGAGAGTAGGCAGGTAGAATTCAAGGAAGGGGGAATAAGAAGATTGAAAAGAAATGAAAAGACAAAAGAAACAAGAATAATAAAGATTAGATAATAAAGAAAGAAAGAAAAGACGGAAAAAAAAATTTTAACAAAAATAATAGTGATAATAAAAAATGAAAATTAAAATTAAAAAAAAATAATAATAAAATAAAAAAAATTAAAAAAAAATAGAAACATTGAAAAAAAATTAAAGAACAACAAATAAAAATTGAAAATGAAAGAAAAAGAAGAAAGAAAAAAAAAAGAAAAAGAAAAGAAAAAAAAATGATAATAATAATAATAATAAATGCAGTCCTAGAGTTCTATTAACTTCTCTTCCAGTAGGTGGAGCTGTGCCCACTGGGCCAAGCTTCTCCTCTCAATAGGTGGGAACCATTCACTGTGCAGCAGCTCTTTCTCCTAGACTGGGCGGGTCTCCAATCCTGAGTGTCTAGGGCCTTGTCTTGTGTTTCCTCAAGCCAGGCCGTGCTCACCTGTGGCGCTCACCACAATACTGCCTACATGCCAGGTCTGCTGCTCCTGGGAGCCCTATTTTCATGAACACCTGGGCTCACTCTCCCTGTTTGCCTCCCTCAGACCCTAAGTTTGTAGAGCTTGGGGCTGAGATCCCCCAGCGAATTTGCTTGCCCTCCTGTAGCCACGCCCCCAGTAGCTGGTGCAAGAGACCTCAGTTGTCAGCACTGGTGGGAGCGGTAGCCGGGAGTTCCGCGCCGCGAGTCCTGCACCACTCCTGGTTCCCTCGGTCTGGTTATTGCGTTCACAGGAGAGCTGGGAGTGGCCCTTAAGGTTTCCCCGCTGTGTGGAGAGAGATGGCTAGGGGATTACACACCTGTCGCGCTGGTTTCACTGCAGTTATCTCCTCCGCCCATGACGCCATTTCTCTGCCATGGTGATATCCCATGCAAATGGTGACCGTTTGTTCCCTTTGCCGTATGACCAATGCAACGGGTGGGTCCTGACTGTCTCTCCCAATCCCCGTTTCAGTCCTGTGGCCACTGCCTATGAAGGCTCGGTTGGCTTTTACCTCTGTAAGTTCCTAGGGGCCGGCCAATTATTTCAGCGG
This sequence comes from Marmota monax, assembly GCF_021218885.2. Lineage (NCBI taxonomy): Eukaryota > Metazoa > Chordata > Mammalia > Rodentia > Sciuridae > Marmota > Marmota monax. The sequence continues at coordinate 10,607,265 of NW_026693933.1, read as the reverse complement.
GATCGTTAGTGCTGAGTCACACGAAGCAGGCGAACCGGAGCTTAATTGCCTCCGATTCGGGCTCTGTGTGTGTGTTCTGAGGGGCCCAGCCTGTACACCCCAGATCCACGTCAGCTCAGCATTGCCTAGTGATCCTGAGCAAACAGCATTTAGACAGTTTACGGCTCCCTATGCCCTCACAGTTGAAGATGTCAGAGACTTGATCTCTCTGCGCCTGCCACCATGTTACATCTCCTCAGTAATATTCATGTTGCCCTTACAGCTTCCTGGTATAAGCAAGTTCTTGGGATTATACAAACTGCTGCTTCTGTTTCCAGTCCAGATTTCTAGAAATGAAACTCTGGGCCGCTCTGACGAGCGTCCGCGCTTGTCTGCGACCGTAGCAGAGCCGCCCTGGCAAGCGTCCGCGCTTGTCTGCGCCCGTAGCAGAGCCGCCCTGGCCTCCACAGCTCTTCAGCCTGGTGCCAGGCCCCAGGGGCCCAAGCGGCTGCCGCCGCGGCTCTCCGTCCCCCTCCTCCGGAGCACGGGTCCCCTGGCAGGGGGGTGCAGAACGACCCCAGAGCAGGCTCTGCCCGAAGGTGCAGCGGCGAACAGGCCACAGAGACGCTCGAGGCTGCAGTCCAGCCTTCGGAGGACAGGGCTCGGCACGCAGCCCAGCTGCAACCTCTAGGTGCGGCTGCCGGACAGTGTATACGGAGCCATCAAGACAGCAAGCAGAAAGCAAAAAAAAAAAAAAAAAAAAAAAAAAAAAAATCCCAGTAGCATCTCCACTGACAATCCCCCACTCCAGTTTTTTTATGCTTTTAAAAAATCTGTTCTAATTAATTATAAGTGACAGTAGAATGCATCTTAACACATCATACATAAATGGAGTATAACTTCTCATTCTTCTGGTTGTCCATGATGTAGAGTTACACAGGTCATGTAATCATATATGCGCATAGGGCAATAATGTCTGATTCATTCCACTATCATTCCTACCCTCATACTCCCTCCCCTTTCTTTACTCCCTTCTGTCTAATCAAAGTGCTTCTATTCTTCCCTAGCCCCCCTTATGTGAATTAGCATCTGCGTATCAGAGAAAACATTCAGACTTTAGTTCTTTGGGATTGGCTTATTTTGCTTAGCATGATGTTCTCCAGTTCCATCTATTTACCAGCAAATGCCATAATTTCATTCTTTATGGCTGAGTAGTATTCCATTGTGTATATATACCACAGTTTCTTTATCCATTCATCTGTTGAAGGCCACCTAGGTTTGGTTCTATAGTTTAGCTATTTGTGAATTGAGCTGCTATAAACATTGATGTGGCTGCATCATTGTAATATGCTGATTTTAAGTCTTTTGGGTATAAACCTAAGAGTGGGATAACTGAGTTAAATGATGGTTCTATTCCAAGTTTTCTGTGGAATCTCCATACTGCCTACCATAGTGGCTGAAACAATTTGCAGTCCCCCCGCCACCAGTTTTTAAACCAAAAATATCTTCAGACATTGGACCAGTGTTCCTGGGGATCAAAAATGGTCCTTTTCCTCAGGTGGAGAAACACTTTTTTTTTTCTTTTAATCTAGGTCTTTTGGGTTCCAAAGTTCATGGTCATTCCACTATATTGTGTTATCATTCATCTATACTATATGATCTCTCAATTTTCTAAAAGAAATTTAAGATCTGGGTTGTAGCTCAGTGGTAGAGTTCATGATTAGCATGCATAAGTCTCTGGGTTCAATTCCCAGTATCAAAAGATATTTTTTTTTCAAAAATAATGTATCATAGTTTATCTATGAGGTGTTCCCCCAAAAGCTCCTGTGTTATGCAGGAATGTTTGGAGGTGAAATGATTGGGTTGTGAGAACTGTAACCTAACCAGTCCACCTTAGTTGAGGGCATGATGTCCTGCCTCATCTTGGGCCCAGAGCAATGGAGTGGGCCAGCTATGGGCTGAACCTCTGAATCCTTGAGCCCCAACTAAACTTTTTTCCCTTAAGTTGTTCTTGCCAGGTATTTTGGTCACAGAGAGGCAAAGCTGACTAACACAAAATGTAAACAAGTTTTTTTTTCATGTTTTAAAATAGCAGTCATCTATTATTACCAGAAATCAATTAAACCTGTGAAGTCAATAAATATTGTCTTTGGTTATGTAGTTACCCTCTTTTGATCTTTCGGTCTTTCCGTGATCCTCACTTTGCTTTCTTTCTACTTACTCCCCTACAAGGTGTCCATTTTCCAAATCAGGGACAATACCTTCTGTGCCAATATGGCCAACATCCCTGCCATGTCACTGTGTTGTATGTTTGCCGACAATATGGAATCTCCATTTCTCCAATATGAACATTAAATACAAACGTGGTCTCTCCCCCAGCAGCAAAAGCAACAATGAACTTATTTTCTTGCTAATTATTAAAATATGAGAAAGTGCTTAAAAACATGACCCCTTTGATTTATATTTCATGATGATAGTGACAGTTACGGGGAGACAGGTAAATGAAAAGAGATGAGTATCAAAATAATATACACTGTTGAAGAGTAGGGCTCCTTTAAAAAACAGTGGATATTCTGTATTGACCTATATGGTAGCAAACAGACTAGTGAGCACTAGTGAGTTAGTCCTAGTGACATTGCACTGTAAATGAAAAATACACACTGCATTTCAAAGTTTTAGTATCAAAAATAAATAGTGGCTAATCAGGATATTTTATTTGACTACATGTTAGAGAGACAACTTTTTGATATATTATATAAAATGTTTAAATTTTTTTTAAACAAAAAACAGTGAATATATGGAGTCATTATTGTTTGGTTTGACCAAGCCAAGCTCTCACTGACATGTTGCATTTAATTTATTTTCCATTACTGCAGTGAAATACCTGAGGCTGGGTACTTCATAAAGTAAAGAAGTTTGGCTCACAGTTTTGAAGCCTGAGAGTCCAAATAGGTCTGTGGCAAAGACCTCCCTGGCTGCATCACATCATGACAAATGTGGAAGGACACGTGAGAGGGAGTGATAACATGTCAAGACTGGAAGCCAGAGAGTGAGACACAGGATTAACTGGGGTCCCATGAGAAGTGCAATAATCTCTTCCTTGGACAAATTCCCAGTGGCCTAAGGACCTCTTACAAGACTCCCAGTCTTAAAGCTCCCACTCCTCTTTACATTGCAACACTAGCAACTTAACTTCCAATACATGAACTCTTGCAGAACCACATCCAAATCATTTCTCGTGTCTTGGGCATACTTTGAGCAGCCCTAGGAAGTTTTCTACACCTGCTCCCTCAGGCTAAGTAAATATTTCCTATCAAAACATTTTCCTGAAAGAAGCCCTGTGAGTTCTGCCATGAATACACAGCCAAGACCATAAAGACATCCTTGAAAATACATGTGCTCAGCTGCTGTTGGCAAGGGAAGAATGAGTTTATTGATCAAGAGGGTTAATGTGTAGACAAGCGTTTTTCAAGTATAGAGAAGATATGCAGAAAAGAGTGGCCCACCTAAGACTCCCATCGTTAGAAAGTCTGGCTTGACTGGCATCTGGGAATGGAGATGTAGGGAGGGATTCCACAATTCCTTCAGTGCTCAGAGTGGTGTGAAGCATTTGTACAAAGGAGGTTTAGGCTGAGCGTTCGCTAGTCCCCCCACTGTCTACATTTGCAAACCAAATTTTAGGTTTTTCATTTTTGTTTTGTTTTCCAGACATGAACCCTCCAATCTGAATCAGTCATGGCAGCAATTTCATCTTGGCCCAAGATGGCCGTTAAGTATGAATGTTCATGTGACCAATTCTGACCAATAAAACACGATGATGACCAGGGTGGGGGCTTCTGGGAGAGCTGCCAAACTTATAGAAAGGATTCAAGAAAGGGGGTTGCTTTGTGCCTCTCGTATGATAGTTTTCTGGACATGTATCTTTGTAACTGTTTCATCTGTATCCAATTCAGACTGAGGAGGAGCTCTCACAGTGAACTGAGCAGAGCAGGAAGTCAGAATCTCAGTCTCTTGCTGACATGTTTGAGCCACCGAATAAACCAATGCTGAAGTCACTGGATCTCCAGACTTGGTGTGTGACATAGCATTGTCTCTTGTTTAAGTGGTTTTTTATTAAATTTCTCTTACTTACTGTCAAAGTATCCTAGCAGACAAGGAAAATGTGATTCTACTACCTGTCAAGTGAATTTAGATAGTAGTTTTGAGGAAAGTATACTTGTGCATATGTTCAACAAATAATTTATGGAATGTCTTTTATGTCAAGGAAAGACATCCAAGAAAAATAATAAAATAGAAAAAGAACTTATAATCCAGATGGGATATAAAATGAGTTTGCAAATAAATGAGTCATCTTAAATCATATGAGATACCACAATATAATGTTGCTGTAATATAAAAACATTTTTTATTACAAACATTACTCTGAGTTTAGGTTATTAAAGATATAAGTTATTCAAAAGCCCCCAGCAGAGAAATCATCATGTTTCACTGTCCAGAATTGGGGCACATGCCCATTCTCATTTATTTATTTATTTATTTAATTTGGGGGGGGGTACTGTACATTGAACCCAGGTGCACTGAACCACTGAGCCACATCCTCAGTGCTTTTTATTTTTTATTTTGAGACAGGGTCTGGCTAAGTTGCTTAGGGTCTCATTAAATTGCTGTGGTTAGCTTTTTGTTGTCATTCTTTTTAGTTATACATGACAGTAGAATGTATTTAGACATATCATACATACATGGAGTGTAACTTCCCATTTTTGTGGTGGTACATGGTATGGAGTTACAAAGGTTGCATATTCATATATGAACATAGGAATGTTATATCCAATTCATTCTACTGTCTTTCCCATCCCCCCCCCCAATTGCCCCTGTCCAATCTGGAGAACCTCTACTCCTCCCTCTCCCCCACCTATTGTGAGTCAGCATCCCTATATCAGAGAAAACATTCTGCCTTTGGTTTTTTTTGGGGGGGATTGGCTTATTTCACTTAGCATGATAGTCTCCAGTTCAATCCATTTATCAGCAAATGCCATAATTTCATTTTTCTTTAAGGCTGAGTAATATTCCATTGCATATATGTACATATTTTCTTTATCCGTTCATCTGTTTAAGAACACCTAGGTTGGTTCCATAGCTTAGCTATTATAAATTGAGCTGCTATAAACACTGATGTGGCTATGTCACTATAGTATGCTGATTTTAAGTCCTTTGGGAATATGCCAAGGAGTGAGATAACTGGGTCAAACGGTGGTTCCATTCCAAGTTTCCTGAGGAATCTCCATACTGCTTTCCAGAGTGGTTGCATCAATGTGCAGTCCCACCAGTAATGAATGAGTGTGCCTTTTTCCCCACATCCTAGTGAGGTTGGATTTGAACTTCCAATCCTCCTGCTTCAGCCTCCTGAATTGCTGGGATTACAGGTGTGTGCCACCACAGCCCACCCATTCATATATAGAACAGTTGATACAAAATGCCAATACCCGCCAAGACAGACTGAGCTTCCGGAAGCAACCAGGATGGAGCTTGTAAGATCCAGGTGTTTTGGGTCTGCTTCTCATCCTGAAAGGAGTATAGCTATCAGAGGTAGCTGGCCTCAATTCTTAAAGTAACACCTACTTATGGTTCAGGAGCACTCTAGGCATAAACTGGTAGACACAAATGGTCCAGTGCAGAGTGTTCCCAGAGCTAAGGCTCCTTCAGCATGTGGTCATGTTATGATTTCCTGTTTACTCTTAGTTGGAAAGTGGTTGCTCAGATACCATCCTAATTGAGGAAGAAGTGATTTAAGCTTATGAGATAAAGAAGCAAGTTTTCAGACTCTTATTAGCTCAGTGTATAATTATTATACACGTCCCTTAGAAATGTGGCTCTGTAATGTGGGAGAGGATGGGGGAGAGTGATAGGCTCCAACATCACTATAGCTACTTCCACTAGTGCAAAGCTTGAGGAAGCCAATTTTCAGACTTGTAGACATGCTGAATATTCTAACAGAATAAATCTGTCTTTGGGAAAATAGATGCTTCATTGTAACATGATTAAAATAGAGATCAGTTAGTTTTTTTTGGAGAAAGGAAGGCTTATTGAAAGGGGAATTATTTAAAAAAATAAATTTATATAAATATTTTCCTTTCCTTGGGAACCTGACTCAGCTGATCACATTATGACTTTCAATTCCTTTAATAATTATGAGGCAGCTACTATGAGCTATGAAGCAAAAATCTAGCAAGTTCAAGTTACTTGCCTAAGAAGAAAGAACTACTAAATGGAAAAGGTAGATTTAAATCCAGCTCTTTGTATTCAAAGTTCAGTTATTTCCATGATGATACAAGTTTAATTGATATCATACATGTTTTCAGGGTTTTTCACAGTCTTTACGATGATCATATTAATGAATTCATGATATTCTGTTCATAGTTATAGAACATCAATTAGGAAAGCATATACAATATCATATCAAAAATAGCATTCGTGTATGGTCCCTAATTACAACTGCATGAAAAAATGTTAGAAGGAAACTTGAATAATAAAAACAAAAAGATTTTTTCATAGTTAAGGTGATAAGCAGCTTCATTTCCTTGAATTTCTATTATTTTTGTTTTGCTGTTATTATTTTGTCATAAAGTTGTTTTTGCAAGAAATACTGATGTAAAGCAAACACTGGAATCAGACTTTCTTCCCCCATTTCATTGTACCTGCAACTTGTATTCATTTGAGAGGTAAAGAAAGGACTGTTGGTATTGGTATGCCTCATATTGAGTATATTGTCTTCACAGACAAGTTTATTTTCAGTTCCAAAAATTCTCTTCATTACTTTAACAGTCCGTAAAAGCCAAGCAAGACAGGTGCAGTTTCTTCCCCAAAGTGCTAATTTCCTCTGGGTGTGATATTCCCATTGCTGTGGATCAGTAGGGAATTGTAGGTCAGTAAGAAGTGTCAAGGAATACACACTTTTTTTTTTTAATGAAACCATAAGATATAAGTCCTATCAACTCTATGGAGAAATGAAGAGCTTAACACAAAGGTGAAACCCACTGAAAAAAAAAAAGCAAAATATGTATAACCAGGGAGGATTTCTAGTTTTCATTTTACATAGGAAAAGGTTGATAGGAACTGGGCTATAGCAGGGTAGAAGCAGCCAAACAAAGCTTACTTCTCAAGTGTCTTTTGATGTTTGGCAGAGTTGAAGTTTGCCTTCTAGGGAATAGGGAAAAATGTTGAAGTGCAAAAAAGACAAAAGTTAGTTAACTGTGGCCATGGTGACCATAAAGGAGATAGCACCTATCTGATGTAAAGTTATTATAAGATCATCTCTAGGACCTGGCCACTGAGTAGTCACGCCCACTGGGCCTGGCATGAGCACCCACCTCTAACTCCCCACCCCAGCTACCATCAAAGTTCATTCTTTGGGATTCTTTTATCTTTTCTTTCTTTTTTTCTTCAACCAATATATGAAGGCTCACTAGCTGCTAGATATTGAGATGGATATTGGAAGACTAAAAGCATATATAATCTTCCAACTTGTAATGCCTATAAATCCAGTTAGGAGACAGAAATTAATCAGAAAAATCACAAAAACAGAATATAACTCTGGTAGGTCTATTAAATTTTGCTCCCCCCCCCGCCCAAAAAAAAAAAAAAAAAAACCAAAACATTTCAACCAGGGCAATAATTTCGATAGGCCTGATCATGAAAGTCAAGGATGACTTCCCTAAGGAAGGGATGGCTGAATGAGACTTAGAAGATGAGCCAGCATCAACTGAATGAAGAGAAAGGAACAGCACATTCAGGGAAGGGAAAGGGAACAGCATGTGCTAGGGCCCTGGGTCAGGACAGAACAAAGTTCTAGAGGCAGGTGATGTGGAGAGGAAGGGTTACAAGGCACAAGCTGAAGCTGGTAGATGCCAGGGCTTGTAGAATCTTGAGAACCATGTCAATAGTCTTGTCTATATCTTATGAGCAATGAGAAACTGTGAAAGGTTTCATTATCAGATTCAGGTTTTTAAAAAAATCACTTGACTTCAGAGTACAGAATGGCTTATAGAAGGGCAAAAGTAATTCCTGGTCTTTTACAGTTTTCCAGGCAAGAAATGGTGGTTGGATCAGCATGGTAGCTCTTGTGGGTATGAGAGATGGGAACTTGGAGGGATTCATGAAGAACTAGGTCTTCTGAGTTAATCTCTACAAATTGAAACACACTAAAGTGGATGTTATGGTTTGTTGAGGTATCCCCCAAAAGCTCATGTGTGAGACAATGCAAGAAAGTTTGGAAGAGAAATGATTGGGTTATGAGAGCCTTAACCAAATCAGTGAATTAATCACTTGATGGGATTGAGTGGTAACTGAAGGCAGGTTGGGGGTGGCTGGAGGAGGTGAGGCAGGGAGCATGGTGTGGCTTTGAGGTATATATTTGTATCTGGTAAGTGGAGATCTCTCTTTCTTCTCTCTCTCTCCCCGCCCCCTCCTTCCTGATCATTATGTGAGCTGCTTCCCTCTGCCACACTCTTCCACCATGATGTCCTGCTTCACCTTGAGCCCTGAGGAATGGAGCCAGCTGTCTACGGACTGAGATCTCTGAAGTCTTGAGCCCCCAAATAAACTTTTCCTCCTCTACAGTTGTTCTGGTCATGTCCTTTAGTCACAGCAGGGAAAAAGCTGAGTAAAACAGCAGATGTAAAATATATAACCTTTTTCTGCCAGCGTATTTGTTGAAGACTTGGAGGAAAAGACACAGTGGGTGCTGTGGCTTGGCTCACTCAACTTCTAATCCAACTTCCCTCTAATGTGTCTTCACATAGCACAAGGGCTGGGAAGATAAGAAGAGCATTTCCTAGCCTTCCTTGCAGATAGATTTGCAGATGTGGTTTGGAGCACACCAATCAGAGGCATTCGTGCAAAACATGAATTTGGAAATGAGGTAATAAGGGAGAGCAAGAGGCTTCGGGGTGTATATTTTGCTGGTGTGGCTTGTAACAGAGGGGTATGCAGTTCTACCAAATCTTTCTGATTTTACAGGCAGACTCCTGATAGCAGTAGCAATCTCAGCAGCCTAACTTGACAGTGGCCTAGCTTTCTACATGTGGGCTCTTATTATACTTAGTATTTATAGCAGGTAATAGTATAGAATGTGCATGTGCTTTAGAGTTAGTACTTAAAGATAATTAAGTGTTAGCCTGACTCTTAAGGTAGTTTGGTCCTGAAGAAAATGCTATCTCATGGTTTAATGTATGTGACATGATATTCCTCTGCCTGTGCTGTTTGTTTTTACAAGTATGCTACTGGAGTACAACATGCTTAAAAAACTGGTTCTGTCTAATGGTTTGGTGAAAGCTATCCTATTGTTTCTAAAGCAATCTAGAACATCCCAGCAATTTTAAACATTGACAAAAATGACTCATTTAGAATTAGAATGAACTGTGACCTGTAGGTTCACCGATAGTGGTTGTGAACCAGGAAACCTAACAATGTGGCAACTTCCTCAACAAGGACAACTTTACTGTAATAAATATGAATTTTTGATCAAAAGTTAAAAATGTCAACAAAGACATGGAGGAAGTGACTCTTGGTTCCTAGTTCTCAAAATAATTTCTCCCTTCTCTGAACACATTTTTGGTACCTTTCTTAGGACATTTTCCATTTTTAAAAAACTTGTATTATAGTTATTTATATCCATGTTTGATCTGCCCCAAAGATGAAACTATAAAAGCAACGAGGGCAGGAACACCCACTGATTCACCTTTTGATCTCTTGACGTGCCTGCTAAGAATGGTTGCTTATACAAAGGTGGTAGTCAATCTATATTTAATCAAGGAATTGATGAGTTCTTGTGCAGTTCTTGTCGTGAGCTTACTAACACTTTTGGAAGACTGCTTCCAAGGTATTCCTGTGCAATGAAATGCTTTGATTCATTTTTCTAGATACAGTGAAGGAGGGAGATGAGTAGGAGTGTACAGCATGGGGAGAGGTGACATCACTGCTCCAGACATGGCAAAAAGAGGACCGCTTAAGACTGTAGGAGAGCCAGCCTCAGGGTTGTATGATTATGGTCAATATGTTGGAACTCCCTGGGCCTTGGTCCCCTACTCCTCTGTAAAAGGGGTTGATGAGGTGATGACTATAGTTCCTTCTTACATGTAAAATCGCTATTCCAGAAAATTGAAAGTATTAGAGATCTGAAAATCCTCTAGCTCTGGGATAGCAATGCAGCATCCTCTTACATGCTGACTCTTATCTATCAGTAGTGGCTTCCTGGAGCACTGTGTTGAGAAGGATTCAAAGGCCCTATCTGAACTTAGTGAGAAGGTCGGCCTTGACTTAATAATGTTGTCTTCCATGAGGCAGGGAAAGGAGCAGCAGCAAATAAGTCAAAATATGCCATTCCTCATCTAGCTCAATGCCTTCTCTTCTCGGGAAGAAAACGAGACAAGAAGCTCATGTTCTGAGCTTACCATGTGCCAGGCACCAAGCAAATGGTTTTTACACAAGTGTTTTTACTCCTAGACAATTAGCATTATCAGAAGCTAGCATTATTATGATTCCCATTTTACTGCTGAGGTTTAGGGAAGCACAATTTGCCAGAAGTTCATACTCCAGAAACCCACAGCCTTAAGCAATTGCTTATACTGCCTCCCAATCTGTGGGTTTTGCTAGGTGCCACATTCTCAGCCAGAGAACATCTGGTAAAATCTGGAGACTTTTGGTTGTTACAATTGGAGAGAAGAGGGTTTTCCTTCCAAGTAATGGGTGGAGGCAGGGAGGTGGTTAAATGCACAGGACAGCCAATCACACATCAAAGAAACATCTGGCCTAAAATGTCAGTAGTGCTAAGTTGAGAACTCTGTGCTAGGCTATGTGGCAATTGTTTTAGACAGATGATCAAACTCTGTAGACCAGTAGGTACAATTGCGGTCTCTACTGTACGAGTAGAAAAGGTAATTTCAGAATCAGGAAATAGTGATGATGTAAAGATAGGATCCCAGGTAGGCCGATTCTAGAGGCCTACACTCCATTATGATCAGTTTCCTTTACTATCAAAACACAGAAACTCAAGCAACACCTGCTCACCTATTTTGAGATTTCAGATGCTAAAAATGCTCAGCCAACTGTGAAAAATTCCCACCATGGTGGGAATGTCTCCAAAGATAAACAGTATTTGTCCAATAGTTCAAAGAAGAAGGGACTCTAAGAACTCTTACTATGCAACCATTGATCTTTAGTAGATATTCAGATCATTGCTTTAAAATGAAACTGAGGAGAAAGCTAATTTTAGGACATTAACAAGCTTTTTCAAGAATAATTAGCTCTACGTGGGTTTCAACTTTAATTTTTTCCCCCTTTTGATTGTAGGAGCTGAAGAGCCTAGAAGCTTATTTAGGAGTAGAAGAAGAAATGAAATTATGAAAAGACACAGTAAGGTTCCTTTTTTTTCTTGGAGGCAAGACACAACCTGAATAACTCTTGCATCCTGTCCAATTAACTGTCATAAGTACCAATGGGGGAAACACACACACACACACACACACACACACACACCATTTGAAAGAAACTGAAGAAAAAGCCAAGAACAGGCTGCTAGTTTAAACAAGGTCCTACAAATAAATTCCTTTTGGGCATAAGGTTTGTCTCCTGCAAAAAAAGAAAAAGAAAAAAAAAAGAAATGCTGATGGGGGAGGTGGATGTGAAGAGAGGAAAAGAAAAAGCAAAAGGAAATAGCTTGACTGAGGAAGAGGGCGGGAACTGGGACTGAGCGAGTTTCTAAAAGAGTGTTATTGGAAAAGAAAAGGAAGGTTGGCAAAACACAATGTGAGCAGCTGGGGTGGGCAACGTGCCTCCTTGAATTCAGCATGAATGGTTCACATGCCAGCCAGATACGTTCTTCGACCTGTGTTCCTCAGGTGTTGGGGAGTGCTTTAGATACTTCCGAGTCATTCAATTTGAAAATTTCTCCAACATAATTAATTCTTCGTGTGCCAACGCGGGCAGCATGACCGTTCTGCAACATCTCAACATCTCGGGATTCCCCTGTGCTAGACCGCTTGCCAGAGGGCCAGACAGTTCCAGACATTACGCGACGGCGAAGGTTCCAGAAAGCGGAGAACCAAGCATGATGAATAAAGTGCAGATAGCATAGCTGCAGGAAGAGCCTCAGAACCTTACTTTGGCGACAGTCTGGGGACTGGAAATGTGCTGGTGGAGATTGGTAACTGAGTATTCTGGAACCTGTCAAGAGCCCAGCCTAGCGAGCCACAGGCATTGCTCAGCTCTGTGAAGGAGGCCGGATAGGTCCATGGTAAGGTTAAACACCTTGCACTTGAGGTACCCTGTACCTGGGATGCTCTTCCAAAGACTGGACGCCGTAGATTCTTTTCCTACCTCAAGAATCTGCATGAAAGCTACCATCATACAGATCACCACTTTTGAAAGCTCTACATGGCCTTCATCCCAGTGCTAATAGTTCATCAGCATTTTCTTGTTTTTTAATATATGCATAGTCTCTTGTTCATTGTCTGCCTTCGCACTAAAATGTAAGATCCCTGAGGGAGGAAGCCTGGTGTGCCTTTTATCACAGGTGCAGGGCCACCACTGCTCCTAGCACATAGCAGGCGCTCAGTAAGTGCATTTTCCTTGACAACCCCGCCACCTGCGGCACCTGACGCGTTTGCACTCTGCAAACTGACCCCAAATTATCAGTTGCTTGCATTCGAGCTGGGATCAAAGGAGGCTGTGGAGCAGTTAAATCGGGTGGACTTCCCGGTCAATCAAGAAGCTCCTGCATTTCAAATTGCAATCGTAACGCACCCCGCCGCCTCCCAACCAAACGACCACTCTCTCCTCAAGCCTCTCCAGGCACCTAGGTTCGAATCTGCATGACTGCCTCTGTAGGCAGGGTTATAGTCTCTGAGCCCAGTGTCCCACACCAATTCTGTCCTTTGACACCCGGTACCTACCGTCCTCCTCTCATCACGTATTTTTTTTTCCATTCTTGGCTCCCTGCCTCAGTCTGACTTTAAGTGATCAGGTGTTTGACCTCCAACGTCCCCTGGAATCTTCTTTACCAGTGCCTCCACATCGGCCTCATTCCTCTCTCTTTTCATTGCCCGGAAACGACATTCGACCAACATTTGTACAACGCCTACGACGCGCAGGCACCAAGCTGGGCGGGCGAGAGCCCCCGCCCCGTCCCTCTAAAGCTTTCAACGCCCTCCGCCCTTCCTACTTGTCCAGGTCCCCAACTCCCTCTACGCTTCACGAAATTCGCCCGCTTCTTCCCAGGGCATTGCCCCACCTCGTTTCCCGGGGTGACTCCTGATTGGTTGTAGTGGGGGTTATTCCGTCGTCCCCTACCCTCCCCACTTGGCCCCGCCCCCAGGGCTGCCCGCAGGCCCCTCCTCTTTGCTCCCGCCTCTCGCTGGCTGCTCAGACTAATCGCCAGGCTGCGCGCTAGAAGTTCTGGGCAAAGTACTGGGAACTGGTAGCGTATTCTCATTGCCAGCGAACCTCCCCGGAAAAGGGACCTCAGCGCCAGACGGCCAGTGCGCAGCTAGGCTCTTGGTCCTGCTATCAGTCCTCAGTGGCGGTCGGCGCCCGTGTCTCCTAGGCTGATGCGGCAACTGTCAGCTGCTTTTTGCAGGGCGACTTGAGGAGCTGGGTTTGCCTCCTTCCTGGTCTGTGAGCAAACCCTGGAGCGGGGCACCGGGGGACTAGGCGGTGTTCCCTGCTGCAGAGCGCGCAGGTAAGCGGTGGGGAATCTGCTTGAATGGAGCTGGAGGGTGGTGGGGGTCCGGCGGCGGCGGCGGGTACAAGAACCGTTGCAGTTTCGGGGTCGCTGCCAGTCCCAGAGGACCGCAGTGTGTTTCCTGTTGTCTGGGTAAGAGCCATCCAGTGGGACACACCTGAGACAGGGAGATCGTTCTTGGTGTCGGCTGTAGCCCCCCCCCCCCTTTGGGGGGACGGACCCAGGTGCTGCCTCTTAGTGTTCTGTCCCTCAAGGGACAGCTTCTGTGTGATTGACGGTGAGAAGGAGCTGAGCGCAGGGGACTGCGTGTACTTGCTGGAGGATGCGGCGCAGAGAAGCTGTCCCGGGGAAGGGCCAGGCGCCGCTCCGGAGCTAGAGGCACAGGAAACCTGTTTAATTGGGCCAGTCGCGAGGCTTTACCACATCCGCGAGTTGGCTCGCGGCCTGCAGACCCCGGCGACGCCCCACCGCCTTTCCACCTCGGCTTGCTTCGCTCCCCAGTGCCTAGGTTGGGGACCAACGGCCCTGGTCCCTTCGGACTTAAAGGTGCCTCGGGGAGCTTTTGTAGCCTCTGGAGTCGCTGATGACACTGCCATACATCGCCCAAATAGTTCTTAAGCCAGGCGCCCTTCCTAGACTCACTTAACTGAAAGGGTTGTGAAGTTGTCACTTCCCATGTGCCTGGGAACTATGCTGAGGCGTTGGAGTCTCCATAGATGTTGCATTAACCCCGCAGGTTTTGATTACTGGGATGGGGCCGTTTAAAAATACTATATTTTAAATTATAGCTGCTAAAGATATACTTTTAGCAGCAGAAAAAAAGCACAGGTCCAATATCTATCTGATCATCCACAGTCCACCCTCAAGCATCATACAAGTTGAGGTCCCCCTTCTGACCAAAGTAGACTAGCCAGGTAGGCCTGGGCTGCAGTGCATCCAGGCTAAATGACCTTCTCCTCCACCAACTCCAAGCCACCCTGTTTGCTATTCCCTCCCTCTCTCTCTCTCTCTCTCTCTCTCTCTCTCTCTCTCTCTCACCGAAATGATCTTGGTTTGTTTACTGCCTTCCCTTTTGAGAATGTAAGTTCCAGGAAAGCAGAGACCTTGTCAGTCTTGTTCATTACTTAATCCTCAATGTCAAGAACACTGCCTGACACACGGGTTTCCAGTACATTTTTATGGAATGAATAAGTGAAAATTTCTCTGTAAATATGAGAAAAGGTGATTTCTTAGCTGATGGTGATTCTCTTTTTTTTCTGTTGGGAAAATTAACAAATAGCAGTAACTACTGTTGAAGAGCAATAGTAGCTAACTTCCAAGATTCATATGCTAGGAACTTTGTGTAGATTATCTCATTAAACATTACAGTAGTCTTATTAGCTAGGTATTTTTTATTGATGCATTACAATCACACATAATAGTGAGTCTCATGCCATATTCATATATGCATTTAACATGTTTTGATCCTCATTTCCCAATACCTTCCCTTTTCTTCTCCTCCTCCCTCCCCTGATCTACTTGCTCTACATTACTGAACTCTCCTCTATTATTATTACTATTATTAATGTAATTAGTACTATATGATTTTATTTACAATCAGCAGGATTCATAGTAGTATATTTTGAACCAGATGGAAAATTAAGGCTTCATCAAGTTAACCAATTTTCCCAAAATCATCCAGGCAGAACCAGGATTCTAGCCTATTTATTTTCTCTTTGTTGTGCTGGGCCACTTCCAAGAAAACTAAAATATGGTTTCCACCATTACAGTCAATAGGCATTTAGCTATTTATTTATTTATTTATGGCATTTAGCTTTATTTGTAACAAAAGCTATTGTCAGCCAAAATATTTGTTCTTTTATCTTTGAGCTATATTTTCAATAATAACTAATAGTTATGTTGTAGGCCAGATACTACCCGGCTGCCATAGGCTATATTATCACATTTAATCATCATCTTCATAGACAGTGTTGTGATATTATCTCTGTTTTTTAGGTGAAGAAATTGAAGCTAGGTTCAGGAATTTGCCCAAGGTCAATACTAAATTGCTGAGCTAGATTTTATTAGTTTTTTGGACTCTAATCCCTTAGCTCTTTCCACTAAATTATTATGTCTCTTGTCCTACTGTTTAATTGGATGTTAACTCATACTCATAGAGCCCAGTGATAAATTGTATTAAAGCTGTCTGAAGTTGGGCTGTAAACTTTCTGGTGGCAATATCAAATGTCTAGGTGTACTGTTTTCTGAGTTGTTGAGATTCTTACTGCCATTGATTTTTGTGGTTAAGTGTATGGTTTGTGGGCCTGGTAGATTGGAGGCTTTTAATAGGGAGGAAAGGAAATCTTCCTTTCACCTAATCTAAAGAGAAATCAGATTGCTTTTACCCACTGTGGTAAATGAATTCTGAACAGTGGTGCTTTTTACCCTTTAGGGGAAGTATTGGAAAGCCAGCTAGTCTCTCATTTCCCATATGGAGAACAGTTAGAGACCATTAATTCTGTAGCAGCCTTTTAGTAAAATAGAAGCATTTTAGTGTTTTCTGCTCTTATGTTGAAACTGAGGGTGTAGAGAAGTTGGGAAAGAGTGTCATGGTTACCACCCAAAGGGCTAATGGCAAAAGAGGGTATGGGGAAGGAAGTAGAGATCCCTTTTCCTTCTACTTCATTCCAACTTTGGGGGTTAGTACAATGTTTTTCCTTGTACCAAGGTCTGGATAATCCATTTTTATTTATAATGTGCTTCTCAGCAGTACTGTGGTTTCTGATTTGTCATTTCCATTTCCGGAGTGCTCCAGGGAGGGCTGGCATAGAATGCCCATGGAAGGTGAAGGGGGGGTGTGAGACACTAAGGAAGATGGAAGTTCTTAAGAGCCTTAATTGTCAGTTGTTTTTGTTCCCTGCAAATTTCTTTTCTATCTGCATCTACTTATTTGTCAGCTTTCTGGCCCTGTCTGGAAACTTCTTTCTAGACTTTCCAGTTACTACTATTGAGATCACATTCAGGTCAGTGTCTTGCACATGGCTTCTTTTCTACCCTATCTGTATCTTAGTTCTGCCTCTTAGGGACTTTGCTCTGCTCTGACATTGCCTATAGTAGGATTTTTCATACCTTTCTCTCCTTCATGGCATGCATGATCAGATAAATTCCTTAAGTACTAAAATATTATTTAAAAATTATTGGGTGGCTTATATAGTTCATAATAACAGCAGCAACGGCCGCTGAACTTTCATGTGCTAGATGCTAGCCTAAATGTGAATTTGTATTACTACATTCAATCTTGAGAGTGACATCAAAGAAGGTGCTACTAGACCCTTAGTCTCCAGATGAGGCTAGGGAAAGTTAAGCTTATGTTCACTTGTCAACCAATAAACGTTGGAGCTGAGACTCAAACCCTTAGTGCTTTTCTGTACCCGTTAAGTGGACTCCTTGGCCTAAAGTCAGGATCTGGCATCCTAGGCTCAGCATCAGCCTTTACTTCATCATTCTCTCAGTCTTGTGTCAGTACAATCTGAACTTCATTCCCAAAACATTTTGCCTTTGTCCATGCATTTCTGTTGCCTAGAAAGCTCACACTCTCTCTCTCTTTCTGAAAACCTAACTCTTTCAAGGCTGAACTCATAAACTACTTCTGCCATTATAATTTCTCTGAACATTAAAAAAACATGAGTCAGAGACCCTTATCTTTCATTCTGAACAGAAATCAACTCAAAATGGATCAAAGGCCTTGGAATCAGACCAGAAACTATGCAACTCCTAGAAGAAAGCATAGGGTCAACACTCCAGCATATAGGCACAGGCAATGACTTCCTCAGTAGGACCCCTAAAGCTCAGGAAATGATGCCAAGAGTTAATACATGGAATGACATCAGATTAAAAAGATTCTACCAGCTTAGTAAATAAGAATATGAAAAGAGAACTTACAGAATGGGAGAAAATCTTTGCTAGCTACTCTTCTGACAGAAGATTAATATCCAGAATATATAAAGGACTGAAAACTTAACACCAAAAAAAAAGACTCAAATTAATAAATGGGCAAATGAATCAAACAGACATTTCTCAAAAGAAGAAATACAAATGGCCAACAGATATATGAAAAACTGTTCAACATCGTTAGCAATTAGGGAAATGTAAATCAAAACTACACTGTGACTTCATTTCATAGCAGTCAGAATGGCAGACATCAAGAACACAAACAACAATAAATTCTAGAGAGGATGTGGAGTAAAAGGAACACTACACTGTTGGTGGGATTGTAAATTAGTACAGCCACTATGGAAATCAGTGTGGAGTTTCCTCAAAAAACTAGGCATGGAACCAGTCTGACCATAGGACTACCTTATGCCACTCTCAGTGTTTATCCGAAAGAATTAGTCATCATACTATAGTGATACATCCATATCCCTGTGTATAGCAGCACAATTCACAATAGCCAAACTGTCGAACCAGCTTAGATGTCCATCAGCACATGAATGGATAATGAAAATGTGGTATACATACACAATGGAGTTTTATTCAGCCAGAAAGCAGAATGAAATTATGTCATTTGCAGGAAAATGGATGGAATTTGTTAGTGAAATAAGCCAGACGTAGGTCAAGGGTCACATTTTTTCTCTCTTATGTAGAAACTAGAGAGGAAAAAGGAAGAGAAAGGTGGGGAGGAGTGTCATGAAATTCAAAGAAAGAACAATAGAGAAAGGTGACCTAGAGGTAGGAGGAGGGGAGAGACACAGGGAACAAGTGCTGGGGAGTGATATTGGCCAAATTATATTGTGTGCATGTACAAATACCTAACAATTGATCCCACCATTATGTACAATTTATAATGCACCAATAAAAAATGCAGAAAAAGAAAAAATATGAGTCAGTCCTTAGTTCCGTTTTTTGATTACTGAAGGTGTCCTTCAGCATTTTGTACCTCCCCTCCTCTTTCCTTTTGCTTAGTTTTTTATTCAAATGAACCCACCCCTATAGATTTTGCCCTGAAGGCAGAGGAAATGTGTATCATTCATGTTTCTATCCCTCCTATCACTAGACTTAGTGTTCTACCCATAGTAGGTACTCAATTTGAAAAGAATATTAAATAATTATATTTGGTTTCATTCTGTTAGGAAAAAAGTGGTTAGAATATTCCATTTTTGTTTTCTGTTTGTTAATCCACAGTACTTTAAAGTCTTCATCAGTTTATGATGAAGTAATAGAATTCCTGATTAAATCCATGGAAAGCACTTATTCTGGTTGTCCTCATCTTTGGACTATGGATATATTGTGAGGGAATCACAAATTCTTATATGTAACAAACATTGTAGAATAAATATCTTGCAAATAATATGTAGTACATAGTCAAATCTGTGGTAATGCTGTTATTTAAAATATATTAAAACTCGTGTGAAATTCAAATGAAATTTTTGTAAGTGTTTGATCAATTGATTAATGAGTATTTTACATTTTTCACTAGACATATAAGATCTTGAGATCTCTCTGAATCAGCTTTAGCTTTTGGCTTCATAATCACCACTTATCATTGATTCTGTTTTTTTCCAGTCTTGTTGAACTAAATGCAGCAACCCATCCCTACCCCCAGGGCCATGCTGGATGGGCTTTGGCCCCATAGTTTTTGCATGATCTTTTGTCCTTTTCATAATCTTTTCCTCTTCACCCATATCCTCCTGGTTCATTTCCTCTCCCATATCACATTTTAGCATGGAAAGCAAAATGCAACCTGTAGGAACCTTCCTCTGCCTCCTGCTGACTTGGAGTTGGAGAATGGCCACTGTGTTCTGTGCCTACCCATTTAATGCATAGCAGTCATTGTACTGTTTTGTAATCAACTGTTGGTCATTTGTCTGAATCTTGCCCTAAACCACCGTTCTTCTTTGGTTATTTTTACATTCTAGTGATCTTCTTTGGTTATTTTTAATTTTTTTTTTATCTGCATAGGCCCTACTTCCAAAGTTTCTGGACTTGGGGTGAGGAGGGTTGGTAACTGGAATTTTTTTAAAGGAGTTTTATCATTTTGATCAGTTTTATAGCTGGATACTATTCTCTTTTTTTAAAAATTTTTTTTCTGTAGGTGTAGATGGACAGCATGCCTTTATTTTACTTGCTTATTTTGGTATGTGGTGTTAAGGATGGAACCCAGTGCCTCACCCATGCTAGGCAAGCACTCTACCACTGAGCCCCAGCCAGAGCCCCAGCTGGACCGTATTCTATTGTGTGAACATAACATACTTTATTCTTTTACTTTTGATAAGTAATCCACATATCATATAATTCACTCATTTAAAGTATATGATGCAATGATTTTTAGTACAAAATCAGAAAGTGGTGCAGCCATCACCATAATTGACTTTTGAACATTTTATCACCCTACTTTGTATCTGTGTGGTTTGCCTATTCTATAAAGGAAGTTATATAATATGTGGCTTTTTGTTTCTGGCTTCTTTCACTTAACAGATTGTTTTCAGGGCTCATCCTTATTGTAGCAGAAGTTAGTGCTTCATTTATTGTGTGTGTGTGTGTATGTGTGTGTATATATAAAATAAATATACTAATATATAATACAATAATATATAAATATATAAATTATAAAAATATCATGTTGTATTTACCCATCTGCCAGTTGGTGGAAATGGTATTTTTTTTTAAAGTTTCCCTGAGTACATGAGCTAACTCATACACAATCAAAACTAAATTGGAAATTCCTTTGAGTCCTGTATCTTGGAGCTAGAACCATGCCTGGCACAACATAAATGTGTAATAAATACCTGAATCAATAAAACATTTTACTAAAAATAGGACTCTTATGTTGGGATTTTTAAAAACAAAATCTTTTTTCTTCTTTTTCCTTGTGATGCTGAGGATCAAACCCAGGCCTCAGAGATGCTTTAAGCAGGCACTGTACAACTGAGTTACATCCTCATCTCTAAATCTTATCATTAAAAATAAGTCCCGAGAGTTGATTGCTTAAATCCCAATTTGAACAAACCAACTGTTTCAAAACAAACCAAAAAGAAATAATCAAGGAAATTTATGAATATGGATGGAATGCTACAACTTTTAGAATTTGCTTCAAAGTGGTCCAGGGGTAGGGAAAAATGATGGAGGAAACAAGGCTGTCCATGAGTTGATGATTGCTGAAGCTGGACAACATATTCTGTAAATTTAATGCCCTTCTTTATACTGTCCATAGGTAGCCCATGGCTACGTGTGGCCTTTGAGCACTTGAAATTTGGCTAGTAGTTATTGAGAAGTGCTATAAGTGTAAAATACACACTGAATTTTAAAGATGGGATGTAAAAAAGAATGTAAAAACATCTCAATGTATTTTGTTGATAAAATGTTGAAATGATATTTTGGATCCAATAATATATAAACAAACTAATTTCACCTGTTTCCTTTTACTCTTTTTTATTCGGTTACTTTAAAGTTATATTTATATAGCTTGTAATACATTTCTATCAAATAGTGCTGTTCTGTATTTTGTGTGTGTTTGAAAACTTTCATAATGAAACGTTTCACAAATCAAAGACATAGGAATTTGTTTAAAGAGTCTCCTTTGCAGAAGCTAAGAGTAGGTGGGCTATGACCGTCCATGCTCATTGATGGACTTATTTTATCTATGTGAAAATGTTTTACAATAAATGGAATAGTAGCTTAAAAATAGAAGAATTATTCCATTGGTTATTTATCTAATTCTTTTGTATTGAAATTGATGAAATATTTCCTTCATCTTGGAAAAGTATAGAAAGTTGAGTGGTAATTTCATTGTATGTAGTCACATAGTTGAAACTGAATTTCTCCTGAAACTGAATTTCCCCTGGACTAGCTTTATTATTGCCTCTACCTAAGTAATCTGTTGTTTGTTTGGGGGCCTGAATATGATTATTTCTAAACTGCCTCAGACCCACTTGAGTATGAGTGGAATGTGGTTCTTTAATAATAGTGAGTAGATTTAAAGCTGAAAAGCAAATTGTGTTCGAATAAAATTTATTTAGATGAAAATTATGTTGCTATGTGGATATCTACATTTACTCACAAAATAACAGCAGGAACAGGAAACCTAGTTCTCTGAGGGGCTGAGGGCTAGATGAACAATCTTGGAGGGTATTCTCATCTGTGATTCTGACACTGCGAGAGTGGAACTGAATTGAATATCAGCTCGAATGCCAAGCAGTTGCAATGCACAGCTCCATGAGAGATCAGCAGAGGGTCACAGTCTGTCAATATAAATAGTTTGCTATTTTTTTTTTTACTCTTTACAGTTAAAGTTCTAAAATCTTTTTTTAAAAATGTTACATGGTCAAACACTTTTTTCAATATTACATTTCTCCATTTATGTATTAAAATGTACTAGCATTGATTCCCATCCTTGTTTCTTGTCTTGATAGCAAATACTGTAATATTCTCAAGAAATTTAAAATTGTTTAAGCTTATCAAAACAATATTCCTCTCCAAATCATTGGTAGCGGGCAGTGATCTGAAATGCTCAGAGGGAAAAATTAATATATATAATTTGAATTTCACAAATACCATTAAACTTGAAGTAAATGCCTCCCTAGAATCAAAATATGTACTAAGATTTTTGTTCATGCATTTTATAGCTATTTGTTGAACACATGCAAAATGCCTGGTACCAGGCTGGGAGCAGGGGATACCATGATAAATTAGAGGCAGAGTCTCCCTTCAAGGACTTTATAGTCCAGAAGGAGATAAGAGATGTTAAACAGAGAATTCATTAATTACAATTGTGATATGTGACTCAAAGGGAATGAGTCTGGATTTTAATTGAGACCCCAGGGAGAAAAGTTCCATTTTTTTTCCTTTGGCTTACGATTCAGGCTGCAAGAATCTGCATAAAGAAGAGAAAACAGGACGTGACTAGGGAATCCTCTGGGGGGGGATGAGATGAGCAGAGTCCTGACCTTTTGTGTCTCTCTGGGGATTGCAGGAGGCCATGTGGAGCTGGGGAGGAGGATGGTTTTAACTCCTCTTCTAAGAGTTTGAATTGCTTCCTGTGATGCTATACACAGGTTTGGTTTTTTGCTGATGGGAATTGAATCCAAAGCTGTGTTTGTATCACCTTTGTAGCTGACTCTGAATGAGATATAACAACCTGTTCTCTGGTATAGCCCTGAAAGTAGGTGGAAATAACTCACTGGCTCTGATTCTAGCAAAGCTCAGTTGTCTACCATCTGAGGTGAATTAGGGTATTTGAAAACCTGAAAGAATATAGGGGAAGCTCACTTGAGTATTTCTCACAGGTTCACAGCTGCTTCGAGCTAATTTCTAATGAATATAGAAGTAACAGGTTTGTTTCCTTGGAGCTTGTTGGAATCATTAGGGAATGGGGAATCTTCCTGTCTTTGAAGGTGATGATGATAATTATAAAGAACAACAAAAATAACAGTGAAAGCCAGTAACCGTTGAGAAACTACCATGTGTCAGGCTGAGTGCTTCATTAGATCTTCTTATATAGTGGTGGTTATCATTCCAGTTAAACAATAGACCAGAAGTTGGGGAGTAGTTGCTCTTTGGCTTTCTGACACCCATTTACCCTCCTAATTTCCATTTGAGAAATCACTTCTTGCCTCTGGACACAGTCTGCTAGGACCAGAACAAGGAGTCTCATTCCCTGCAGCCATGGGTAGCCCTGTGTCCAAGATGTTTCTTTTTGGACACTGGGACCAAAGCCAAGGATCTTGGAGATTCTGTAGTGAGTAAGCATCCTGACTAGACTGTTTCCAACTGTATACGAATGGTCTGGCTTTGAGTCTGTGGAGCTGTGTCAGAGCTTGCCTCGAGCTTCTTGTAGTTACTTGAGTTGATATTTTTCTAATACATTTTCCTTGGTTTTGTTTGCCAGATTGGTTTTCTGTTCCTTCCATCCAAAGAAGCCTATCAAATGACTATAAAGGGCTAAGTAGATTCCCTGTGTTCACAAAGAGAGCAAAATGTGTGCATGCATGCTCGCGCGCGCGCACCCCCCCCCACACACGCACACCCACACAAAACCAAAGGAGCTCAGGAGCAGTGGGAGATACTTTTGCAGAGAATTGGACATTTGAGCCAAGTCTTGAAGGACACACAGGATTGAGATGAAGGAACATTTAGAGGACTTAGTAGAAAGGACATTTCTAGGCAGAAAGTGTAGGATGAGCCAAGGTATAACACTTTAAGGATTAATGAACTCTCTAGATTGATGAGTGGAAGGATTGTTTAGATGGGAAAAGTGACAGAACGTGCACAGGAATGAAGAGGTAAGTTGGGGCCCAACTGAATCTCACAGTATAAGTCTAAGGACCATTCTGAACAAGGAAGTGACATGATGGGAGCTTTCTCAGAGGAAAGTATTCTGGTGATGCTAGAGAACATCAGAGGTTGGGAGTACAGGCACAAGGTGATGACACCTGAATGAGGACTGTCACAGTGGAAGAAGAAAGACATGCAATACTGAAAGAGTAGAACAATAGCCTCTAGGAATAGGGACTGGGAGAGTGGGTTGAGGGAGAAGGGAAAGAAAGATGATACCATTTTGGAGATTATTGTGTTGGTATCATCAGGCAAAACATAAAATTGAAACTTTATGTCCCACCTTCTACCAAAATGAATTCCATGAGATAAAATATTTCATATTAAAACAACTAGGAAAAGAAAATAGAATCCCAGTTTAATAATAATGGAGATAGAAAATTCTTTCTAGATATGACACAAAATCCAGAAGGTATAAAATAAAAGTTTGATTCATTTGAACCTTTGTAATTTTTATAAGGCAAGATTTTTTTAGCTATGTCAAAAATGTAGGAAAATAATTGCAATTTGTATCATAAAGATCTACTTTCATCAGAATATTAAAAAAACTAACAAATCAATAAGAGAAAGCTTATTACTCTGGAGGCAAAGAATATGAACATACAGTTCACAGAATGGTATAAAAATATCTCTTTAACATATTAAAACTTTAACCTCATAAAAAAGAAATGCAGGTCTGAGGTCATGGCTCAGTGAGCACTTGCCTAGCATGTGTGAGGCACTGGGTTTGATTCTCAGCACCATGTATCAGTAAATAAAATAAAGGTCCATTGACAACAATATTTAAAAAAAATATTTTAAAAAGAAATGCAAATGAAAACTTTAGTAAGATGCTATTTTCCACCATCAGATTGGCAAATATCACAAAATGTGATTACAGTGTTGGCAAATGTTTGAGGAAATAGATATTCATGCAAAGTGTATGAATTGACCCAAGGTCTGTGGAGAGACATTGGTGGTGTCTTTCAAAAATCAGCAATAACAATTCTAAGAATTTTATCTGATAGATATGCAAATGCACAAAATGATATATGTGCAAAATTATGTATTTCAGTGTTTGAACAAACAAGAATAATTAATTTACATCAATAGTTACTAGCTAATGATGATGCAGTTAAAAATAAGGTAGCTCTACATAGGTACATAGATAAGTATGATATACATATAATATATACAAAGGTATATATGATATGTACCCATTTGTTAGAAATATATCCACATACAATATATTTTACATGTATACCTATGCATGCACATGTACATGTATTTAAAAATATGCCAACATACACATAAAGCTGGTGGGCTTAAGCCAGTTTACACTGCTTAAGAGGATCAGTTGTGGTTTCTATTTCCAAGCTGGTGTCTTGAGTTGGTCTTATGAAGTCAGTTGTGTGGGCATACTTACACCATAGATCAACCAACAGGACCAATCAGGTTGTTTTGTTTTTATTTTTTCAGCAAGTAGGTTGGTAAACTTTTACTAGTATCTCTTGAAGGATGTACAGGAGATGGGTAACTTCAGATTCCCCCAGGAAGAGTAGTAGGAACTGGAGGACAGGCAAGAGATTGAAATGGTACGTTTTGAATTTTGTTTGAGGTCAGTATGTTACTGAGGTTAAAATACATGTATTAAATAACTTCAGAATTTCAGGTCTCTGTCTGCATTATTTATGGCACCAATGATTACTGTCAGGGAAAATAGAAAGATGAGAAGATCTTAGGGGAAAAGAATGTTCTGGTTTTGAATGTGCTGAGCTTGAAGTGCTGTCGAGGGGAGATGTCCAGCAGCAGCTCAGGAGAGAGGTGCCACTGTGATCAGTGCTGGGTCAGCAGTTTGGCTGAAACTGTGACAGTTGATGTTTCCAAGGGAAGCCCAACCTGTACAACCTCTGGGGCAGCTTCCAGGAGAAAACGGGGTGTATGCGGCATCTTGGGGAAGGTAAACTAGGAGATAGGCAGGGGAAGGGTAACTAGCCACACAGGCATTGAAATCATAAGATCATTACCATGGTTTTTTCATATCATATCTACTAAAAGTGAGACACTACTTTCTATTATTTTTGAAAAAATATCACTGATTTAACTCTCACAACCACTCTTTGGACTGTTTTTGTGATAACCACTGAATTGGGGTGGGTTGTCATTCCACACAATGAAGCAGAAATATCCTGGGAGGGATATTAGCAGAGTAGGATTTCGGAATGTTGTACAATATCAAAAGGTAGAGAAGTTGGGAAAGAAAGATACTTCTGGCGGAGGGGAATGATGAGCAGAGACAGAAAGTGGGTTATACTTTGTGGTTGGAAGTTAGGAATTGCTGAGGACCTGAAAGGAGTGTGTGGCCAGTTAGCCACCAAGTGTTTTGAGCAAGGGGTTATGTGTTCATTGGTTTAATGAGTAGACAGATACAAAAAGTAAATATTGTTATTACTGAAGCACTTACTGTATGGTCACTGGGGAGAAAAAAGATGGTTGGAGACAAGAAAAATTACCATAAAATTTGACATAGGTAATGCAGATGGCCTAGGAATACAGGCATTTGTAGCCTCTGAAAACAGGTGCCATGGGCTACTGCAAAATCTTGGCTGGTGTTTTGACTTAAGCTGAACTTGCCTTTGTGGCATTGTAGTATCTTTGTAAGTTATGCAGTAACTTTTGGAATGGAGCTTACTCTCTAGAACACTATGACAGGGAAAATAAGCAAAGCAGAAGTGAATAAAGAAACGATTATTTGTTGATGTAGTTTTTATATGTATGATTTATTTATGAGTTGTGCCTGAGAAATAATGATGCTCCTCACAAGGCACATGGGTGCCCTGTGTTTGTGCTTAGAGGGACACTGTTTGTACCAGTAGCTCTTCTATCTTATAAGCATACATATCCACAAACAGAGTATAACATTTCCCCCAGATAGTTTTTCAGCTCAGATTTTCTTTAGCCAAGCAAAGTCTTAAGTTTATTGTGTGTGTTTAAGGAATGGTATCAATCATAAGGTGTGAGAAAGAAAGAGGATAAAGGTCGTGCATGGCCTAAAAACATGGTTCAGAAACAGGACTGCATGAACCTCTGTGCAAACCCCCGAGTATAGGGTACTCCTGACTTGTAATTCCTGTTTTTCTAGACTGCAATCCCACAGGCCAAAATAGCATTCCAGTTTGCTTGTTACTTTGAGTTCTGCATTATTTGTCCCTTGATTAAGGGACTAGAAGTTTCTCTCTCTCTCTCTTTTTTTTTTCCTTCTGGCACCCAAAGGTCTTGTTTTTTTAGGTGTATGTGGACAGATGCA
The DNA here is from genome assembly GCF_021218885.2 of Marmota monax. Taxonomy (NCBI): domain Eukaryota; kingdom Metazoa; phylum Chordata; class Mammalia; order Rodentia; family Sciuridae; genus Marmota; species Marmota monax. The sequence goes on along the minus strand of NW_026693933.1, from coordinate 10,579,957 downwards.
GCTGGATATTTATATAAGACAACTAACTGCCTTTTCTAACTCATAGATTGCCACTTTGGTCTGAAAAATGTGAGAGACCAGAGGACAGAATGTGGGAATTTGGGTTTTCTCAGTGTGAAATGTGTGGTCCCAACAGGTGCCATAGTTTCTTCATTGCTAAGAACCTTCCATGTTCTAAGATGTAAGGGACTTGGATCTTGCCACAGATGGTTAACTCACCCTGAGGTTTAGCAGGTCATGGATGTGCCTACATCCCTGTGGATAGTGCTGCATCTTTTTAGTCAGATGTTAATAGATGTGACAGGGACTGTACAGGAAATAAGAACTTGCTGGAGGAATGGGACCATGTGAATAGGACATGAGGTGATAGGTGTTTTGTGGGCAGATTTCTAAGCTTCAGCAACACCAAAATGCCCTTGAGGACTTGTTAAAATACTAATTGTGGGTCCTACCCTGAGTTTTGGATTTAGTGAGTCTGGAATGGGACCCAAGATTTTGTATTTCTAATAAATTCTCAGGTGATCCAGAGAATCTTTTATTTTGAATAGTATTTCCAAGTCCGTAAGTCACTTTAGTAGGCTTTGCTTCAGCTCTTGTTTGGAAGTGTGCTCCAAAGGCTCATGTGCTGAAGGCTTGGTCGCCATCCTGGGACACTGGTAGGAAGTGGTGGAACCTCTAGGAGGTTGGGCATAGTGGGAGGAAGTTAGGTCATTGGGGGCATGGCTTTGAAGGGGATATTTGGAGGCTGGCCCCTTTCTCTATCTCTTTTTGCATCCTGGCTAACACAAGGTGAATAGTCTTCCTCTGCCACATGCTCCTACTGCTCTGCCATAGGCCTAAAGCAACCAGGCGAAGTAAACATGGACCAAAACTCTTGAAACCCTGAGTCAAAATAAACAATTCCTCCTCTTAGGTTGATTTTTCTCAGTTGTTTTGTCACAGTGATGGAAAGCTGACTAACACAGCCTCTCAAGACCACAACTGTGAGATAGGCAAGACAGGTATTAACTTTGATAGGCAATCGGGGAAAATCAGACCAAGAATAAGTTAGTGACTTACTCCAGGGATCGGTGACTGAGCCAAGACTTGTATCTAGACTTTCTTACTGTAGATGTAATGTTCCCCCCACATTTCCTTTAAAGCTGGTAAAAGGCTTAGAGCTAATCTGCTCTGAAAACACTCAAAGCTTGTCCAGGTTTGTTTGTTTTAGTCACACCTTTCCAACACAAAAAGAGCTTTTAATTTTAGAATGGTTTTACTGTTACAGAAAAGTTATGAAGACAGTACAGAGAGTTCTAATATGCTCTAACCTGGTTTTCCTTATTAGTAATATCTTACATTAATATGGTACATTTGTCATGATTAATGAACCAATAACAATGAAGTAAAACCCATACTTCATTTAGATTGCCTTGGTTTTTGCCTGGTGTCCTTTGACTATTCCAAGAGCGCATTTAGGATTCCACAGTATGTTAGTCGTCATGTCTCTTAGACTCCCCTTAGCCGTGACAGTTTCCTGGATGTCTTAGCTTATTTTGTGTTATAACCTTGTACCTGGGACTGGGTTGTTTGTGAAGAACAGGAATTTTTTCTGCCACAGTCTGGAGGCTAGGAAATCCAAGATGAAGTCACTGCCATCTGGTATGGGCCTTCTTACTGTATCCCTACATGGCGGAAGGCAGAAGAGCAAGCCAGAGAACCCACTCTTTCAAGTCCCCCCTCTTTTCATGGTGGTGTTAATGTAATAATGAGGGCTCCATTTTCATGGCCTAAACACCTCTCAAAAGATCCACCTCCCAACACTGTAGCATTGGGAGTTAAGTTTCCAACACATGAATTTTAGAGGATACATTCAGACCATAGCATCAGACTCTCCCTCTTTTTGGTGATCTTGACAATTTTGAGGAGTATCTTGTAACTGTCCCTCCACTTGGATTTGTCTGATGTTTTTCTCATCATTAGAGTGGATTACAGGTTTGAGGGAAGAAGATCACATGAGTAAGGTGCCATTCTTGCCATGTCACATTGAGGATTTATCCTCTCATGATATGTTTTCATGTGCATGCTGACTTTTATAATCTTGTTGTGGTAGTACTTGTTAGGTTTCTCCAGTGTAGAGTTACCCTTTCCCTCCTGTTTCCATTCTTTACTCTTTGGAAGTAGGTCACTGTGCACAGCCTATCCTTAAGGAGTGAAGTGTTAGGCTCCCCATGCTTGAGGGTGGAAGATCTATGTAAAAAGTTATTTAGATTCTTCTTCTGTGGCAGATTTGTCTATTCTTTTCTTTTGCATTTATTAATTTTTCCATTACGCCGTATTTATAACAGTATGAACTCATGGGTATTTATTTTATATTTTGTTTATAATGCAATAACATTTATTCCTCAAATCGTTCCAGCTTTGGCAATAGGAGCTCTTGCAGTTGACTCCTATGTCATTTTGACAGAGCTCATTATTGTGGATTTATTTTTTTTTAAGCGTGTCCTTACTTTCTGGCACTATAAGGTAGTCTGGGCTCATTTTGTATAGTTCCTGTACTAGCTCTAGAATCATTTTGTTTTTAATGTTGACTTTGATCCACTTAATCAGTCTTACTATCCACTACATACATAGTTTTACCCACTGTGAAAAAACACAGTGAAATGCCACTCCTAGTTGACCAGGATCAAGTCCTCTGGACTTCTAGACCTGTGCCCTTTCTAACACTTCATACTGGCAAATTCTGGGCTCAGGACCAGCTTCTGCACACTTCTACTTCACCCAGGTCATTTTCATAGACAACCAAATGTGAAATCTACTAGATGTAATACTGCTTAGCTGGGGCAGATGTCAGCAAAAGGAGGCAAAGGGTACTGACCAGATTCCTCAGGGAGACTGCAGTAGCAAGTCTGTGAATGGAGTTTTGTAATGATGAACCTGTTATAGACTCACAGAATCCAACACAATCTTCTTTTTTGCTCTTCTCGTTAGAGGAAGATAAATTCAAGAAAGAAGTGAATTCAAGCAGCAAAACCCTCAAATTTCACTTCATCCTGGGAACCACAAAGGCAGAACTGAACAGACAGGTTTTTAATGTCCTTAAAGCTTAAAACCACTTGGTATTAGGATCAAGTGTAAAGAATCAGTTATGCCAAGAAGTGCATTTTCTTCTGTGAGAGAAGAAATAATGCAGTCCTCCAAAGGCTCCTAAAATTCAGGGAATAATAAGGGACAAAGTGATTTCATATTCATTTCTCAGAATGTTCCATTTCAAAATATTTTAATTTTTTTAAATAACCGAGACTGGGAAATCTAGCTAAAAATTCCTGTAAAGGTTTTTAAAGGAACTTGCAGCAATAATATCTTAAGACATTTATTTCCAAATGACAGAAATGCATCGAGCATCAGGACAATTAAAAAAAAATGATTGGCTTTGTTTTGTAAAGTTTAAGAGTCTGACTAACTTCAGGCAGAGCTCATATTATGTTCAGAGGCTCATATTATGTCTTTTGTTTCTCTCTTTTTAAAATTTATTTATTTTAATTAGGTACATATGACAGAAGATTGCTTTTGGATTCATTGTACACAATTGAAGCACAACTTTTAATTTCTCTGATTGTACACAATGCCACCTCCCAACTCATTTCTTCTGGGTCATTCCTAGGCAGCCTTGTGCATGTGGGTATGTCTCAGCCACTACTGTTCATTTCTTCCATGCTGAGCAGCTCCATCCCTTTTACAGATGCTTATTAGCTCTGATGGCTTCTGCCTGGGTCATGCTCTTAAATCTGAACTGGTGGTTGGGGCCAGGATATCAGGGTTGCCACTGGCCAGGCATGGGTCACATGCCACTTGTGGAACCACAGAAAAATTGAGGTGCTGATACCAAATGGGGCAGTTGGCTTAGCAGACAAAACTGCTCTGCAGAGTTGTGAACACCTGAGAACATACTCAGCTCTGATGTGATCCATGCTTGCTTATTGAGTCCCTTTACCAAGTGACTCATTTTGTGGACTTCTGAGTTCTTCTAGAGAGACTTCCTAGTTATTCCTTGATTAATGTGCCATCTTGCTTTATTCTATTCAGGTTGCTATAACAGAAGACATAAATTGAATAGTTTATAAATAACAGAAATATTTTGCTAATAGTACTGGCAGATAGGAAGTCCAAGGTACTGGCAGATTTGGTGTCCAGGGCCTACATTCTGTGGATGGTGACTTCTAGCTGTGTCCTCATATGGTGGATGGAGAAAGGCAGCTACCTGGGTCCTCTTTTGTGATGGCACTAATCCCATTCATGAGGGCTCCACCTTGATAATCTACTTACAGGTGTGTCAAAGTCCAAAGAGGCACCTCCTAATACTATCCCCTTGGCGATTAGGTTTTCAGCATAAGGATTGGGAGGGTCAAGGATACAGACACTTGGACCATAGCTCATCCTTATTGAATGTTGCTTCTTGCTATTCCTTTTTTTTTTTTTTAATACTTTTTTAGTTGTACATGGACACAATACCTTTATTTTATTTATTTATTTATTTTTGTGGTGCTGAGGATCGAACCCAGTGCCTCACACATGCTAGGCAAGCACTCCACCACTGAGCCACAAACCCTGCCCTTCTTACTATTCCTATTGCTAATTTCCACTAGTCTTGGCTAGATCATGGTGATCCTCTTTTCTGTACCTGTTAAACCAGGTCAGTCTGAGACAGTGTATGTCTGTTTTGGGTTAGATTGTTAGTATAGATGCTTGTGTCATTGGGGAGAAGCATATAATTTTGATCTTCCTTTTTCCATCATGCCTTTATTAGTTCAGTTCATGAATGGTTAATTCTAACCCTTCTCTCTATAAGGAGAGAAGAATTTTTAAAAAAATCATTATTTGGACCAAGAATTACTCATTCCATATTTTTAAAAATTTTACTTGAAATTTTGGTTATCCAAAACCCTTGCTTGTTTTCTTGTTGCTACCTGCTGTTCTGCAAATTTCACGGCTTGTTAGGGCCTATGGCTGAAGGTGGACAAGGTTAGAGGGAGGGGTGTAACTAACACCTTGGTAGCATTCCATCTTTTTCTTATTTCTCTTTGTGGAGATAATCTACTTAATGATGTTTCTGTGTAAAACCAGTTTCTGTACATTGACCAACTTATGAATGGTGATGGATTAGCTATGCATTTCAGTTAACCATCTTCTTGGTGTCTCCTTTTACAACAGGAAGTTGAGAGTCATCTGTGAGCTCACCTTACCCTGGTGGTTGCCTAGACTTCAGTCTTTTTTATTTTCTTCCCTCTTGCATCCTGTTGGAATCAAGTTAAAAATGAATTAATGCAGGTTCAGAAGGGGGTAAGTGTTTGGGTCTATTCATCAGTCTCAAAGTGCCTATTATTTTGATATTTCACAGCCTAATGGAAAAAAATTTTTAAAAATCTGTCTCCATTAGCACAGATAATTGAATTTGCTATACATTGCTTTTGTGTTGCACAGTTTCTCTGTTTATTTTAAGCCCTGCTTGGCCAGTTCAGCACCATTGTTTTTTTTTGGTCTTCATTTTAAATCTATAAAGTATTTGTATCTGGGCTGTGGTCAAGAATCACAAAAACCATTTTGATTAGGCTTCTCATTCATTTATATACCACACAAGCAGGGCATGGCATTGTGTTATGTGAGGATATTTTTAGAAGAGTAATGAGGTGGAAAGATTTGTGTTTTATTTCCCTTAGTTTTCCTCTATTCAGACACCTGCATTTGCCATTAATTACTACTCCCGTGGTGTGTGCACTCTTTCTTTCTTTGTCTGTTGTGTAGTATTTTAAAATAATATTGGGAAGAAAGCTGGGTGCGGAGGCACGTATCTGTGTTGGGATAAATAGTTGTATTTTTTCTCAGTAGTTCAACAAAAACTTCTTTTAAAAATAAAAGCTATTTTGGTACCATTTAAAGGAAATTCTGTTCTTTTCTCCTTTTTCTGCAATCTTTGCCTATTCTCAATAGCTGATTTCCTTTGGTCACCTCATTTTGTTTCTTAACCAGAAAATTTGAATTCCTGCTTTGTTCCCTAAATAGAAAACTGCTTGATTTGAGATCTCTTGGGTGAAACAAGTGCAAGTCAATTGGGTTTTGCAAGTGGCCAATAATCAGCACAGGATTTAAAAAACATTTATTCACTAAAGGAATTTTAAGGGAAACATACCCTGTTTTGGGAGGTTTATCCTATTGCTTTCCTATTATTTTAGATAAGCTTTTTAATTGAAGTATAACAGACACGAAGAAATGTATACAGAGCAGAAATGTATAGTTTAATGTGTTTTATAAGATGCAGATATCTGGGCTGGGGTTGTAGCTCAGTGGTAGAGCATTTGCCTACCACATGTGAAGCACAGGGTTCTATCCTCAGCACCACATAAAAATAAATAAAACAAATGTATTGTGTCCATCTACTACTCAAAAATTTTGAAATAAAAAAAAATGTGAACATATCTATGTAACCAGCATATACAGATTAAGAAACATCCAAGCCTCCAGTTCCCATCTCTACTCCTGGTGGGTAATTTCTCTCTTGATTTGTAACACAATCAGATTAGATGTGTTTAACTTTATAATTTATATAAATTGAGTCATATAGACTCTTGAATGTGTAAGATTTATTCATATTTTGGTGTGCAGTTGTAGTTTGTTCATCCCCATTACTGTTTGAATTCCACTCTTGGAATATGCCAGATTTTATACATTTTACTGTTGAATTTTGGTTCTTCCCACTTTGGGCTGTTACTGATTGGTGCTACTGTGAATATTCTTGTACCTAGCTTTTGGCGATATACATATTCATTTTTATCAAATATAAATCCAGAAGTAGACTTGCCAGGTCACAGGGTTGGCATATGTATAGCTTGATTGATTCTCCAAACAGTTATCCAAATTTACTGTGCAAGTTTACATTTCCTCCAATAGTATATGAGAGTTCCAGGTGCTCTACATCCATTCTTGGTATTTCCTGATTTTTTTTTTTTTATTTGAGCCATTCTGAAGAATGTTTAGTGGTATCTTGCTATTTTTAAGTTGCATAATCTTGATTAGTAAAGAAGTCAGCCATTTTTTCATAGACTTATTAGGCATTAGTACATTGCTTTATAAATAGTTTGATCTCACTTATGTTTTTAGTCATGTAAGTCATAATCAGTATTAAAACAACAAACATTAACCATTAACACAGAGGGAAGATTTATCAGTCTTTATTAAGTTGTAAGATGAGCCTATAGGCTCAAAAGCAAGTCTCCAAGTCTTCACTTTATTTTATTATTCTGATCAGTAGATTTGCATTGCTGTTTTAGATGTTTAAGAACACATATGCAAAAAAGAAAAGAAAAAATTCAGTCTTTCCTTCTAATTGAGTCTTCCATCTCACAATAGAGTGAGTGTGCTGAACATCATTGGGGATGCTAAGATGAAGGAGACAGTCTCAACCACCAAGAAGCACATTCATGTATGTGTCACAATGAAATGATACTTTTTTGAAACTTTGAAACTGAACTCTGGGCACTCCAGAGAAGGGGAGGAGGTTTAAGTTCATGGGCGGAATTTAGGAAACTTCATAAGCATTGAAATGCCTTTGAAACTTGACTGTCAAAAAAATTTTATTAAGCAAAAGATGGAAGGATCCCCAAGTATGGCCCACTTGGAGAATAGCAAGTAGCTCAGGGTGGCTGGATCATAGGATGTACAGAGAGTTTTAGAGGAAGAAAGAGAGTGGAATAAATTCTCTTAATATTCAAAGAGTGACTACCAAAAACCTTATTACAGAAAAGTAAATTAAAATACCATTTTTAAATTAAGATACAATTTTCTATTATCCCGCTGGCTGAGATTTAACAACAATCTTTGGTAAGAGATTATGTTGACAAGTGTGTCGAAAACAGTCTCCATTTATGACTGGCAGGAGGATAACTTGCTCCAGACCTCTATGGAGGGTAATCTGGCAGTCTTTTTCAAAATTCTCCGTTTAGAAATGTACCTTACAAATATGCTTGATGTGAACAAAATGTTAGTATAGTAAAAGATTGTAAATAATTTAAACATGGGAGAATATTAAATAAGTTATAGTCCATTCATTCAATGAAAGGAGAAATAGGTGGCTGAAGGACAGGAAAGGGAAGGAGACTTTTCAACAAATACCCTTTTGCATCTTTAGACTTTTGAACCCTGTGAATGCATTATCTATTTAAAATAAGTAAAGTTGTTCTTCCTTCCCCAAAGAGGAATGAGATCATGGAGGACTGTTAATCATAGTGTAATAATTATGGATATACACAATGCATACATTCATATACATATATACATATATGTCTGCTTTTTTAGGATTTACAAAATCTGCTCAAGTGCATATCCTCCTTTAATTCTCACAATAACCAAGTGAGGAAGCAGTTTTTATTTGTTTTGACAAAGGAGAAAGCTGAGACTCAGGTATTTTAGCAATTTACATAAAGTCTTTCAGCAACTGTTAAAATTGAGAACATCAAGTGGATTGTTTAGGAAATAACTTCACTTCCTATAATTTGGTTATTAAAGGAACAAAAGTCAGGTCTGAGGCTGTAGCTCAATGTAGAGTGCTTGTCCTGCACATGTGAGGCACTGGGTTTGATCCTCAGCACCACATAAAAATAAATAAAGATATTGTGTCCATTAAAAAATATTTTAAAAAGAACAAAAGTCAAAATATGAGAGAATTTTAGGCAGAATGAATATATACCAAATAACAGTAGTTGCAGCCTAATGATTTGAGAAGTATGCATCAGCAATTCAATCTAGATCTGTGCACCCTATTACCACTGTAATCCAGTCTCAGCTGTTCAGTCTAGATTAAAGCTTGGTTTCAAACTCACTTTCACTGGGTGGTAAAGCTAGAATTCATTAATAAAAAGCAGCCTAATGGCTTCATAATTTTTTGCTTAATGCAACCCCCTGTAGACTGGTGAGGCATATTTACTACTACAATCCTCTATCTATCTTTCTTTCTTTTTTTTTCAATTGATGAGAAGGCAGGCATTGGATTTGTTTCCTAAACCTTAAATTGATGATGGTGAATTTTTTCTTTTTTTGTCTGTTCTGCCATGTTTCAGCAAAGATCACGTGAGTGGATTAATGTGACTTCAATAGAATTGGGCCCCTTCTTTCAGAGTATTAAATTCCTCTTTTATCAGAAGCAGTGGGCCTATTCAAGTATAGAAACTGGAACTTTCTAGAACGTTTAAAATAGCAGTTCTACCTAGTTGGTCTTATTTGACCTTCACAGTACTGGGCAAGGCAGATAGAACATAACTTATTTCATTTATACTGATGAGCTGCCAGACCTATAGATGTGAACGGATGAGTCCAGAGTCTTGCCACTTTGATTGGTCCAACAGACAATGAACCCAGGCACTAGCAATTCAGAAGGACAAAGATAATTTATTTAAAAACATAATTTAAACAGACCAAAGGAACTCCATAAAAAGAAAATTAAGAGAAAACAAGCTGGATTTTCCCATAAAGAAACAAAACAGCATATCTTCAGTGAACAATAGTATTTACTCCTAAAAGGAAATTAGGTAAGGAACCAAAGGCAGATGGGAAAAAAAAAATCACAAAATTTTAGAAAAGGCCACATTCACAAGGAAAAATGCAAAGAATCCTAAAGTTTTAAGTCTAATAACGAGACCAGCTTTACAAGTACAATGTCATCTTTGAGAAGTGTGTGTACTGTGTGTGCCAAAGACAAAGCAAGGAGTCCATTTGGCAGTTAAGAGATGTGGAAAAGGTAATAGAGGTTCCAGTGTTTTGCTCTTCAATTCTTTGTAACAACAAATACACGGTATGAACAGGTGGGAAATAAAGCCTGAGTAGAGAAAATGGATGAAGGATTATTTTTTGAAGATAGGTCCATTCTAGTCTGAGTGGTCTGTCTTTTGGCATCTTGTGCAGATATGGATATATCTGAGAAGAATGGAACAGGGTTAGTTATCTGGTAAGCAGCTGGAACCCTGGAGGCAGGGTCAGGGATCACCCTGGACAGGCTTTGCAGTATTTCTGTTGCAGGATAGTTTTATGGAAGTCTTCATGATGCCACAGGGGGTCATGGATGATGGAAGTCAACACTGAGTTCATACCCAGCTGTTGGCTGTGGGCCACCACCATCGTATAAAGAATCCCCAAGTATTTTCCATGGAGATGGATCCAGGGCCTGGTGGAAATAGATATTTTGCCGCAGTCTGGCTGGGCACAAAATAACCTAGCCGCCACGAGGCACTTGTAGGTTCAAAACAGGAACTCCTTTATTGCCCGAACTCCCTCGAAGCGCCTGAACTCCTGTGAACGCCACCCACGCGGCCCTTCCAGCCACCACCAACCCGAAATCCACCACCAACCGGAAATCCCTCCTCCGGCACTTCCCCAACCAATGCAAACTCTCCAGGAATCCCCACGAGAACTCCAAAGTAGCACGAGAACTCTAAAGTAGCAAGTAGTGGCCAGAGGTGGACAGAAGAGGTCTAATATACAATTGAATAGACAGCTTAACATAACCATCATCATCTCAATGGCTTGCTGGCATCACCTCTCAACCACTCCCTTCTGGCACAAATGCCATGGGTCATTCCGACTGTGGCTCTCAGCAATATTTTTATTAATGATCTGGAATATGAAGTGAAAGTGGAAATTATACTTTTAGTTTGCAGATAGTACAATAAGTTGGTAAATCAGAAGTAGGTGGGAAACAGCCTGAGCTCATAACTGTAAGGACAGGGATACCTCCAAGAACTAGTTGGAGTGCAAAAGATCTATAAGGTCACAGTGACCAAGCTGCACAACGATAGATATGCTGAAGGAGCTTAAATGATTATATACTTTTAAAAACATTGCTTCTGTAGACCTTTATTGAATGTCAACTCATGTGTCAAACCCCTTTATAGGTCTGGGAATATAATATAATATATTAATATAATATAATATAATATATTAATATAATATAATATAATATATTAATATAATATAATATATTAATATAATATAATATATTAATATAATTATAATATTATAAATATAATATTATATAATATATTATATTAATATATTATATTATATTAATATAATATAATATATTAATATAATATAATATATTATATTAATATAATATAATATAATTCTCAGCACATTGTAGGTGTTCAATCTATTTTTGTTGGCCAAATAAATAAATCCCAGAATAACAAAGTGACACACAGTCTCATTATGGAAAAGGTTTGTTTTTTGCCTTATTGATGGAGAATTAACTGGTGAATTTGGTACTGGCTTTAAGCAAATTAATGAATGAGCTATAACTGTTTATTCATTAAAAATGACTTATGGGGAGCCTCTTATATGCCAGATACTGTTCACGTGCTAGCAGTATGCTAGCCATGAACAAAATAGCCATGAACAAAATAAAATCTTTGCCTTCGTGAAGTTTCCACTGTTTAAAGCACATTATGGACTTTTGAGATCATGGTTATGGAGAGCATAAGCTCATTTCCCTCACCTTCCCTGCGTCCTCCCCCTCCACTTAGATCCATCCCTTTAATACTATCAGCAAGAATCCTTGGCTAGAAGGACTACTTATAAGACCCAATATGATTCTTAGTATGCTATTTTCAGAATGTCTTCTACCCTTATAATTTTCAGGTAATGTTGATTAGCCACCATTTTCTTGTTTAAAACTTATAGATTTGAACTTAGAGAATGTCAATGCAGAATAACTTTTTGTTATTTGTTTAAGATCTGTCTTAGTCCATGTTCTGTTGCTATAACAAAATACCTGAGATGGGGAGTTTATAAAGAGCAGAAACTTTTGGCTCACAGTTCTGGAGACCAGAAAGTCCAAGAACATGGCATCAGTATCTGCTCAGCATCTGCTTGGCATCTTGCAAAAGCCTTCTTGGTGCTTTGTAATATGGTAGAGGGTATCACATGGTGAGAGAGCAAGCATGCCAGCTTGGGTCTCAGGTCTCTCCTCCTCTTCTTAGAACATCATTAATATCATCATAGGGATCCCACCATTCTGACCTCATCGAATCCTAATTACCTCCCAAAGGCTCTACCTCCAAATACTATTAATATATATATATATATATTTCTGGATAAATTTTCCAAAACATTCAAATCATAGCAGGATCCAAGTCTTTAATTCTCTTTATTGTGATATTAAATGGAACCTAAGCTTATTTATAGAAGATGGGGGTAAGGAGAATTGCAGGACTTGTCTTTTTGTACTCCTCTTTCTGCCACTTTTCACCCTAAGCTGTATGAGAGAATTGTTTAGACAGCACTGAATAATTTGGAGGGAATGAAGGAAGTACTACTTCTAAATACTTTCTTTGCAGAAGAAATGCCCAGGTTAAGTGGGTCTGATGTGTTTATATAAATTCAAGTCATGGAAATGATTCTTGGCATAAGAGTAGCTGTAACAGCCTTCATAATTATACAGAACTTTAGAAGCTATTTTTGTTTGATGATTTACCTTAGAACTGGAAGGTTTTTACATCCTTATGGAGAAAGGATTAAAAAGTAACATTTTTTCTTGGTGCAGAGAATAAATAATAACTTCATGTCTAAAGATAATTTCATTTGCAATAATGATACTCCAGAGTGTTTGACTGAATGCATTTTTCAGTGCTTACCAGAGCAGCTGGATGGCTTCTGGGGCTTGGGTGGTGGTTTGGCTTGAGTGACTGTGTGTCCCACATGAAATCTATAGCTCTTAGAAAGAGTGGAATACCATGAAAGAGGCAAGAAGGTCTGGGAAGGAAAAATGTTTCATGTGGCCGCTCCCTTGTGTTACCCAGACCCTTTCTCCAAGTATGTTTAATATCTGAGGAGTTATCTCAGACTGTTTATCACTCCTGTTAGATTGATTAGCATGAAGGTTATTTTCTTCAGGAGCTGTTCCATCTGACAATGTGTAGCAAAAGTTGTCCTGGATTACATGCTACATTCTTCTAGGTGATGTCGTTGAACATTTATTGGAGTGTCAGGTGGCACTGACCAGTTTTGAAATGGAGTCTCAATTGCACCTTGGTCTAAAGTGACTTCTTTTCTTCTTTTCTTCTCTCTTTTCTTTCTTCTATTCATTCATACAGCATCTATTGAGCACCCACTGTGCCAGGACCTGAAGTAGGTAATATACAGATCTGCAGCATCTGTATAAAGTGATCCTCCAGAAGTGAGGTGTAGCTCATACATACGCTCAGCACGTATGAGGCCCTGGATTCAGTCCCCAGCACCCCAAAATAAACAAAGTGAACTTCCTTCCTATGAGCGACTTAATCAGTGATAGAATCCTGCTACTTCCTAATGTGCCTAATTATTTTTCTGATTATGTATTTGGTTTTCATACTGAGAGTAATAACAAATGCTCAATTAATAAACTTACATTTAAAGGGAATATTGAAAGTCTGATCATCATGCAGTAGACTTGCAGTTCTTTAATTAGAAACATTTAAACCCAACTTCTGAGCGACCTTTCCTGCAGGGATAGGAAATTAGATCCTGCTGATACAATTTTCCTTGATAGAAACCTAAAGGATGAGTTGCTTGGTTTGGAAGGATTTGAGCTAACTCCCTAGCAGAACTGACAAATGGTTATATATCAAGGATTGAGCTGTGGATGTTTGCCAGAGCACTTAGGATGATGAAGCCAACTACTCCAGTGAAGGTTTCAATCTTTTAATATTTTAAGGGAGTATGATTTTGAAAAGCCCAGAGTTAGTTTAAAATGAGATGTGGGAGGGGAAGAGATAGTGGGAATTGGGTGGGAACCCTGATGGTGGTCTTATTTATAGATTCAGCTAATGGTTTGCATACTGTTCGGGCCAGGGAACCCTGAAATGACCTCACCTTAATCTTCATAGTGTTGATGTAATGCAGAGAGCTAAGAATGTTGTAGGATTTTGCATAGGGAATATGCATATGCCTGGCATAATTTGTATTGAACTAGATGAACAATTTAAATATCTAGTCTCTGGAGTTGGCTCAAACAAGCGTGTTTCCTTATCAGTAGAGCAACATCTCAAATTTCAAACAATTTCAGGTTATTCTTCAAAGATATTAGAAGTATTTCTGAAGTCTACTGCTGGCAATGTATTGAGTATCAAGCGACCTAGATAACCAGGTCTCTGGTGAGCAGTTACATGACGTTGGGCAAATCTTGAGTCTTGTGGGCCTTGGTTTCTCCATCCCTGAAATCAAAGGTTGGACTACTTACAATTTGCTTAGCTTCTTACTCACACCCAATATTAACCTTGCTGTTCAGAATATTGTGTGCCATTCTAACGTTTGTGTAGTTCAAGTGCCCCTGTCCATTGCTTCCCAAGGGTTTACTCATGTCCGAGTTCCCTTTTCAAAGCTTCAAGGAACAGCCTAGAGGAGGCCCCTCCACATTCCCTCCTGTTCTTTCTTTTAGTTATTCAGGAATATAATCCAGTTAATAGCATCCTGAGAAGTGTTGCTATCAACAACACCAAAGCTCTCTACAGTCTCATTCATGTCTGAATAAAATAATTCCTTTTTATATTTTTTAAAAAAGTGAAAACACTTGAGGTCTCACTGAAAGTGTTTATTTATTCATACTGAAAGGTGCCCCGTGGGTGTTCCGTCTCATTCTGGAGAGCATGTGAAGCAGGTTTATGCCTAAAGTATTTGTCCCTGTTTATTTGTATTTGTTTAGACTGAAATTAATGGAGAGTTTTTCTTGCAAACAACAAGGATCATTAAAACAGGTTTCTCCCTGTGGTGCTTTTTGTCAGCCCTTACATGGAAGAAAAAAGTGAAAGAATACATTTTTTTCTCTCTAAGCTCAAGGTTTTCATCTTTACCAATAAACTGGGGAACTTGAGGGAATAGAAAGATAACCTCTGTGTGTGCTCATGGTAATAAAGTTTAAATCATAAACACTAATGATCTTTTGGCTTTTTGCAAAAAGTGAATTTCTTTCCCAGAACCCAGCATGTTTTTGGTTTTTGCATCTGCGTGGGCTTGTATGTACATATGAATAGTATTTAGTGACCTTTTTCTTTTCTTTTCCTTCTCATCCCCATCCCCCACACCCCGCCCTTTACTGGAAGAAACATGAAGTTAAATATAAATTCTTTATAATTGAAAAAGTGATTTTGCTTTTCTTTTTACTTGAGCAAGGACTTGCTTTTATTTAAAGGCGTTTTTGTTCTTAAGAAACTTGATAAAAAGACCCCATAAGGTTTCCTCTCATGTTAGGCCGTTAAAAAAAGATTTTTACATAAGATTTTAATTGATTTCTTTCATAGTCTATTTATATATATCTTTCCTCACCACATTTGATTATTTGATCTCTTAATGCCACAAGTATCAATAATTGGTGTCAGGAAAAGGGTTTATTTTATTTTTTTCCTTATTGGAATTTTGTGGGGAGACTGTTGATTTGTATGTCGAACAACCAAATAGTAATTGTGGGGATTTGATATAATTTCATATAAGTGCAACTTTAATCTACTAATTAAGATTTAATGGGACTGGGAGTGTAGCTCAGTGGTAGAGCACTTCCCTAGCATGCATGAGGCCCTGGGTTCCATCCCCAGCATCTATAAATAAATAAATAAATAAATAAGGTTTACCATTATGTAAATATAAAACTGAAAAAAAAAATCAAAACTCAACATTCAGTCTGCTTTGATTGTTACTTGACTTTTAGCTGTTGGACATTAAAGTTTAAATTGTGTTTTGTGCTGATTCCGGTTCCAAATTCCGTAACACTTTTTAATTCTGAACAGACTTGTTATTAATGGCCCATTTTCTTTCCTTTATGCTCATCATCTTAGACCAAAGTTTCACATGTTTTGTGTGTTAAACTAAATTGTTTCTGCTGTGCCCCTTTGGGGAGCTTCAGTGAATTTAATTTTTTCTCTCTGTGTTGAATTTCAAGCCACAAGTAATTAGAAGGACTTAAATGAATATTGACACAGGCACTTTGATTCTTTAGAACTATCCTTTCACCAGTATGTATGTGTGTGTCTCCACTTTTGTGTGTATGTGCCTAGGTGGGTGGATATTTGTTTCTGGAGCCTTGATTGCATGACTGATGTTCTTCTGATTAAGAAATGCAGTGTGACCATGTTACGTGTTTCCTTAGGAACTTTTGTGCTGGCACTCCATGCTGTTACTGAGTAAATAGTTTTTATGGTCTAATCATTTATAATAGAATTTCTGTGGGAAAAATGGATTGTGAATTCCAAGCAGTTGATTTATAAACATGTGTTTGAAGCATAAAACATTGCTACACTGGAGACTGTTTGAATAGTCCATTTGGAATGGGGCTTTGTTTCAGTTCCCCTGAGTCTTCCCTGGTTTTGGTTCCCATGGAAAGCAGAGCCTAAAGCAAGGATTTGGGTGGAGGTAGTTTATTTGGGAGATGTTCCTAAGAAGCCTGTAGGGGAGCAGGGAGAGACCAGGGAGGTGGAAAAGTCCATTTATCAGAGTGTTGTGAAGGTTGATGCTGGAAGTAATCTGATTCCACCTCCAAATTCCTTCTTTCAAAAGATAAGAACTAGAGCATTTACAATTACCCTTTATCCCCCTGTCCTGGGGGCGGGTTCAGACCCTGGGAAACAGAGATGGGATCTAGGCAGGTAAAGAAGTGAGGCATGGTTGGGATAGTAGACATTCTTCATTCAAGGGCAGCAATAGTCCCTGGCCAGTGCTCAGCTCTAGCTTCAGTTCCATTTAGCCCCCTGAGCCATTTCCATAGGTCTTTTTTATGTGCAGGCCAAATAAAGAAGGCACCTTGCCAACAGGTTACGTAAGTGAGCATATGCTCACAAGCAAATGTTTATGACCTTGAGTAGATACACTAAGTCAGGGTGTTTGTGACCTTGGCTACAAACAAAAAACATATCCCTCAGGAAGCATCCTCAAGGCTAGCCATCTTGGGCCTGCCCAATGTCCCCAGTCAACGTGTGCCCTGGGCAATTTGTGCTCCACACTTCTGGGCTGCATTTGCCTTCGGGCTGGTTGGTACCCGGCTTCAGAGAAGGCCCCAGAGAACAAAAGAGACACCTGTACTTCCCACTGTGGCCATGGCTAAAATCAGAGCTGGACTGAGGAAACATGACCAGGGACCCCCAAGAGTCTTGTGGCCAATACCCCAAATGGGTTGATTATGTACAGTAAAGCCAATCTACTTAACGGAATCAAAGACTGTATTTATTGTAAGATCCACCATTAATTTATGTACCAATAAAAAAGAAAATGGACTACTAAGGAAAGAAAATATGTTGCCAAGTCAGTCTTAATTATGGGACACTCAATAACAGAGATATTAAATGTGGGGAGAAGCATGTTCTAGAATTGATGAGACACAGTATACAGTAAGTAATATGAAGCTATGCTGTGTGTCTGTACGTCCTTTCATGAAAAGCTATCTGGAATACATTAAGTGAATACTGCAGGTTATAAAACAGTATGTAAAATGCTTTTCCATTCATATGAAGAAAAGGATTGATAAATTCCAGGTGGATTTATACTGAATTGCTAACATTTATTTTCCCCAGCATGGTAAGATGATTAACAGTATTTCCGTGGTTAGAATCTACATAGTACCATAAAATTAACAAATAAAAAAATACATAGAGGTCCAGAGAAATCATGGTTTGTTTCATCTGTTAGTAAACCATTGACAAATCATGAAGGTCAGGTCTAAACCCCCTGGATATTGTTCAATTACTCACTGTTTCTGTTGACCAAGGAGCAGCATTGGCATTAGAAACAGCTGGTTTCCTCTGATGAATCATATCCAACCATACACTTTGTATACACAGAAAAGCTTTTTCCTGGGGAATCCCTCTAACTATCTTTCCAATTAAGATGCTTCTAACATCTTTCCCCAATCCTTGATAACAGAGGGCTTAGTAAGACTAGCTGACTTCAATAGACAGATGAATAAGATGTAGAATTTGGATCCTGAGACCTTTAATGGGTGACTTGGAAATTATTTACTCAAAGAAAAAAGCTGGAGACTTCCTCTTCCATAGAATGGATAATAATATGTTAGGGTTTAGAGGAAAGAATCTTACATATCATCCAATGCAGTATACCACCTGGGTCTGTAATCTATACAACTTTACTGGCAAAAATCATTTAGCCTCTAAAAGGTTTTTCAGAGACTCAGTACCATTGCATCCAGCTCAGTCCAGCTATGAGTTTTCAAATTGTTAGAAGGGTCTTGTTTGAATGATGAAGTTCTGCTTGCTTTTACTTCTACCCATTAGCCTTAGGCCTCCCTTCTGAAGTAGAGTAAGTCTGATGTCTTCTATGTAGCAATACATCAAATATTTCCTCTGAAGCAGAATAGGTCTGATGTCTTCTGTTCAGCAATACTTCAAATATTTGAAAATAGAAATCTTGTCTTCTCTAAACCTTTCTTTTTTATGTTAGCATTCTCAGACTTGAAACCACTGGAGAATTTTCTGTCTCGTCTTCAGTAGCTCAGGGAAGTTGTGATTCTATATAATGTGTCCTTGTTGTTAGATCTAACTAAAGGAATTTCCTGTGGGCCTGTGAATTTGCTATATGGTATTTGATGAGTTTTTAAAAATTTCCATCTTTTATTGCCAGTAAAGTATTTAGAAATGAACACTAGATTTAAAAAGATATTTATTGTTCTTAATGTTTAATCTGTGATATATTCTCTTGCATCTTTGACATAAAGTGAATGGAAGGGCTTTGGGGTTGTTTACTGTCTGCCAGTCAACTGTCAAATCACCAACACCAAGTACAGAGTCTGGTGCATGGGTAGTATGAAATGAATATATATATATATATATATATATATATATATATATACACACACACACATATTTCAATTGAATGTACATATGTATTTATGCATATACACACATTACTTGTGTTCAGATCATAGATTTAGCATGTAGTTTACATCTTTTTTGGTGGGGGCGGATACCAGGGATTGAACTCAGGGACACTTGACCATTGAGCCATATCCCCAGCCCTATTTCATATTTTATTTAGAGACAGGGTCTCACTGAGTTGCTTAGCTCCTCGCCTTTGCTGAGGCTGGCTTTGAACTCTTGATCCTCCTGCCTTAGCCTCCCAAGCCGGTGGGATTCAGTCATGTGCCACCACGCCCAGCTAGCATGTAGTTTATTTCTAATGTTCAAATTTCGGGAATTATTCTGCTCTCTACTTAGAAATAGTGACTCCTAGATATTTTTGGCAGTATTTGGCCACTTCCTTTCCCACATAGGTAGGGAAGTTGTTAGGGATAAAACATTATGTTAGAAATGCTCCTAAGAGAGTCATTTCTTGTGAGTCATCATGGCAAGATATTTTCTGTGAAATTAGAGTATGTGACTTTCAAGGGCAGCCTGTGGGGAATGACGCGGAGGTTCCTGGTGCTTCACCAGAGCCAGGTTGCACAGGTCTATGGGCTGTTACCTTCTGTAGATTGTTGCATTATGCCTAGAAGGGCTTGGTTCAGAGAAATTCCTGTCTATCTTCTTCTCTGCTTTAGTACATTTTTGGAAGGAGGATAGTAAAGAAAGAGAGAAGGATAGTGCATAGTGCTATTCTGCACATTTGTAGGAATTCAGTTTGGTTTAATTTTTAGAATCCTAATAAATTAATCCTGTAATTTACAGAATTATGGAAGTCTTTCTTGGAAGAGTCCTTGAAATCTTGGGGTTCCCCAGCCTGGGATGTGTCAGTCTTCTCTACTACACATTGACTTGATCATTGTCAGGGGTGGGGAATCTTGACTTTGTTTTTGGATAGCTCTAAGTCTTGCTGGAACTCAGCAGTCCAGCCTCCTGTTGAAAACTATTTTAGTGATTTAGAGATATGAAAGGGGCAGGAATAATAACAGCAACACTCATCCTTTTTACTTTGAACACAGCCAGAGGGCAAGCCTTTGTTGGATGCCTTGCTGGGTGCTATGCGGAAGAGAAAGAATGAAGACAGTTCTGATCCTCACAGTGCTAACTATATAGATGGAGTCAGTTCCTCTCTCTTTCCTCCCCTGTCCCTCTCTCACACCCTCACATCCCCCCACAACCTGCTGCCATAGCTCATGAATCCAAAATATGTGAACAGTGGCGTGAGCAAAGCAGAGGAGGGAGGAATCCTACTGCTTGGACTCGAAGGTGGACGGTGAGCTTGCCCTTCAGAAGTGGGCAGACTCTTATGGTTGTTGGATTTTGGTTGCTTGAGAGTCCAAAGTCCAAAAACTGTTCTATAACCTTGCTAAGCTAATCAATTAGTTAAGCTTAGCCTATTTAATTAAAGAAGATATTTGTACTGAACAAATTAACTGATAAAATTAACTGATTTCCTTCAAAATGACTCATGTCTAGAACAAGGTGTTCTACCGAACTGTATTTTTTAATACACTGAATTAAGCTTACTCTTTTAAGTACCATGGCAGTTTTTTTTTTTTTTAAATCACCATACTGAGGGTTTAGCACAATATAGAGCATACCTAGCATGCAGGAGGTCCTGGGTTTTATCTCTAGCACACACACACACACACACACACACACACAGTGACCCAAAATTTACCTCCCATTGATAGGTGGGATCTGTGTACCCACTTCTTGAATATAAGTTTGCTTGTGACTGCTTCAACCCTAAGGGTAAGGCAGAAATAACTTTGCGTGACTCCTAACACTGAATTGTTGAAGGTTGTGCAATTTTTGCCTGCTTCCCTTGGGCCACTAGTTCAGGGGAAGCTAACTGCCATGCAGAATAGGAGTACCGTGATGGTCAACGGTCAACGGGTGTAGGTCAGTGGGAGAGCACTGAAGGCCCTGGGTTCAATTCCCAGTACAGCAAAAAAAAAAAAAAAAGAAAGAAAGAAAGAAAGAAAGGAAGAAAGAAAGAAAAAATGACTGAGATTTCCATTCCAGAGAAGCTATGAATAGCTGCTCTAACCGACAACCCCAGCTGAGCTCCCAGCAGAGAACCAGCGTCATTTAGCAGCCTGTGGGGAGCCACCTTGGACACCCACCCTGCTGAATCTTCCCATGATTTCAGTACCACCTGGATTCTGATGGCAGCCAGTTGGGAGACACTAAGTGAGAACGGCCCAGTCTTTCCTGAATTCTTGACTCCCCAAATTAGGAAGCAAATAAAATGTTTGTTTAAAGCCGTTAAGCTTTAAAATAAAAATATTTAAAATTGAATGTAATTTGCATCTCTCTCAAATGTATTTTGTACCCTACTTATTCTTAAACAGAGCCTAGACATAGTTTGAATCTCTTATGAACAGTGAGAGTCTTACAGTGTAATTAATGCACTTATGTCCTCAAGCTTTAAAATGAGTGGCAAAGGGACTCTAGACTGCTCAGCTTGTCAGAGTCTTAGGTGTACTTCCAGTTTTGTTTTGTTTTTTTACTTGCTGCCAGCAATCATTCCACGGTGTCTGAACATGCCCCTTTCAACATGTATAACCACATTTGAAATAATTGTATTCTAATTCAGGTATTACATTTTGTGCAGAATGTTTTCAATGAATATTTAGTGAGTTCTTACTTTGTGTCTAACATTATTTGATATACTAGATTAGATGCTGAACTTCAAGAAAGTAGTGATTTTTGTCACCCATGTGTCCCAGTTCTGAGAGTAATAGTTGATGTTCTGTAAGTCTTTGTTGAATGAATAAATGTGGCACACTGTGTTAGGTGGTCAAAACACAGACTTGAAATAGATTCTGTTCTTAGCAGAGCAACAAGGATGGAGGAAGAGCTGGACTCTTTTTTTTAATATTTATTTATTAGTTTTAGGTGGACACAATATCTTTATTTTTTTTATTTTTATGTGGTGTTGAGGATCGAACCCAGCGCCCCGTGCATGCCAGGCGAGCGCGCTACTGCTTGAGCCACATCCCCAGCTCCAAGCTGGACACTTTGTTGTGGTAGAATGAATAAATTAGGGGGAAGTATTTCTCCTGGGGGGGGGTAAGGGAAGAGTTGCTTAAAGAAGCAAAGGATTACCCTGTGGAAGAGAACTGGTGCTACTTAGAAATAAAGTATTTTTCTTCTTTGTCTCTTTATTATTAAGTTATAGGAAGTATCAAGTCTTAGGAGGATATTATCATCAAATAACCTGACAGGAGTAGGTTTGGACATACTCAAATACAAGAAAATATCCAATCCTAGAATTCATCAGAAAAAAAAAATCAAATGTTGACCACTTTGGGACAGAATTATTGCTTCATACTTCATGGTTTCTAAAATATTTTTTGACAATAACGTGGTAGGTGTAGGTTACTCATTCATTTAAAAATGTCACTAATAGAGAGGACAAGAAGGACTTTATGGAGGAGTTACATACCTTGACAGATGATAAAAATACAGATCCGACTTGTAGTACAAACCTTTGGGTAAAAGGGCACATAGAAGAGCCTTTAGTGTTCCATGTCTTTCAAGGAAGAAGAGGGTCAAAGTATTGAGATTTCAAATTCTTATTTTTAGAACATGAAGTTTCAGTCATTGATCAGGTTAAGTTTAATGGGAATGAAAAAGACTTTGAAGCTCTGATTCAAAGTCTCATGTGAAGTTTAGAAAATGCTACAGCCATTTTTGTAACCAGAATGTTGCATCTTAGAATATAAAGATTCCTGTTGCCTCTGAAATTTTTTGTGTTTTAAAAATTTTGTTCTTTTGGATACACATGACAGTAGAGTGTATTTTGACATATTACACATACATAGAGTATATCTTATTCTAATCAGGATCCCGTTTTTGTGATTGTACATGATGTAGAGTTTCACTGGTGGTGTATTCATATATGAACACAGGAAAGTTATGTCGGATTCATTCTACTGTCTTTCCTATTTCCATCCTGCCTCCTTCCCTTTATTGCCCTTTGTCTAATCCAAGATTACTTTATAATCTTTCCCCTCAATTTTTTTAATAAATTATCCTTCAGTTTAGATTGACAAATTTTAAATTTTGTCCTTAGTTTTCGTTGCCTATTAAGGGAATTCATTGCCTATTTTCCTCCTATTTGTATTGGGAAGACTGATTAATTAATGGATTCTCAATTCATGTGTTGTCTCTTCTAGTATATGTTTAATCTGAAACATAAGGTAAACTTCACAGGCTGAATTCTCAGGTGGAGTACAATGATAAGTGGTAAGAAGACTCAGTGGACTTACCCAAACCACACCTGCTTAGAATATGAGTGACATTTTTAACAGTCCATCCTGATTTATTTTATTGACTTGTAGTGAGGATATTATCAATACCGGGAAATGTGAGAGCTTTTCTTACAGTCACATTTTCATTTTATTGAATTTTACTTGCCTGGTTTATTTCAAAATTGAATCTATTTCTTAGCATGACTCTAATATTAGATGGGTTTCCTTGGAGATATATATAGATGCAGAGTTATAGTGCTAACCCTGACCTTATCTAGTTTAATGGAATTCTTCTTAGAAAAGTGTGTTCCTACTTGGGTCATTAAATTATCCCACAAAAGCAAATATAGAAACGATGCAGATAAGAAAGGAGATGGTACATTCCTGGTAATGAGTGTGGTGCTTTCTTGCAGGGAAGGTGGGGGTGGAGACAGTGGAAATGACAGTGTTTTCAGATGTCATTCCAGATGGGTTTTCCAAAAGGAGAGACTATAAAGATCAATGAACCTGGAAAATCCCAGTCCTGACGCCAGCAATTGCAGGAATTTGTACGCCTGTGGGAAGAGAATGAACTTGCAACTGGTATTTTCTATTTATTATTAAGAGAAAAAGATTCTGCATTCTCATTCGTAAAACTTGAAAGATTTTAAAGATGTGTAGCTGGAGTTTGGAGGGAATTTGTGACATCACAAAGATGTGAGAATTATTTGAACCAATTGATTCATCAGAGGACAGACACATTTAATATTGGATTGCCCAATACAGGTGTGTTTTGTAATGCTGAGACCCAGTCTGAGGAAATGCAAACTGATATTTTTCATACATAAATGGTGAGACAGATCTGGCACAAACATTTGATAACCATTCTTGTAGTCCTCGGGCTGTTTTCTTTAGTCATTTTCAACAAATGTGTCTTCAGACAGATGTGTTCACATCTGTGGGGATGCATAGGTCCCATTTTTTTTTTTCTGCCCACTTCCTTTTTGTTTTTTAAATGACAAGGCAGTGAACCTGCTGGTTACTAAACACCAGTGTAACTCTCCCAGAGGGCCAGGAAGCTAGGCCTGGGAATGTCATGAAAGGGTATATTCTCCTGCTCTAGAATCTTCAGAGGGGACCCAACTTGAAGCTAGAAACCTTGCTTGCTATTTTTGATTTTTTTAATGAAATGGTTAAGTAAACAGACTGAAATGTTTCTGCCTTTCCTTTCAGCCTCTAAGATTGAAGCAGACAAGTACAGGTTTACGGGTCACCTCTGCAGAATGAGCATCCTGGTCTTGCTCACTGTGGTGCCTTGCTGTGGTCTGACAGAGGGAATTGGGGTGGGAGGGGCCGTATTCTCAGCATGAATGTGACCAGGGAACCATAGAAGGATATATAAATCAAAGTCCCTGGGCTGCCATAGCCAGGCTAGGTTACAGAGGAATTAATGGCTTATAGCATAATTTAATAGAGGAAAACTTTCTCAGATCACGTTTTACATGGATGTTTCTTAACATCTTATCCCCCCAGAAGGAGCAGCAATACTGCCTAGCTCCTTAAGCTCTAGGGTTGTGCAGTTTATAAGACAGTCTCGTACCATAGCTGCAAAATCTGAATAGTAGCAGGTCTGTTATTGTGGTTATTTTTCATTAGCTCATTTGATGGCAAGATCTGCCCCACCCTGATTTGAGACTATACATCCTACTTAATAGAGATGTTCATACATATCTATGTGTTTGGCTATGAGGTGCTGGTCTAGGTTCTGCTGGGTATTATAAAATATATGACATGTATAACCTGATACCTTTTTAAAATTTAAGGAAATTTAACAATTCTAAATATTTCAGGGTCTTAAATTTTCAGAAAAGGGATTGAAGACTTGCACCTAATAGGAAGGAAAATGGCCACAACCAGAGAAACACAGAAACCTCTGTACTTTGTATTTGTCCCAATTTCAAGTTTTTGGGGATTCTAAATGCTCTCTGATTAAGTAGCTGAGGTCTGATTTTCTGTTCTATTGGTGGGCAGTGTGGATGACAGTGGGACAGAGAAGTCTCTGTGAATGTCTAAATGCAGGAAGTGACAGAAGCAAAGTGTCTGTGTGAAAGGGAACAGACCTGGCTCCAGTCCCCTACCAGTGATTTAAGTTTGGGCTATGGTCAGGAGCAGTGGATTTTAGTTGCATTTAGAACTATGTGTTGGTTATATTGGTTGCTTAAAAAAATCTATATTTAGATTGACTATTTAGTACTTTTGGTCTCATTCATTCCATGTTGTATGAGTTCCATTCAAGTAATTCCATTAATTTCTTTATAAAGCTCTGAGATATAAACTTCTCTTGAGATAGTATGAAGGGGAGGCTACTTGAAACAGTTGGATCCAGCAGACATTTCCATCGATGCCCCAAGTGTGTGGGGCAGATGCATGGCAAGCCTTGTGGAACAAATCATTCCTTCTTGTTCTATTATATGTCACATAGAAAATTGTGAACAAGATACAGCCCTGTGTCCTTGGAGCCAGCCTAGCTGCATTTAGGATAAGTGAAGAAAAATGTGACAAAGTTGGAGAAGAAAAACTGGGTTATAACTTGTGAGAGAGGACCTTGAATGCTACCACTTTAGACTTTTTTTTTTTTTTTTTTTTTTTTTTTTGGTGCTGGGGATAAAACCCAGAACCTTGTATATGCTAGGGTACCCCTCCACTACCCCTGAGCCACACCCCAGCCCATGACATTATTTTGTACATCACTGGTTTATAAGTTTGGCATGTAGAATTCCATACAATGACATATTACCTTCAAATAACCAAGTGTACTAGTGCTAGGTGAGCTCTCTTCCACTAGATGCTGTTATAGACAAGGGGAAATAGGTGCCAAAGTTAGAAAAATTTAAAGGAGCGAATGGTTAAAGTGGAGAAAAATATTCATTGTTATCTCTTTTTGTGTTTGAGAATAGATTGCCCTTACTTGGTTTTGGTGAGGAGACCACCATGCCCCATCTCATGGACTGAGGAGCTGTAAGAACTCAGCCAGTGCTCTGGGAAAGAAGGAGTTACTTCAGGTCTCTGCCGGAGGAGTGGCATGATCAGGGCTTTAGGAGGGCTAATTTGGTTACTGTGTGTGGGATGCTTTTGAGTGGGGACGGCCCAAGCTTGGCAAGCTAGGCAGGAGCCATTGCAGTCTTCCAAGCTAGAAACAATCCTTGCCTCCTGAATCTGTCAGGTAACAGTGCGGATAGAAAGAAAGGAAATGCAGGCATCAGAGACTTTAAGAAGCATCTGAGATGCATTAGATTGCTTCTGCTACTCTCATCTTATTCCTCAAGGGTACTTCTCAATTGATAAGAAGGAAGACCCAATGAGGAGGAGTTGTCTAACAATAGTCTGGGTTTCCTGATTTTTTGTCTACATATTGTATGTTGTTGTCTACCTGAAACTATTACCAAGACTAATAGAATTCTTCTTAGAACTAGAAGTATTGAAGAATGGTGTGTGGGGTGTGAATATCCAGCTCGCTACCGTCTCCTGCTTACCTTTGATCCCTGAGTCTACTCTTTTCCTCTGCTGTGCCCACTGGGGACTCTGCTGACCGACATCCCCATTCACTTGTTCTCCCTCTGCTTGGTTTCAGTGACTTCCCACACCACCTCAGCAAACCCTGTGTGGTGGCCACACCTTAATACTTTCACTTCTGTGATGGTGATCTCTGAAATTCCCTTCCTATCTTAGCCCTGTATTTCCTAGATGCCTATCTGCTCTCACTCATTGAACCTGTTCTTCAGACTAATTACAAACGTATTCCCTTTTTTCTCAGTCTGTGTGATTTATACTTTCTCCTCTGAAGTGTCTCGATAATTGACCATTTTGACGAACTGTCACTGGTACCAGTAATTTTTCTCACCCCAGATATTCTGTACTCAGATCTCTCTCCAACTCAGGTTCAACCCCAGAGTCTACTTTTGTCTTTGTATTTATTCGTTAACTCTGATTATTATCTCCCTTACAAACTTATGATTTAATATTAACAGAAGCCCTTGATATTACTTAGAAATCTTTTTGCAGATGCCATTTCTGAACCAGCTATTTTATACCGTTATTACTACTTTCATATTATTACTTCTCCCAGAGCCAGTAGGATTGCAAGTTTGAGACCAGTCTAGGCAACATAGCAAAATCCTATCTCAAAATAAAACATAAAAAGGGCTAGAGATATAGCTCAGTGGTAGAGGGCCCCTGGGTTCAATCCCTAGTACATCAGCAAGACAAACTTTCCTCTACAGTTTCATTTTCAGCCTTTGCACTTGTCTTCATTTCATCTAGATACAAAGGATACTTGGAAGAAATAGATCAAATTTTATTTACAGTCCATAGAGTTATTGATTTCTCTCCCCTTCTCAGTAATTAGATTGAGACATTCCATTCTGTCCTAGCTACCTTCTGTGGCCCCCTGATTATATCCTGGCCTGTTTATAACTTTTGATATTGTTGACTGCTAGGATGATTTTAGGTGCAAGTAGCAGAAAACCCAAATCAAAAGAAGCTGCATAAAAGAAGCATAGAAGTAAGGCAGTTCCAGAGTGGCTTAATTTGGTGGCTTGATACTGCTATTAAGCACCCAGCTTACTTAGTCCTTCCTCCCTGCCATTCTCAGCATTTAACTACCCCCTGTTCCAAACATTCCCCAGGGTCCCACTGACCAGGACTGCATCATATGCATTTGTCCAAGCTAATCAATAGCAAGGGAATGGGCTTCTATATAGAGTTAGGGTTGTTAAGATTTGCATCCTAAACAAACAAACGAAACTCCTGAAGTATGCAGCTTCCCAATAGCTAAACAAAACTGGAGTTTTAGAAACCAAGAAGCACAGAGAATGGCTATTGGACAATTACCAGAAACTTCCACAACCACTTCCTCCCTTCTGAAAACTGCTTCCTTGAATTTGGACAATCATTTACTTCCTTCTCTGAATATTCTCCATGTCCTCTTTCCTTCATTGACTTTTTCCTCTTTCTTTCTCTTAAATCTTGGCTTTCTTGGTATACTGACCTCATGGTCTCTTTTTTGTTCAGTGGTGGCCTTCGGGTATCTTGATAATTTCTGTGATTTCATCTGGTATGCCGAGGTTTCTTAAATCTGCATTTCTCATTGACCTCTACCTCTTGAGTTCCATTTGTTTTCTTATTTGTTTTTGTGTTCTGTGTCTTGTTTAATTATGTCATTCACTATGGTGGATGGATACTGTTGTTTCCCATCATGTACTTTTTCCTTAGTAACAGAATGCTTTCTTCCTTTCTGTCTTTCCTGGGTACATTATGTCGAAAAAACAAGCACCACAGCAGCAGCACCCTATTGTCCAGTTTCCCTTGCAGCTGAGTGTGGCCATGTAACCATGGTCTGGCCTGTGTGTGTGACTTAGGAGTGTTCTATGGGACGTGCATGTAGGCTAATAACATCTAAGCTGTTCAGATGAGATGTATGCCCCCTTGCCAATTAATTCTTTTTCTTCTTTTGGCTTTAAAATTTGATGACCAGAGTTTCAAAAACTGTCTTGTGCCCTGTGGTGATTGTCTGTCTGTCTGTCTATCTGTCTGTCTATCTTATCTATCTATCTATCTATCTATCTATCTATCTAGTCCTGGGGATCAAACCAAAACCTCATGCATGCTAGGCAAGGGCTCTATCACTGAGCTATATCCCAAAACCTCTGTGATGATCTTGAAGATAGAAGTTGGGGCAGAAGGATGCTGGGTCATTTGTGACCATTGAGCTATCTTATCAATTTTGGAAAGTTTACCTCTGGATTTTTATATGCAAATATCTAAGTTCAGGCTGCAATGGCAAAACACCCTGAACTGGGTAATTTATGATTAATAGGAGTTTATCACTCTTGGTCCTAGGGGCTGGGAAATCCACAATTAAGATGTGATAGATTTGGTGTCTGGTAAGGGCTCTCTGCTTCATAGATGGAGCCCTCTATGTGTCTCCACATGGCAGAAGGAAAAGGCAGCACACTGGGGCCTCTTTTATAATCCCAGTCATGAGATTATGACCCAATTACCTCTCCAAAGCCCAACCTTCTGATGCTGTCACATTGGTAATTAGATTTCAGTGTATGAACTGAGGGAGTGGGGGACACAAACATTCAGACCATAGCAGCAAGTGAGCCTTGTCTATTTTGCCTACAATTTGCAGTGGAGGGTGGGGGGGATGTCTCTGTTAATTGCAGTTAAATGTATTTCCTAACATCTAAACATTTCTATTCTTGTTACATAGTTTAATTATTCTAAATATGGGTAACAACATGGAAAGTGGAAACTCATGTTTTACTTATGGTACTATCATCTGGAACAACTAGTTTAGAGAATAATTTGACAGTTAACTAAGTAGCTTGGTTTAAGATGTTTCATAACTTATTGTACCATAAACCTACAATTCTATTTTCAGATGTGCAAAACTGTCATATATCTGTATTGAGAGGTAGGTGTGCTTTATTCACTGTTGTATTGTTTTCAGAACAAAAGTGGAACCTAAATGTATAAACGAGATGGATAAATAATTGTGGCTTATTCAATCAACTAGATTCTATAAAGCAGCAAAAATTAAAGAACTAGAACTACCTGTATCATTATGGGAAAAATCTCAAGAATAATGTTGAGCGCAAAGGCCAAGTTTTGGATTATATACTACTTATACAGTTAAAAAATTTAAATAAAAATTGATTTCATTGAAATTCTCCTCTATCACAACTGCTCATGCTGCCCCTTCTGGGGACTCTTCATCTTTCACTTGTCATACTGTTAAGAACTCAATCATTGATCTTCCTGTTCTATTCTTTCCATTTTAACACTGCTAGCAAGCTACTTATCTTCTTTAAAACCCTGTGTTTCCTACTTCACATACTGTAATGAAGGCAACCTTTTATGGTATTCCAGATGGTTTCCAGAATCCTGTCCTTCACATCTTACTGAACCTGTTCATACCTGCTCTCCAGCAAGCCCTGTGCCTGTAGGCAGTGTCTGTAACTAAAATGACACTCCCTCATGTTTGCTTTCTCCTTTGCACCTGGCAGAAGCCCAAATATAAACTTTTGAAATCCAGAGCCAGAATCCTTTCTCTAGAATCCTTCCACTTTCCCATTCTAGGCAGAATTGGTTACTTTTCCATATATTCCCAGAACTTAAATTTTCACTGGCAGTATGGGCCTCGGCTCATTGTATTACACATTTGACCTTGTTAAGAGCAGGATTTTTGTTTCATGCAACTTGAGGTCCTGGAGCACCTTTGACTGATTTTAGCACATAATTTGGAGTCATAAAAAATTGCATTGTTTTTTGTTTTTTTGGTAGATTGAGGAAGGAAAAGATAGCTTTAAATTATAGTCTGTATGTACTTCCTTCGAAAATTTCTTACATACTTGAACACACTGGACTTCACGGGGAAGGCCTTTTCAAGTTCATTTTTAATCAGAACTGGTGGCTTAAGGACCCTTCATTATAAAGTTGATAGAGGTTGTATTTCGAGAAAGAGAGAGGAAGGATTGTGCTGGAGATATTCAAGTTAGCTTTCAACCAGGAAAAATTTGAGAATGAATTAAGTGGTGACAAAAAGATTCCTTCTTGAAGACTATATAGGCCTTCTGTTTTTGGTCTTCCCTCTGCTCTATTAAAGTAATTCTTACACCTGAAAAGTAAATATCAGAAAACTTAAAATAGAATATATGGAGGAAAATTAAATGTTGGTGTTTGGGGGGAAATTTTTCCCCCTTCTGTAATTGCTGTTTTGTAACTTGTTTTTAAGCGAATGTATTGCATCAACCAATTAGACTTCATCATCATTCTTTTAAAATTGAGTCAGAATTTATAGTCTGAATTATTTAAATCTTAAGTATATAACATAATTACCTCCCAGATCAAGATGTAGAACATTTCTAGAACTAAAGGCTTTCTGTAGTTCTTTCATGGTGATGGAACAGTTCTGAATCTGGGTTGTGCTGGAAATTATATCAATTTATACATACTATACAATTTTATGAACTATACACTGCCGCAGTCTGGCTGGGCACAAATCACGAGCCACTCAAGCAGGAACAAACTTTATTTCTGAACTCCCGGAACGCCACCCACGCGGCCCTTCCAGGAAGACCACACACCAACCGGAACTCCCTCCACTGGAACTTCACCAACCAACAGGAACTCTCCAGGAATCCCTGCGAGAACTCAAAAGTAGCGGGCACCCAAGGCAGCAGGAGCCGCCCTATTGCCGGACAGCAGGGGTCTAATATACAACTGAATACACAGCCTGTTTTAATCCAGCATCATCCAGTCACAGCAATTATACACAGCTTAACTTAATTATCATCATCTTAATGGCTGGCTGGTGTCACCTCTCAACCATTACTTCTGGCAAAATGCCAGGGGCCATTCTGACTTGGCTGGCTCTCAACAATACACAATACCCATACATGTAACATACATACAAAATGAGTTCATAAAAGCTAATGAGTTTCTGGGTAAGCTCTGTAGCTTACTGTAATCTTAGCAAACTAAGTAGTTCAGTCTAATTGTATTGTCCCCAGTGTTAATTCCCTGTTTCTGTCTATGGCAACATGGAAGGTGCTACCTTTGCAGGTGGTGGGTAAAGCGTACACTGGATTGCTCTGCACTATTTTCACAACTTCTTTTAAGTCCATAATTACTTTTAAAATTAAGAAAAACCTCATGTTTGTTTTATTATTTTAATGGATGTCTCATAGTTCATTATATAAGTGCATTATGAATTAGTTAACCAATTTTCTATTCATTTAGATATTTTCTGTTTTTTTTTTTTTTTTAACTAATACGGACTACTTAGTGATAAACTACCTTGTACATTTTTTTCAAAAGGGGTCTTAAGATGAAAAAAGGCACTGCAGTACTCCTGTGATTCATTTTTGATGGCTGCATACCACTTTTAATATCATGCATTACATAAAATGAGGCAAAACTGTGCAGGAGGGATCATTAAGTTTCCCCTAGAGAAAAGGGATTTCAGCAAAATTGTCATGTCTGGCTTTTCCATCTGTCTCTTGCCAAAAGTCCAAGCATGTGGAACCCTGAGCCAAGGAATATAAGATATCAGTGAAAGTTTGCCTAATTCCAACCCAGGCTGTTACATTGTTTCTCAAGGGTGAAATATGCCTAGAAAACATTCATTCACGCCTCAGGTAGGCGGCAACCTTGGCTTCACAGTCTTTATTTAGATGATAAAGCCATTTAGCAATATGCTGTTTCCCTGCTGTTGTCCATCCTGACTTCTGATGATTTTCAGAAGACTGGCCTGGCCACAGGCTGAGACCTGAGATATTACTATTTTTGGTAAATCATGCATCATATGAGGATCGTTTTCCATTTGGGCACAGCGGGTACCTTATTCTCCAGCAGTTGATGAAGGTGTTTTGTCTTGTTTTGTTGACAAGTACTCAGCTCACTTGTTTTCTTTTACTTAAGATTGTGTCTTTGATCCAAGGAACTTGAATATTTGTCATCAAAGCTTATAATTCAGACACATGATAGGATTATAATGAAAGGCTCCTTGCTTCTCAGTATCTTGCAAAGACGACTTACACTTGTCAATAAGATCAGTGTGGCACATGCTGTGTTTATCTGTGTGATTTTTGAATAAAAAGTTGTTGAGTTGATTGATCCTGGTGTTTTTCAAATGAGGCCTGTATTGAAGTGGTAAGATTTAACTTTTCAGATGAAAATATGCTATCATATGATGTTATTTTCCATAGCTTCCAAGCTTTAACTCTTGGCTCCAGCTGAGAAAATTAATTTGTTCTTAGATTCTTTAGGCCTGTTATGCATTGGGTCTATCTACTTTCTCCCATAGAATGTTTCTCTGTCACATTCTATCCCTTCCTTCTTTCAAATATTGCTTTTCTCATTTTATCCATGTGACTATAGACCAAATTGATGTGATGCCAACAAATAATAGTATTTATTGTTTTATCCTTTCTATTTATGCCACATATAATACGTATGTATAAGTATGAATATCTTATATAGGTATGTTTTACTAGATATTTGGCTAAAATCCAAAATTTCACAGCAAAAGCAGACAGATATGAACTTTGTGAATTGCCCTTAAGTTTGCTTTTCTCAACTGGGTATGTCCACATCCACTTCTGATCAGAACTGGGAGCACAGGCAAATACTTGCCTTGATTGGAATGTAAGACCAATAAACTATGGGGAAGTCAATCTTCTTTCTCTTTTATATAATCGGCTTCAAATTTTGCTCAATGAATAGTTTTCTTTGGGAACAGAAGCTTAAGCAGAAATATTATTAATGATCTAAGTATGTGTCTTGTGGGGTGAATCAGGCTGGGTATTAGACTAGTCTGTGCCTGTCAGTATCCTTAATGTTGTCCGCATGGTTTTGTTCTTCTCATATTCTGCTGCTTCTTAACTATTCATACATTTAAGATACTGTTTTGCACCTGAGCTTATTTGGTCAACGTGAAGCCTGAATCAGAACCCATCAAGAGAACATGTTCTAAAGCGGGTTTGCATGGTTGTTTTTAACCTTCATAGGTCTCTTTCTAGTGTCCTATTATACTAGGACAGTGTAATAAATTGTCAAGCTGAAATGCCTCATACTTGACTCCCTTTTGGGGAGCTTACAAGTGATACTAATGATCCTTCCCTGCTTGAACATGTGTAATTGAATGCCCCTGTTCTCTTTAGTCTCCGTTGTAACCTTGAGCAGTGAAACCCCCTCTCAGCTGGGCCCCAGTTTGCAGGCATCTGCTGGCTTGGCCTGTTATTACTCTGTGAATCATTGCTGGCCTTATTAAACTATTTTGGGCAGCAGCCTTTCCATTCTCCTCCCGTGAACCGTGAACCGTGAAGCCTGGAGTTGCAGCAGCAGCAGCCTCAGGTCCATGTGGAATTTGAATCTGTAAGGGAAGATGGTTCACTGGTTCCTAACCCGCATTCTACCGCACAGAACAGTGAGGTGGGGAGCTGGTCTGCTGGGGCCACTTCCTGTCTTGAATTTTGTTTGTTTTAAAAAGTGATCTCAGAAAAGCCATTCTTGACTGGCATCTCAAATGTTTGCATGCCAGGCCGTGTGCTGTCAGTTTGGGCCTGCTATAACAAAATGCCACAAACTGAATGGCTTATAAACATCAGGCGCTTATCTCTCACCGTTCTAAAGGCTGGAGTCCAAGACCAAACACCAGCAGGTTTGGAGCCTGGACTTGTTTCCTGGTTCATAAATGATGCTTTTTGCTGTGACCTCACAAGGCAGAGGGACAAGGTCCCTGTTAGAGGGCCTCTTTTCTCAGGGCACTGATCCCATTCATGAGGTCTTTGTCTTCGTGACTGGGTTACCTCCTGAAGCCCACCTCCCATTGCCATCAAATTGGTAATTAGGTTCCAGCATATGGATTTGGGGAGCCATCAACATACAGACCTCTTTGTTCTTTTTTTTTTTTTTTTTCTCTAGCATATTCATGATCCTGGTTGTGTTGGAGGTGTCCTCTCTCTTGCATTCAGACTGCCTCAGTTCCACAGGCCCACAGTGTGGACCTGGGCCAGCAAAGGCAGCACAGGACCATGACAAAAAAGGGTCCTGCATTCAAGTCCCAGTGATGTGGGGCAAGAGACAGAAACTTCAATTGCCAATGCTTTCAACAGAGAAAAATATACCCAACCTCACATGGTAGCATAAGGACTTGAGGACAAGACATGCAAGAATCAGTTTGTGGGAAAAACCTACCAGGGGTTAGAACCAGTCTATAGAGAAAGTCTTCTGGCCTTTATTAAGGAGAAATTGTAATTCATCTGGTCTAAATGTTTCATTTCACTGATTAATCACTGAAATCCAATGACACATTATTATATGTGGAAGAGCAAGGTCAAGAACCAGATTTCCTGACTCCTGGAGTTTTTCCTTTAAGGCATATAGATTCACCACAGGTTGTTCATGCAGAGCTGTTCTCTGCCTCTTTGATGGATGTAGTTATTGTTCATCAGAAAATATTTTTTTCCAAATGCTGTATCATCCTTCATTTTCTTACCCATTAAAAAAAAAAAAAAAGGAAAGAGGGTATTAGTTTTCCATGGCTACTGTAACAAATTAGTGGCTTAAAGTTCTGGAGGTGGAAGCCTAGAATCAGGTGTCAGCAAGCTCCCTCCACTCCTCCTGGGAGGTTCCTATGGAGAATCCATGTCCTACTATCTCTGTCTCCTAGAGGCTGCTGGCTTTCCTTGGCTGATGGCCCATTCAGACCTTCCCTTTTTCTCCTCTGCTTCTGTAATTAGATGTCCACTGCTGCTCTGCTGTCTCCAGCTTGTAGGACCCTTGTGATTAGATTGGGTCCACCTGGATAATCCAGGATAATCTTCCCACCTCCAGACTCTAACCTAATCATATCTGCAAAGTCCCTTTTGCAATATAAGGTGACATTCAGTGGTTCTGGGGATTAAGACATGGACATAGACCGAAGCTTTTATTCTGCCTACCACAGACAGATACCTGCCTTTCAACTCAGGATTCCCAAATGATCTCTTTTCACCCACAGCTCTGAATTTTCCCAAATTAAGTCACATTTTCCAGTCTGTTCTCATATGTTTTTCTAGCCAGGCACTCTCCTCCCTCTGTGCCCTACAAAGAACACCTCCTTTTAGAATAGACCTATTCTAGAAATGGAAGGCGCTTTCACCACGCACTCAATGACTGTTCAAACTTGTCAGCTTACCCTGATGAGAAGGAGGTGATAGTTGGGGACGGGATGTCTGGGGGCATCCTGCCCTCCCACAGCTCATTTTCTACCTCTGAACATGTACTTCCTATGAGAATGTTAAAGAATTTTTGGAATTAAAAATAGTCATCTTCACATTCTGTCGTGTTTGAATTTGGCATTTGGCCTGGAGAGGGGTTTGCTTTCTTGGTTTTGGCTATTGGTCATATTTGAATTCCTGTCAGTAGAAATCTCATCAATGAATTCATTTAATCAGGAGTCCTTCATCTAAACCCAGGTCTCTTAGCCCTTTAAGTGTCCACACCAGGCTTTCAGGTACCTGGACCCCTTGGGACTGTGAAAGCTAGAAGAGCATTGTTCTATAAAGTCTGGGAACATAACTTCCATTAGATTTCCAAGAGGTTAGTGACCCAGGAAAGGTTAATGACTAGTGAGTTGGTGGCAGGTAGATTATTTTCTATTTTCCCTTCAGGTAAAAGGCTCTTGGAAATGTACTGCATACAATTTTTAAAATGTGTGATCTTTTTTTAGCAGCAATTCAGCTTCCCCCATTCATATTGAAATAGACCTCCCACTGAAGCCCTTGTCTTTTTTACTGTCAGCAAGAAGAGCCTGATTCTGTTTCTGCTGGCATGTTGTGAGATATCTTTAGAACAAGATAGGGGAAACCTTTGTTAAGTGTAATCAGAATCTTGGATAGGCAATATATAATTTGTTTGTTTAGACAGGAATTGAAGATAAAATGTGTGGGATTTTTACCCCCACCTCTCTACAAGCACCAGATGTTTTATTTGCCATTTTTTTTCTTGGGTACATATGTCTTTGGAACTGAAAAAGTTAATTTCCTTCAAAGTCTTGCCCTGCCTTTCCCCTCACCTTAGATTACTATCCTTTCTTCTAACTCCTTAGCTTCCCTCATAAGGAAATAGGACATTTTCCTTGAGCATTGACTTGGCCTTCACTTTTCCCTGTCCCTTGCCTAATGGAGACCCAAAGAGACAAGGATGAACTTTGGGGATTTCTGTTGAACCATGATGCAAAGAAAAGACCACTGACTCCAATTTTAAATCAAATGAAAGCAAGTTTGAATTGTGTACACGAAGGCTGGCCAGTGGCTATTTCTCCCAAAGCTGCGCTAGAGATCAGCCCAGCTCTCAGGGAAGAAAAGGTTTATACAGCACAGAAAGTTACCAAGGGGGTGTCTTGGGAACTTAAAACTAACAGGGTTCTGGCAAATGTGATACAAGGTATTAATGATCTACATGGCTTGATATTTCAAGGTATGGAATAAATTCAGATCCCAACATCAGGATTTATGAGGCGCCACTGAGGTTTCAGAGAGGGTTGTTATCTGGTCAAGGAGAGCCAGGCATGGGTGAGTTCAGAGCACTGGCAGGAATTCCAAACAAGTTTAGGAATCTCAGTAATTTATAGTAAAACAGAAATGAACTTTTCATGACTTTGTGACTAGATGGCTCCCAATCTAAAAATGGAATTAGGCTGGGTTCATCCTTTCCTTAGTTTCCTCAGATTACTAGACATGAGGCTTAACATTAGTAAAGAAATATTACGTAAGCATAAGGCAAAAATATATGAAATATAACGATTTGTTAATTGAGTCATTCCATAAAATTTAAAGCTTAGTAAGCAAAACGTAAATGACCAAAGGTGATTATTTTTGCTTTTGGAGTCATTTTTTTAAAAAGGTACAATTTGGGGGCTGGGGTTGTGGCTCAGTGGTAGCACGCTTACCTAGCATGTGTGACGCACTGGGTTCGAGTCTCAGCACCACATACAAATAAATAAAATGAAGGTCCATCAACAACTAAAAAATATTTTTTTAAAAAGGTACAATTTGAAATTAAGCTTAGATGACAGCTAAAGGGATGAAGTAAGGTTCAGTGATTGACAAATCAACTTTGAAGCAACAGGCAGAGGGAGCCTTATCTTGAATGTACATTGAATAAAATCTTCCTTGATCAATTTTACCTCTCTCTCTCTCTCTCTCTCTCTCTCTCTCTCTCTCTCTCTCTCATTTGGAGATAATTATTCCTTTGGCATTAAATAGGATATATACAAATTCTCTTTGAAAACTGTGGGACATTATGCAAAAATAATGTTTATTTACGAAAGAACTGTGATGTTTTTGGCAAAACTGGTTTTGTGCTTATTATTATTTAGAATAAGAATTTAAGTCTTACCTCTAGGGAAAAATGAGATGGGATAGTCTTTGTGGCATTATGTAACTATTAGTGACAGAGTTGTTGATAAAATTCAAGATTACAGATGCTGACCAGTGATCTTTCTTAACCTGATAGGCTGTGTTCTATAGAGAGAGAAAAGGTTGAATAAAACAGGTTTGATACCTACAGTAAGGAATACCTATATACCCACCAGCATGACTAAAATTTAAAAAACTGAAATACCAAGCATTGACTTGAAGATGGAGCAGTTGGAACTGTCAGGCCTGGCTGATGGAACTATAAGAAGGAACAGACATTTTGAAGAACCATTTGGCAATTTACAAAGTTAAGCATACCCAACAACCCAAGTTCTGCTCCTACAGTTTTTCCATACAGAAAGACCTATGTACAAACGTCCATAATAGCTTTATTATAACAAGTTAAAATTGGAAACAACTCATCTGTTCATCCACTGGAGAGAAGAAGAGTAAATTACACACACACACACACACACACAGAGAGAGAGAGAGAGAGAGAGAGAGAGAGAGAGAGAGGAATACTAGTTAGCAATAAAAAGAAAAGGACCACTGAAACAAGGAAGAAAGTAGAGAAACTTATAAAATTGAGAGAATGCAGTCAGATCCCAGAAGAATATAGATTGCATTATATGAAATCCTAGAACAGGTAAAACTAATCAATAGTGATAGAAATTACAGGGGAAAGGGTCAGAGCTGATTGCAAAAGAGCATGAAAGAGCTTTTAAAGGAGGCAAAATTTTCTATTTGTTAAGTGAGGTGGTGATAACATGGGCATACACATTTGTTCCAAACCCATCCAACTGTTCACTTAAAGGGAGTGCATTTTATCACATAAATATGTAAATATTTTATTGTATAAATTATACCTGAATAAAGATGATTTTTAAAAAAGAGGACAATGATAAACTTAGGTGTTGGATTCAAATCATAGCTGGCATAAAACATACAATATTTTTAAGATGTCATTGAATTTTCTCTGGTTCCGCTTTCCCTCTGAAATCTGTGGCCCTTCTGTTACTGTCCCCTTGGCACAGATATAACTATAAGCAAGTGTACCACTGTGAAAAAAACTGAACAGTCCGCTCATACACATTTCCATGAGCAAGTAACTTCTGTGCCTAAAGATATTTTGCCAACTTAAACAGCAATCATGGGAATCATTTAGAGCTTCAGTTATTAATTCTTCTGTAGTTACCAAAATTTTACTAGCATAACTATATATGCAAATAAAATACCCAAGAAATGCCAAATGCTTTTCTGTTCTCAGGAGGAAGTTTAGAGGATTTGTAGACTGAGTAGGTTGAATTTATTGCCATATTTTCTGCTTAAAAATTCTAAAAATAAAAACGTTGGCATCACAGTCAGTATTCTGAGTCATATTTTAAATCCTGTAAGCCTGTAGCTTAGAAAACGCTATTCAGAAAACTCTAAACTGCACATAAAATATATCTACATTTTGCCAATTCCCCTGCTGGCTTCTGTCTTCAGAATTTTCTCGGGAGATGACTAGAACTAGAAATGAAGGCCTGTGAGTTCCAGACAGGAGGTGGAAGCAGCTCTGCCCTTCACTGGGGTGACACTTCCCCCCCAAGAGCTTTCTCTTGTCCTGTGCCCCAGGGTGATTGAGTCACTCTTGGAAGCCAAGGCTCAGCTCAGGAAATCTAATTGAATAAAAAATTAGTGACTATTTCCATTCAAGTTTTTTTTCCCCTCAACTAAAACAAAATAATGCTGTCAGTCTTCATTGTTGCCATGTTAGCTACGTTGTTTTCACATGTTGCATTTATTCATGTATCAATAATTTATTGAGTACCTATCAAATCACACGACAAATAGTTTGCTAGGCAGCAGAATATAGAAATGAAAAAGAACAGTGTCTGTCCTCCAGGGGCTTACAATTCAGTGAAAAGACAGACATGCAAGCAAGTATCTTTATTATAATAAATCGAATTGCTAGGATTAAGTCTGTGTAAGGGCAGCCTGGTGGGCTCTTGCCTGGGAATGCTAGGAAGGGGTGGGTAGGTGGCCTCCCTCTTGTGTGGTGGCTTCTCTGCTGTGTCTATAATGAAAGTGGCAATGGCTGTTTCAAAGACCCTTACATAGGCTGTGGGGAACTGCAGGTGTAGTTGGAAGGTAAAAGGTAAGATTTGTAGGCATGGTATTTGAGGCTTGTATTTACCCCAGAGGACCTGAGACTTCTTGTAAGTTGGTAGTCATGCTATTTAATCTCTAATCATTCCCCAACTCTCCTCCTCTCCCCTGTGTGTGTGGTAGTGGGGACTGAACCCTGGGGCACTCTACCACTGAACTATACACCAAGCCCAGTTTATTTTAAATTTTGAGACAGGATCTTGCTGTATCACCCAGGCTATCCTCAAAACAGTCATCCTACCTTAGCCTCCTGAGTAACTGGGAGCCATGTGCCACTATGTCTGGTAACCATACCTTCTAATCATCTGGAAAACTTTTTGAAATGTTTATACCTAGATCCCAGGACTGTTAAACTAAAATCCTCAGGAAGAGGACCTGAGCATGTATTTTTTTTTTTTTAATGTCCATACATGGTGCTATTCTGCAGTCAGATCACCTGCAATTTGTATGTGATGAACATCTATTAAAAAATTCAAGCACTGCCATAACATGACCTGATAGGTTTAAACTGAAAACTGGGAAACATTTTATGAAATAGCATCCAGCTTGTCAGCACTACTTCCATAGATGCAAATACTCACTGTGATCTTCCTTAATTCTGGACACCTTGGAGGAGTTGTTCTAGACATGAAGAAACACTCAACTCCCAGCACCTTCATGTACCCAGCCTGCCCTGGTGCCCACCTCATACCACCCGAGCCTGCATCTGCATCACACTGCAGAATGAGACTGGCAATCTTTCATGCTATCAGTGCTGGCAATCCATGTTGAAGGATTGTTTCAATGAAACAGAATAAGCTCTATCTTTCTAACTTCAGGTATGCATCCTGCCTTCAAAGTCATCCATGAAAACCATGACAGCTATTCTAGGCATCCTTTTTGCAGGTCACAAATATGCATTAAACAATGGCTATGAGTTGTATGTGTTACATCAGCCAGCTCATGAAAGTGTGAAGGGGAAAAGCCTGCCTAAACCTGCCACTAGCAGAACTCACCTCCACACCCTGTGATTCTGTGTGCTACAAACAGCAGTGAAATGCTCTCATCTGAATAGGATCTGCATTTTCTGCCCTGAGAAGCTGGAAGATCGTTCTTGCAGGAGGGCTGTCCTCCTTAGTTTACCTTGGGAGAAAAACCATCTTTGTAGAACTCAGTGAAATATTTGTGCCATTTGCCCCCAGCAGACTTGCCCACTGGCCACTTAGAAGGAAGGTGGATTTTGTTATTAAATGTGAGGGTCAGGAAGGAAAGATGGGGATACCACATCAGGTCTGAAAGTCTTTGCGATGTTTCTTCTATTCTTGAAAAGCTATCCAGCCACATATTACTCCACATAGGCACCATCCACAGTGTTCTAAGTCTTGGAGGACAAAGTCAGATAAGCCTGCCTGGGTCAGCCCAGATGCTCAATGCATGTTGGAAGGGCTGACAGAGGGGAGCTGTTACATGGCTGTAGGTAGTGAAGAGTGTACCAGGGATATTTCTGTCTCAGCTTTTGGCTCCTTTTGGTTCAACCCTGTGCTCACATAACACCTACATCTTTGGTCATGCCATTCAGTAAACTTCAATAATGTTTTTTGAATGTTAATTATGTGTAGAGTTATACTGTGCCCTTAAATTGGAAAGATCAGAAGACTTAGATGAAGTAAGGAACCACTGTGCTTCAAGGGACCACCTTGATGTGTGCTAGGCCGGAGAGCATGGCTCTCCTTAGTACATGTACACACAAACACAAATTGTCATGATTTAGATGTGGTGTATCCCAAAAGCTCATGTGTAAGACAATGCAAGAAATTTCAGAGGATAAATGATTGGGTTGTTAAAATCTTAACCCAATTAGTGAATTAATTCCCTGATAGAGATTAACTGAGTGGTAACTGAAGTGGTAGGACATGGCTGCAGGAGGTGGGAATTGGAGTGTAGCCTGGGGGTATATATTTGTATCTGGCCAGTGGAGTTTCTCTGTGTCATCTGATCCCCATGTGAGCTGCTTCCCTCCACCACACTCTTCCACCATGATGTTCTGCCTCACCTCGAGCCCTGAGGAATGGAGTCTGCCTTCTGTGGACTAAGACTTCTGAAATCATGAGTCCTCAAATAAACTTTTCTGCTGCTACTGTTGTGCTGGTTGGGTTCTTAGGCCACACAGCAGCGAAAAAGCTACTAAGACACAAATGGAGGGCTGGGGCTATAACCTCAGTGGCAGAGCGATTGCCTAGCATGTGTGAGGCCCTGGGTTCAATCCTTAGCGCAACATAAAAATAAACAATAAAGGCATTCTGTCCATCTACAACTACAAAGGAATTAAAAAAAAAAAAACTCACAAATGAAAAACAGGGCACTTCTATCAGGAGGAAGAACAAACAGGCACCCTAGCCAGGCTAAAGCCATTCCTGGGCAAAACCATGAACAGCTGTAGGTCTAAATGTCTTGGAAGAAAAGGGACCTGCCAGGTATCACATGGCCTTCCTACTGCAGTCAGATTGCTTAGCTGCTCATTTGGGCCTCAGGATGGCTGATTAAGTTGGAGGTAATTGATGTTACTAAAACATTTAAAAATAGAATTGGCTGCCTTAAAAAGTAAAATGTTGCCCATCAGAGTAAAATTGTCCTACAAACTGGGCAGGCAGTGAGGAAGTATTTACTAAATAAATGTCACCATGGCAATATTGGGAAAAAGCTTAACTGGATGGTTGTGGTTCATGGAGTTAGTTAGTAATTCTATGTAGGACTCTGTGCTAGATACCATAGTACTATGAAAGTCATAACTAAAGGAAAACAAGTACAAAAATATATAGTGGGCTGGGGGTAGGGGTAGCTCAGTGGTGGAGCAC
This sequence comes from Marmota monax, assembly GCF_021218885.2. Classification (NCBI taxonomy): domain Eukaryota; kingdom Metazoa; phylum Chordata; class Mammalia; order Rodentia; family Sciuridae; genus Marmota; species Marmota monax. The sequence continues at coordinate 10,536,866 of NW_026693933.1, read as the reverse complement.
CAACTTAGCATATGCAAGGCCTAGGTTTCATCCCCAGCACCAAATATATATATATATATATATATAGATAGATAGATAGATAGGTAGATAGATATAGATATAGATATAGATATATAGATATATATAGATAGATAGATTCTCACTGCCTTTTTTCACCTTCATTTTATTTTTAAGTAATTATATATATCATCTTGAGTTATATTCTCATTATACAAGTCGACAATACAGAAAAATTTAAAAGCCACATGTAGTCTCCTGCCATCTCTTTGAATATTTCCTGGTGATCTTTATTTTCAACGTGTGTTTTTATGTCATTGTGTACTTTTATATTTAGCATTCTTTTCTTTTTCTTTTTGAGAAAAAGGGAAAAGAAGGTTTAGTGCTTTGCTTGCAAAGGAGAAACACAGGGGACTCATATCCCAGAGTCTGTGATTCTGCCCATCAGCAGGAACAGGGAGCTTTGAAAGAGGTGACTCAAAGGCTACATTCCATGTGTTCTCTGTTGGAGTTGTCATTCACTTGTTAATTTGGGAGACAGTCATTTTTGAGATCTTTTGGCACCATCCCCAAAGTCTGGATTACTTTATTCCTATGATGGGTGTGTACCGGGACAGGTGAATCTGCCTAAAATGGGGAAGAAAGGTAATCCTGTTTCCCCTGAGATTATGTAGGAGGAGAGATTAGGGTGGAGCAGGGAGAGGGGAAGAGAAAGAAATGTGTCCATTTTAAAAATGTGTGGCAGTGGCAGAGCAGCAAGGGCTATATTCAAAGCATACAATTGATCACTGTTACATTTCTCCACTTCATTTCTACATTCCATTTCTGTGGTGGGGTGTGGACAGTATTCATTATCAGAGCAGTCCAGGGGTCCACAGTGGCAGATAGCAGGTGACTGGACAAGGCAAACATAGGGCAGGGATCATGCTAAGCCAACAATAAACAAGACAAAGCATTACTTTTTTTGTGAACAGTTAGCACAAAAGCAATTAGTATTCCAGCAGTCTCTGAACTCCATGAAGACAGTAACTCATAATCATATCAGTGGAAAAACAGATTGAATTTATCAAGGAAGATTTGTAGGTTTAGGAGATCAGGCTCAAATTAACTCAGGACAAACTTGTAACTCTAGAGTCCTTTGTGATGATTATTATTAGGCACTCCCACACAAGAACCCTTCCTTTATGTCTCTAGCTTTACTTGCTTTTGGTAGAGCTGACACAAGTGTACATTTTAAGTTACACTAAAAAATTGTTTTTCCTTTTAAATGCCCATGTAGGACTGTAGCATTCTTAACCATAAATATTTGTAGGAAATATTATTCACTGTATAAAATAATGTATTCTGATCTTAGTGCTTAACTTTTCTTCTGTTGTGGGACAATGAGGTTGCATATACACTTCTTTTCCCTATTAGAAATATTGAGTAAAAAAAGTAAGAACATTTTATAAAATTTATACACAAGTGGCTAAATAGATTTACCAAATATTTTTACCCATGTATACTGTACTCCACAATGTGTGTCAACATTGGTGATCCTTTTCCTCACTGGGTGTTGATATTTAAAATTATTTTTCTTCATTTTGCAAGTGAAAAATAGTGTCAGAAATAGGATCAGGGAAGAGAGGGTTTTATTGGAGTATGCAGGGTGCAGCTCTGGAGCTCCAGGCAGGCAGCAGAAAGCAAGCACCTGTGTCTTGGTGGAGAGGGGGACTCAAATCTGTTAGAGAGAAAGCCCAGCAGGCTGTCTCTTCTCTCACCAGCCCCACCCTCTTCGTTGCTTTGTCTGCCTCTGCCTCTGTCTCACTGCCTGTGTGTGTAGTCTGTGTCTCACTCCGCATTTCTCTGGATCTCTTGTCTGCCTGCTCCCTCCCTCTCTCCCTCTCCCTTTCTCTGTCTCTCTCCGCTCTCTCTCTCTTTCCTCCTCCTTCTGTTTCCCCTCCCACCATCGCATTCTTATATCTGCTTTCCCTGCACGTGGGAAGAAATAGCTGTCCCTGTAGTTCTGCTTGTCTTCAGAGTCTGCCCAGGTTCCCATGTCCAGCTTCTAGACTCTGAGAAAGAGGATCTGGTTGGCTCAGCTAGGTCAGCACAGGAGCTGCCCTTTGGTGGGGGTGGGGGGAAGTTGTCATCCTGAGGGTGGTAGATACAGTGTGGGCTCAGGTGCTGGGGGAGAAGAGGCTTTTCTGGGCCCCAGTTGGCTGTCTTGCCACGCAGGGAGCCCTCAGCTGGCATGTCCTGTGCTCCCGTGAGCACCTGGTGATCATCGCCCACAGTTGATGGAAAGGCTCCCAGATAATTAGGTTTGCTCTTGCTAAAGAGGAGGGTGTGCTTAATGGTGCCTAGATCTGTTACTGTGGGTGTGTGGGGTAATACTGCAGAGTATCTCTAATATTTGCTTTTCCTTATTTATAGGTAAAACTATAAATAAGTCAGTCTACTCCCCCCCTGTAGCCCCTGCCTTGATGCTAAGGTAATAAGCTGGTTTTGGATTTCACATTAGCCCTGTAGTTCTTTTAGAGGAGGAAGAGCCATCATTTTCACCCAAAGGATGTGGTGGAGGAGACAGGATTGGACTGAGATCCTCCACCTGAAAACCTGCAGCCGAACACCGGGAGTTACACAAATATTAGGCTTGGCAGCGAGGCTGTGAGTCAGGAGCACGGGACAGGCTGGAATGATGTAAGCCTGGAGAGGGCAGAGCTGGCATTCAGTGAAGTCAGAGGAGACCAGGAGGGGACGGGGAGCTGGGGGGAGGAGGGCTCAGGTGGAGCTACTTCCCAGCTGTCACTTGGGGCCTGCTGGGATGATGAATCTTGGGGTGCATTTTTATATCTCAATTATTTGATAAAAGATACATGCTTGTGGAACCAAACTTTCCTTTTTAGATTTCCAAATTAGGAATAATTTGGAAATAATAATTTTATTTATAATAATAATTATTTATAATAATTTTATTATGCAGCCATGGAGTACCCTGGTGAGGGGACGATCCCTGGTTAAGGACATCAGGGCACAAAGAGGCAAGTAAGCATGAGGTCACACTGCTGGCAAGGGCAAGCCTGCCTTTAGCACCAAAGTTTGGGTTCTCCCCAGTCCACCTCACTGCCCCCGTTGGGACTTTCCACAACCCAGTGCAGACAGTGGAGTGTTTGTGTATAGTCATTATTATCTCTTTTACCTCTTTTCTATTTCTTGCCTACATGGTTATCTTTTCTGAGGCAAGGCTGATCCTGTAAATCTCCACCACAGTGTATGCAAATTACCCCATAATAATCGAAAAAGATAAATATCATCCACAATACTAAAGATGTAAAGCGTATAGAGGTTGCACAAGTAGTTTTCAGGCGGCCGCTGCGTGTCAGCCTCTTTGCTGGGTGGCAAAACACAGCGCCTGGATTGGCCGAGGAGATACTGGGGAGTTGCTGGAAGTTACTTATCCTTCCTAATCTACTTTTCATGTGTCTTCTCTATGCAATGTATTTTTGAAAAAAAAAAAAAATCCAGCACTTCGATGCTTTCTGTGAAAGTTGCACTTCAACAAAAAGTTTTGGAAAAATCCCATAATAAGAGCTCTCTTATTTGCTTTCATTTCCAAATAGGCAGAAATTAGAGTTCAGGGAGAGTGGTAAAAAACTACCAGCCCTCCCAGGCTTCAAGGACCCTTATGAAGGAGTTGTAGGTCTGAGTGGGAAGGGATCCGATTTCCAACAGGCACCATGCCCTGTGTTTGTCCACGAGCTTAGGTTACATTGGGAAAGGTGGGACAGAGAGGGTGCACTCTTTTCACTTCCTGATGCGACAGCCAGGGTGCTACTACTACTGAGCTACATTCTGGAGTTGAACTCAAACGACATTTTCCCCTAAAAGAAGTACATTAGCACTGTGCTTTGAGTACATTGCACAGGCTTTTCTGGGCTGGCCTGGGTGCATGACCACAAGCTAACCAATTTCTACGGGGGTGGGGGGGGTGGAGGGGGCAGGGTGGTTGCATAGTTTTAGACTGGTGATTTACAATTACCTTTTGGAGCACAACTTCTCAAAGGTTGGCATTGTCTCTGCTTGCTCTTTTTATCTTGTGCTTTTGACTGCAGACAGTGCAATTCAGGCTTTTCATTAGTTTGTATTGTGTGCTTTTGACTATTGGTGGGTTGATTTGTGTGAATATGTCTGCATTCCGTGTATCTATTTTAAACTACATGTGGTATTTCTGAGAAGTAGAGTTGTAACTTTCTTTTTTGTAATGCAGGCCTAATGCATCTGCAGGCTAAATGTAAAGCAAATATACAGATTGAAGATCAATTGTTTTAGAGTGTGAAGGTCATTTTCACATCACATTCAGATTTTACTGTTAGTCATTCTGTAAGGGTTTCAGCTGGGTCCCTGGTTGCATGTAAATAGACCTTCAGAGACCTAAGCTTCTTCAGAGATAGCTGCTTCTATTTCTTCAAAATAAAAGAAAACCTTTGAGACCAGGTTTTGTTTCTGGATATGACTTCAATGACCTTTCAGATGAAGATGTATTTGAATCCCATGATAACTAATGTAGCAGCCAGGGTTGATAAGTCTCCTAATTTGCATGGGTGTTTCCATGTGTACAAGTTGACTTTGACCTTTGACTTTTGCTATTTCATTCTTTTCTTTCCATGAGTTCACTACATGATATAAATGTAGAAGCTGTTTTGTGTGGACTGATCTGAAATTGTAGGCTCTCATGTTGATATCATGTTCCTCACTGGTTTTCAATTGTGCATACTATTTTAAAGGAGTCTTCCTGGGGTTTCCAAAACTTTCCTGTTGGAGTTTTCAAGGGATTTTAAAAATTGAGATCTATTTCACATATTATAAACCTTACTCTTTCAGTATGTCAGTTTTTTTTTTTCAGTATACTCACAAAATTATGCAACCATTTCTCCTGCCTCCAGCCCTTGGCAAATGCTAATCTACTTTCTATCACCACATATTTTCTTACTTTAAACATTTTATATAAATTGGATAATAAAATATATGGTCTTTCTCTCTGGATACCTCCATTTAGGATAAACTTTCTAGGTTTATATTATAGCATGACTTAGTATTGAATTCTTTTTATGGATGAGTAATATTCCATTGTACTGATATTCTACCTCTTATTTATTCATTCACTCATTGACAGACATTTAGATTTTCTACTTTTTGGTCATTATGAATTATGCAGTTGTCCAAGATGTTTTGAGGACCTATGTTTTCATATGTTTGTGATTATATCTGGGAGCAGAATTGCTGGGTCATATGGTAACTCCCAACTTAACGTTTTGAGGAATTGCCAGGCCATTTTCCAAAATATACATTCCTACCAAATGTATGAAGTTTCCAATTTCTTCATAACCTTCACAGTATTTGTCACTTCTATTCACTATTAATATTTTTTAATTATAGTCACTCCAGAGGATATAAAGCAGTATCTCGTTGTGGTTTTGTTTTGCATTTCGTTAATGTTGATACTGCTAAGCACTTTTCCATGTGTTTATCAGTCATTTTTGTATCTTCTTGGAAGAAATATCTATGTAGTTATTTTCCAGTTTTTAAAATTGGGTTGTTCTGAGGTTGGGAATGTAGCTCAGTGGTAAAACAATTGCCTAGTATGCACAAAACCCTGAGTTCAATATGTAGCACCTCAAAAAAAAATTATTTTTTAAATGTTGAGTTTAAGAGTTCTTTACAAAATCTGCATAGTAGACCCTTGTTAAACATATGATCTGCAGATATTTTCTCCCACACTCTGGGTTCATTTTCTTAATGTTATCCTTTGAATCATAAAAGTTTTTAATTTGGATGAAATCCAGTTTATCTCCCCCCACCCCTTATTGCTTGTGGTTTTAGGTGTCATACCTAAGAAAGTGTGACCTAACCTAAGGCCAGAGGGAGTTACTCCTATGTTTTCTTCTAAGAGTTTTGTAGTTTGTAGTTTGTAGTTCTTACATTTAAGTCTGTGGTGCATTTTGAATTAATTTTTATGTGGGGTAATATAAAACTTCAATTTCATCTAACTTCATCGTTCTGCATATAGATATCAAATTACCCCAGTACCATTTGTTGGAAAGGCTGTTCCCTCCCCAACTGGATTGTCGTGGTGCTTTTTTGAAAAATGAACCAACCATAGATACACACACAGTCCCTGTCTCTTGCCAGTGGCCCGGGGTCATCAAGAAGCCACTGCCAGATGTGGCCCCTCACTCTTGCACTTCCTGAGACATGTGCCTGATAAACCTTTTTTATTTATAAACAAAAGTGATTGTCTAAGAAAATAAGAGTTTCCCTGTTTTATGCTGCTGACCTGTCTGTCTTCATGGCAGTCTGTACTGCCATGAAGACATATAAGATTGATTCCTATAGCTTTGTAGCAACTTTTGAAATAAGTTCGAGTCTTCCTATTTTTTAATTTTTTTGTATGACATTGATTTCCACCCATCACCCTCACATGCTTTGAGGAATCTTTTCTTGGTTCTCATCAATCATATGTGAAATGTTATTTCAAAATGGCCAGAATTCAGTTTCAGGTCTGGCCTTACTATTCTTGTGTAAATGGTTTGGATTTAGATGGAATCAAATATGTTTTAAAAGTTTGACTAGTAGCTCTGTCTTGGTTTCTTAACTATAAAATGAAGCTTAAGACCCTCATCAAAAGATAATCCTGGGAACTAAATCATGTAACTTAAGAGCAGCTGGAAAAGGCTTTCCTTGTCCCTTTAATATGGTTCTGAATTCTTCCTTAAAGTCAGACTTTTTTTTTTTTTTCATGTAGAAACCATTTTCTCCAGAGCCATCAGATGGTATTATTGAATTTTCTAGTCTCTTCTGTGATATTATTTGTAGTGTAGTGTTTCAAATTTAGTGCACTAAATGTCTCCAGTGTCTAGAACTTTACCTAACCAATATAGTAAGTGCTCAATGAACATAGGTTTAGTGGATACTAATGATCCTGTTTTCTTGTTTGCTTGGAGAAATATAATGCTAATTGCTTGTATATATGTTTCTAAGTAAGTTGAATGAATATTTAACTACAGATCTCATTAATATTTGCCACAAGATTTTTCTATGAAGTTTATTCAGTAAGCTTGGAGTTTTAACTTTCTTGAGGGGTGCATCTTTCTTATAAATGATGGAGAGAAAGATCTGATCCAGATGGGTAGTGTCAGACAGATACTGAAGGAATTGAGTCTAGATAGTAACCCTTAGAAGACAAGTGGAGTAGAGAAGTTGGGTAGAGATGAGGATATGTGATAATGAGGGACTGAGGAGGGTCTTTTAGGAGGGATGGAGTCAAATAGAGAAGTGTGGTCTAGTCTCAATGAATGTTGTTTATGGTCATGGTTTCTCATGACTCTCGAGATCTCCCACATCTAGTATTTAGAACTAGTATTTAGCAGGGTACATTTTAAATAATTGTGACCCAGAGTAACACCTTCATTTTCTAGACTTGAAGTCTGATTTCTTTATCTTTTTGAACTGACATTTCTAGGAAGGATCATATCTGCTGATCTATAACATGGAAGCTGACTGTTGTCTTACTAGGAACTATCCCAGAAGTGAGAACTTAAATCATGAAACAGCAAACAGAATATCCATGTGTTATTACTGGCTGATGTGAGCCTAATTTACAACCAAGGAATGGTGCCTGTGCTTGTTGAGTTATTCTGTGTATCGTGGATAAACCACCCTCTAAATTAAGAGTTCAAATCCTTTCGTGGACTCATGGGATAACTGAGTTTGAAAGCGGATCATCAGGCTGAAGGAATGTTGGTAAATGGGTAGGAGTTGCTTCAAATAATGGATTCCATTGTCAGATAGCTTTGGAATGAGTTTGAAAAAGATAACATGTTTGTGTTTTGTGGTGGTTGTTATTACTGTTTAACTGCAGGATTTCTGAGAGCTTTTAGTGTGCCAAGAGAGAATGTAGGAGCAGCAACCCCCAAAGATGACTGGTCTATGGGGGTCTCACTTCCCCTGCAGAGAGATCCTTGAGAAACTGGTCTTTAGCGGGCTACATTTTAAATAATTGTGACCCAGGGTAACACGTTCATTTTTCAGACTTGAAGTCTGATTTTCTTTGTCTTTTTGAATTGCCATTTCCCCCAGAAAGGATCATATTTGCTGATCCATAACATGGAAGCTGACTGTTGTCTTACTAGGAACTGTCACAGAAGTGAGAACTTAAACCAGGAGCTACAATTAAAGTGATAAAATTCTGTATATGTATATTACTTATAAAATACTCTAAGATGTAAATATTTGTTATTGTTTTTAACCTGTTACTTGTATAGATCAGTCTCTGTGGTATGTGATGATCTTGATCTAAAGCACTCATAATTTCAATTTCTGCAACTTTTGTTCTGATACGCCTTGAGAGAGAGGACAGGAAGAGGATAGAATAGGACCTATGAGAAGTAAGACCACTGACTTCTGCTGTGGAATGAACAAAATGTGGACAACTAACATCTTTTTCTGCGTGGCAGATAAGCTTGCTATGACTGGAATGCATTGTTGGAGTTCTACTATGTTCAGTGGCAGATGCAGGCCCTAGCTACTCCTTGTTACTAAAGATTCTTCCCTCTTCCCTCCCTCTACCCAACACTTTCCCTTTCTTCTTCCAGGTCATCTAATAGGAGTTATTTAATTTTCTTTAAAAGAAAGATATATATGTGTGTGTGTGTGAGTGTGTGTGTGTATGTGTGTGTGGGGGGAAGTGTGAATGTGTGGGTGTGGGTGTGGGTGTGGGGGTTGCTTGAAGGCATCTGACTTCCAGTCCATCCAGTCTGTGTGGTGGTGAATGTCACCACTGTGGTGTAACAGCTGCAGGGATGGGATTCCCAGTGTGGGTAGTTTCCATTTACACCTCTAGTTTAAAAAGCCAAATACCTTTGTTTTTTTTGTCTATGTTCCTGGGAGGTTTCTGTATTAAGCAGGTGGTAACTGTGCGCAGGAGTGGTATTAAACAGATTTTCTTATTTTGGAAAGGGGCCTGTAATGTTTTTCCAACAACTGTGACACAACCAGAGAAAAGAGACTCAGAACAAGGAGGACTGATGGGGTATTTGAGTCAGAATCTGAGGTTGGTGAGTACTGGAAGATCAGGTGAATATTTTAAGAAGAAAAAAAACAAACCAGAAAAGTAATTAATATTTTGTTTTAATTTCAGCGGTATGTCTTCCTCATTTTGAAAAATCAAGCAAAAGAAAAAAGTTCAAAGGAGAAAGTAAAATATTATCCCAAAATCCCCACCAGAAAATAACCAGCATCAACCTTTATTTCAGCCATGCCTCTGTGTGCATAGTGAGAAAGATTATGAGAGAGGGTGGGTAAGCAGTGGGCAGAAATAATGGCATATAACTGAGTTCAAACAAAGCCTAGTTCTAAAAGTCAAGCATTCAATTTTATTTTACTGGACCTTAAAGAAAGGAAAAGAAATTGCCAATCTTCTGAAAATCATTCTTTATCATAAAATTATGTGTTCTTAAGTTTGGAAAAGAGATTACCAAGAGGTCGGTAGGCATGGTGGGCTGAACATAACTGGATGACGTGATGAATGATCTGATGCTTCCAGGTGTTTGATGCTTGCTTTATTTTTGTTTTGTTAGGACTCATGCTTCTAACACTCAGTGGTTCTGATTTCTATTGGTTATCCCCCTACTTATTTAATCCCAATCAATATACTGTTAAGCATTGCTTGTTTTTATGATGGCTTCTCATTTTGCGTATTTAGATTTGGAGGATTTCTGTGGTCAGTAAGGTTTGGTCGAGGCATGGTGTAGCTGTAATGCCACCTACTCTGGATGCTGAGGCAGGAAGTTCAAGGCCAGCCTCAGCAACTTGGGGAGTTCCTGCCTCAAAATAAAATAAAATAAAAAGGGAGGGAGGCCGCGGTGGTGGTGAGCAAGGAGCTCCCTGGCTGGGCAAGGAGGTCTGGCTGTTGCGGCCTGCAGCTAGGGGCCTGAGGTTGGCTCTCACATGTAGGTGCTGAGCTGGGCCATTGAGCAGCGGGTGGCCTGGGCAGCAAGGCCTCCTTGGGCTGCCTTGCCCTCAAAGAGGACGGGATCTGGGTCCAGGTGGCCAACAGGGTAGGAGGCGCACAGGCCCGCTCACTGGCGCAGATGGAGGTAGCGCAGTGTCCTCTGTAGAATCTGGTGGTATTTAGAGGACATTATCATTGGTGACAAGTTCTAGTTATTACAGAGAATTCCATGGACATGTATTACCAGGAGCTTAAAGACGCAGAAGAGAATAAACTCATCTACATGCCCATTTTTTTAAAATATTTTTTTTAGTTGTAGGTGAACACAATATCTTTTTCTTTTAGTATTTTTTTTTTTTTTCCTAATGTGGTGCTGGGAATTGATCCCAGTGCCTCATGCATGCTAGGCAACTGCTTTACCACTGAGCCACACCCCAGCCCTTACATTCCCAATTTTAATGAATGTATTTCTGTGGTGTAAAAATATGTTGAAGAACAGCCACCAGAGCCAATTCCTGGATTCAGCATGGCGGCTTTCACTACATTCCAACACTATGAAGACTAAGCAGTTAGTAATGTGTTCCACAGGCTACTCACATTTACAGATTTTTTTCCAGCTTTTACATAAATGTTTCTGGACTACAGAAAAGGAAGTCCTAGGACTGGATTTAAGCAGTGGCTTAGTGGTGACTGTATTGTGCAAATCATCTTCTATGCCAGTTTCCCAGGATAATCTGCAGCACCAGGTCCCACCTCCAGGCAATGAATAGGATCATTCTGGCTGTCACTGGGTCTAATAGTCTCAGAGAGACTTCAGGTAATCACAATAGCAAGAGTTCATCTCAGACTCTGTTCTACAGCCCTTAGTTTGTGTTAAATATTCATGGATCAGAAACATCATGACCTGACCTTCTGGACCCATTTCTCCTGACATGCTATCTTACATTAGTGCTTCTCTCCCTATCTAGTCACCTCTCTGGTGCTTGAGTCACATCTCTCTGATCAAGCCCATTCCAGCCATTCCACCTGGGGGAACCTTTCCCAGGACACGTTGAAGTGTCTAACCAACACGATGAACCCCTTTTTTTCCCAGAAGGCTTTATGTGAGTCCTTTGTGCACTCAGCTCTTTTACATGGGTCAGAGTTTCAGCCCTTTTCCCTCAATGGGGTTTTTATTTGGGAGTATTTATTTACAGAATTACTTGAGCAGGCTGCCTATTCTAAGATTCCTCTATCTCCTTTGATGACAGCTTGTGTTGGTTGGAGGGATCAACTCAGAGAGATGTACTTTACCTAAAAGCTACATGTGAAAATCAACTTCAGCCTTTTTTCTTTTTTTAAGTTTTTAGTTGCAGATGGACACAATACCTTTATTTTATTTATTTATTTTCATGTGTTGCTAAGGATGGAACCCAGTGCCTCACATGTGCTAGGCAAGCACTCTACTGCTAAGCCACAACCACAGCCCACAACTTCCAGTCTTAACATATGTAGTCCTTGTAATACTGTGTCTTCTGCTGGTCCTAATGCAGTCCTACCGTTTCTATAAGTCTCTTTCAAGCATTATTTTTTTAAAATTATTTTTATAGACACATACTCAGACAAACTTAGTGGAGATGATCTTGGAACTTCTATCCACCTAAAGATCAAAGTATTATATGCTGCATGCTTTTTGGTTGTTAGTTCTGTGAAGGTAAAAATGCTTTTCATGGTGTTACACCTGTTTTACTGGCACCCATGAATGAATGCTGTTCCTGGAAAGAGGCTGAAGCATGTCAGGTGTGTTTGTGTATGTTTGCTTAAAACCATTCTGTGTAAATTGGTTGGGTTTTTCTGTCGAAGTAGGTAGGGACTCTGTAATTTCTCCTTCCTGTGACAATCTCTCCTGCTAAGATAAGTGGTCAATGGTCTAGCTCAGCGTGAGTAGGAGGCAGTGGACAGCTTTACTGATCATCTGTCAGTTTGGGTTTAATACATTATTTGGTAAATTATTACTGATCAGAAAACAAGTATGTCACACCCCTGAAAAGAAGAAAAAAACAGTTCAATTCCCAATGTGTACTTATGATTTCATTTTTTATAGTCAAGATAAGAACTTGTGCTGACTTTTCACTTACCTGTTCTGGTTTTGAAGGATGAACTACATAAGTTATGTGTTTTTCTGTATTAATGTGTTATTTATTGCTTTTGTACCATGAGTAAAATTTGAGGTGTTTTTGCAAGAACCATCATTAAAAAACACACACACACACACAAATAAATAAAAAAATAAAAAGGTATGGACATGGATAGTCATTGGCAGAGTACTACGGGGTTCAATTCCAAGTACCACCAAAAAAAACAAATATTACCTTTATTTTTGAAAGAACTTTTCTATTGCCAGATTATCTTCTAAAGATGTTGCAATTTATACTCTACTAGCAGTTTATGAAAATGTTGTTCTGAATGGGAAACTTTTAAGGATATCCACTTGTCTCAAATGATGGAATTATTAAGTTGGGCAGTGGCTGAAATAAGTTTTGAGTTGGTAAATTGGGCATCAGATTGTGAGAAAACTTCAGTGTTGGGAATTAGCTGTTTCCTTGGTGAATTTCTCATTTCTTTGCCAACTTAACAACTTTGCTGCAGGCCAAACTGTAGCATTGAGTAGCTTTGTTGAACTTTCTATGACTTCGTTAATTCCCTGGGGACTCTTAAAAGACTGCTCACCTTTCCTTCTTCACTATAAAAAGATACCTGGCTGAAGATTCTTTTGCCACTTTAAGAAGATAGAAAGTGGTAAATGTTTTCATCTATCCAGAAAATTGGCAACTGATAACATTTTATTGTTGTTGTTCTAAAATATAATCTTTGCCTTATCTCACAGGCTATTGTCTTAATATTGAGCAGCCACCATAAGCCATTTGTAAATGACCTATGAACTCTACGCACTTTTTTGGTAACATTCCTAAATGGTTTTCCATTGAAGTTATATGAGCTGAGGATATGAGCCTTTCAGGGCAGCTCATCCCTGTGTAGACACAGTTCATAGTACCTATGAGTTTAAATTTGGCTTATTACTAAAAAAAATCCCTGCTGAGCTCATGTTGAAACCCATTGCTTATTTTACCCTATATATCATTTTATCCAGACAGTAAAATGAATGGGAAAGAAAATTGCCTGGATGTGACTCAGTACATTGAAGTCTTGGCCAACACACTTGGCAGTGGCTCAGCTGTACCCCAGCCATAGAAGGCAGAGGGAAGAGCACACCTGGAAGGTATTCTCATCTCATGCTAACAGAAAAGGGGGAGGAAATAAGCAATTTAGAATGCTGTTGCCTAAAAACTGTGTTGTCCTATATGATAGCTATGTGCATTTAAATAATTTAGAATTAAATAAAACTTAAGCTGGAGTTATGGCTCAGTGGTAAAGCACTTGCCTTACCTGGCATGTGTGAGGCATGGGTTTGATTCTCAGCACCACATATAAATAAATAAAATTAATTAATTAATTAAAATAAAAGTCCATCGACAACTAAAATATATGTATACATATAAAATTTTTTAAAAAATTAAATAAAACTTAAAATTCAGTTTCTTAGTTGTACTGGCCCGGCCACCTTTCAGGTGCTCAGGGGCCACATGTGCCTAGAGGCTATGGTATACACAGCACCTAAATTCTATTGGGTAGCTCTGGTCTACACACAGATCTTTTATTTCTATGATCATTCAGTGTTTGCTCCTGACCTAATGAATTGGTTGCTGTTCTCCTCTGACTCCCTCTGCTTTCAATCACAGAGAAATCTACACAATTATTTTTTGAAAGAAAGTTCATTGGTCCTTTTGGTGCTTGAGGAAGCTGGAAAGCTGTGATTGGTGAACAGCCGAAATGACTATGTAAAGCTCGTCTAAAGGAAAGCTAGTCTTAAGGTGATAGTTGATAGTTCTGTCATTAGTTGCTAAGAAAAAATAGGCTTACAGACAAGGCAGACTGTTTTGTTAGACTGGCCTAGCAGGGCAGTTCCTGCAATAATTGTTTGTGTTCTGAGTGGTTCTCCCCATGACCTCTTTTCACTATTTTATATAAGAATGTTTACATTTTTATACTCAGTTTTCACAACTTAATAGGTTAAAACAATGACAAAATTTATTTAGCCTTCAGATCTGCAGTTTGGGCTGACCCTGTGAAAAGAGCAGGTTTCTGGGATGGTGAGAAGGCTGGGAGCTAGAACATTTGAAGGTTCACTGAGTTACACCTCCAGGAGGTGATATTCAGTTCTCTTCCACGTGGGCCTTTTCATGATCCCCTCCACATTGGCTAGCTTAGCGTTGCTCACATCACGGTGGCTAAGTTGAAGGGAAAACATCCTTAGACAAGAAGGCATCCAATGAAAGTTGTATTGCCATTTTTCACCATGGCCTTGGAAGTCACATAGCATTATTTCTGCTATAATCATGAGGCCACCCAGATTCAAAGAAGAAAATACAGACTCCGCCTACCTATGAAAAAGGGTCAATGTCGTTTTGCTAGAAGAACATATGGGATGGGATATAATTGCTGTGGTCATCTTGGAAAAGCATATCTTCCACGCCTGGTAATGATGAATCAGAATTGGCATCATGGCGTCAACTTGCTCTTAGTCAGAATTAAGCCTTGAAATCTGGAGACCGGGTGCATCTCATTTTATGACTGTCAACTCCTCTGCACTGGGACTGCTTTGCTGTTGGGTGTGAGAGCAGAAGGGAGTTGCCTTTGAATGGCATTTGGAGCCTTTTGATGAAAGATGCTATTAAATATTAAATGGGCATTAAAACACTCTCAAGGCACTAAGTTCCCTAACTCAACTGATATTTGCAGTGAATGTATGATGGAGAGAAATTGACAGTGAACTTTAGGGTCCTGGTTGCCAAATTCGATTTTTAAAGTTAACATGCTAGAATCCAGCTGGAATTTTAATACATTATTCACCCATGACATTTTGAGTTAGATTTTATTATTTGCAATAGATATTCTTATTTGTAATTTCTGTTATCCATGAGTCTTGTAAACTTCTAAAAATTATGATTCATGTTCACAAATTTTTAAAGTTCAACAAATGAATACTTTAGAATTTTTTTTCCTACTTCTGAGATAAAAGGAGTTGTAAAGGGGCTGGGGTTGTGGCTCAGTGGTAGAGTGCTTAGCATGTATGAGGCACTGGGTTCGATTCTCAGCACCGGCTATAAATAAATAAATAAATAAAATAAAGGTCCAGTAACAGCTAAAATATATATATATATTTATGTGTGTGTGTGTGTTTGTATGTATAGATATGTGTATATATATGTATATATGTGTGAAAATATATATATGTGTGAAATATATATATATGTATATATTAAGTATATATATTAAATATATATATATTAAAAATCTTTTTCCAGTAGCTAATATGTGAAGGAGAGGGATTCTGGTTATCAATTTGATAAATAAAAAACCTACCAGCTACCAGGTCATGTGCTAGTTTGTAGGAAATAAAACCAAAAAGGAATAAGATGAAGTCTTCACATTGCTACTTATTCATATGCTTTACTAGGGAGAATAAAATAGTCATTGCAGTTAACATCAGTAACAATCTAACAGAGGCACTTCTGAATTTTTCTTGCCTTTTATGCGTAGTCTACCAAAATCCACCCCAGCTTTTTCTTTTTTTTAAAAAAACTTGTTCTCTTTGCCTTTTCCTTCTATTTCTTCTTAGAATTTTCTTTTTCCAGATTGTACCTTTCAAAGTATCTCATGTTCATTTTCTTGTAGTCATCCTTCCCCCAAGAGTGAGTAAAACTTCCTGTGTCCCTCATTCTCCCCACTACCTTCACTGCATGAGTGATTTTCTTACAAGGTATTGTTATTGCCCCTACAATTTTGGAAGACTATACCCCAAATAGAGATATCTTGATAACTTAGTTTTATAGTTTGGTTTAAGCTTAGACTCTCAGGCTCAGGGTGATTTTTACTTGGGTGGACAACGAAACTGGAAGTGTGTCCATCTCATACATTAACCACCAGGGTGTCCAGTTTCTTGTTATTCGAGTGTTTGGCTGACAGGCTTATCGAGGGTTATTCATTGTTAGCTGCAACAATTTTTTTTATGTCTGAAAAGATGATAAGTAGATTTTTCTAGGAGATGGAGAAGCTTTCAAAAATTCACTTTCACATTTTATAGTGATTCAGTTGATAGTCTCTTTCAGATAAGTAATGAAAGGCCTGGTGTGGTTCCAATTGTTAAAACTGTCCTCTGCTTCCGCAAGCAGTTGTCAGTTAAGGAAGGGTAACACCACCCACTGATAAAATTTAAACCACCATATGTTATTTTAAGTTCTTGGGTGGTGCTATCTTTTCTTACCCTTTAAACTGCTAAGTCACATCCTGCTTTGCATTTTAATTTGGTGTAAATTAGATGCAGCAGACACAGGTCTGGCATTAGATACTCAAGTGAAATCAAATACCAAAATAAAAGAAGGTGGTTCTGTGGAGTAAATATATCCTTTCTGGATGCAAGATTATGTTATGGCCCTGGCCCAACCCTCACTGTGCACCAGAATCACCTGAGGAAATTCTCAAAAGCTCCCCTGATCCTTGATCTGCAGAGTGGCAGAGACATTGGAATGAAGCAGGGCTGGGCCTTGGAATTGGGTAGAGGCTCCCCAGGGTGATGTTGTGGTGCAGTCAGGGTTGAAAAATGTCTCAGGAGGTTGCACTTCTAGCCTTGCCCCCAACTTTGCCCTGCACATTCTTCTAAACCCTGCCAGATCCCACCTCATGTTCAAGTTCACCTCTCTGCCCTTGTGCTCACAACTCTGCTCACTGAGCTCTTCCCATGTGACCACCTTTAGACCACCCACCTCTGAGGTATTCTGGTTTGTTTCCCTTACACACATCTTCTTCAGAGCTGTGCAGTCCTTTAGGTAAGCTTCTGTCACTTAGTTTCCTTTGCTGAGGAAGCTGTGAACTTGCAGTAGGTACTGTCCAGATACATAGTGGGGGATTGAATTTTCCTCAGTGTGACTACTCTCCTTTGGCAGTCAAGAGCACACAGGATTCCATAAGTGTTTCTTTTGAGACAGGGAAGAACAGGTTAGAGTGGCCACACAGCAGAGTAGGAGGAAAACTCAGGCCATTTCTGATTCTTCCAGGAGTGGAGGGATTGTCATCTGACCAGTGAACTTACGCCCTCCAGTCAGAACATTCAGTCATCCAGACCCATGGTGACTCTTGGGACCACCGGGGTGACACAGGTAATGTGAAGGGGGCTGTCCTGCTGGGGAAAGTAAAGATGACGTGAATGAATTCCTACTCTTTGAAGAATGTGGGGTGATTTCAGGAGAGGATAATATATATACACTCAGGACTTGGAAAGAGGTTTTGCTTTGTTTTGTTTTGGTTTTGGTTGGGGGAACAAATAGAAGTATTAGCAGGATTCTCTTTGCTAGGGACTCTGATTCTGATGCAGGAAGACAATCAGGGAAGGAGTCATTAGCCACTTCCTATTGTAGGGCAAAGATGTGACCCAAGTTTCCTAATTTTAAAGCATGCTAACTTCCTAGGGCCTATATTTGCATTAAACATTTGAGAACTCAACATTAAATGGTTTAAACAAGATTGAATTTTATTTTTCTCTCACGTTACTGATGTAGCTATTTTTGGGCTGGTGTGGTAACACTAACATCCTCAACTAGTAGCTTTCATTGTCACCATCTCCTGGTCCCCAGGAATCAGGAGAGGGCAGAGAGAATACATATACTTCTCCTTTTAGGATCATGACCTGAAAGAAGTATAACTTCTACTCACATCTTATTGGAGGTACTTAGTCATAAGGCACAAGATGGAAGAAAGGTAGAAATGTGGCTTCTTATTAGGTAACTATCAACCCAACTGACACCTAAGAGCTTATTATTAAAGAGAGAATGGATATTGGTGGACAAGAAGCCAAGGCATGAATGGTAATGTACCTAAATATCAGATCTTCAAGCATCAGCTCACTTACTGGCTTGAATAAAAATAACTAAATGTCAAAATAAACCTTAAATGTACCATGAATACCATCAAGGTGCAGTAGGACACTGAAGGACTTGAGGAGTTGTGTGGTATTTTTACCTTTCAGAGGACAATAGAACATGATCTGGAAGAGGATCTGGAAAGTGTACCTGTAACTGTTGATAATGTTTTATCAACAGAGTTGGCAAGTGTTGATCACCAAAGATAGTGTTGACAGAGTTTAGTCTGCAGGGCAAGCTCTTGCCATGTTTTGAGGAAAAGTGTATTTGGCAAGAGACTCTTGTTAAACTTATTAATAGAACTGACCTGAAATATATAGCTCAGGATACAGCTCAGAGATAGAGAGCTGCTGTGCTGGGTTCATCCCCAGTATCAACAAAAAAAAAAAAAAAAAAAAAAAGGAGAGAGAGAGAGAAAGAGAAAATCCCTCAATGATGCTTATAGCTATGTATCCTAGAAACATCTCAGGGAGGTCATAGGAAAACAAAAAAAGAAAATAAATGAGGGGCTGGGGTTGTGGCTCAGTAGTAGATTGCTTGCCTAGCAGGTGTGAGGCACTGGGTTCGATTCTTAGCACCTCATATAAATAAATAAAATAAAGGTCCATCAACAACTAATAAAAAGTATTTTTTAAAAAAGAAAAGAAATGCTATCTCTCAGAGTCAAAGACAAAATGATAAGGCAATCTCAAAAGGAAGATATGGTTAAAATATTCTGAAATACATACAAATACAAAGAGTGACTCAAAATACAGGAAACATGACTAATACTTGGAGGTACTGCAAAAGTTGAGCAGGAGTCCAAAAAGAGAAACAAAACCATTTAGGGGGAGGGGAAGGGTTGAAAAGAGGTTTCATGGAGAAGGTAATGGTTAAAATGATCTTTGGAAGATGGTGGAAATTTCCATAAATGGGAGAGATAAATGGGTTAGGAGGGTGCTCCATGAAGGACTAGCTAGGATACAGGGTGCACATATAGGTGTGATGCAGCTGTGGACTGGAGGGAAGGTGTAAAGAGTAGAGTGGCAAAGAACTGTCTAATCAAAGCCATGGGTGTGGGTAAGATTGCCAAGAGCTAAAGCTTGCATGAATATCAGCTAAAATGTAAGTGAGTGACGGCTGTCAAGGATCATGATTAGTGCTTCACATGCATTATTTCAGTTCATCACTACGGAACCCTAAGGGCTTAATCCTGTTAACTGTGCCTGTTTTCAGGTGAGGAAACTATTCAGAAGTTTAGCAATGTACAGTAAATAACAGAAGAACAAGTCCAAAGTCAGCTCAGTATAACTGTATCCTGGAGGGTTTTGCAAGCCAGGCCTTGTAACTTTTATTTATCCTGTAAGCACTGGGACTTTGGAGCAGGAGAAAGAGCTTGGGGGATAAATTGGACAAAATATAAGGTGGATTGAAGTGATGAGAGAGAAGAAGTAGAGTTGATTGCAGGCCCAATGGGGGTCTAAAATGGATTGGTGATTTGAAGAATAGAAGAATATAAAACAAATTGGACGTGATGAGGTCAGTGTCAGAGAGAGTTGCAGTCTACAGTATTGGGGAACCTGGGAGAAGAAGTTTGGTTGGATGGAGTGGCGATAGGTGTCTTAATCGAGTCCAGGAAGTCCACAGCAGGTATCAGCATGAGGGAATGAGAAGCCTGCTCTTGAATTACCAGTAGGTTAGTAGGCTTGGTGTTCCAGTGATCCATCCAGGGCCACCCAGCTGCTGTGGACTAGAAGGAGGGTAAAGAGCAGAGTGAGGGACAGTTGCCTTAACAAAACCATGGGCATGGATAATACTGCCAAGAGCCAAAGCTTGCACCAAGAAGTGGAGGAAGGACAAAACTTTACTAAATGCCTACGTAACTGGGACAGATAAATAAGAGCCAGTATACAGCACTTGAAGGTGAAGAGGATGTTAGTTTGCATGTCTATGTTCATAGCAGCACTATCCATAATCACAAAGATGAAATAACCTCAATGCATATGGACAGTTGAATGCATTAAGAATATAGTATGTAGTCTATGCATACAAGGAATGGTATTCAGTCTTTAAACAAAAGGAAATTAATTCTGCAATAGGCAATAACATGGATATCCCTAGAGGACATTGTGTTAAGTGAAATAAGTCAGTCACAAGAGTACAAACACTGCATGATTCCACTTATATATTTGAAATAGTCACATTCTGAAAAGCAGAGAGTAAAATGGTGTTTGCCAGAGACTGGTGGGGGCAAGGGGGAAGGAAGCAATGTGAAGTTTTTTGTTGTTGTTGTTGTTCACTTTTACAGCACTGGGGATCAAACCCAGGACACTCTACCACTAAGTTATACTCCCAGACCTTTTTACTTTGAGACATGGCCTTGCCAAATTGCTGAGGCTGGCCTTGCACTTGAGATCCTCCTGCTTCAGCCTGAAGAGTAGCTGGGATTATAGGAGTGTGCCACCACCCCAGCTGGAAGTTATTGTTTAATGGGTACAGAGTTTCAGTTTTCCAAGATGAGTAAATTCTAGAGATTTGCTGCACAACATTGTGGGTATAGTTAATGATACTGTATTATACACTTGAAAGCTGTGAATTTCATATTGTGTTCTGACCATAATAAAATAACAAATTATCTATCACATATTTATTATATTTAAGTATATAAAATATATTGAATGATTATATATTTGATATTAAAAATACATTTAAATATATATTTACTGTTTTATCTATATAATACAGTATGTAATATAATATAAATATACATTTATGTATTTATTTCACACATAAATATATAAGCAGGAGCTAGCACAGTGCACTGCCAGGCTCATAGTCCAAGAGGCCCTGAGGAGTGCTGCATGGGCATGCTGAATCACGTCTGCAGAGTTGACATCAGGAGTGAACCAATGGTTACCAGAAGTGGTCAAAAGTCAGAAAACAGTTTTGCAAACATGTACAGATCCAGATGCACAAGTAAAAGATAAGTTTGTGGACTTGCCTTATGACAAAACATCAAGAGTTAAAAGGATTGTTCCTCTCTCCCTTATTTTCTGTCTCTCTTCTAAGGAGAGGTGCTAATTGCGGAAAGCAGGCTAACCTCAGGAGACAAGGGGTGAACTCCATAACAGGGAAGGGGTAGATGTGCATCCAGCAGAGCCCAGACACACAGCAGGGATGGAGTTAACCTGTTTTCCAGAACTTCTGATGGTAAACTGTGAGGGGTTTGAGATAGATATCGGAATCCTCAAGTGGGTGGATGCTGTGATGATGATTAGAAAGAGAAAGAAATTTCTGAAATCCCTACACCAATTATTCTCAACCCTAATTGTACACTGGAATTTACTGAGGATTTTTTATAAGATACTGCTGCCCAGGTCCTGGCCCCAAGTTTTTGATTGACATGATAAAGCCTGAAGACATTTTTTGGGGGGGATTTTTTTTCCATATAGGCCCTACCTGAGACAAGTTCCTGGGCTAGAATTTATTTATTTATTTATTTATTTATTTATTTATTTATTTATTTATATGCAGTGCTGAGAATCAGACCCAGTGCCTCACACATGCTAGGCAAGAGCTCTACCACTAAGCTACACCCCCAGCCCAAGCCTGAAGACATTCTGACAGGCATCCAGAGGTCAGAATCATAACTCCATACTGATGGATTCTGTCCATCTGCTGCAAAATTCTTGAGTGCATTATTACTAAATAAGTGAGCTCACATGTAGGAAGGGACCCAGTTTAGGTTAAGACAAGATGTGCAGAATTACCCTAGTTTCCTTTTGTGGTTAGGTTACTAGATCATAAAAATACCACAGATGGAGCATGTCTTATTTCTTCAAGTTTATAGGGGGGAGGGTCATTCTCCGGCCCAGGAACTTGTCTCAGGTAGGACCTGTATGGAAAAAAAAATCCCAATATCACAGGGTTGATTGATTATTTATTTATTTTTAATAATTTCTCTCATTGTAGGTCAAGGACATAAACCCAGAGGTCAGTATAGGAAAATCAATTCTTAAAGATTGGAAGATTCAACCCTTGGATGATCTCGCAGGAGCTAGGTGCACACATTACTTTTTAGACCATGTAATGGTGGCTCTTATCCCTGGTTCTGCACCATAATCACCTGTGAGGGGTTGGAAACACCAAAACCTGCCCCACCATAGATTTCAAGGTAATAAAGATATTAGGTATGTGGCCTACTCATCAGCATTTTTAAAGTTTTCTATATAATTCCAATATGTAGTCAGTGTTGTGATGCATGCTCAACAAAGTGTGGACAATACAGAGAGAAAGCATTTGAATCTTTAGGCTCTTAACCGCTGTCTTCGCAAGGGAAAGCAATTACTGTAAAAATGTTCTGTCAGGGAGTTGTTTGTCCTCAATGGTATAGGTGTCGAAACTTCTTTGGATTCTGAGCTTCAGTCTTCATCCCCCACAACAGTCAGATATTGCTTCTCCCTACCAGACCATTGATCCTGATCTGCCAGTGCTTCACACAGAGGTCCTGGGTCACTTGTATGTATCTGAGGTTATTATAATTAGAACATTCTAGAAATTTCTGATCCTGAATCTCTGGTCTGAGGCACTGGAAGCCAAATAACCAAAGCCCTACTTCTGATCATGTAATGTTTTTGAGATCAAGGTGTTTTAGAGGCTGCCATTTCTAAAAAGGCATATATCTAGGATTAGAATAATTCCTTTTACCATAAACCAGACATGGATATCCCATTATCAGTTTTTTTAGTGGTAATTCACGACATAATTTATTTCTCCATTTTACTGAGAAATTGAAAATTAATTAGAACTATGTGCCTCGTGATCTTCATGAGAGTTATTTTCAAACCAAACCAAGTATAGACCCCAAATCTAGTGGATTAATAAATAGCTATTTTCTATGCCACTGTTCCCAATCTACTAGTTAATATTAAGTTGCTTTTAAAAACATCCAAAGGTGATGAATTATGTGGCTTTTAAATTTCTGCATTTGCCTTCATCCAAAGTAAGCATGCTGTTTTAATGATTTAAAAAGTCTGTTCACACTTGTGGTATGGATTTGGGAAAATGTTAATATGTTGGCAGATACAGATATTTTAAAATTCTATAGAATCCTTAATTGTTTTTGTTTGAAAGAGGGGCATAAGTTCTTATCTTGGGCTGCATATGCCAGGAGAGGAGAAAATGGAATTCACATCTGTTGGGTGGTTATTCTACTCATTGTCTTCATTTTCTCATTTAATCCTCACAATTTCCTGAGAAGTAGATATTATTATTTCCCATTTTATACAGGAAAAAAAAGTTACCAGTGCATTTGTCAAGGTGCAGAGTTTGTAATAAGGAAGCACCAATTCAGACCAGGTCTGGCCCCTTCCCAATGTACATGTGTGGTCTATCTATCTATCTATCTATCTATCTATATCTCTATCTATCATCTATCTATCTATCTATCTATCTATCTATCTATCTATCTATCTATCTCTATCTATATCTCTATCTATTATCTATCTATCTATCTATCTATCTATCTATCTATCTATCCTTTCCATCTTTTTCCAAATGGTGTCTTCTAAGTGAAACTTTCTATTTAAAAAAGAAAATCTTAACACAGAAATGGCAGGAGAAACCAAACAGGTCAGAACTCTAATATATACTAACAAAATTTATACTGTCTGATAATTAGAGGGAGGTTATATTTGTTTGCATCTGTGCTGAAAAATGTAATCATTTTAACCATGATAATTGGATTTTTGTAACTGCAGGTATTATTATTATTATTATTATTATTATTATTATTTTAGAAATCATCTCAATCATCTCAACTACGATTGAATTGCAGATATACAGGTGAAGCTCCTACCTAAAGTGCCCATAACTAAGAACTCTCAGATGTCTACTTTGAACAGAATAAAATGTTTTTCATCACAAAAAAAAAAATCTTAAAGTCAACCTGTGCCATACATTGATTGCCATTTATTCTTCCCCATTTTTTATATCTTTTTTATTATTTTTTTTAAATTTATACATGACAGCGGAATGTATTACAATTCATATTACACATATAGAGTACAATTTTTTATATCTCTGGTTGTATACAAAGTATATTCATACCAATTCATGTCTTCATACATGTACTTTGGATAATCATGACCATCACATTCTACCATCCTTTCTAACCCCATGTCCCCTCCCTTCCCCTCCCACCCCTCTGCCTTATCTAGAATTCGCCTATTCCTCCCATGCTCCTGCTCCCTACCCCACTATGAATCAGCCTCCTTATATCAGAGAAAACATTCGGCATTTGGTTTTGGGGGATTGGCTAACTTCACTTAGCATTATATTCTCCAACTCCATCCATTTACCTGAAAATGCCATGATTTTATTCTCTTTTATTGCTGATTAATATTCCATTGTATATAAATACCACATTTTTTTTTTTATCCATTCATCTACCGAAGGGCATCTAGGTTGGTTTCACAATTTAGCTCTTGTGAATTGTGCTCCTATAAACCTTGATGTGGCTATGTGCCTGTAGTATGCTGTTTTTAAATCCTTGGGGATAAATAAATAAATAAATAAATCCTTTGGGGAAGAGAGAGAGCTGGGTAAATGGTGGTTTCATTCTCAGTTTTCCAAAGAATATCCATACTGCTTTCCATATTTATGGGCTGCACCAATTTGCAGTCCCACCAGCAATGTATGAGTGTGCCTTTTCCCCACATCCACACCAACACTTATTGTTCTTTGTATTCATAATAGCTGCCATTCTGACTGGAGTGAGATGAAATCTTAGAGTGGTTTTGATTTGCATTTCCCTAATTGCTAGAGATATTGAACATTTTTTCATATATTTGGTGATTGATTATATATCATCTTCTGTGAAGTGTGTTTAGGTCCTTGGCCCATTTATTGATTGGGTTATTTGTTTTCTTGGTGTTAATATTTTTGAGTTCTTTATATATCCTAGAGATTAGTGCTTTATCTGATGTGTGAGAGGTAAAAATTTGCTCCCAAGATGTAGGCTCTCTGTTCACCTCACTGATTGTTTCTTTTGCTGAGAAGAGGCTTTTTAGTTTGAATCCATCCCATTTTTGATTCTTGATTTTAATTCTTGCACTATAGAAGTCTCATTGAGGAAGTTGGGGCCTAATCCGACATGACGGAGATTAGAGCCTACTTTTTCCTTCAGTTAGAAGCCGAGTCTCTGGTTTTATTCCTAGGTCCTTGATCCATTTTGAGTTGAGTTTTGTGCATGGTGAGAGTTTTGTGCATGGTCATTTTGATGCATATGGACTTCCAGTTTTCCCAGCACCATTTGTTAAAGATGCTATATTTTCTCCAATGCATGTTTTTGGTGCCTTTGTCTAATTTAAGATAATCGTAATTTTGTGAATTAGTCTCTGTGTCCTCTATTCTGTACCATTGGTCTACCAGTCTGTTTTGGTGCCAATAACATGCTGTTTTGGTTACTATTGCTCTGTAGTATAATTTAAGGTTTGGTATAGTGATGCCACGTGCTTCACTCTTCCTATTGTGGGTCTCTTATTTTTCCAGATGAATTTCATGACTGCTTTTTCCATTTCTATGAGGAATGCCATTGGGATTTTGATTGGAATTGCATTAAATCTATACAGTGCTTTTGGTAGTATGGTCATTTTGACAATATTAATTCTGCCTATCCAAGAGCAAGGTAAATCTTTCCATCTTCTAAGGTCTTCTTTGATTTCTTTCTTTAGCATTCTGTAGTTTTCATTGTATAGATCTTTCACCTCTTTCATTAAGTTGATTCCCAAGTATTTTATGTTTTTTTTTTAAAGGCTATTGTAAATGGGGTAGTTTTCCTCATTTCCCTTTCTGAGGATTTGTCACTGATACACAGAAATGCCTTTGATTTATGGGGATTGATTTTATATCCTGCTGCTTTGCTGAATTCATTTACTAGTTCTAGAAGTTTTCCAGTGGAATTTTTTTGGGGTCTTCTAGGTATAGAATCATGTCATCAGCAAATAGTGCTAATTTGAGTTTTTCTTTTCCTATGTGTATCCTTTTAATTTCTTTCATCTGTCTAATTGCTCTGGCCAATGTTTCAATAAGAATGTTAAGTAGAAGTGGTGAAAGAGGGCATCCCTGTCTTGTTCCAATTTTTAGAGGGAATGCCTTCAACTTTTCTCCATTTAGAATGATGTTGGCCTGGAGCTTAGCGTAGATAGCCTTTAAGATGCTGAGATATGTTCCTGTTATCCCTAATTTTTCTAGTGTTTTGAACATGAAGGAGTGCTATATTTTGTCAAATGCTTTTTCTGCATATATTGAGATGATCATATGATTCTCATCTTTAAGTCTATTGATGTGATGAATTACATTTATTGATTTCCATATGTTGAACCAACCTTGCATCCCTGGGATGAACCCTACTTGATCATGGTGCACTATCTTTTTGATATGTTTTTGTACTCGATTTGCCAGAATTTTATTGAGAATTATTACATCGATGTTGATTAGAGATATTGGTCTGAAGTTTTCTTTTTTAAATGTGTTTTTGCCTGGTCTTGGAATCAGGGTGATATTGTCCTCATAGAATGAGTTTGGAAGTGCTGCCTCTTTTTCTATTTCTTGAAATAAATTGAAGAGTATTGGTATTAGGAAAGTTCATTGCATGGAGTTCATTCCTTAAAGGAAGAAAAAGTCAACAAATAAATGACCTAACATTACATCTCAAAGCCCTAGAAAAAGAATAACAAATCTACACCAAAAGCAGAAGACAGGAAATAATTAAAATCAGAGCTAAAATCTTGAAACAAACAAACAAACAAAAAACAATTAAAAAATTAACAGAACAAAAAGTTGGTTCTTTGAAAAAATACCAAGAAAAGCCCAGGACCAGATGGATACACAGTCGAGTTCTACAAGACCTTTAAAGAACTAATACCAATATCCATTTTTTTTTTTTTAAATAGAAATCCATTCTCTTTCCCTAATGGGAGCCCCAGGATGGTAGATCTTTGAAAGTCTATGCCTATTGTCTTTTAACTGAAACACCAAGTTTCACCAGGGCCTGGCCCATCACTTATCATAAGTGTAGGTGTCAATGGTAGAAAGGACCCAGTTCATCTCTGGGTTTTGCCTTGGCCTAAGTGCTTCTGGTTTTTCACATTGGGCATGGTAGCCTCCTAGATTTAGAGGAAAGGGATAGTTATAAGTCTTCTACACTTGAACCTGGTGTTGTGTTGGCATAAAAGCAAGTCTCCAAACTCAATTCCACCACACATCAAATACTTGTAATAGACAGATTGCACAAAAGCAGCCATAAAACCTTTTAAGTCCCTCCAGGTACATTAACAAGGACTTGCAGGAGAGATTTACTGGGCAAAGCCCAGCAGGTCCAGGAACAGTCTGGAGAAGCTGTAAATGATTTTTTTTAAATATATATATTTGATTTGGAAGGAAGGTAGTCATGCACTTGAAAATGTACATAAATATGTGCACTTAAGAGCTGTGCACTTTACCATATCAAAGTTATACCTCAGAAGACTGGTGGAAATAAATTATCATCCTGAAGTTATTCACAGTCTGTGAGCAGGGAAGCTATTCTATTTTGTTCAAACCAGCAAACTCCTTGAATTAGAGGTTTGCCATTGAAGGGTCACTGGGCAGGGATGAGAACCACACACTCTTTCATAAGCACTCACCTCATCATCTTAGATCCCTGAATCAGTGGCCTGGGATCCTGTCCCCACACTCCTCTGAAGAAATGTTGTCATCATCATTTTTCTAGGTTAGCACAGTGAAGATGGCTACTTGGAATAGAAGACTCCCCTTCTTTTGAGGACTCCTGCCAAGTCCTTTGTCCTTCAAAGTCTTCTATGGTGGATTCAATGGCTGCTTTGTCCTAGTGGCCACCTTGGTGCCTGGGATACCTCATACTTGGGCTACTGCTGCCCTCATTCTTTATTCTGCCCCTTTAATTGTAACCTTTTCCTGGCACTCAACTTCTTTTGCCCTTTAAAATGGCCTCATGTGGCCATTTTAACTAAATTTCTGATGATGAGACTAGCAGAAAGATTTGGGGGTTGAAATAGATGCATTTTCCTGGGCAATAATACAGGGCTCTGCCCTGGAGATGGATATAGGAAGAGCTTCCCTGGAGGAGGAGAGGGAGGCTGCAGTGCTGGCAGAGGCCTTAACCCTAAATGCCAACTTGGATGAGTACCAGTTTGGTCTGCACACAACCTTGTAGTTATTCTCTCTGAAGTTGGCAAGGCCAAGAGATAAAGAAGACCCTTTTTATCAGTTGCCTCTAAGGGAGGGTTTGGGGGTGGCAGTTGTGCTGTTTCTGCTTGGCACAGTTTCAGAATTCCTGTGACTTTCGCTTCACTGCCCAGTTCTCTCACCCTGTTTCATAATTCACACACTCCTCTTGCCCCATACTCTTCCTTATCAGAGCTTCAGCCGCAAAGAAAACAAAACAAAAAACCTGCCCACACAAACAGAAATCCTCATCCACCTTGTATATGTTGTAGCAATGGTGGCAGACACACACACACACACACACATACACACACATACTCTCTCAGACACACACACACACACACACTCACATTCTCAGTCATTCATGGTTTCTCTCAAGTTGGTTTTTCTCTTCCTTGCAACAGCAGCAGCCAACACTGTTATTAAATTAATATATCTTTGCAGCTTCTTTTATTAGTTTTAAACTAGATTAATTTGCTCCTAATTCAGGTACCCTTAGTGATGTTCTCATAAGTAAAGCTAACTTTATGGAGAGACTGACGTTACTTTGCTGCTTTTATTCTTATTTATGATTGGATCCAACATGTAATAGATACAGATTGTGGGGTGGGGGTTTGAGGGGGTGTTTGGTGGAGAGAGTTAGATGGCAGTGGACTTCTGTGGCTATAGGTACCTTAATTTTCTTTCTGAGATTTAGATATTTCTCCTCATTGTTTTGGTTTGAGCTTATGGCTTTAACATACTCATTTTTTTTTTCTAAAATTTTTTTTTAATTTATTTTTTTTATTGGTTGTTCAAAACATTATAAAGCTATTGACATATCATATTTCATACATTAGATTCAAGTTGGTTATGAACTCCCAATTTTACCCCAAATACAGATTGCAGAATCACATCGGTTACACATCCACATTTTTACATAATGCCCTATTAGTAACTGTTGTATTCTGCTACCTTTCCTATCCTCTACTATGCCCCCTCCCTCCCCTCCCATCTTCTCTCTCTACCCCATCCACTGTAATTCATTTCTCTCCTTGTTTATTTTCCCATTCCCCTCACAACCTCTTATATGTAATTTTGTATAACAATGAGGGTCTCCCTCCATTACCATGCAATTTCCCTTTTCTCTCCCTTTCCATCCCACCTCATGTATCTGTTTAATGTTAATCTTTTCTTCCTGCTCTTCCTCCCTGCTCTGTTCTTAGTTGCTCTCATTATACTCATTTTTAAAGATCTAAATATCAGAGAAGGCATAGGGATTTTAGTATTTAATAATTAACCAAAAGTTTGATATCTAACTAGCTGGTTCCTGGACAGTTATTTGATATTATTTATTTAGGTACTGGCGATTTAACCCAGGATGATCAACCACTAAGCTACATCCCCAGCCCTTTTTATTTTTTTTGAGACAGGGTCTCACTATGTTGCATAGGGCCTCAATAAGTTGCTGAGGCTGGCTTTGAACTTGCGATCCTCCTTCCTCAGCTTCCCGAACTGTTGGGATTACAGGCTGTGCCACTGCCCCTGGCTCTTCTTTTAAAATTACACTCAGTGAGCACAGTAACTGGATGGATTAAATAAATTTCTTTTAGCATTATTAATATGCATGGGAAAGTTGTAGAACTTACTGGAACTTAGTGTGTTAAATAAATATTCCTGGCCTTCTGAAGCCAAAACTAAATATATTAGTTACCCTTAACCCTTACATTGTGGATGGAGGTGGTAATTCTGGGATTTCCCCTCTCTGAAAACCGAGAAGGCCTCCATCAGGTAAGACTCTGAGATCTGCAGAGGTGGCAGGTAATGGCCCAGGTGACCACTTGTAAGGGGTATTCCCTGTCCTTCCTGGTCACTGCCTTTGCCACCCCAGGTTGCCATCTGGGAGGTTGGTATTGTGCTATAGAAAGGAATTGGACAGGGGTGGTGGGGGTTGCCTCTGGCTCATGATATTCTCCCTCCTATATCTTTCTCCCCAGCTTCCAGGTCTCCAAGATGGGGTAACAGCCGTTATCATCATACCTGGCTAATTTGGGGCTTGCCAATTTCCAGTACCATGGACTAGGATAGTGCCCTGATTCAGCCTCTAGCCAGCTGTGTGATTGGGCAGGTGACAATTTCACAGAGACTCAATTGTCTTCTCCATATAGAGATAATATTCTCCCATTAGCCTGTTGGTTAAATGAAACAGCATTTGTGGGAGTCCTTAATGTAGTGCTTGGCAGTAGGTTGTATGGAGTCAATAGTCATTCTTTTAATTATTGATATGTTAATAGATGTGGAAATTTCTGCTTGTCCCCACAGTTTTGTTATATCATGTTACAGATTTTTTTTTTTTTTTATAAGAAGAAAAGCCTTTGGGAGAACAAATCTCCAAAGCACAGGGATTTTGTTTTGTTTCAAAAAAAATTTTTTTTAAATGTTCTTGCTTGTTGTTTTAAATTTTTTATATTATTTATTCTAATTTGTTATATATGACATCAGATTGCAATTCGATTCATATTACACAAATAGAGCACAATTTTTCATGTCTCTGGTTGAACACAAAGAGTCACACCATTCATGTGTTCATACGTGTACTTAGGGTAATGATGTCCGTCTCATTCCACCATCTTTCCTACCTCCATGCCCCCTCCCTTCCCCTCCATTCCCTTTGCCCTATCTGAAGTTTGTGTATTCCTCCATGCTCTGCCCCCCATCTCCATTATTAATCGGCATCTTTATATCA
Organism: Marmota monax; assembly: GCF_021218885.2. Lineage (NCBI taxonomy): Eukaryota > Metazoa > Chordata > Mammalia > Rodentia > Sciuridae > Marmota > Marmota monax. Next base: position 10,505,914 of record NW_026693933.1, on the reverse strand, counting down.
GAGAAAACATTCGGTATTTGGTTTTTTGGGATTGGTTTACTTCACTTTGCAGTATATTCTCCAACTCCATATATTTACCTGTAAATTCCATGATTTTATTCTCTTTTAATGCTAAGTAATATTTCATTGTGCATATATACACATTTTCTTTATCCATTCATCTACTGAAGAGTATCTAGGTTTGGTTCCACAATTTATTTATTGTGAATTGTGCTGCTATAAACATTGATGTGGTTGTGTCCCTGTGGTATGCTGTTTTTAAGTCCTTTGAGTATAAACCGAGGAGTGGGATAGCTGGGTCAAATGGTGGGTCCATTCCCAGTTTTCCAAGGAATCTCCATATTGCTTTCCATATTAGCTGCACCAATTTGCAGTCCCACCAGCAATGTATGAGTGTATCTTTTTCCCCACATCCTCGCCAACACTTCTTGTTTGTATTCTTAAATAGCTGCCATTCTGACTGGAGTGAGATAAAATTTTAGAGTAGTTTTGATTTGCATTTCTCTAAAGATATGAACATTTGCTAAAGATATTGAACATTTTTTCATATATTTGTTGATTGATTATATATCATCTTCTGAGAAGTGTCTGTTTAGGTCCTTGGCCCATTTATTGATTGGGTTATTTGTTTTCTTGGTGTTAAGATTTTTGAGTTCTTTATATATCCTAGAGATTAGTGCTCTATCTGATGTGCATGTGATAAAAACTTGCTCCCATTCTGTAGGCTCTCTATTCACCTCACTGATTGATTCTTTTGCTGAGAAAAAGCTTTTTAGTTTGGATCCATCCCATTTATTGATTCTTGATTTTAATTCTTGCGCTATAGGAGTCTTAAGTGGGGGCGTAATCTGACATGATGGAGATTTGGGTAGTGTCTCTGGTTTGATTTGTAGGTCTTTGATCTACTTTGAGTTTTGTGCATGGTGAGAGATAGGGGCTTAATTTCATTTTGTTGCATATGGATTTCCAGTTGTCCCAGCACCATTTGTTGAAGAGGCTATCTTTTCTCCAATATATGTTTTTGATGCCTTTGTCTAATATAAGATAACTGTATTTATGTGGGTTTTTCTCTGAAAACACAGGGATTTTTTAAAATTGTAGTTCCATATGCCCAACGTTAAATTCATCTTTTCAACAACTTTCAAGAGTATAATTTAGTGACACTTAGTACTATTACAATGTTGTTCACCTGCCACAACTATCTATTTCAAGAACATTTTCATCATCCCCAAAGGAAACTCCAGTAAGCCGTCATCACACACCCCCCCCCACACACACACCCATGTGACCACTAATCACCCTCCTGTCTCTGCAGATTGCTGACTCTGGATATGTCATATAAATAGAAACATGTAATATGTGGTCTTTTGTGTCAGGCTTGTTTCATTGAGCATGGTGTTTCAAGGTTCACCTGTGTTAGAATGTGTATCCTTTCAATATCTGAATAATTTTACATTGTATGACTTTCCCAGATTTAGTTCCTCATTCATTATTTGATGTACGTTTGGATCATTTCCACATTTGGCTATTGTGAATAACGTGGCCATGAGAAGTAGTCTACAAGTTTTTGTTTGAATTCCTGTTTTCAGTTTTTTTTGGATACATACCTAGACATGGACTTGCTGGATCATCTGATAATTCTATGTTTACATTTTTGAGTAACCACCAAACTGTTTTTTTTTTTGCCATAGATGTACCAATTTCTGTTCCCACCAGCAATACCTAAGAGTTCCAATTTCGCCACACCCTTCACAACACTAGTTTTTAGCTTTCTTTTTAAAATTATAGCTATCATAGTAGATGTGAAGTGATGTCTCATTGTGGCTTGGGATTTTTTATGATACTGATTTGGTATGTGTCTCAAATTTCCATATTAACCTTCTTAAGACTGTCGTCTTACAGAACTACATGAAGAACCACCTATACAAAATTACCAATAAGAGGAAAGTGTGAAACATTTTTCCTTGATAGCCTGTACCTAAGCATCAAGGCTTTGTAATGTGTAATATGAAGACACTTACATGATTTATTAGAGAAGACATTTAGGTCTCTGACTTCTCTCTAATTGCTTTTCTTTTGGTTTTAGGGATTTCCTCTGGGCCATCTAAAAATGCTTTTTGAGCATACTGGATAAGAGCTGACCTATCTACCTGTGTGGGACCTCCATACTCTCAACTCCTCTGTCTTCTGATGGCATTTTGATTGCATTGAGGCCAAGTGACTGACCAGCTGCTCACAATGAGTGATGAAAAGAACCTTGGTGTGTCCCAGAAATTGGTCTCACCTTCAAGGAGCACAAGTAGCTGCTCCTCCAAGCAGGGAAGTCGACAGGTAAAGTTTGACTCTTGCACATTTAAATCACCAGGAAGTTTAATGTGTTAAAATGTGTACATTTGCTTGGGAAATCCTTTTCTCAGTATAAGAATATTTGTTTTCTTCTTCACTGTGTGAGGAGAGTAAATTCTATACAATTTGAATCATTAAGCTTGTGTGCCTAGCTGGTGGAAAGAACTCTCCTCGGCTCTTTGTATTATTTTATTCAATCTTTACAACTGCCCACCAATGTAAGTATTAATATTCCCATTTGCCCCATGAGGAAGCTGACTCAGACCAGGTTACTTGCCCAAGGACACACAGCTAGTAAAGAGCACATGAGAAACCAAGGTTGTGTTTGGCCCCAGAGCCCCACTGTATACCCTGCTAACCAAGATAAACAACAATCACTTTTCCAGTAATTATAATATCCACCCCCCACTTCCTTCCCCTCACCAAACCTTTTACGACAGCTTGTAACCACAGACTGCCCACAATAACTCTAAGACTCATTTGATTTACTTTACTAGTGAGTCGAGGGAACCTAATCAACAGAAAAAAAAATGGTCAAAAGGAGTTAAGTAGGAGAAAGCACACACGAAAACAAAGGACTGAATAATTAACTCCTAAATAACTGTCAGGTAATTCTTATGTTGTTTCTTGGTTTTCTTTCTAATAAATGTCTGCTGGCAAGATCTGCTGGTTTTCGATCAAAGGCAGCAAATGCACATTAATCATTATGAGTCTTCCTCCTTCACATACATAGAGAGAGAAGAGGATGCCAAAATGCTGGATTTACAACCTGAGGAGTCTCCGAGCCTTTTTAGTACTCTGGCTCTGTTGGCATTGCTTTTGCCCCATGGGAAATTCTGGCCTAACTATCGCCAAGTGTACTCACTTCCAGACTTGAAAGCTACAATTGAGCAGCCTCCCACCTCAGGCACGTCCATACTTTTATGTCACATCAGCATGGGTCTTTCCATTTGAACATTGCCTGAGACAGGGGACTTGCTACCCACGAATCCCTAATTCTAGGCAAATTAGAGTTTGCTATGGGCTTGACACTGGGGAGCCCTCCAGGATCTCCTTTGAGGGATTTAGAAGGGCATTTTGTTAAATTTGTCTGTGTTTGAAAAAAAGACTAAATTTAGTCACTGGCTAATGCCCCAGGACTCTCTGGAGTTCAATTTTCATGAAGCTAACTATGCTTATCTGCTTTGCCAACTTCCACAGGGTTTTTCTCTCCCTGAACCAAAATTCTGGTTGGGATTAGAGCAGAATGTGTGATTTCCCTTACCCACCCCATTCCTTTTACTCCTAGTAGCATCTATTGTGTCCTTTGATAAAGAGAGAGAACATGATTCATTGAAGTAGCAGGTGCTGATAACGCCAGAGGAGTTGGAGCCGTTCCATGACATTCTCAGGCTCGATACTACCGGAACTTTTTTCAGTGTGTTTGAAAGCAATTTGGTTTTCATATTTCTTTCTTTTTTTTTTGAGGTTATATCATAAAGGGTAAAAAATATATCATAAAGGGTAAAAAGAGGTATGCTTTATGACTCAACTTTTTTCTGATTTTGAAGGTTTGGTCAATGATTCATCCAATGGTCATCTTCTATATTTAAGATCTCCCACTTTAATATGAATGTGATATTGCAATATAAATGTAAACACTTATATTTCATGTGTGGCAGAGAAGGTAGAGAATTTAATGTTTAATTCCTCTTTAGTCTGAATTTAGTTATAATGCTCATGTTTAATTTTTAGGAGCCATTTACTTGGGCCATCTGCTGTCCTAGCCTCTGTTAATGAAGAGTGTTCTGGCCCAGGATAGACTTGAGTTTTCCCCTACATGGGCACCTTGGCAGTCCATGTCAATTCCACCTAGGGCTGGGTCAAGATTCTGATTGTCCTTCAGCCTGTCGCAGGGTACAGGGACCTCACAAGTTCTCGCTACCACTGTGAGTGAACGCAGCCGGAGCTGGTGGTCTTTTGGTTGCCAAATATGGTGATGACACTGTGTTTCCAGCCACGTCACTGGAAAGTACAAGTTATATGTGTAAAAGTTCAAAATTTCCATAGTAAGAAATTTAATTTGAGGAATGTTAAAACATAGCTGAATATTATCTGTACAACTTCCTCCTAGCTTTTAAAACACCAGTGTAAAGTCATTTCCAGGGTGCTCTTTTCCTTTCGGCTGAAGGGGATTCATCTGATGTTGATTTTTATTGGCCATGGTTTGTGGTGTTAGTTTTTCTTATGTGCTTTGGAATTACCGTGAGAGCCTTATCTTACGTTTGTTTCCTATGGATTCTTTCTCTGCACTCACCCTGACCCATTTAGGGATTTGATGTTGCCTGTATCCTACCTGCAAGAACCTTGGTCCAGAACCCAGTCTTATGCTTGCAGCCAGGCCTTGCTCTTCCACGATGGTGATGGACTATTCAAGGTCAACCATCAGACCAGTAGTCAGTGTGGCCCAGTCTGGTTGAGAGACAGTCTGCCTCCTCCCACCTCCCTGGGCAAGCAGAATTTTAAAGTCCCCTTTCACTGTGGTGGGGGGCTTCCCTCTTCATTGAATTCTGGTGGTGAGTCTGAACCTTTTCCTGGGGACATTTTTAGCCCTGTTGGTCCACAGAAATAAGCTATCGAATACCCCTGCCTACTACATTTCTATTTGTTTTCTACTTCATGGAGATGTTTAAACTATTTTGTCATGATCTTTTCCTTCCAGCTTTATTAAAGTATAATTGACAAATAAAAATTGTGTATATTTACAGTGTATGCATGTTGTTTTGATATGTGTATAACTTGTGAAATGACAACATAGTCAAGCTCTAATTAATGTATCCATCACCTCACATAGTTTTATTTGTGTGTGTCTGAGGTAAGGACGTTGAAGATCTACTCTCATAGCAAATTTCAAATACAGTTAGTATCCACAGGAGTATTGATTCCAAAACCCCACAGATACCAAAATCTGAGGCTGCTCAAGCCCCTGGTATAAAATGGCATAATATTTGCTTATAGCTTGAGCACATCTTCTTGGGTACTTTAAATCATCTCTAATTACTTATAATATCTAGTGTGATATAAGTTCTGTATAAACAGTTGCTAGGCTGTATTGTTTAGGGAATGAAGACAAGAAAAACGTCTGTGTGTTTTCAGACAATTTTTCTTTTCAAATATTTTCAGTCTGTCGTTTGTTGAAGCCAGAGATGCAGAATCTGCAGGGATAAGTGCATAGAACACAGTGTTATTATCTACAGGAACTGTGATGTAGAGTAAATCTCCAGAATTTATTCTTGCTGTTTAACTGGAACTTTGAACCTTTTGGCCGTCTCCCCATTTTTCCAGCCACTGGTCCCTGGGAACATCACCCTACTGTCTGACTCTCTGAGTTCAACTTGTTTAAATTCCACATTATAAGTGAGATCTTGCAGTATTTGTTTTTCTGTATCTGGCTTATTTCTCTTCAGATAATGTTCCCCAAGTTCATCCATGTTGTCACAAATGACAAGATTTCCTTCTTTTTTAAGGCTCAGTAATATACTCTCTATGTGATTGTGTGTGTGGGTACAAATCACATTTTCTTTGAAGATATGTAGTCTAGTTTTTTATCATACAAACATGGAAGATACCTAGGTGCTTGTAACTTTATATATATTTTCACTGTGTTTGGAATGGAGGTGGAAGTTAGGAAGGTACACTACATGCCCAAACTTAAAACATCATGTGCATGAAAGGTTTTTCTTTTTAAATAATTTTTACTTAAATTCTCACCCAGCACAGCCAGGTAATGATCAGGGTTAGCCAAACTTTCCCTTGTCCTTTCTTTTCTGGAATTGAACTTGAACTTGTCCTTTGTACCTACCCCAGATCTTTTCACATATAATGTAAAGGTGCTATGTATTTATGTATGGCTACTGTGCTATCCATATATCTATGTTAAAGGATCTTGCTTCTTGAAGGAGAAAAAGAACTAAATGAAAGTACCTAGGCTAGCACAAAGGAGACATTCAGTAGTTGTGGGTTAAGTTAATGAATGAATCAGCATGCAGTTGCTAGGTAGAAAGATTACTATTCATGAAGCTCTGTAGACATAGGAAGTGGGTAAAGGGATACCTAAGTGGGAAGAATTGCTATTTAAGGACCTATACAATATGAGTAATTGCAGTTTCCTTTTGTCTGTTTCCCCCTGCCTCCTTACATTTCCTTCCTAGAACTTTCAAAGTAACACATTTCAGAAGCCAGATTAGGCTCCATAAAGATGAACAAATATGGTTGGTCTATATTGAAAGAGTTCTAGAGCCCTGGGCTTTATTTCTTCAACTATTATCTGTACAGAACCTATTAAAATGCCCTGAGCAGGAAGATGTGAAGTTATAAAGGGAAGGGCAGCTGCACAAATCTTTACAAATAAGAAATCAGCTCTGATTTCAAAGACTGTGGGTTGTAAAGAGAGCACCATTCTTTTTATGTTTTGTTAGCATTTGGCATGAAAATCAGAAACCAGCAAGTAAATCCTGCCAACATAGTTGACAGCTGCTTCACTTACCATTTCAGGGGATTTGCTAGGTAAGTCTCTGTACAGTTCTGTAGTTCGCTCTTGTCACCCTGCTTTCCCTAGGCTAATTGAAGGTTGCATTTGAGCTCTCCCTGGGTCACCTGATGGAAATTTATTTATGCAGGCAATTAAATTATGCTGCACTCTGCAGAGCATACCCAGTCCAGGCTCAGTGCCAGAATCCATAAGGCAGGTGAGTCGAAAGGGGGAGAATTTGCCAAGTTTTGAAAAGTGCATTAAAGCTATAATGTTCAGGTGTTTACATTTTCAGCTGTCAATTGAAAAATGCTTAGTCCCATTGATTTACTTTTAGTTCATCATGTCTTTAGGAATACTGAAATTTACCATCTTTCTTTTGTTAAGTATGAACTGAATCACTGTCACTTTGTCCTAAGATGGTGTCTAAGTTCATTGTCTGTTGCTACAACAAAATTCCTGAGACTGGGTAATGTATTAAATTATTAATTTATTTTGGCTTTTGGTTCTGGAGACTGGGAAGTCTAGGAGCATGGTGCTGGCACGTGCTCATCTTCTCATGAGGATCTTGTCCTGCTTTAACTCATGGCAGAAAGTGAAAAGGGAACATAAGGGGCAGCCTTGCTTTGTAACAACCCACTTTAGGTGACTAATCCAGGGCTTGGAAGAGAGAACTCACTCCTGAAGCAAAAGACATTAATCCCTCTTAAGGACCTAGTCACCTTTTAAAGGCCCATCTCCCTACACTGCCATAATGACAATCAAATGTGAACCAGAGCTGCAGAGGGGACAAACCATGTTCACACCACAATTGAAGGTCATAGAAGATGAAGGCAGCAAGCGTGACTTCTGGAACCAGCCAATGTGAATTCAATCCTTGACTGTTTATAAGATGGTTTTCCTTGAGCATGCTTTGTTTCCATGTAAGTTTGTGCAAATTGCTTAGTAGAACAGGGTCTGCATGTAGAAAGTCTATGGAAGTGTTTGACAAACTATTCACCCTCCATAAGGGGAGTCCTCAAACAGCCCTGCAGGTGACTGCTTCCTTGTTGCCTCCTCTGGCTGTGAGGTGGGTGGCACCTGCAGAGGCAATTTGGCCTGTGTCCAGGCTGCACTGAGAGGAAGAGTCTGCAAGGGACACCCATAAAAGTTAAAACCATCTGATTGCATCTTTACAGCTCCTCAGATCCTTTCACGCCATCCTTCAGAGTGTTAAATCAACCCAACAAGGCTGCATTGTTTTCTATACCATGAAAGAAAATATGGCTCAGAGATATGGACTGATGTGTTCAGAGTCACATGACTGATAAGTGGTGGGGAACCAAGCCACTGTCCTATTGGTGGTCACTGGATAGTTTTTTTTTGTTTGTTTGTTTGTTTTTTTAAGAGCTTAGAAAGCTTCTTCAGAAGCTAATTTCAGTTCCTTGTTCCTTATATAAATGAGCATTTAGACAAGACTCCATCAGCCAGCACCTCTTTGAATCCAGGGTCAAGACTAACATGAACGAGTGGAGCAGTCTGTGGCTTCCTATTGCCTGGAGATTTTTCTGGTGGACCCATCAGAGAAGAATTAACTACATACTTCTGTCTTAGTTTTCCCATTTCTCCTTTTATGAGCCTTTTACTCCTAACTGCCAACCTTTTCTCTATTCCTCTGGTTGTAACATTGTACCCTGGAGGGAGGAAGGGCAAAGAAATAAGGCTCACTTCTCAATGTATTTCTACATTAAGTTTTATAAAGAAGCAACATTTGACGTTGGAAGAGGTTAAAGCATCAGCTGAAATGACATATTTGAGTTGTCAGGGTGTCTTGGTTCTTTCCCAAGTCCACAAATAACCGACTGTCAGCTCCATTCCCGCTTGGAAGAGCAGGAGAAATGAATTTCTAAATCACCTCTGGAAGCTGCCGCACTGTCTGTACTATTCTGCAGTTCCAAAATAACAAGCTGCAAATATATATTTGGGTGCATTTTAAAAATATTATTTTGATAAAAACTACGTTAGGTGCTTCAAGACAATGAACATACCTGTTCATGGTTGGCAGTGGCCATGGTGCAGGATGCAGGAAGGAAGGATCCTGATCCAGATGTTTTGGTTGGCAGTGTGACTTACCAGCTGTGCGGTTACTGGAATGTTCTTGAGCAGCTGTGAGCAAATGTGAGCTGAACTGACTCAACAGTTCTTTCCTGGGGAAGAGAAAGTTCATTGTAGTGATTTGATAATACTAAAACACTAGCAACCCAGAAGTGACAGTGTAAATAGGACAGAGGCCAAGCACAAGATCCCTAGAATTATCCGACATTCCGCTAAGGCCTACACCCTCGCCTGACCACTGAGTCCAGCTATTTCCCTTTGCACTTGTACACAAGCCCAGGAGAGTCACATTCCTGTCATATCTCTGCCTCATGTTCTCTCTTGCCCTAAGTGAGCTGAAAGGTGTCCACCAGAAGGTCCACCCACATATTAATTCCCAGAATCCAAGGGCCTTTGCAGGTGTAACTGACTTATGGATCTCAAGCATTCTGGATTATCCAGGTGGCCTTATTGATAAGTCTTGTAAGAAATATGCACAGGAGGAAATGAACACAGAGGAGAAGGTGGTATGAAGATGTCGGAGGCAGAGGTCATCTGGAGTACCAGCTAAAGGCCAAGGTACACCACAGAATGCCAAGAGCCACCAGAAATTGCAAGAGTCAAGGGAACAAATCTCCCCAGATCCTGAAAAGGACCATAGTTCTCCAATACCTTGTTGTTGGATTTTGGGCCTCCAGAACTATTAATAAACTGCTGTTGTTTTAAACCATCAGGTTTGTGGTCTTTTGTCAGGGTAGCCTCAGGAATTGGACACACTCTACTTCTCACTCTGTGTCAGTTTTTCTGAGTCCCAGCTTGAGCCCTTAGTCCTAGCTAAGGGGGACATGGCCTTGAGAATTGTGCCCTCCTGAGTTCTAGCACCAGCTTTGTTTGAATCTCCCATTTGGCACTCACAAATTTCAACTTGGGATGTCTTTTTGTTTTTAACATTTATTAGCTTCTTTGGCAATTGGGTTTACATCTTTGTGTCTCTATGCTGAGCTTTAGACCTTCAAGTAGGGACTTCCCCCTTAAGGAGAAGCCAGTTACAATCTGGACTGTACCAGACCTAATGCTAAAATAATTCCTTCTTTGATTTATAAGGTTTTGCTAGATCTTACCCTGTCACTAAGTTCTCATTATGAGAACCAGTTATTGCAGAGTTCTGTAAAAACAAATCACTGGTGATTTGGAACAAAGATAAGGAAGAGTTCATTGTACTAAACTTATGCCACCTACACCTAATCATATGTGCATTATCATGCAGCATGTGTGCCTACTTTGATTGTAAATTTCAGCTCTGGAAAAGTAATTTTGAGCAAACTGCAACAGAGAACACTGTTATCAGCTGGTACCATCCACCGAGGGAGTGAGTTTTCTTGGTTCTAAGAGCCCTGCAATTAGAGTGTGAAAGTGTTTTATCACAGTACAAAGTCTGTATTTTGCTCCAGTGCTCAAACACCAAAGGGCAGGGCCCTCCAATGTGCCACTAAAAGATTCTACTTTTTAAAATAAAAGGCATTAAAGGTAAAATATTAAAACTGTGCTGGAAGATATAAAAAGCAAAAATATCCCCACCTTCTCCCCTCTGGCCCCAGACACATTCACACAGGTATTGGGATTGGTGAGTCCCTGTCCTCATGTGACACACACCCAGGTGTGGTGCATTGGCCCAGACTTTCCTGCACAGATAGGTGCCCCTGTGGAAAGAAGTCAGTCTTAGGGATCCAGGAGGAGTATTGAGTTGGAATCGGAAGCCTTGGAATTCTAGCTCTCAGAAGCCCCTCGCCTAATTTTGTGGTCCAAAGCAAATCATTTTGCTTAGATTTACTCTTTTCTAAAATGAAAAATCTGGATAGATGAGTTACATATCTCTTTCAAACTCTGAGGTTCAAAACAAGTATTCTATAACTCTATGGTGGGGGGCAGGGGCAATCATTATAGTATGCCTTGAAGCAAAAAACAATCCAGAAGAGACCCTTGAGTCCCGTGGTAGACAGCATTTTCCTGTCATCATCATCTTATTGAGAGTCAGATTTCTTCCACTGGGGAGAGAGTTGTGCTAGGTGGGACTGAGGTGGGCAGATGCCCCTGGAGGGACTCTACCATGTCCATGTACTTCTAGGTGATCTATCTATCCAGAGTGGACGTTTGTCTGAGATGTTCTCTGTGTGGTCTAGACCCTGTCCACAGATGGTTTCTACCACTTAATAATTAGTAACCTTGTGCAAGCTACTTTGGAACTTCAGTGTTGTCATTTGTAAAATGGGAATAATAATACTCTCAGGTTATATAATTACCACAGAGGCACATAGAAAATGTTCAATAAATAGTAGTCATTATTTTTAATACTATCATCACTCTCATAATCACAACTATAGAGACCCCATCACCACGCTAGTGGACTATATGGCTACCAGGTATGGAGTGGAATTCATGGGTTGGATGTCTCCATCTTTAGTAGAAGCTACTGCTCTTCAGAGGACCCGGTGATGGACAAAGTGCATAGAAGAGGCTATTCATAGCCTTAAAGGGCTGGATACCATTAGGGGGATATTTAACAATTGAATAACCTCCAGATATATCTGAGAAACCTAAAAATGTACCAGTGTGATTACAGTCATAAATGCTGAGTGAGAGTCATCAACAGGGTAGAAATAGTCATCATATGTGTGATAATTTTTTAAATTAATACTATTTTAATTATAAAACCATCTATGATCAATACAGTTGCAGTAAGCCCTTTTTCTTTTATTTGGAAACCCAAGATGGGAAGGAGTTCAGGTGGCACTCCATGAGACCTGGCAGCTCACGTGTTTTTCCCCCCATTGTCATTATCCATGTCAATGATATCTGGCAATGACTCCCTTTCTTCTCCTCGTTCCTGTGCTTTCTCAAGATTTTCCCCAAAGACCAAGTGCATATTCTCCTATTACATAAGTAATTAAGGCAGTAGTGTTTGTGAGGTGTGACTGATTAAGAAAGAACACTGGAAACACTTTGGGGCCTGTGTCGTCTGGATATCTGTTTCCCCAGCCCTGGTGTGTGTGTATAGGGAACCACATCTCTGTGCACAAGGGAGAGGAAGGACAGTAACTCCTGGCACATGGTGGCTGCTCTTTCCTGCATGGCCTTCAGAATCTGAGCAGGCTCTTCATTGTTCAGTCTCTTCTTTTCTTGAATCTTCTCACTTAGATCCTAAAGTAAGAGATTGTACCTGAGCTTACTACACTGATGCTAATGCTACTGTTTGATATATTAGCTAATGTAATCACATAGTCTGTCCCTTATGCAGAGCTGGAATCCAGGACCTTATATCTCCCACCCATTAGTCCTAGTTTCATCCTTGGAGTCTAAGTAAGATCCCAATTCTTCAAGACAGTCTGATCTTCTGGAATGTGTTTACTCTCAGTGGGCTTTGGGTCCAAGGGCAGATGCAGAATCTCAGCACCCTTCCCCACACCTCTGATTGGAAATGTGCATGTGATGTCCAGGTATTTGGGTGCACATAGCAATTTGAGAAGCACTGAAGTTCATCTCATACACCACCCCTCCCCTTCATGAAGTTGTTGTTGTTTCTTCTTCTTCTTCTTAAATTGCTAATACTATCAGGCCTGCTGGTGGTCAAAACATCTTGAGAAAAAAGCATTTAATAGGCAACACCACCATCTTTCAGGGTTTGAAATCTAAATACAGACTTGTTCTGACATCAGAGTTCTATTAATTGATAATCTATCAACAAGTATTTCCATGTGTCCATAGTATAATCACAAAAGGGACTATTTATGATTTTTATTCTTTCTTGATAGGCTTTACAAGATCACAAATGCCTTTGAAGTTGATCAAAACAGATTAAATTAGGCTCTATGTGATTTAATACTGAGTATGGCCTTGTGATTTTTAGAAACTTAACAGATCAAGCGATTGGAACAACCCACTCTCTAGTCAGGCCAGATAGAGGCAGCCACAAACTTCTCTCCCAACATTTTCAGCTGCAGAAGAATGAAATTTTAAATCATTTTCTATTTCTGACATCACTGCAAAGGCAGCAACTGAGAATTCAGCACTTGAAAGGTGCCTAGGAGCTGCACACTGTGCAAACAGCTGTGCTGGAGGGAAGTTCTTTCAATTCGTGCACTCAGCAATATGGAAATGAACTTGGCCAGCTCGTGAGTATGAATAAATGCTTAGCTGCCTTTCCAACTGCAAATCAGCTTTCTATCTTTGGCACTTTTTAGACATTCAGTAAAACAGACTGAATTTAATGCCAGATGACAGGGCCAAACTGTCTTCCTTAAACTCAAGCAAAAACCCTAAAGCCCCTTCCCCCAGTCCCCCGTCATATTTCTCTCTCCATCTGATATTTATGATGACCTTTCAGTGTGATTCCCACATCATGGGACATGGGCCCATCTGCCTTGGGCTGTCAGCAAGGCCTTGATGTCTAAGGTGGCCCACGTCCACCCTTCACAGTGTTTCAGGATTTTCAACTCAAGGTGCATCTCCTACTCCTAGCCACTGGGTTTGTAGAGGACAGCAGGAGCCACTCACCTGTTAGCAAGAGATACCTGCATCTCTTTTTAAATTTTGTTTCTGTCCTGAGATTCAGCTCATTTAATGCCTTATTGAAATACAACACCCTGTGGGACACTTTTTATTTCCCCCTGTCCTCAGATTCATTCAGTAAATATTTATTGAGGGCCTGTATTTTCCAGGTAATAAGATTATAATGAATAAAGGCAGATTATAATGAATGATGCATGGGACCCACATTCTCAGGGAAGCAGACAGTGCAAGCAGGTTTGTGTTAATGCTGACCATCATCAAGAATGAGAGAATTTCTACTGGGAGGAGGAGGCTTGAGGCAAAATAAGAATTCACCGGGCTGAGATAGGGATGGGGCAGGCTTTGTAGATATTAAAGAGTGCATGTAGATATTAAAGGTTTGGCAGTCTTTGCATGGGTTAGCTTCCTGCCCCTGTGTGGTAGGACCACAGAACAGAGAGAGATCCAAGATCTCTCCCCACAGGGCACTGCTTCTTAACTCCTATCAGTGGTTTGGGGGTCTTGGCCACTTCCTGGATTAACTCACTACTATCTCCCTGCGGCATAGGATTCACTCCTTGTTCATCATCAGAATGCACGTTTTCAAACTACAGTAAAGATGCAGCATTCAGGATTATATAGCAGAACAATTAAAAATGTAGTCTCCACAGTCAGGTGGCTGGCTATACCACTAGGTAGATTTCTTGTATTGGAGAGATCATCTAATTCTTTTCCTTAGTTTCCACATTCAAAAAATAAGAATAATAATAAACCTAACCTTCAAGGACTATGCAAGGATTAAGTGTGATAATCTAAGTATGCCATTAACATGCTTCTGACATATAATATATACTTAGATTAACCATTGTAATTGCTTCACTAATTCTTTTAATATATTTATTAATAGTTACTATACAGTGTTTTAGGAAGTAAAGAAGACAGAAAAGTTCTTGCTTTCATAGAGCTAGAAAGTTTTCTCTAATAATTTTATCTTATTATTATTTATGTATTTTTTCAAGCAACCCCCCTGATAGTATTTCCTGAGACACTATTTTGTGTTTTAAATCACATGCTATACAGAATTGAAGATACTGCTTAATACTTACTTGTAAGTTAACTACCTAGTGCCATTTACTTGGTTTGAGAATTGAATCTATTTTCTTGGTTGAAGACAAGAAAAAGTAATAAGCCAGGAGAATTCTCCAAGTTCCTATTACATATATAAGACTTTTCTGAGATTCTAAGCAAATTGAAAAGATGGTCCCTATGATAATTTAGAAAGAAAAGACAAAGCACTGGGGATACAAATGGAAAAAAAAATCACGAGTTAATTAAATGCTAAATTATCTGGTTATGGGCAGCAGTAACTATTATTTACAGGAATACCTGACTAATGTGGTTTAGATAATTCAGAAATTTAATGGAAGGAGGTAGAAACAGAACTAAAATCTTGAAGAATTTACTTGGATGGAAAAGATCAAGAAGATTCTAAGAGGCTGAGACAATGTAAACAAGTTACAGATGTGAAAATAAAGATGAACACTATATCATACTCATTTTCATATTGTACAAAGGCTAGGCGGCAACGGAGCCTGCAAATAAAGGGTTGTTGTTTTTAGAAGAAGTGGGAAATCAATCCATGAAATCAGTTGAGAGCCTGGGTCAGGGTTGGGGCTGGGAATACAGAAGAAGGGACAGAAATAGACAATTTGCTCTGTGTTTCCTGGCTATAATGAACTGCTCAGCTTTCCTCGGCCATGCCATTCTGCCATGATGTTCTGCCTCACTTTGCACCAGAGCTATGCAGTCGGCCTACCATGCACTGAACTTCTGAAACCCCCAATGCTCCTTATTGAACAAAATCAACTGGAACTCTGATACAAGAAAGGCCACTAATGTAGTCAGCAGAACAGAGAAGTGAAGGGTGCTCTAGAGGAGAAAATGGAAGATACCTAGCTTAGTGTGTGTGCACATGCACTCATTCATCACCAAAGGATCAGTGGTGAAAGTGATCATCAAAGACCATGTCCTGGGTATTTACAGTATTTCCCTCTATTGGTATTTCTCTTCCTCTAATAATGTGTAACTTATTTGTTTGGGTTTTTTTTTTAAGAAAAATTTGAAGATGGAACCAATAGGACTGAGTTATAAGAAGATATTAAAATCCTTTCAATTTTCAAAGTGATTTCATTTATACTGTGTCCTGGCCTGGTATTCTTTCCCACAATAGTACACAGAATCTGTGCCAGGTTCATGAGCATTTCTTAATCCCACCATCCCCTTAATCAATGTCCTCTTATTGTGAGAATTTTAATGGCCCCTTTACTCTCCTCAAATGGAATTTGCACACATTTTTAAAACTCTCAACATCATGATTTTCTGTAATATAAAGGAAAATTCAAAGAATGTGGTTAATATTAAAATATACTTTTCCATATGTAAAAGCCTGGACATACCAGAAAACATAATGAAATGGTCAGATACTCTCACATGTAGAATATAGTTACCATGAATGCAGACAACACAGGCATGTTAATAATATATATGTCATAGCCTTCAGTGATGTGGTTTAGACAAATGGTGGGTGAAGCTTGGTAAGGTTAAACAAAAACAAAAACAAAGTATGTACTGTCTTCCCTTAGTTATTCAGTACTTGCATTCCTGAGAATTCAGAGTGCATAAAAACCCTGCAAAAATACATTGGTATATGTGTGAAACAGTCCACTTCTACGCCCAAGTGATTTGAATCAGACTTTCACTTACAGAAATGTCTGAGAACACTTGGAAAGGCGGATGGGGGACAACGTTTTCATTGTGCGAGACTGAGGCATGTTGGGATGTCTTACATTGTCTCCTGGCTCACAGCCATTAGGTGCCAGACATCTCCCCATCACTGTGACAGACACAAGTGACTCCAGGATTCCACAGGCTCAGGGGAGCAGCCCCTGCCCACTGAGAACCACTGGGGGTTGGGGACTGGCTGTCAGGTGTCAGCCACCAATTCAAGAATGGTGACACACAAGCAAGCTGGGGTGGGAAGATTTGGATGTGGAGCCCAGGAAAGGAGTTGGCTGCAGCACTTTCTCTCTCTCCCAGCCAAGGGAAGCCTTCACTTTCTTAAATACTTCAAATTTAGCTTTTCCAACCTGGCAACAGTTTCAAGTTCTGAGCCCAGGTGGGAGATAAAATGAGGAGGAAAAAAAGGACATTTTGTAGGGAAAAAAATGAAGCAAACCTTTTTTGACTTATTTATGTTAAAGGCCAACATATTTGCCCTAATTCCCTGCTCTCTTCATTGGCTCACTGGGAGGAATGTACTATGTCTCAAGAATTCAGGGGCAATCTAGTTCTCATGTGAATCGTTGAAATTATTTTGAAATTTAATTCTTGTTTTCCTTTAAACTACAGGTGTGATTTTATCCATTCCCCCACTTTTTGTGAAGTATGCAATGACAGCCAATCCCCTTGGCATTTGCTCGGTGCCCAATGGGAGGTACTGAGCAGATGTGCTTGATTGCTTAGTATTAGCACTCAGCAGGTTGCCTTCTGCTCAGCAGTCTTCAGACAAATCCAAAGGGCTTGATCCACTTAGAGTACTTTACAGAGGATTTGGAGCCTTCAATTTACATTTAATAACAACACTACACACACCCCTCTTTCACAAATATGGGTACGTTGTACCTGATTTGTAAATAGTCATTTGGCCCATAGATAATGTGCATTCAAGTTCATGCCAAATTATAACATTCCAAGAGTGTGAATCTATTGACAACCTTATTTCAGGACCATGATTATTCACTTGCCATCAGATACCTGCTATTCACAGGATAGCAGGTTAGAAATCGTGAGGAAATCATTAGTAAACGTCTACTCTCCAGGAGCCTTTTGTCCTGTAGGGATGATAAACCTATATATTATCATAAATGAATGGCGAGCCTTTGGAAAGGAAGATAGCATATTGATGGAGTCTCTATCCACCTCTGGAGGAGGTAACATTTTTAACTTAGGAATCTTAACGATTCATTAACAGTTAGACAAGAAAAACACTTTAATTTTGAGGAATGGCTTTCTGGCTAAAATACATGTGAGCATAAATTTTTGTGGTTTTATGTAATAAGAAGTGTGGCTTCCCATCACTTAATGATATGCTGTCTCCAATTATTGTCTGGATGTAATTAAGTGACTTTGAATAATTGGCAATAATTGCTATGAAGAAATCTCATTCAATGTTGCTATCTTTCTGGAAAAAAATTCTCTACATTGAAAGCTGAATTGTTTTTTCTTTTTTCTTTTTTTATCAAAGAAATCCCTTTCATAGCTCCAGATTCTGGGAGACCTCTATGGATTTCACACTTCTGGAATGTACCTTTAACTCCATTCACAGTGAAAGGCAATCAGATAGGAGGTGCATAGATCTGTCAGGATCCTTAGAGAAATAGCTCAGTTGCTAATGTAGGAAAGAATTCTTGTTACAGAAAAAGTATTGGGCTTGACAGCAATGTGGAATCAAGCCACTGAGGACTTCTCTCCGTGTCCATTCCCGCCCTGTGAGACCATTTTTTTTTTTAATTTTTTATTGTTGGTTGTTCAAAACATTACATAGTTCTTGATATATCATATTTCACACTTTGATTCAAGTGGGTTATGAACTCCCATTTTTACCCCATATACAGATTGCAGAATCACATCAGTTACACATCCATTGATTTACATATTGCCATACTAGTGTCTGTTGTGTTCTGCTGCCTTTCCTATCCTCTACTATCCCCCCTCCCCTCCCCTCTTCTCTCTCTACCCCCTCTACTGTCATTCATTTCTCCCCCTTGTATTATTTTTCCCTTTCCCCTCACTTCCTCTTGTATGTACTTTTGTATAACCCTAAGGGTCTCCTTCCATTTCCATGCAATTTCCCTTCTCTCTCCCTTTCTCTCCCACCTCTCATCCCTGTTTAATGTTAATCTTCTTCTCATGCTCTTCATCCCTACTCTGTTCTTAGTTACTCTCCTTATATCAAAGAAGACATTTGGCATTTGTTTTTTAGGGATTGGCTAGCTTCACTTAGCATAATCTGCTCTAATGCCATCCATTTCCCTGCAAATTCTATGATTTTGTCATTTTTTAATGCAGAGTAATACTCCATTGTGTATAAATGCCACATTTTTTTTTATCCATTCGTCTATTGAAGGGCATCTAGGTTGGTTCCACAGTCTTGCTATTGTGAATTGTGCTGCTATGAACATCGATGTAGCAGTGTCCCTGTAGCATGCTCTTTTTAGGTCTTTAGGGAATAGACCAAGAAGGGGAATAGCTGGGTCAAATGGTGGCTCCATTCCCAGCTTTCCAAGAAATCTCCATACTGCTTTCCAAATTGGCTGCACCAATTTGCAGTCGCACCAGCAATGTACAAGTGTACCCTTTTCCCCACATCCTCGCCAGCACTTGTTGTTGTTTGACTTCCTAATGGCTGCCAATCTTACTGGAGTGAGATGGTATCTTAGGGTGGTTTTGATTTGCATTTCTCTGACTGCTAGAGATGGTGAGCATTTTTTCATGTACTTGTTGATTGATTGTATGTCCTCCTCTGAGAAGTGTCTGTTCAGGTCCTTGGCCCATTTGTTGATTGGGTTGTTTGTTATCTTATTGTCTAATTTTTTGAGTTCTTTGTATACTCTGGATATTAGGGATCTATCTGAAGTGTGAGGAGTAAAGATTTGTTCCCAGGATGTAGGCTCTCTATTTACCTCTCTTATTGTTTCTTTTGCTGAGAAAAAACTTTTTAGTTTGAGTAAGTCCCATTTGTTGATTCTAGTTATTAACTTTTGTGCTATGGGTGTCCTATTGAGGAATTTGGAGCCCGACCCCACAATATGTAGACCGTAGCCAACTTTTTCTTCTATCAGATGGCGTGTCTCTGACTTGATATCAAGCTCCTTGATCCATTTTGAATTCACTTTTGTGCATGGCGAGAGAAAGGGATTCAGTTTCATTTTGTTGCATATGGATTTCCAGTTTTCCCAGCACCATTTGTTGAAGATGCTATCCTTCCTCCATTGCATGCTTTTAGCCCCTTTATCAAATATAAGGTAGTTGTAGTTTTGTGGATTGGTTTCTGTGTCCTCTATTCTGTACCATTGGTCCACCCAACTGTTTTGGTACCAGTACCATGCTGTTTTTGTTACTATTGCTCTGTAGTATAGTTTGAAGTCTGGTATCGCTATACCGCCTGATTCACACTTCCTGCTTAGCATTGTTTTTGCTATTCTGGGTCTTTTATTTTTCCATATGAATTTCATGATTGCTTTCTCTATTTCTACAAGAAATGCCGTTGGGATTTTGATTGGCATTGCATTAAACCTATAGAGAACTTTTGGTAATATCGCCATTTTGATGATGTTAGTTCTGCCTATCCATGAACAGGGTATATTTTTCCATCTTCTAAAATCTTCTTCTATTTCTCTCTTTAGGGTTCTGTAGTTTTCATTGTATAAGTCTTTCACCTCTTTTGTTAGGTTGATTCCCAAGTATTTTATTTTTTTGGAAGATATTGTGAATGGAGTGGTTGTCCTCATTTCCATTTCAGAGGATTTGTCGCTGATATACAGGAATGCCTTTGATTTATGCGTGTTGATTTTATATCCTGCCACTTTGCTGAATTCATTTATTAGCTCTAATAGTTTCTTTGTAGAGCCTTTTGGGTCTGCTAGGTATAGAATCATGTCTTCTGCAAATAGTGATAATTTAAATTCTTCTTTTCCTATTTTAATGCCTTTAATTTCTTTCGTCTAATTGCTCTGGCCAGTGTTTCGAGAACAATGTTGAACAGAAGTGGTGAGAGAGGGCATCCCTGTCTTGTTCCAGATTTTAGAGGGAATGCCTTCAATTTTTCTCCATTCAGAATGATGCTAGCCTGAGGCTTAGCATAGATTGCTTTTACAATATTGAGGTATGTTCCTGTTATCCCTAGTTTTTCTAGAGTTTTGAACATAAAGGGATGCTATACTTTGTCGAATGCTTTTTCTGCATCTATCGAGATGATCATATGGTTCTCATTTTTAAGTCTATTGATGTGGTGAATAACATTTATTGATTTCCGTATATTGAACCAGCCTTGCATCCCAGGGATGAATCCTACTTGATCATGGTGCACAATTTTTTTGATATGTTTTTGTATCCGATTCGCCAGAATTTTATTGAGGATTTTTGCATCTAGGTTCATTAGAGATATTGGTCTGTAGTTTTCTTTCTTTGAAGTGTCTTTGTCTAGTTTAGGTATCAGGGTGATGTTGGCCTCGTAGAATGAATTTGGAAGTTCTCCCTCTTTTTCTATTTCCTGAAGTAGCTTGAAAAGTATTGGTATTAGTTCCTCTTTAAAGGTTTTGTAAAACTCTGCTGTATACCCATCCGGTCCTGGGCTTTTCTTAGTTGGTAGTCTTTTGATGGTTTCTTCTATTTCCTCAATTGATATTGGTCTGTTTAGGTTGTCTATATCCTCCTGACTCAATCTGGGCAGATCATATGACTTAAGAAATTTATCTATGCCTTCAATATCTTCTAATTTATTGGAGTATAAGGATTCAAAATAGTTTTTGATTATCTTCTGTATTTCTGAAGTGTCTGTTGTGATATTGCCTTTTTCATCCCGTATGCTAGGAATTTGAGTTCTCTCTCTTCTTCTCTTCGCTAGCATGGCTAAGGGTCTGTCAATTTTGTTTATTTTTTCAAAGAACCAACTTTTAGTTTTGTCAATTTTTTCAATTGTTTCTTTTGTTTCGATTTCATTAATTTCAGCTCTGATTTTAATTATTTCTTGCCTTCTACTTCTTTTGCTGTTGTTTTGCTCTTCTTTTTCTAGGATTTTGAGATGAAGTATGAGATCATTTATTTGTTGGTTTTTTCTTTTTTTAAGGAATGAACTCAAAGCAATGAATTTTCCTCTTAGAACTGCTTTCAATGTGTCCCATAGATTCCGATATGTTGTGTCTGTGTTTTCATTTATGTCTAAGAATTTTTTAATTTCCTCCTTGATGTCTTCTATAACCCATTGATCATTCAGTAACCTATTGTTCATTCTCCAAGTGATGTATGCTTTTTCCTTCCTTCTTTTATCGTTGATTTTCAGTTTCATTCCATTATGATCAGATAAGATGCATGGTATTATCTCTACTCCTTTATATTGTCTAAGAGTTGCCCTGTGACATAATATATGATCTATTTTTGAGAAGGATCCATGTGCTGCTGAGAAAAAAGTGTAACTGCTTGATGTTGGGTGGTATATTCTATATATGTCAATTAAGTCTAGGTTATTAATTGTGTTATTGAGTTCTATAGTTTCCTTATTCAACTTTTGTTTGGAAGATCTGTCCAGTGGCGAGAGAGGTGTGTTGAAGTCTCCCATGATTATTGTATGGTGGTCTATTAGACTCTTGAACTTGAGAAGAGTTTGTTTGACGAACATAGCTGCACCATTGTTTGGGGCATATATATTAATGATTGTTATGTCTTGTTGGTGTATGGTTCCCTTAAGCAGTATGTAGTGTCCCTCTTTATCCCTTTTGATTAACTTTGGCTTGAAATCTATTTTATTTGATATGAGTATGGACACTCCTGCTTGTTTCCGAAGTCCATATGAGTGATATGATTTTTCCCAACCTTTTACCTTCAGCCTATGTATGTCTTTTCCTATCAAATGTGTCTCCTGTAGGCAGCATATTGTTGGGTCTTGTTTTGTGATCCATTCTACTATCCTGTGTCTCTTAATTGGTGAGTTTAAGCCATTAACATTTAGGGTTATTATTGAGATATGGGTTGTTCTTCCAGCCATATTTGTTTATTTCTGTTACTAAACATGGTTTGTTTTCCTCTTTGATTATTTCCCCCCCTCCCCTTTACTGTCCTACCTCCCACTGTTGGTTTTCATTGTTGTTTTCCATTTCCTCTTCCTGTAATGTTTTGCCGAGGATGTTTTGAAGAGATGGTTTTCTAGCTGCAAATTCTTTTAACTTTTGTTTATCGTGGAAGGTTTTAATTTCATCTTCCATCCTGAAGCTTAATTTCGCTGGATACACAATTCTTGGTTGAAACCCATTTTCTTTCAGTGTTTGAAATATGTTATTCCAGGATCTTCTAGCTTTCAGAGTCTGTGTTGAAAGATCAGCTGATATCCTGATTGGCTTACCCCTAAATGTAATCTGCTTCCTTTCTCTTGTAGCTTTTAAAATTCTCTCCTTATTCTGTATGTTGGGCATCTTCATTATAATGTGTCTAGGTGTGGATCTCTTATGATTTTGCACATTCGGCGTCCTGTAGGCTTCTAGGATTTGGGATTCTGTCTCATTCTTCAAGTCTGAGAAGTTTTCTTGTATTATTTCATAGAATAGATTGCTCATTCCTTTGGTTTGGAGTTCTATACCTTCCTGTATCCCAATGACTCTTAAGTTTGGTCTCTTAATGTTATCCCATATTTCTTGGATGTTCTGCTCATGGTTTCTTAACAGTCTTGCTGAGCTGTCTATGTTCTTTTCCAGTTGAAATACTTTGTCTTCATTGTCTGATATTCTATCTTCTAAGTGTTCTACTCTGATGGTAGTATTCTCAATTGAGTTTTTAAGTTGGTTTATTGCTTCCTGCATTTCTAGGATTTCTGATTGCTTGTTTTTTATAACCTCTATCTCCCTGTATAGTTGATCCTTTCCTTCCTGGATTTGTTTGTGTAATTCATTGTCGAAGTGATCTTTCATTGTCTGATTTTGCTGTCTAATGTCTTCCTTGATACTCCAGATCATCTGAAGCATGTATATCCTGAATTCTTTATCTGACATTCCATCTGCTGCAGCTGTTACCTCTTCTAAAGTTGAGTTGACCTGCATTGCTTGTGGTCCTTTCTTTCCTTGTCTTTTCATACTGCTTGCGTTTCTTTCTGCTTGGTGAAACTGTTGTGTTTTTGTAAATTTTTCCCCCTGTATATTTATATTGCTCTTGTATAGTTGAAAAGTCTCCCTTGCAGGGTCGGGCAGCGGTCTGCCTACCTTGCAGGCGCAGGCTGCGGCTCTGCTCTGCCCCTCCTCCAATTGGTGTGAGGTGTCTACCATGCCCGCGGACCCCTGGGCCTGTTCTGGCGGTCGGTCGCAGGTCTGCCTACCTTGCAGGCGCGGGTGGTGGCTCTGCTCTGCCCTTACTCCAATTGGAGTGTCGTGACTACCACGCCGGCAGGTCACTGGGCCTGTTCCGGGCGCGGGCGGCGGCTCTGCTCTGCCCCCCCTCCAATTGGTGTGACTTGTCTACCACACCCGCAGACCGCTGCGCCTGTTCCGGGCGCAGGCGAAGGCTCTGCTCTGCTCCTACTCCAAATGGGGTGACGTGTCTGTCGTACCGGCAGGCCACTGGGCCTGTCCCGCTGGTCGGTCGCAGGTCTGCCCACCTTTTGGGCACGGGTGGCTGCTCTGCTCTGCCCCTACTCCAATTGGGGTGTCGTGACTACCACGCCGGTAGGTCGCTGGGCCTGTTCCTGGCTTGGGCGGCGGCTCTGCTTTGCCCCTACTCCAATTGGGGTGATGTGTGTACCACACTGGCAGGCCGCTGGGCCTGATCCGCCGGTCTGTCGCAGGTCTGCCTACCTTGCAGGCGCGGGCGGCGGCTCTGCCCTGCCCCTCCTACCACGCCCGCGGACCGCTGGGCCTGATCTGCAGGTTGGTCGCAGGTCTGCCCACCCTGTGGGCACGGGTGGCGGTTCCGCTCCGCCCCCACTCCAATTGGGGTCACGTGACCACCACACAGGCGAGCCGCTGGGCCTGATCTGGGCGCAGGCGGCGGCCCCGCTCCTCCCCTCTGGCTCGATGACAAAGCGAGAGAGACTCAGGTGTCTGTGACTCACCCTCCTTACCAGGAGACCAACTGTTTCTGTCGCCGCTGGTATTGATGAAGTTCTCTCCTCCGCCGCTTTCTGATGATATCAGATCTCTGCCATGTTGGTATCCTATGCGAATGGCAGCCTTTCGTTCCCTTTGCCGGGTGACCAAAGCAACGGGTGAGTCCTGACCGGCAGGCCCCGTCTCAGTCCTGTTGCCACTGCCCACGAAGGCTCGGTTGGTATTTACCTCCACAGTACTCAGCAGGACCTGGACCGAGAAGCAGTTTCCACGGGCTCCTTAGCCCTGGGCCAGAGCAGTACCGGGAGCCGGAACTCGGCCGTTCCGTGCTCGGTGTATGCTCTGATAACAGCAGGCTCCCAGAAGCAGTTTCTGCGGGTTATTTAGCACTGAGCCTGAGTAATTTGTCTGCAAGCCGCAGGCGAATGGCAGCCTGAAATTACCTGTTCTATGGCTGAATGACCTGCGATCAGACGAAAACAGGGATGGTGACGTCAGCTCTCCAAGATGGTGGCCGCTGGCCTTCTCTGTGGTCTGACCGGTGTGGAGAACTGAATTGGACCGCTTCCTTCCCCTGTCTCAAACCCAGAATTCAGCACTTAGTACGGTAATTGCACAGCTGGCAGAAGCCCGTGGAAACTGCAGCACTGTATCCCTGCGTCGCTATCTCCTCGTTTCCTAGCGCGAGCCGCAGACTCTAGCCGCGGGGCGATTTGCTGAATAAGCAGTGTGACCCTCCGTGTGGAGCCCCCGTAGCCGATCCTCGTGTGATGGAAATCCTTCCTCCAGGTTCCGGAGCACCCCACTATTGCTGGAAATTCCTAACAAGATAGTCTTTAGCCGTCCTGACTCGTCATTCTCCCACACTGTGACGCGGCACACGGGGGCAATGCACTCCCCTCGCCGCCATCTTCCTCTCCTCTGCTGTGAGACCATTTGTGTCCTGGGACCTTTGCTCCCTGGTGCAGGTCCAGGCTTACTGTCTCTCTCCAGGCACCTCTGGCCTCTGCTTGGAGCCTGGAGCTTGGACTCAGAGCAAGGAAATCATTGTGAAATCTTGGCCAGGTAGGAAAAGATTTGTAACTGATCTGGATGGTAGTTACTGAAGTGTGTGTAAATTCAAGTTGAACTCTTCAGATACGTACATTTCATATACACTATATCCCAATAAAAAGCATACATAATAGTTGTAAAAGTAACTCTCAGTAACTGTGTTATTGCTGATTTTGGTTTATCTTATAACTTAGCAATGATTTATGAATTCTAAAATAAATTTTCAGAATTTTTAGTGTTTTTGAAATTATAATTTGTTTTCAATTAGTTGAAATTATGTAAATAACCATAATGGAAGATTAATTGCAACAACTGTTTGTATCTCTTCAAAACTACAAATGACTCAAAAAGAAAAAAAGTTAAGTTTTTGAAAATGAGAAAAAATTTATTTCTGGAAAAATAGGGTGAAAACACCTGTTGCCAAATCATCTGTTTGATGCTTCAAGATTTTCATTATTTAAATACTCAATTTTGAAGACAATTAATTGTCAACTAAATTATTATTTCAGTCAAATTGTCATGCTTACTAACTTGCATCCAGTCTTATACTTTTTGGCCATGTCTTAAGTCAACCCTAACACACACACACACACACACACACACACATCCTTCCCATCCTGATGCCTGTAGCTTTTGGTTAACATTTAGACTGGAGTCTAGTGAGTGAACAGTAATTGTGTGCTGATGTCAAGGTGAACAAAAATAGAACTTGCAGTAAAATCTTTCCCTTTAGCTGTGGTTGTCAAGGTTCAAACACAAAAAGAGAAAGGAACATTCCCTTCTAAAAGAGAACTTTAAAAAAAATCAAATTCAATGCCACTGAATGATAGCATTAAATCTTTAAAGTCCAAGGACTGTATGGAAATTAAATTTGAATTTCTTTTTCCCAACAAACACAGCCATGCTCATCTTTGATGGATTTTCTGATTGTATGAAATGCTTTTTTATGTTATTATTATTTTTTTAAAGATAGATATTTAACATGGACTCTTTTGTTGGAACAGGACAGCTGGGAAGTGGTGGAAGGACTGAGGGGGGAGATGAATTACACCCAGGAGCCGCCTGTTCAGAAAGGATTTTTGCTGAAAAAGAGGAAATGGCCCTTAAAAGGCTGGCACAAGGTAAGACATCGGCTTTGGCCTCTCCTTTACATGTGCCCACCATACCCCACTCAGCACCCTGTTCTGGGGCACTTAAACATTTGATTTGAAGTTGAAATTTGAGAGCAGGACGGGGATGCTTCAGTGGAACATCTCAATGAATTGTACTCTCTTCCCCCAGAGATTTTTCTACCTCGACAAAGGAATCTTGAAATATGCCAAGAGCCAAACAGATGTAAGTCTTCTCGTTGGTTCAGCATGCCACTGAAGAATTCTGCAGGGGTATTCGTCGTCATCTCAGAAGTGAGAATGTGTACAGTTGAGGGTCACAGTGCCTTGAACTGGAAACCACAGAGGGCAGTAGTTTCTCCAGGAGGAACAGAAGTGCCAGACCCCTGCTGTCTTGTCCCTGAGTTCTAGGTGGGCTCAGTCCCCCTGTCAAGTGGAGGTCAGGGATGCATCTAAGACCCCACCATGTCGCCACGGGTTTGTTCTGGACTTAGGGGTTTTCAAGTGGGAAAGGACATCCTTGCAACTAATACGATTGGCATTCCCACTCTTTATAGTGACTGAGGGTCTTGGCAGAAAAGGCCCTGGCCAACAAGACGTTCCTCTTGGAGGTAACACTAGGCAGTCACCCTGTAAGGGCTCTAAATGGCCAGTAGGCCTGCCCCTGGAGGGTTCTTCTCTCTGCCATTCCTCCCTTCCTAACCTCTCTTAGCCTCCTGTCCATCCTCTTCCTTTTAAGTCCCTTCTAAATGAACGTGGACACCAGACATTAATTCAGCAGGAGCCAGTGCAGCAAACAGGTTCATTCCTTGTCCTGGGAGTGAAGCCATGGGGTTTGGTTCCTTGTTTCCTCCCATACCGGCTGTGTGAACTACTTGTCACTGAACCTCTCTGCACCTCAGTCTTCTCCTCTGTGAAGCATGGAGAGTGCCTCCTACCTCACAGACTGCAGAAGACAGTGTGTGCGCCGAACTCAGTGTTGGCTCACACAAGTGCTCCATCAGTGGTAGCGTCTGTGTTAGTGGAAGCGGAAGGTGAGGGGAGGGGTGGGGAGAGTGGGGAAAGTGACTATAACTTATAACACCGTGATTCTCAAGTGACCCTTTTCATGGTCTGTAGATAGAAAGAGAAAAGCTGCATGGCTGTATTGACGTGGGGCTCTCGGTGATGTCTGTAAAGAAGTCATCCAAGTGCATCGATCTTGACACAGAGGAGCACATCTACCATCTGAAGGTGAGGCTGCTTTCCAGGTGCTTTCTCCCATGTGCAGAGCCCTTTTGGGGTTTTTTTTTTTGTTGTTGTTGTTGTTGTAGTTTTGATACAGGGTCTTGCCATGTTGCCTAGGCTACCTTGAACTTCTGGACTTAAGTAATCCTCCTGCCTCAGCCTCCCAAGTAGCTAGAACCATAGGTGTGCGCCGCTGCCCCCAGCAAGGTTGTACAGAGCCCCTTTATACTGAGGAGAGATTGTCAGTCACTATATAGTCAGTGATGCCTTTTGGATATTCAGCCAATATGTAGATATTCATCACCAAAGTGTTCCTAATGGACCCTGTTGATATTATGATGGGACCGTTCTCCATTGTGTAGAACATTGCTTGAAGGTTAGCATTCTTCTTATCTCATCCTTCAAATACCACTCCTCCTCTCTAGTGATTGTGCAGTGATCGATAACAAAAAAAATCATGTTTCCATATCACCTCTCCACCTGCAGCACCATCTTTAATAAAGAACCATTTACCATAGGTTAAAATATGTTCCCTGAAATACAATATTTAATCTGTGGAGCCCTATCTTACAACTTCAGCTAATTTTATAGGGATCCCATTTAAATTCTCATACTATAGAGAAATATCAGAAATGTTTT
This sequence comes from Marmota monax, assembly GCF_021218885.2. Classification (NCBI taxonomy): domain Eukaryota; kingdom Metazoa; phylum Chordata; class Mammalia; order Rodentia; family Sciuridae; genus Marmota; species Marmota monax. Next base: position 10,477,547 of record NW_026693933.1, on the reverse strand, counting down.
CTCTTCAAGTGTGAGTCTCAATCTGTTTACCTTCTTTTCTCTCCCCTACAAGTGGTATAGGAAGTTAAAGCATGAAGCTTGAGATCCAGAACTGGTTAGATCCTGACATGGCAGCTTACAAGCTGTTGAACTTTGGTCAATTATTTAATCTCTGAAAGCCTGTTTTCTTACCTAAAAAAAAAAAAAGTATTATAGTCTAAAGTGCTCCTCTTATAGGGCTACATATTAAAAACTGGCATAATGTCTGGCCCACAGTAAACTCAACAAGTTTAGTTACTGTTTTTTATTATTAGGTGGAAACAGTATTAGAAATTGAGAAGATACTAAGACTTTTCTTACTTGGCCAACTTACTTTGGATTTGGGGCTGAACTTTAGGAAAATAAAAGTGCAAGATCATGAGCTCCAGGTCCTAATGTGTCCCTGTCACCTCCAGCATGTGCATGATGAGCAACATGGGCCTAACACATGCATGTGTTTGGCTGGGCAAGACCGTCAACTGCACCCTGTCCCTTAGCCTCACCTGAATCTCTGCATTAGCTCACTGTAAAGCAGGGTTTCTCAACCTCAGCACTGTTGGCGCTGTGGGCGAGATGATTCTTTATTGTGGGACTGTCCTGGGCATCGTAGGATGTGTAGCAGCATGCTTGCCTCTTGTTTAACCCACTGAATGCTGACGGTACCCTTCTAAGTGTGACAATCAAAAATGTCTCCAAATATTGCCAAGCGTCTCCGGGGGATGAAATCACTCCTGCTTGCAGATAACTAGTGTGAAGTGATGGGGGAACAACCTAGAATCTTGGGGGAAAAAAGTATAGGACAAATTTTAACCCCAACCCTACCCCAAGCCCCATTTCGTAGTCAGTTTCTAAAAGAACAGCTTGGGTTATTTTTCTTTTTTTTTTTTTAATTTTTATTGTTCGTTGTTCAAAACATTACATAGTTCTTGACAAATCATATTTCACACTTTGATTCAAGTGGGTTATGAACTCCCATTTTTATCCCGTATACAGATTGCAGCATCATTGGGTTATTTTTCCATGTACTTCTAGTTACTCCTTGTACTGTGTTTTGACATTGTCAGGAAATATTAGGTTCTTGTTTATATACTTTTCTAGTTAATAGAATAAAAATAATTATTAACTCCTAATTTTTAAAGAGTTCAAATGTCTTAGGATACATTGAATACTAATATCATGATAAATTAAATTTCTGTGTGATTCACTTTTGGATCTGTTTGGCTTATTCTTTCTTCTGAATATTAGCTGAGGCTGTGAGTGTTAGGGTGTAGTTACCTGAGGGTTCCAGTTCATGGCTTCAATGTCAGGTCCTCCAGTCCCACCCTCTCATTTTATAGACGAGGGGTCTGGGCAACAGAGAGGTCACAGGACTGTCCTTCCATAGTCCTGGAATTACTGGAGGGGCTGGAACAGAACCATGGTCATCTTTTTAATATAGTGCTTGCAGTGCTGTTATTCTTCTACCTTGTTTAACCAATAAAAGATGAGTCACAATGAGCACTTTGGCATTAAGGGCCTCTGAGAGTACATCACTGCAAGTATGACAAAAGACTCTCACAAAATTTCTCTTAACCACATCTGGGAAATGAAGTGCATTTCAGGAACATAAGATAGAGGAGACACCTAGCTGATGTCCGTGTTGCTTCTTCCTGTAAACGGCACATGGGAGCCTTGGGTCCTGTAGGTGCCGCTCCTCATCCACACAGAAGCCAACCAGACAGTTTCTCGATGGATGATGCCTCCGATGTTTATTTGCACACCCTGTTCTCAGCTGTAGCATTGGGAAAGATTTTCACAGGATTGACTGAATTTTTCATCTTGGAAGTTAACCAACCAGACATCCTTGTGGGTTATTTGAATTTGCAGCTTCATGAGTATTTATGCTCTAATATGCAGGTATTTATCATTTTTCACCTTGAAAATATTAATATACTCTCTCACACACAAATAATGACTTTTAAGAAATATCTATGGTACATGGGTGCTTTCTCTTTTCTTTCTATCATTTTTATGAACATTTGAAATATTTTCTAATACAAATTATGAAATACATTCTTCCCAGGAATTAGAAATTGATAGTCACTCATCTGTGGAGAGAATGACTAAATGTGTACACAATAATGATGATTATGCTTCATAACACTTTATCAGATACTTTTCTTTATCTGAGAGTGGGAAAAACATTCTTTTAAGTAATTTTCACATTCATTAACATAACTTCTCAGCAACATCCTCTTTGTCGGAGTAGAACAAGTTTAAATATTTTAGAAAGAATTTACTAATTTATTCCAGTTCAGAAGGATTAATCTGAAATTTTTGAGTTATAAAAGAATTTAGAAAGAAATATGGTGCCAGTAATATTCAGAGGGGATAGGAAACACTGGGACTAAAGAATCAGAAATGCTATAAGAGACAAATATAAATTTCAGTTTATTCGTTGTTTAATATAACTAGTACTGTTTTGGTTTCTTTAAAATAGCATAACAAATCTGGTGCAGTGGCATACTTCTGTAATCCCAGTGACTTGAGAGGCTGAGGCAGGAGGATTGAAAGTTTGAGGCCAGCCTGGGCAACTTAGTGAGACCCTGTCCCAAAATAAAAAATGAAAAGGGACAGGGCTGTAGCTCAGTAGTAGAGAACCCCTGGGTTCAATCTCTAGTACATATATATGTATATATAAATATATATATGAAATATATGTTTATACACATATGACATTGAAATATATATTTATATAAAAATATATATACATATACTTGAATGTATGTAACATCAATTGGACCCTCTCAAATAAAACCTAAATATATACTTTATGAGGACAAGTTTTACTATTTCCTCCTCAAACTTCTTCCCGTGGACCACAACAAATGTAGTCAGTAGAGGCTATTTCTACATGTGCCTCATTATAAAGAGCATGTGAATACTGACCTCAATTTGATGAATATTTTTTCCTTTTAGCAAGGGACTATCTGTTTTCTTCCTTTCAATTGAACTCATTTTAGGTGAAGTCAGAAGAAGTCTTTGATGAGTGGGTATCCAAACTTCGTCACCACAGAATGTATCGCCAGAATGAAATCGCCATGTTTCCACATGAAGTTAATCACTTTTTCCCAGGGTCGACTGTCACAGATTCTGCACCTGGGACATTTGACTCCATTTCTAGTAGGAAGGTAATAAGTGTTTTACCAATAATGAACATGAAAGGGGGTCAGCTTTGAAGAGGGAGGCCCATCTCAAGAGCTAGGTCTCAGGAAGGGTTTGAGGGCAGGAACAGGGAAGTTGGGCTGGTACTTAATTATTCTCTTTGTCCAGTGAGTCAGAATCCAGATGAGATGAGCATCTGTTAATGGTGAGAGAGTATATAAGGAACAGTTCAATATCCCAGATCTCTGTAGCAGTCTTTTGACCAGTTTGACCTTGATTTTCTTACCTGGTTGTAAAATGCAGTACGTACATGTACAGTCATTTAGGATTGCAGAATATTTTCAAACATTTATATAATTACTTTGGTATTACCATTTGACAGGAAAAAAAAATAAGGACCATCAGCTGATGTCTTATAGCATAGTATGGCCAAGGTGGGGTGACAGCCAAAGATATAAGGGCCTCCTGTGTGATATTTTGCTAGAAGCTTCTTCCCCTTATAGGCAGATGGTGTCTATTAGCAACTAACCCACTCTATTATCCTTTACCCTAAAGTGTCCCTACTGGGCTCTGTTTTCATTTATAATGTGCTCTTGTCATCTGTGGAACAGCGTAGCAGTATATCAAAGCAGAATTCATTTCAAACTGGAAGCAATTTATCATTTTCTTGTGGTGGAGAGACACGAGTTCCCTTATGGCTACAGTCTTCAGAGGACATGGAAAAATGCTCAAAAGGTAAGTGACCAGAAACCTTGGCTTCTTTCTGTCATGGCTCTGAACTGATGCTGGTTTGTTTACCCTCAGATGGATTTGTGACCTTCCCTTCTCTAGTCTCATTTGCTCCTGTATTCTGCTAATTAAGGTTGCACTCATTGCCAACAAAAGACACTTTCCTTGCAGACCTTTTCATCCTTGCCTGTGTGTCCATGAGACAGGTTTGCTTTTCTAGTCTTTTGAGTACAGATGCCTAACTTCCACCTGGGCCCATGAATCCGGGTCTCCAGGGCTTTGAACTGCACAGTGCTCTCTCTTTTTTTAAGTGCCAAAAATGGTTCTGATGCACCTTCATGATTAAGAATTAGTGTTCCAGAAGTGAGTAGGTGACCAAATGGAGAGCCCCACAATGTAGGTGTTGACTCCCTTGGCTGCACATTAGAATCACCAAAATAGTTTTAAAATGCAAGAACACCCATGCCTGGGTCTCTCTTCCAAAAATATTCTTTAAATTAGTCTGGGGTGGGGACCTGGTGGCACTGATTTTCCAAAGATCCTCAGGTGATTTTGATAGGGAGCCAACGTTGACCCTTCCTACCACAATGAATCTCAGTGTTCTTAAGTTTAGTTAGCTGAGACTCATCCAAAAAAAAGAATGATCACCAGTGGGATGGGGAAGGTTCTGATTTAATTGTCTAAGGGTAGGTCTTGTACATATGCAATTAAAAAAAAAAGTTTCCAGTTGGGCATGGTGGTGCACGCCTACAATTCCAGCAACCGCTCAGGCTGACAGAGGAGGATCCCAGGGCTGGGGATATAGCTCAGTGGTAAAGTGCCCCTGGGTTCAATCCCAAACAAGAAAAAAAAAAAAAAGTCTCCAGGTGATTTTAAAGCAATAATTGAGAAAGATGTCAGGTTTTATCCTTGAAAATTGGTTTCCATCTTGTTGAATATAGATATTATTTCTACGGGAGCCATGGATGCTGGAGGCTTTACCCTTCCAATAAACACCATTCGTGAGCTTCCCTGAGTGATAGCTTGGTGAAGTGGTCCCTAAAATGTTGCTTCTGCACCAGCAGCATTGGCCTGGCAGGGAAACTTATTAGAAGTGCAGATTCTCAGGCCCACCCAGATGATCTAAATCAGAATCTGGTGGAACTCAACAATAAGTGTTTTAACAAGTTTCCAGGTGTTTCTGATGACACCAAAATTTAAAAGTCACTACCTAATTCCTTTGGGCCTTAATTCCCTCAGCAAAAATATCCATAAGCATCTAGTGAACAGCCAGTTGTGGGCTCTTTTAAGTTACTGATCAGGTTTGAGAGTACTCTTCTCTCAGGTCAGGTACATCTGCAGAAGCTCTTCATTATCCTCATTCAGGTCCATGATCAACACATCCATTTAATGTGTATTGGGTCTTTACAAGTGGGTAGCAGTAGCCTATTATTGCAGGATTATTATGCTGGGCTGGGTTATAGCTTATTGGTAGAGTGCTTGCCTAGCACATGTGAGGCCCTGGGTTCGATTCTCAGCCCCACATAAAAATAAATAAAGATATTAGGGCTGGGGTTGTGGCTCAGTGGTAAAACGCTTGCCTAACACACATGAGGCACTGGGTTTGATCCCCGGAACCACATAAAAATAAAAAAAGCGTAAAGACTTTGTGTTCATCTACAACTGAAAAAAAAATTTAAATAAACAAATAAAATAAAGTTATAAAAGGACAAATAAAGGCATTGTGTCCAACTACAACTGAAAAATAAATATTAAAAAAATAATGCTTGGCTGGGGTTGTAGCTCAGTGGTAGAACACTTGCCTCACATGTGTGAGGCACTGAGTTTGATTCTCAGCACTGCATATAAGTAAAGTAAAGGTCTATTGACAACTAAAAAATAAATTAAAAAAATCATAATAATGCTGCTGGCTGATTTATTTTGTTCATACTGTAGGCCATCTGAGTACTCTGCATGTATCAACTCAGTTAAACAACTCTGTCAGCTAAGTGTGTACTGATTCCCAGTCTCTAGATGAGGAAACTGAGTCCTAGAGCATTAAGTCATTTGCCCAAGAATCACAGTTCATTAAGTGGATTCAAACTAAGGCAGCCTGGTTTTCCACTAAAGTCTACAACCTTTCCTGTAACAAAGGAACTAAAGTTTCCTACCTGTACAGATAGAAACTCTAATATACAAAAAGAACAATCTCTGGTGCCAGCACAGTGATCCCTTTTGCTGGTAGAAAATTGTGAGCATTCCTCTTTTCTTCCCTCACAGACCTGGCACACTGCCATGCTTACCTGGTGGAAATGAGCCAGCTCCTACAAAGTATGGACGTCTTGCATCGGACATACTCGGCTCCTGCCATCAATGCCATCCAGGTTAGCTCAAGCCCTCCTCTGTTCGCCTTCTGGCTTCTGCCTTCCTTTCTCCTCCCCAGCCTTTGACTAACAATGGGTCATGTCTGGCCAGTTGCTTGAGCCAAACTTAAGGGGATGGAAGTGGTCACTTTGCTGGGCATTTATCCCTATTGGTTTGGTGGACCTTACTGTCTGTCCTTTCTTTCCTGTTTTGAAACAAAGGGTGGAGTTTTTGAAAGTCCCAAAAAGGAAAAAAGATCACACAGGAGGTGGCGGTCCAGAGCTATTGGCAAAGATGCTAAAGGAACGCTGCAGGTAACCGTTACTTCCGCCAGCAAGCTGCTTTCCTGCTGGATCTGCATGCCATGTGCTGGGGCTCCTTGGACTTAAATAGAACAGACAAGTGAATGCTCTGGAGTTGTTCTCTCCAATACCACATGTAGAGACATGAGCTCATTGCTTAGACCCTCTGAATAGTAGTTTAAGCTTGTAATGGGTATTGGGCAGGGGAAAGAGTGTTCTAAGGGAAAATGGCATGGAGTTGGAGGGACTGCCACCATTTCTAGGACTTTTGGGTTTTCCCCTGTAATTTTTAGCCTGCCTGCCCTCTTCTTGCTTGGGTGTGTCCTGTTTTTGTGGCTGCTGTGACTCCGTGCTTTGACTCACCTCTCCTGCTGAAGCTCAGTGGATTTATAATCCCTCTGAACCCACAGGCCTCAGTCTCTGGGCCCAAGACATTGTGGGAGCTCTCTCTTGCTATTTTTCTCCAGACTTTCAGTTCCCCACCAAAAATTCACTGTGTCATTCTAGGAGCTGTCTTTTCCAATGCACAGCTAAATCACAGGCCAAGATTTGCATATTACATATTAAATAGCATTACATATTACATATTAAAAGGCAACATTGTTAGAATAAAAACAAATCCTAAGCTTTTGGATCTGATGTACTCTTGTATATACTCTTTGGATCAAAGCACTTTATATGTTGAACTTAAATATTTTCAAAGTAAAGAATGTTCCATGCACACACGTGAGAAGCTAGTATGTTTTGTAGAAGCCCCAGTGCAAATAAAGAAGAGCATTTTAAAACCTATTCATTATTAGCATCTAGTTGCTTGGTGATGATGGCAGGAGGGAGGAAGGAACTGAGTATAAATGAAAGCCTGGCAGGCTTAGCTGTCATTTTCAACCCATAGCTTTAATACTTCTATCATCTCCAAACGAGTATATAATTTTTTTCACCCATTTTTATTTCATAAGAATCAAGTTGCTGTGGAAAGTTTTCTCCTGAGTTTTTATTTGTTTTTCTTCCAAGTTAACACTCAGTAAGTAGGAAGACTTCCCTATAAAATGTTCTTTCCTTAATAGGTTCCAATCTTAGAATCAAGTACATGTTCTGAACAGTCTGCATCTGAACAGAAATCTCTCCCTTTGGTGTCACTTTAGGTCCCTAAACCTTTTTCTGGCCCTGTAAGACTACACTCCTCCAATCCTAATCTGTCAACACTAGATTTTGGAGAAGACAAAAATTATTCTGATGGTTCTGAAACCTCATCAGAGTTTTCTAAAATGCAGGAAGATCTGTGTCATGTTGCCCATAAAGGTAAGTGAGCTTTCCTTCTTTTTAGTGTGTTTGATGAATGTGTTCGACACATGCCTGAAACTGGAATGTCCTTGGAGAGCATGTCATAGTTGGTTCATTTTCTGCTCTATTAAGAACGTGAGCAACCTAATTTTTATTCATTTCCTTGATAGTGGAGGTGTATTCGCAAGTTTCCTTTTAACCTCTTAGAAGAGACAGGGAGATTGTTTGCTATAGAGTTGACAGATTGACAACAAACTGCAGATTAAAAATATTTCTCTAAAAAAAAATCACAGCTACAGACTTTTTTGTCATTATTCCCTAAACAATGCAATATAAAAACTATTTTCCCAGCATTTACATTTATTAGGTATCATAAGTCATCAAGAGATACTGTAAAGTATACAGGAGAATGTGATACTAAGGGATGACATATTCTAAAAGCTGGGCAGTTCACTTTTCTGGAGAAAAATATGATATTATGTTTCAAGCATTTTTTTAAAATATTCCTGTCAAGCAATTTCACTTTGAAGAGTCCATTTGTAGCAATTAACTTAAAATTTATCCAAATAAGACTATCCACTATAGCATTGTTTCTTTGAATCAAAAGTTAGAAATGGGTATTCAGCATCTTTAGCTATTAGGGAAATGCAAATTAAAGTAATTGATGAGATAACACTACACACCTATTAGAACAGCTAATTTTTTTTAATGCAGTATCAAATACTGGTGAGATACACAGGAACAGAATCTCTTATATATTGCTGGTGGCTGTATTAAATGTTAAATGGTGCAGTGCTCTGGAAAGTAGTTTGGTAGTGTTATGTAAAACTAAACATACTCACCATACAACCCAACATTCACATTCCTGGGTGTTTATCCTAGAGAAATTAAAATTTATGTCCATGTAAAAACCTATACTCAAATGTTCAGAGCAGGTTTATTTGTGTAAGCTAAAGACTGGAAACAACTCAGTGTCCTTCAACAAACAAACCGTTAAACAAACCGTGTTACATCCCATATAATGGAAAACTGCTGAGCAATAAAATATTTAAATCTCTGTTGCAGAGATGAGAGACCAGAGGCTTAGAGAAGTTAAAGGAGGATCTTGTGATTATAAAGTAGCCAGCCTGAGACTTGAATCTCAACTTGCCTGACCCCAATTTACATGCTCCTTACTTATAAGGGTGTTTCTCTGACCTTACAGGAGGTAGCCATGGTTAATTTTTATAGACATGGAAAAGATGCCCACAGTGTGTCATTGCATAAAAATGAAAGGTTACAAAACATTGTATAGGTATGGCCCCATTTTTCAAGGAAAAAAATTGATATATGCCTGGCATACGTAGGTACACTAAAAATTCTAGAAGTGTTTTCATGATGGAGGCTGAAATTACAAGTACTTATCATCTTTTTTCTTTAAATTTTCATACATTTTAAACTTTTCTTAAAGAGAAAATATATTACATTTTTAAAGTAACCCATTTCATGTTTTTTACAGATTCCTCCCTCAGACTCTATCTTATTCACCACTAGAATGTCTCAGTGTTTTAGAGGATAAAAATCATTTTTTCCATCTGTGATTATTTTGCTATTATACAGTCTGTAAATGTGAAGGGTTGCCTGGCCCACCCCTTAAGAGCTTTTTAAATGCCCCTTGGGCATTTTTTAATATTTAAAGAAACAGTTACATTTAGAGCATTTTAGGTTTATGGGGAGGAAATTCTTTTAAAACATCATTACTTTTTAATAATATGCACTGTCTGTTTTAAGTGAAAAGTCGATGCCTCCCTACTGCAGGGAAAGACCTTGGATTTTATCCAGGTGGTAGAAGCTGCTGCCTCGTCAGGGCAGAGGTTCTGTGTAGAGTGGCTCCATTCATCTGGTCACCTGATCACCCATATAATCTCCAAGTCTCTGAAGGTCTGTAATGGACCCCCAGCCAGCTGTTCTGTCTTTGGGGGCTCTGTGAAATCAGCTGGCTGCAGAGTCACCACGTACCTCAAGGAGGTCAAAGTTAGTGCTTCAAGAAAGGTCCAAGTGGCTTATTCAGCAACATCCTCATCCCCTAGGCTGTTGGACTGTGAATACCACAGGCAGCCTAGGGAGCTGTGTGCATTCACACTTGCAGGAAGTCTCCTCCATGGACCCTACTTGTGGGGCTTCAGGGCATAGACAGCTCTCAGGTTTGCTGGTAGTCCTCTGACTGACATGCTTTTCTGCTTTCACGTCTTCAAACTCAAGCATCTTAACCTGTCTTCCTGTGAAAGCCTTGTTTTGTTACTGACGGGGCCTATTGCTTTTTTTTTTTTTTTTTTTGCCAGCATCACTGTTCTAGGGGGCTAATTTTGAAGCAGCTGAATTCCATTGATGTAACAGTCTATGTGACCTACTTGTCAAATGCATCTGATTTCTCCTGGTTTTGTAGACCAAGTGGAACCCAACGTATACCTATCCTAGTATTTAAAGTCCTGTTAGACATGACAGGCTGTGAACTTGATTTTTTGGCATATTGTTGAACTGGTACTCGAAGTTCAAGCTTCGGGCTTTGTCTGTTGACACCTGTGTAAGAAAACAGATGAAAATATACCAAACCTAACAGCCATTATTTTTCTTTCGTATATTAGCTTTTACATTTCCCAAAGTGTATTTTATGAAACACTTTACCCATAAAATGATTAAAACTTCAAACAAGAATTTAATGATTTAAAGTGTTTGGAAAATATGGTTCCCTCTGGATTCATACAAACTAAGTAGTCAAGATCCTGAGAAATCCTACAGCAATGAAACCTGGTTTTTTTTTTTTTGGTACTGGGGATTGAACTCAGCAGCACTCTACCACTGAGCCACATCCCCAACCCTTTTTGTATTTTATTTAGACAGGGTCTCTCTGAGTTGCTTATGGCCTTGCTAAGTTGCTAAGACTCGGTTTGAACTCGTGATCCTCCTGACTCAGCTCCCTGAGCCACTGGGATTTCAGCCACCACGCCCAGCATGACTCAGTGATTTTGAATATTATTTGGGAAGCTCTGTACTTCCCACCAGCTATTAACAATCTGGAAATAAAGTCCTTGGGAAAATACTTTAGGAAGCACGGTGACTAATAAGCCTATACTGACTGAGCAGGCCACCTCTGTTACCAACCAACTGTGCATTCCTGGTTTACCTTTCTGCCCTCGGTTGCCTCATCTATTAAGTGTTCTAAAATAGCAGTCCTGACTCTTCTATCATTGTCTTCTATGATTATTTTATGCTGAACAGAGAGAATTCACACTGTTGCTTACTGTTGCAAGGTTTTATGAGAGACTATTCTGTTAGCAGCGGAGACAGAAATGGCCAAACTTGGTAAAAAGATTTAGGGTGAGAAAGCAAGGAACAGAATGGGACTAGAGTCAGGGTGTTCCAGATGGAAGTGGATATTCATGCTCTGCCATGGAAAGGAAACAAGACTTGAATTCTTTTCCAAGAGGTGAGGGAAATCCTCATTTATAAATGTAAAAACTTTGGGCTGAGGCTGGGGCTCAGCGGTAGAGCGCTTGCCTAACATGTGTGAGGCCCTGGGTTCAATCCTCAACACCACATAAAATAAATAAATAAAATAAATGTTAAAAAAATAACTTATGAGTCAGCAAATAAGCTATAATAAAAACTAAGAAAAAAATGTAAAAGCTAAAGCACAAAAAGAAATTACATTAACTTATTGTTTTATTCCTGGAGTCTTTTCTTGCATTGAGTTGTAATTATTGTCATTTTCTGAACTGTTTTAAGTATATGGACGCCAACTATGCCTCCATGATACCTCTTTCATGGATTAAAATGTATTATTCATAGATTAGAATTCAGTGTAAACTTGCTGAGCAATTATATTCATGTACTTTATCAGTAAATCTGTAGGACCAGTTAGTAAAATTACCTAACGTATCTAAATCAGTTTGGATGGAATATAAATTAGAAAATATTTTAGATCCATGGATATCCTGTGAGGTTTGAAACTTAAGCAGATTGCAGAAAATAAAATCATCCCAAATATTTTAAGAATATTAATATTTCAGGGGCTAGGGCTGTAGCTCAGTGCTAGAATGCTTGCCTCACACCATGAGGCACTGGGTTTGATCCTCAGCACCACGTAAAAATAAATAAAGATATTGTGTCCATATATAACTGAAAAAATATTTTTTAAAAAAGAATATTAATATTTTAAAGATACCTCAAATAAAAAGTGGTTTCCATTAAAAAGAAAAAGAGTACTACTGTGCGTTGAGTGCTGATAGTGTGTTTTCTCATTGTTTCTCTGAAGCACTCCTGAGATATAGGGATTATCCAAATATATAGGTGTGGAAACAAGCATTTGTCCAAAATCTAAACAGCAATTAAGCATTAAAGGCAGGATTTAAGTTCATGTTTGCCTCATTATAGACTCTCTTTCCCCTGTCTCACACTGCCTCTCCAAGGGTGGTGTCCATTGCATTCATAACCGTGTTCCTCAAGATCTTATTCCTTCCTGATGCTGAAAAACTGCTAAAGAAGGAACATGTTAAGAAGTAGAGCTCTCAGATCAGCTGTTGCCACCCAAATATGCCATGTAGTGTAGTCTCACCAATAAAAGCCCAACTCACTCAAAGTACGATACAGAAGCCTGTTGCAAGGAGAACAGTGCTGTCCACCAAGGTTCTGTTGTGTGGTGCTTGTGCTATTCTGCTCTGTGGGTGCAGCTCACATCACCCACTTATGCTTAAGTCTTACAGCCAAAAGTCCCACTCTCTTAGTCCAGCAAGGGGGGCTGAGAAATGGCTAATGATAACCTGGGGGAAAAATGAGTAAACCGAGGTCCCATAATTGTCTTCTGAAACTTGAATACCCTACAAAAAAAGGGAGTGGTCCTTTTTGCAATGAGAAGAAACCAAAGCAAATGTCTTAGGAACAGGAAGGACTAAGTCCCAGAGCAGAATATACTTGCTTCAGAAGATAGCAAGGACTCTGAGAAGCATGGGCCTGTAGACCACCTGGCAAGGTCTTTGGGGATGGGGAGGGACTGTCATGCTCTGGGGTGAGTGGCTCTGGTGCTCTTTGAGATTCTTTGTAATTCTGTCTCAGACTTTCCATGTGGCTTTGTTTATTATCAGTGTCCATAGATACAGTATTCATTTGGATTTTTATTTGTCTCTAATATACTTAGAATTAAGTTGGAAATAAGACATTCCTGTCACAGGAAATATCCCAGGCCTTTGGGATCCTGTTCCTTTGACAGTTGACTTAAATATGTCCTCCATGAGCAGCCTCAAGTCATTGCTCTGTGTGTGCTACATCATTCAGTGGCTCTGAATGGCTACTTTATCATCCTCTGAGTGGACCTTAATGGTCATTTAAGAAATGTAATGCAGAGGGATCTAGTCTCCTGAACCCCTTTGTCAAATGATTGAGGAAGAGATTTTCACCTTACAATAAAATATAAAGAGTATATGAGTTTCCTTCTGTTTATTTTATGCTGCTCACCACAGTCTTAGCTATACATTTTGAACCAAATAATGCATATTCTGCAAGGAATCTTCTAGTTTGGTTGGAATCTTCTAGTTTGGTTGAAAGTTTTGCTTTGTAACAGGGCATATAAAAGCCAGAAGAATCGATTTGGGAAAGTGGCAGCCAGCTGAGTGATATGATTATTTTATTTGGAGGAATAAATGTAACAGTGAAGAAACAGCCACTCCCCTAACTCCTAGGGACCTATTGAGAAGGTCATGGGGCTCCTACATGCTGGGGATGGGGATGCTTAGCCAATGGGACATCAAAATCATCAAATGCAGCGAGATCACAGCATGGCTTATTGCTCTCCTCCCGAGGCTCCTCTCTGGCTCAGTAGACTCTGCCCAGTCCCTCATTCATTGAATCTCTACTCAGTGTGCAGTTATTTGCAAGCATTATCCTGGCAAGAGATATTCTGCTACAGCTGCTGCCCACATCAGGAGGCTGCATCACTACCACTTTTACCCTCATGGATGTCTCTTCATTGTCATCACTATTATTATTGCAGTAGCATTTATTATTTATCACATGCCCTGCTCTGGGTTAAGTGCCTTAACTGCATTATCTTGTTTGTCCTTATAGCAATCTATAAAGCAAATGCTGTTATCATCCCATTGCATGTGGGGAAACTAGGGTCCAGGCCTCATATACTTGTCTAAAGTCATGGAGTGAACAAGTGACTTCTCTCTTCTGTTGATAGAAGCAGCACCATTTGTGTGTGTGTGTAAATTGCTTTTTTGTATTGTGACTTTCTAAAGATGCTCTAAGTTCATCACTAAATGCACCACCTCAAATAAGTTCAGAGAGAACAACACATAGATAGGTTCTCTTTGCTGTTCTCCTTGCTATTAAATGCAGGAAGTAAGTCAATAAAGTGTATTTAGTTTCTGTGTTACTAAATAGGCCACTCTTGGATAACAATACCTCTGAAAGTGCAAGCCCATGGAATCCAATAAATGACAGGTCATTTGAGAAGTGTGTCTCCATCTCTTCCTTATTCCTGCCTCTCTAAAACAAAACATAATAAAGGACATTGGAAAGATAATATTCAAATATGATATCCATGAACAGTAATTTAGATGACAATTTCCTGGTCCTTAGGAGGTAATTTGTGCATTATGTGATCAAAAGCTGATGGATTTTTTTTTTTTTTTTGCCATATGTGTTCATGTCTGTCAAAACTTTAGTTCAAGCATTTGAGTACCTAATAGTGCTAAAGTCCTATTGTACCTGAATGCTCTTGAAAGTGAACAGAGTGGCTGAGTGCCATAAGTTGAAGTGGGGACTCTGGTCCTGCAACTGTATTCTGAAATGATTTTCAAATTTCCAGGAAAGTTTCAAGAATAGTACAGAGAGCTCTCACAAACCGTTTACGAGGATTTACCATTTTTATTTTGCCACATTTATTTTTATCACTGTCTCTTTCTATATACACACTTTTATTTTTTGGAAGCATTTGAGAGAAGGATTTATACATATGTCATTCTTTATGGCTTTATACTTTAGTTTAGGTTTCCTGAACATAGGGCTACCCTGTTACATAGCCACAGTGTAGTTATCTAATTCAGGGATTGTAGCATTAAAACAGCACTTCTAATCTATTCTGCCTTCTACATCAAAATCAAATGTTGTCAAGTTACATGTCGTTTTCCCCTTGGTACAGGATCTGATCCATGATCATATATTGCATTTCATCTTCTTGCCTCTTTAGCCTCTTTAATTGGGAGCAGTTCCTCAGTCATTTTTTTTTTCTCTTCTATAAAATTGATACTTTTGAAGAATGCAGGCCAGTTATCTTACGTTTCCTCATGATCAAATCCAGATTGCTTACCCCTGGCTCACATTCACCAAAGAAGATGCTGTGTCTTTTCCACGGTGTTCTATCCAGAGGCACACAGAGCCCACTTAACCTTTATTTTTAATTCATTGTGATCACCTGGTTAAGGGGATGTCTAGTTTCTCTGCTGCATTCTTACCATACCCAGTAAGCCTTGTTCTTAACCATTTCCAGTCTTTAGAGATTACAAACAAAACAAAACGAAAAACTGCTGGTCATTGAGAATCTGTAAATCAAAAAATCATGGCAAATGCGCATATGTGTGTGAAGTTTAAGATTTTTCTTTTTTCACGCAGTTTTAGATCCTTAGCAAAAGATATGAAGAATTCCCATATCTTCTGCCCACCTCCCATAAAGGCACAGCCTCCCCCACAGTCAGCACCCCACATCAGAGTGGGGCAAGTTACATTTGAAGAATCTGCATTGACAGGTCATTATCACCCAGAGCCTGTAGTTTACATCAGAGTTCACTCTTGCTGCGATACATTGCAAATGTGTTTTTTAAAAGTCCTGTATAATATTTGGGGCTGTTATCCATGTAGAGGATATTTTTTTCTGCACTCAAAATATTTGAGGCTGTTACTTGGCTAAATTTTTTTTAAAAAAGAAAAACATTTTACTGTATATTGTTTTCAATTATGCCACTTCCTTTATTCCTTCTCATTATGATTATATCTTCATAGTTTACTTCGCCTTAAGGTCAGCTTTTAATACCATATCAACGGAGAGAGAGAAACTGAAGCAGCTGATGGATCAGGATGCCACCTCCTCCCCTTCTGCTCAGGTCATCGGTCTGAAGCACGCTCTGTCATCCGTAAGTTACATGTCTGAGTCACAGAAATGCCTGCAAATGTGTTCTGGCTTGTAAATTATTATATTTTCCATTTCCATGATTATGTTGAAAATTCTTGATTTTCATGGTTAGGTTGAAAATTCAGGAGAAAACCAAGCAAATTATCCAAATTACATTCTGACCTTTCCTGAGACAACACTTATTCAAAATAACAAAATTTACCCTACCCTCAATCTTAATAGCTAGTATTTTATTGTGTGTTAGATTCCTTTAGTTCTCTCCTATTTATCTTAATTTTTCTGTTTCTGTAAAACTCTTGTTGTGTATTTGTGTGTGTCTCACACATTTGTTAATGCTTACAAAGTCTAACAGTTTGGAGGAGATTTTGTGCACCCTGAGACACCACAAGCTTAGAGTAGCTTAACATATGACAGGCGACAAATTTCCAGTTTACAGTCTTATCTTCTCTGCGGCAAAGCACTGATCCTATTTATTGCTCTTTCAGAGACACAAAAGTTATTTTATTTGATTACATAGTACAAAACATTTAGCTTTCCCCCGCCATGGGCACAAAGAGAAGAGTCACACAGGAGTGTCTGTCAGGTAATCATGGTGAAAGGAAAGTGTAACAGAAAAATCACTGTCAAGGCTTCAGATGTGTTTCAATAAGCCATTCTGTCACTCACTCTCCTTTTTCTCATCCACTTTAATTCAAACCTCAGCATAGCTGGGCTTGATTGATGTGCTCTGTTTGAATAGCTGAAGTTGTCTGGCCCTCCACCTGTATCCATGAGAGCTAGAGAATTTCTGAGACCGCACACTTGTATGCTCTGATTCTTTGCTCATACTTTGAAATTCCTGCTTTAAAAGGAGAAAGTGTGTGTGCACATATGAAATTACCATCTGAAGCAGTATTGAGTTTTCTATTTCAGGTTGGGTAGGGAAGATGAATTTTAGGATCTTGTTATGAGATGCTGAGAGAAAATGTCCACTCATATTTTCTATTCATTTTGTGGCTAAGAAAAGTAATGTTCTTGATGTAGTGTTAATGATGAATCCTTTACCATTAGCTCTTATAATTAACAATTCAAAGAATGCTATCTTTGGAAGAAAAATTAAAAAGAAAAAAATAATATTGGCTTCAAGTCTTAGTATTATTTTAAGGTCCGAGAAACACATCCATTTGGATCACAGTGAATAGCCAGCCACATAGGGTTCCTATTTTGGTTTGAGAGCAGCTGAGTGGTTTTGTTTTATTTTATTTCTTTTCTTTCCTTTCCTTCTCTTCTTTCTTAGTGGTACAAAATACTTCTTATTGTTCCCATTAGATTGGCTCTTGGTGCACTAAGTGCCTCTTGTGGGTTCCTCAACATTCTTCCCCCCTGGTCTCCCTCTTCCTGCCCCCCTCTCAGAGAGGTCTGGCCTCATCTTGTTAATCTGCTTATGTGGACATCAAGACATACTTGGCCATAGTTTCCTGGACCAAAGTCATTTTCATCTTTGCTAAAGAATTCTCTTTCACCCATGTTCACAATTTTGGAAACTTAAGATCAAACAGGACAATCCTTTTTTTCCTTTTTGTCTTGGATTCCTGATTTGATCCAAGATTTTTTAAAGTAATTTTTTTTTTAAATCATCTCAAAGCTATCAGAAAGGATAGGCTGGTGCTGTACAAGTAATCTTGGTTTGTTTCTTAGCTCTGCCTGTGGTTTACAAAAGAAAGAGAAGCCACTAATATAACACAATTTCTAGGCTAAACTAAGTGCCTAGCCACCACACCGGTGATGTATTGACCAGAATGAAGTGAGTGCCCCAAAGAGATTGTTATATGTCATTGTAATGACCCTAGTTCTTATTCAATGTGTCTTAAATGAGCCCTGAGGATCTTCTTTTCAGTTCCAGGGATCAAACCCTGACCCAGTGCTTTCTAGGCGAGGGCATACCACCGAGCTATCATGCCAGCTCAGTTCTTGAGGATTTTTAAACAACCTGTACCTTCCATGGATACTAAAACATCAAGCCAAAAACCTCACTGAGATCCAGGCAGTGGACTAAGCTCCCAGCGGGTAGGCCCTGCAGGCCCTGACAGCTGGGAAAGTCTCTGAGCTTCTTAGAACAGTCAGACAAATGGGATGGATCTGTGTGAAAGCAACTCTGGAGCTGATTATGGGAGTGTTGGGGGACGTTCAGGAGCACTCATCGTTATCCAAAGACAGATCCATTTGGAGACTAGCTGGTCAGGAAGTGTGTAGGAGGATCAGTGAGCAGGAGGCATGTTCCTTTCTTTACCTTTGACCAGGTCTCTCCTAGTTGAGAGGCTGATGGAAGGAATGGGATTTGCACAGAGAGTAAAAGAGGTCCCAAATAAGTTTCTGTTCCCATGGTCCATAAATCCTTATGCAGGTAAGTGAGGTTTGTTTATTTAAAAAAAAATACCTTAGTCATGAAAAACAAATAAAATAATCAGTACCTGTGTTGGAAAAAAAGTAATATTAATCTTCTGTGTCCTCCTTCCTGGCACACTTCCTAAGATTCAGTTCAACTGGTGTGAAAATTAAACCAACCCTAAGGTGGGAGTGGTTTCTTTTCAAGGATGAGAAAAGCTTGGAATCTTTGCACAGGAATGGGGAGGCGGGTATTGGTCAAAGAGACTAAAGCCAGTGGGGCAGGAGGAGGAGATTCTGTGAGACCACTAGTCTTAATAAAAGCTGGTGGTGCCTGTGACTTCCTTCTCTGCCACCCTCACTAACTCTCCTTCCACTCCTGGAGATGAGAGTAATGTAGAGCAGCATTTCCAGGGTTGCGGGTTTGTTATCTCCTGGCTCTGAGACTGGCCTCCCCGAGGATCAGGGTGCTCCCACATAGTGCTTCTGTGGGTACCTGCTGGGCTGCTCAGAAACATCCATTTATTAACAGAGCCCCACTATTTTTAACATGTTCCAGGCCCTAGCACAAAACACAGATCTTAAAGAACGCTTACGCAGAATCCATGCGGAGTCTCTGCTCCTCGACTCGCCCGCTGTTGCCAAGCTGGGTGACAATCTGGCAGAGGTGGGTAGGTTTCTTGCCAGGTAATGTCTCTGCAACCCTCCCTTCGTGAGATGTCCTCTGTCCAGTCGCATGGCCTTCCTACTGCACCTCCTGAGTGGGCTGCCTCTCCACAACCACCAGCTGCTGTCACAGCCGCCACATGGACTGGATTTTCGGGATTCAAAGCTTCCTTGAATGTATGCTGCTAAGCACATTTTTAAACTGTGTGTCCCCCAAATTCGTTTTTCCTTCTGTATTTCTTCTTCTCATTTCCCTCCTAAGCATCACCCCTTTTGCTAGCTAGGTGTTAGGGGAGTGGGAGATTTGGAGAGGTAAACATTTTTCCTGTTGTTTCTGCAGAAAACTAAATTTCTTTGGCCCATAGCCTCCCAGCTCCTTGCCAACTTCCTTCTTTTGCTTGAAAAAGTTGCTGCTGTCCCCTCCTCCTCTTCCTGCAAAATTTATTTCCTTTATGGAACACAGCAGCTATGTACTCTGAGGGAAAGAATATTGCATTACAATTGAAGTCTCTTGGTCAGAAAAAAGTACATTAAAAGATCTTTTCATTAGACTGGAGACTAATGAAAAGACTTAAAATAAAAAATAAGGAAGATAATAGACAAAGGGTGTCTGTGCATATGAATAAATTTTTCTTTCTTGTTTTTTTTTTTTTGTACAGGGTATTGAACACAGTGGCATTTTACCACATCTCCAGTACTTTTTGTTTTTAAAGTCGAGGTCTCATAAGTTGGTACAACTGGCTTCCAACTTGTGATCCTCTGCCTCAGCCTCCTAAATCACCGGGATTATGTGCAGGCACCACCACACCTGGCATAATTTTTTTTAAATGTGTATCATAATCTTTCTTTTATCTTTTCCTGTCTTCAAAGAAAACAAAACCCTCACACAATTCCATTGCCCCATGGGCAGCTCTTGGATTGAGTGATGAGAAGAACAGAGGCTGAAACCAGTCAGGATAGAGACCACAAGGCCACAGTGTCTCCCTGACTGAAGCACAGGCTGTGTCACTTGCTTGCAGGACCATTCATCTGACAAGAGGGCAACCCTCTGTGCAGAGGCTCATGGCAGAGGTGGAGAAATGGGATTCCTCTACAGACACACCACCCCCTCCAAAAGATCACTTTTCAGTTATTCCAGCCCAACTCTATAAAGTGTTACCTGCAGGACTTAGCCCCTTAGCAATACTTACACTGGTCTCCTTTTGTGGCCTGTTCCAAGACATGTGCTCACCAGGTGGGGCCTCTTCAAACCTGCCCATTCACTAAAGGCAACCTAGGCAAGGCTGTGAAGGGCGTCACTGAGGGTCATTCAGGCCAACACCGGGGCAGTGGTGACTGTTCCTAAAGACAGCTTGTCTTTTCCATAGCATTATCATGTAAATTACATTTATACATTTAGTAAATAGTTAAATAGATAACCTTCATTTATGTCTTCAAGATTTTATGCTCAGCATGTGTATTCAGGCTATTTGTGTTTTGAGATGGAAATCCAAATCCCAAGTCTTTAAAAATCTATATTTTTATACTAACGTAAAAATCCGTATGTTTATACTAATCTCAAAAATAAGATACCTGAAAACTTACATGTGGTTAAACTGTCCTTGAGGGTGGCAAGCACATTTTTCAAACTCACACCTTCTGGAACAGCCTTCCGGAGTCTTGGCTCAGTGATGGAGTTGTCTCCTTTATTTCCTGTTTTAGAGATTTTCTTTTCCCATGAGTTGTCCTTTTATGCACACAGTGACTCAGGCTTACTTTGCCAGCAAGGGGAAAGCCATTGTTGCCTTCAGGAAATAAGCACTGGAGGAAGTAGAAATGAAAGTTCGACTCAGTTGATTTTTGTAGATAACACCCAGACACCTCAAATACTCTGGAATTACAGCCCCCAACAGCCCAAGGGGCTCAGATTTTAGGGTCTTTAATGTCTGTGCTTGCTTTCTGTTAGCAGCACAACTTACCCATCTTTGATGTTGGATCTGGCTACCTGAATTCTAAAATCCCTCTTTTCCTGTCAGAAATTATTTTCACAACCTATCAAGTCCCTCCTGTTTTAAATTCCTGAATGTGAAAATTTGATATTATTGGGTTATCAGTGCTAAGATGATTTTATATTATTTTATATCCCAAATGAAAGGCTGAATGACTTTTGGAGGTAACAGCCTTCTACGCGCCCCCACCCCTCTTCAGTTCTGGGGATTGAACTCAGGGCCACTCTACCACTGGCTACACTCTCAGCCGTTTTTTATTTGATTTAGAGACAGGATTTCACTAAGTTCCTGAGGCTGGCCTTGAATTTGTGATCCCCGTGCTGCAGCCTCCCAAGTTGCTGAGATTATCTGTGTACACTGTGCCTTTCATATATCCTTTTGCATTTAAAGTGCAGTTATGAGACTAAAAAGGCAAATACTTTTTTAAAAAGTCTGAAAGTGAAGAAGGAAACTGAATTATTTTAATTGCCTACCTGCTTGGCGCTGCATTGCAGGCAAATTTAAATGCATCATATCACAAAATCTTACCCTTGACTCTGATAGAAGTAGCTGCATTTTAGAGATAAGGAAAATAAAGCCCAGAGAGGTTAAATAACTTTTCTGAGACACACAGATTTTAGAAACAAAGCTGGGATTTAAATCCCTATCTGATGGGGCTGGGGTTGTGACTCAGCGGTAGAGCACTCCCCTAGCATGGACGAGGTCCTAGGTTCGATCCTCAGCACTGCATTGAAATTAATTAATTAATTAAGCCAAAGCACGTTTTCTCTATAGCATCACACTGTCATATAATGAGGAACGGTATGCCACACCAGAAAATAAAATAATCACTGAAGCTACAGTATTTAAAATGAGATGGTGATGCTATATAAGAATGGGACAGCATAACTCTCCCAGGCACAAACACTATTTTATATATAAAATAAATAAATGAGAAAGGGATTAAAAGCTAATGGAGAAGAGATAGATTACTTAATAAATTAGGTTAGTGCAGTTCAAAGCAATTTGTGAAGAAGTTGAAGTCTTTGCATTGCATGTTAAAATGAATCACCAGCCAATTCAAGTTAAATATAAAAATTTAAACTGAAAAATATTGATTTCAATATTTATCAAACTACTAGATCAAGGATAATTTCCTAAATTGGGAAGTACTTTAAAAATTGCAAAAGTAATGTTGACTAGATTTGACTATTTCTTTTAGGAAAAAAATGGACTTTGTCAAAAAATAGGAAGGCAAATAACAGACTATGAAAAATATTTTCAGTGAGAATGACAAGCTTAGATGATACTAAATCAATGATAGTGTGCTTAATATGCAAACAACGAACAAATCATGTCAAGTACCTTAAAACCTTAGCAAGTAAATAGAAAAGGATATAATGCAGATAGTTGTGGATTTTTTTTTTATACCTGATTGAACTCAGGGGCACTCGACCACTGAGCCACATTCCCATTCCTATTCTGTGTTTTATTTAGAGATGGTCTCACTGAGTTGCTTAGCGCCTCACCATTGCTGAGGCTGGCTTTGAACTTGTGATCCTCCTGCCACAGCCTCCTGAGCCACTGGGATTTCAGGCATGCACCACCATTTTTTTTTTTAATTTTTTGCTTTTAACTTTTGTTTTTCAATTCAGCCTTACATCCCTTCACTACTAGGATATGTTATAAGAAAAACATCATGGGAGATTTCTTGTGTGAACACTACTGAGTGTACGTATACAAACCTAGATGGGACAGCCTTCTACACACCAAGGTTATATGCTATTAGCTATTTTAGAAATGTTTTATGGTATTGCATTTGCCTTTTATGTTTTCTTGCTAAAAGCTAAGACATAAGCACACATTAGCCTAGGCCTACGCAGAATTAGAATCACCAATCTTACCGTCTTCCACTTCTACATCTTGCCATAGAAGGTCTTCAGGGACAGCAGCACATGTGGTGCCATCATCTCCTGTGATAGCAGTGCTTCTGAACCTTCCTGAGGACCTGCTATTTCACAGTTGACTTTTTTATTTTTTATTTTTTTTTCATACATACACACACACACACATACATATATGAAGGAGGAATACAATCCAAAATTAAATAAAAAGTGTCATAAATAACCCAGTAAAATAGTCAATTATGCTGTACCTAATTGTATGTTCTGCACTTTTATACAACTAGCAGCACAGTAAGTTTATTCCCATCAGCAGCATGACAAACACAAGTCATGCCTAGCACTGTCATTACGACAAATGTGACATCACTAGGGAACAGGAAGTTTCCAGCTCTATTATAATCTTATGGGACCTTTGACAGAAATGTTATCCTATAATACATGGTTGTCTTCATAAACTCATGGAAAGGTACAGAGTAATGCAGAGGAAGGGCCCATGCACCACTTATCCTGTCTTTTCCTTACACCTAAACTCTACAGCTCATTTAAAAAAAAAAAAAGATATAATCTACTGAAAAGTAAAATAGCTAACTTAGCACAGCAGTTCTAAATTGTGATATTCACGGCCCTTAATATGAGAATGTAAATAGAAGTTCTCTTACTTGTTAATATAATATGTATCCTTAAACATTTTTAATAATTCTATTTCTGAAAATTGAATCTAAGAAATAATGAGATCTGAGCAAAGACATATTTACAAAATGCTCACTATCTTTGTAAATCTGGAAACATCCTTAATTTCTAAGGTAGGGAATGGTTACTCTATAACACATAAATATGATAAAATATGAATTAAAGTTCATCATCTCAGAGAAGTTTTAAATGACCTGAGAAAAGTTTATAGTATAATTTAAGCATATGTAGCAGACAGTATATGATAATGTACAATTTGATCCCAATTTTTCAAAATAAAAAAGGTGTATACAAATATTTTAATTAAAAATATGTATACTAGTAAGCTAGTAAGCGCTGCATCTGGGTGATGGAAATTGAAGTGATATTTATTTTCTTTACATTTTTCTGTATTTTCTAATGTGAATTTTTTTTTTATCCTTACAACACATTACTATTGAAAATTTGATTTTGGTACAATGTTTGGGAAGAGTTTTAAATTAGATGTATGTGTGTATTATGTGTGTGTAATGATTAGTTATTTTAAAACAGAGCAAAGCTACACAAATTAAAAAGATTAGAGATAGCTGGGTGTGGCGACCTATACCTATAATCCCAGCAATTTGGGAGTGGAAGGTGGAAAGAACACTTGATCCCACCAATTCAAGATCAGTAACATGCTGAGACCCATTCTGTCTCCAAAAAAAAAAAAAAAATTGGGGAGAAATGTGTCCAAAAGTTTGTAGTACTTATTTTAGTATGATAGGATTATGAGTGTTTACTTTTTATATTTATTTAATTTTTTGTAATGTAAATAATAGATAAACAACCACTCTTGTGTAGAAACAGGAAACTATTGAATTGAACTGACTTTTTTTATTTTAATAAATAAGGCCCTGAGTTGTTCAGGAAATTATGTTAGAGGTGGTGGCTACTGCTGTCCAGATGAGCTTTTTAAATGCATTCCTAAGAACTTGCCCTGGAAATGGGGCCACCGGAAAGGGTTAGGGGTTAAGAATATGGGTTGAGCACTCCTAGTCCAAAAATCTAAAACCTAGAATGCTTCAAAATCCAAAAACTTTTGAGCACCAACATGATGTCACAAGTGGAAAATTCCTGACCTCATGTGACAGGTCTCATTTTAAATGCAAGTACACTAAAATATTAAATGAGATGACCTTCAGGCTATGTATGTAAGATTGTATGTGAAACATAAATGAATTTCATGTTTAGATTTGGGTTTTGTCCACAGGATACCTCATCAGTGTATGTGCAGATTGAAAAATTGAAAAATCAGAAATCCAAAATACATCTGTTCCCAAGCATTTCAGATAAGCGATGCTCAACCTGTATTATTTTCAGTGTTGATCATCCAGGACATCCCTATGACCCATAAGTCAAGGAGGAGGAAGAGAGAGAGCAGGAGAGTGTAGTAATGAATTAATAAATAGCACAAGTAAATAAATCATTAGCATCTCATATGGCGGGGCATGCTGGAGACACAGGAAAATTTCACTGTTTAAGGGAGCATTAAGGAGCTTAACTATTATTCACTACAGTGTCTTCACACTCAGTAGCTCTGTGCTTGGCTCTTCTGAGGAGAAAGACTGTTACCTTAAGATGATAGCTTTGATAATCATTTATAGATTCTACAATGAACTCTGTCAGGGTAGCTTTTCTGAAGGCTACATGGATATTTAAATAGGTGAGATCTTTAAACCAGTACCTGGGGCAAAGGTCTTATTTAGGAAGAATCCAAGAGAAAAAGGTAGATATTTCCATGTGTTCTACAGTGAACACTTCCTAAAGGGACCCTGTGCCCTTTATTAATTATGAACTCTGGTAGGCCCTCGTGTACTAGCATCCCCTCCTTGGGCATAATTTATGCTTATGAGACACAGCAAGGTATCCAGAACTCATTAAATCCCTGAGCAAGACATCTACATTTTGTTAGCCAGACTGTTCTGGAACTTGTTTAATAAATACACCATAATATAAGAGCAGCTTTTTTACCAGCACAGTGAAAAATACCAGCCATCCAGAAGCCGAGGGGAATGATCTTCTCTGAATCCGAGGAATTAAATCATCTTGCTCTAAATCCTAAATCTGTTTGTTTTTTTTTTCCTCAAGGTCTAAGTCAGATGTCACCTCCATGAAACCATCCCCTAACCCAGGAGTAGAGTCAATCTCATCTTCCTCTCTGCTTCTGTAGCCCGTGGTCTCTTCATGGTCTTGGTCTAGCGTGTTGGGGTGTGTTCTCTACACCAGCCTTTCAAGCTAGAGATCTTTTATTATTCTTTGTAGTCCTCCATGGCCAGCTAAGACTGCATATGAATCAGTCACTTAATATGTTGGATTGAATTAAATTTTTACTTCCAACAAGAGTAGAAATCACACTCCCAGGGTATTTACGCCTTCCCCAAGGACAAGTCTAGACCCAGAGGAGTGCAGGGTGGAAGGCTCTGTGCTCTATTGAGTGTTTGTATCCAGGCTTATACCAAGGATCTGGGGTTTCCTTCCCTTGAAGAGTCATTGTGGGTGGAGAGACAAAGAGAATTCATCTCACTTATCCATGAATAATGAATGATCTGCCACCAGGGGCACTTCTGGACCAAAACACACTATTTATTTGTCAAGGGACGCCTCAAAAGCAGAATATTGGCCTCTGAGAGTTCAGGGGCAGGAGAAAGCTGTGTGGCTACGACCCAGCCATGCAACGACATGCATTCAGCATCATTCAGCGGACTGCACCCTGCACCCTGCAGTGGTAGCGAATAAGAGGATATGATTCAGAAAGCACTGGAATTTTCCCCTCTGTAACGGAACAAAGAATGGCCTAGACAGCCATTTTTTTTTGCTGTGAGATTTGTGGCATGTGTTTGAGCGTTGATGATGCCTTGGTGAAGTTCCCTTTTGAGGAAGAACTTCATTTTCATTTTGTTTGTGAGGCTTAACACTCCTTGACTTTGAAGCAGACCTCTGCTTTGAGTTGCTTGTTTGCATGGGCCTGTGACCTTTATGCAATTCAATCATTTGTTTATTGAGATTCTCTTGAGACTCTTTCTAAACATATTCATTTTTTTTATTGTTGTTGTTTGTTCTTTAAATAGGAAAACTCCAGAGATGAAAACAGAGCTCTGGTTCACCAACTTTCCAACGAAAGCAGGCTCTCCATCACTGACTCCCTTTCGGAGTTTTTTGATGCACAGGAAGTTCTTTTGTCACCAAGCTCTTCAGAAAATGAGGTTTGGGCATTGTTTTCAGCTAGGTGTCTTGAAAATCTCTTTTGTGGGTTTGTTGATTAACCTGTTCAGTAAAGATCTGTATATTGTAACACTAAGCTTGGGGGCCCCTTCGGCCCCTTTTGAAGGTCCTTTCATAAGTCATACCCCCAAACGCCTAAAATGAAATAATATACTAAAAGAAAAACAGTTGTAAAAGTGGAGAGTTTTGGAAACCTCCTTGTTTCTGTTACTTAATTACACTTTTTTAAAATTGCAAGTTGATAATTCTGACTTCTACTTATTTAATAATATTTCCATTAAAGGGAAAGAAATTAGCATTCTGTATATTTTTAATCATATAAATATATGCTACGTAATTTTATATTGTTACCATTATGTGGTTATTATAGAATTAATTTATAAATATAAAACTGCTTTAAATTAATGTTTTAAAATCATACTTTCTTGAATATTGCATACCATATTTAACATTAACATTACTATGAGTATGTGCTAGTAATATTGCCTCTTAAGTATAGAAGTAGTAATCTTGTTTATCTTGTTTGTATATTAACTCCCATAGAAGACCTTTTTTTCCACAAACATTTCAAAGACAAATTTTAACTTCTTCTACCCAAATACTACAAATTGTTTTTTTCTTTCTTTTCTTTTCTTTTACCAGGGATTGAACCCCAGGTGCTTAACCACTAAGCCACATCCCTGGCCCTTTTTTCAGTTTTTTATGTGAGACAGGTTCTTGCTAAGTTGCTTAGGGCCTTGCTAAGTTGCTTAGGCTGGCTTTGAACTTTTGATCCTCCTGATTCAGCCTCCTGAGCCACTGGGATTACAGGCATGTACCTCCACACCAGACTCTCAGACACTGACAAATTCTGAAATTGCAGTCTGAATTAATAAGAGAATTAATAAGAGTTTTCATAATAACAGAAATTTTGAGTTTACTTGCTGTTTTTCCTTGTAAGAACTAACCAAGAATATATAAGAATTTTAATAACAGGTATTTTCCTGTGAACACTGTCTAGGCAGGTGGGTGTATTAGCCTCTATGAAAGTAGCATCCAAAATTATTTCTATAGATTTGTAATATAGGATGCAGTATGTTTGATCCTTTAAAATAAGGGGATTATAAAAGTCTAGCTTTTGTTTAGTTTCATTCTGATGTATATTATTTCTTCTTTCCCATAGATCTCTGATGACGATTCATATGTCAGTGATATAAGTGATAATCTTTCCTTGGATAATCTCAGTAATGATTTAGATAATGAAAGACAGACCTTGGGTAAGATTTGCATTATTTGATCTCTGAAAGTTAGCATCTTCATGGAATCCTAATAAGTATACATAGAATGCCTACCACAAATAGAACTTTAGCAACATGACATAAGAAAATTAGCACATGGCCCCCACCCTCCATGGTTTTACAATCTAGGTGAAGAGACAGCACACACACTTGAAAGAGAAATTCATTTAAATAACTTTGTCTGTTTTTGTGAATTTTTATTTTATAAAGTGAAAGTATACCAGTTTTTATGTGAGTATCTAAACATGATATAACAGCTGTCCTTTAGGCAGTAAAATATTCTTTCCGCAAACAGATTAGAATATAGCCTCTTTCCTTTGGGAATCTAAGAGTTTTAAATAATAAAAGATCTAGAGTGTAAGAGGTAATTTAGTCAGATTCTTTAAGATAATTCACTTGAAAATAACACACTTCCCTCAAGGTATCCTAAGATGTCCCCTTATTACTGCTTGATTGCAAGAGGGAAAGGTATTTCTTAATGCTAGTTTGAACTGTGGGGTACAAGGAGAGTCTGGATTTTTCCAAACAGCTCTGATGGAGGACTTTTCATGAGCACACAAAAGCCTGTTTAGGAAGGTGCCCTTGAAAGAATCTACCAAGTAATCATTTCTCTGAACTGGTCCTTGTAGCATGCAGAGTTCAGAGGCCAAAGTCTGAAATAAAGAATATGGTCTAGAACCTGAGACCATGCTTTGCTGGCTTGACAAGAGCCAGGAGACTCTTAGAACCACCAGAGCTGGTTCTCTCTGACTTATTTGTGTTCTGCTAGTGTTGCCCTCACTTAAACAAACACTGGGCAGAACTGAGCTTTCTTCTTCGTATTTGAATACTAAAAATGTTTGTTCCTCCATTCTTTTCAGACATCCGCTAGGGAGGATTAGATCTCTAAACATCTTCAAAGATGGATGTAGAAATGAAATAACTTTTCTGTCCTATAACCTTGTTTAGCCTATAGGAGAAAACAGGATTGAATCAAGGTCTTTGTACATATTACATTTGAATTCCCTGGAGCCCATGTAAACACTAGGTATTTAGAATGTTTCCTGTTAATTTCTTTCTCAAAAAGATTATCTGGCACATGTGAGGATCAGTCACTGTCTGAGTGCTAAGAGGAGGTTAAGTGGCTAAGAATATGGTTAGCCAACTCCAGGTCGGCTGCTCATCACCTATGTGTGGCAGGGCAGGTTGCTTAACTTCTCTATGCCTCATTTTCTTCCTCTATAAAATGGGAATAATATTGCTGTTTACCTCAAGAGGTAGTCATAAAGAATAAATGAGAATAATATGTGTAAAATACTTAGAAGACTGACATTCACAGTTTAAAAAGCAAAATATGCATTAGCCAATAGTAGTGGTGATTATGGTGGTGGAGGAGGATTTCAAAATTTAGATTAGCATAATCAAAGAAAATATTTTGAGACTGCCTGTAAAGGTGTTTTTAAAAACTACTGTCAATTGTAGCTACTTCCCTGTGTCCTATTTTTCCCAATAAGCTAGTAAAACAAATTTAACAATTAATTGCTTGCATAGATTTACAAGAGACTGCAAAGTAGGGACTCAATTTTGTATTCACCTGTTCATCAAAGCAACTTGTTTATTCAGAGTTATTTGCTTTATAATGAGTAAGTGTTAAATAAGTAAATATGTACATAGATATATTGATAAGATATATTGATGTAATGTAAAAGATATCATTTGAAAATAGGCAAAGTTAGGATGGGAAAGGAGTTTCAGAATATGAGGCTAAGGAAAAGATCAATAAATTTATATATCTGAAATGTAAATATTTCATTTGCCCAAAACTTCACAGATCAAATTTAAAGGTAAAGGCCAAAAGGGGATCTAGTTGTAAAGCAAATAAAAAGATGAAAGGTTATGGTTTAAATTTGTACATAGGAAGGCAGACAATTCAGAAAAAAAAAAAAAAAAGCAGTGTTCATGACAGCATTTCAGACCACATTAGAAAGTTCTTAAATGTAAATTAAAACAAGAAAATAGCATCGTCCATCTAACAATGTGACAAAAATTAAAAATGAACAGTGACAAGTAAAAAGGCCTTGGGAGATGAATATTCACATTTGCTGTCAAAAGATGAGGACATTGGTAGACTTTTTGAAGCGCATTCTGATTGTATTAATCAACAGTCTAAAAATTTCCAGTCTCTAACATAGTCGTCAGGCTTCTCTATATGCCAAGGAAATAATCAAATAGATTACTAAATACGTGAATGTTCACTCTGACTTTTTGTTTGCTGGTTTTATTTTGTTTGCATCATAAGAAAATATTGAAATGAATCTAATAGTCCAACAGAATATGAATAACAATAAATCATGGCAAATTTATAATGTGAAATACTTTTGTGGTTATTTGAAATGATGTTTTAAGAGAATTTTAAGTAACATGGGAAAAATACTTCTGTTAGCTGAGTAAGAACATAAAACTATGCATATGGTTGGAAAAAACACTAAATGAAGATATTCCAAAACATAAATGGCTGCTGTTGAGGGTGGAGGGTAGAATAATGGATGACTGTTATTTCCTTTATTGCTCTTCTGTACTAAACACAATTGTTTTTATCAGAATTTGAAGTGATTTTTTTTAAAGTCTCTAAGTTTTTTATAAATGTAACCTGCTATAGTCACAGAAATCCAATTTCCAGTTTTATTCCGAGTGTATAAAAGCAATGAAGAACTAGCTTTTGAGTAGGAACTTAAGGGCTTCCCTATAAATAAAGTCCATGAGTTTTCATTGTGGTAATTTTTGGTAGTTAGGGAAGTAGGTAGATAGAGGGACTGGGGACTGAACCCAGGACCTTGCACATAGTAAGCATGTGTGCTACTTCTGAGCTACACTGCTAGCCCTAATTTTTGATATATAATTGTTCAAAATTCTTTTGCTTATTTTTGGCTTTTAGTCATGCTCCGGTTAACTGAGTTGAATAGTAAAAATGGATTCTTGATAGGTTAGCTTTTATTGGTGGATTTAAAAATAAATAAATAAAAGGCTTGAGAGACAACCAGGCTGCTTTCCCTTTCAGGGCCTGTTCTTGAAAGTGGTGGGGAAGCAAGGTCCAAAAGAAGAACTTGCCTGCCGGCGCCAGGTCCCAACACCAGTAACATCAGCTTGTGGAACATTCTGCGAAACAATATCGGGAAGGACCTGTCCAAAGTGGCCATGCCAGTGGAGCTGAATGAGCCCCTGAACACACTGCAGAGGCTCTGTGAGGAGCTGGAGTACAGTGAGCTGCTGGACAAGGCTGCACAAATCCCCAGTCCCCTGGAAAGGATGGTGAGGATCAGCCTTCCCAGGTCACTGCGCAGCCTCTGTCCTGAGGCACGTGGCCACTAACCAGGCCTATCAGAGCCAAGATGGTGGAGCTTAGAGACGCTGGTCCCCTCTGGCTCTCATGTGGCTCCTGAGAGAGTTTCATTTCTCCGAGATACCTGCTGCTTTCCCCTCACTGTATAGGAATCTGGCCAGGATCTGGGCTGGGAAGGGGCCTCTCTGAAACAGCTGGCACCTAGGGTGGTTCTGCTTTGTGGTTTGTGCTTCTGCTTTCTCCAGAAGCTTCCATCTGATGGTTCTGATCAGCTTGGCTTGCAAAACATGGCCTTCAGGCTGTCAGCATGTTTAATTTTTTACTGCCTTGGGTGAGCAGAATTTAATTTCTTGAGCAGTTTTTCTCATCCAGAGTAAATTTCCCTAGAGACCATTTTTATTTCTGGAATTGTCCAATCAATTCCTAAGTTTTTGGAAAATATCATTCATGGAAGAGGTTTTTACATCAGAAAGATTCCCTTTTTTCCTTCGTCTTATACAGGGAGTTTACACAACAACAGTAACTTTATTCTTGAAACTACTGAAAAGCTTTTTCTGACTTTGTTGTTTTGGCCGCTGCACGTGTGACCTGGTCAGTGGTAAGGACCTTGCCTGCCTGGGGCACTGAGACTGCAGAGTCCTCCAAGTGCAGACTTTCTCTCCCAGGCATACTTCACAGACCTCACCCAGCCAGCCCCTTCCCTGAGTGGAGGATGAAATCTTTTCTAAATGCTAAGCATACTGCAGTTTTAACCCTCATGAAAACTTCATTACTTCAGGGATTTGAAGATTAAAGGGAATCTCATGCTGACCAAAAAAGACATCCCATTCTCCTTCCATTCAGGCTGCGGACCTCCTCCCCCATCAAAGACTTTTTTGATACTAATGATGATAAGGATGGAAGGAAAAACAAGCTATGTGGGTTTGTTTTTTTTTTAAACTTCTTTGTTTCTTTTGCCCAGAAAATTTCTGCTGTAAAAAGGGAAGCAAATAGTTTTTAAGGCACATGTTAAAAGTTGACATTGTGGACAGCTTTTTTCTTTAAAGAAAACAATTGACTTTGATGGTGAAAGTATTCTTAAAGGTATTTCATTCTTATGGCAATTTACAGACCCTTAGAATGTTCAGCTGATTGATCCATGAACTTAACCTTGAGCCTGAGAAAAGGCTTCACAGCTTCCCCAGCACAACCACTGAACAGGAGCTTTATTGTGGGCTTTGTCTTCTGTTCTGGGGTCACCATATTCTCCTGTGTAGATGCTTTGTTGTGTCGCCAACCGGAATGGAGGTGCTTCATTTTGTCTTCCCCTATGCTCCCTCCCCACCCCTCACATCACGAAGGTCTCGTTTATGAATTTTTTCACATTTTAAATTGTTAAGGTGATTCAGAATCATTCAGCATTCCACAAAGACAATGTGATGTTACTGTTTCACAGGTTAGAAACACAAAGCAGAGAAAGGAACAGATACCAGGTTTCAAGAACACAGGCAGAGTAATATTCCATTGTGTATATATGCCACATTTTTTAATCCATTCATCTACTGAAGGGCATCTAGGTTGGTTCCACAGTTTAGCTATTGTGGATTGTGCTGCTATAAACACTGATGTAGCTGTGTCCCTATAGTATGCTGTTTTTAAGTCCTTTGGGTATAGACCGAGAAGAGGAAAAGCTTGGTCAAATGGTGGTTCCATTCCCAGTTTTCCAAGGAAATCTCCATACTGCTTTCCATATTGGCTGCACCAATTTGCAGTCCCACTAGCAATGTATGAGTGTGCCTTTTCCCCCACATCCTCACCAACACTTATTGTTGTTTGTCTTCATAATAGCTGCCATTTTGACTGGAGTGAGATGATATTTTAGAGTAGTTTTGATTTGTATTTCTCTAATTACTCAGCAATAAAAGAGAATACAGTCATGGCATTTGAAGGTAAATGGATGGAGTTGGAGAAGATAATGCTAAGTGAAATTAGCCAATCCCAAAAAACAAATGCCAAATGTTTTCTCTGATATAAGGAGTCTGACTCATAGTGGGGTAGGGAGGGGGAGCATGGGAGGAATAGGCAAACACTAGATAGGGCAGAGGGGTGGAAGGGGAAGGGAGGGGGCAGGGGGTTAGCAATGATGGTGGAATGTGATGGACATCATTATCCAAAGTACATACATGAAGACATGAATTGGTGTGAACATACTTTATATAGAAACAGAGATATGAAAAATTGTGCTCTATATGTGTAATAAGAATTGTAATGCATTCTGCTGTCATGTAGTTAAAAAATAAAATCATTAAAAAAAAAAGAACACAGGCAGTCACAGGTAGGACTGATATGAGTGTACAGAATTGCTTTTTTTCTTTCCAGTGCTGAGAATTGAACCCGGGGCCTCATGCATGCTAAGCAAGTACTCTACCACATCCCCCGCCCATGAGTTGATTTGTATAAACTATCCAGTAGCTCTAGAGCAATCTGTGGCATGAGGTGGCAAGGTGGATCCTGTTACAGGAAACACCCAAACAGTTTACAAAAGGAAGTTAAATGACTCATGAAGATTTATAAAAAGCACTCAGTTTTTCTTCAAAATAAGAAATTTCATTAGCTGGGCACAGTGGTGCACACCTTTAATCCCAGTGACTCAGCCAGCCCCTGACTCGGAAAAATAAAAAAGGTCTGGGGATATAGTTTAGTGGTAAAGCACCCCGGGTTCCATCCTTTTAGTACTGTAAAAAAGAAAAAAGAAACTTCATGAATTATGCTGAGAATAAGAAATATTGAGATGATTACAACTTAATATTAGGAGTTGTAATGTTAAACTGATACTTTAGTTTAATTTTTTTGGCAAAAAGGAGAGAGAGAGAGAAGAAGAAGAAGAAGGAGGAGGAGGAGGAGGAGGAGGAAGATAATATCTCTTTGATGCTCTAAAAGGGGGCTGATAATATTGAGGTCCTCACAGTGAAGGCCATGAAAAGATTTTCTCATTTCATGTTCACATATAGTTACCCTCCCAATTTTTGTTTAAATGTTTTACTTTTCCTCCCAGAAAATCAAAACTTCAAAGCCACTATATTTTATGCTGGTTCCTCAGAGGCAGGAAATGACTCTTAAAGATTTCCCTTGGTCTAAATGAATTTTTAGTTTTCTATAATATGAAGTTGTGATTGGTCAAATTTTTGATGCTTACTCTTGAATTTTTGGAGGAAGTTTGGCTTTTTTTTTTTAATACTCTGCCCATTACCTGAAACCATGACATTAGGATTCCCAGATACTGTTGGGCCTGAAAGTACCAGACTCCATTGAATAGCATAGTTTGTTTTGTAAATGTCATCCTCTTCATCACATCTCCTAGATTTTAGGCATCAAAATGAGTGGACAGTTTTAAATGTTTGGTTAATTTGTTTCTGAGCCAAAATGAATATTATTTAAACCAACAACTTTAAACCTATGTTGGTTTAATTGTCTTTAAATTAAGGACAAATTTTTGGCTTCCTGAAATAAAATCTCCAAGACAGAAATTGAGGTTTTTATTTTATTACTTTGTGAAAAAAAAAAATTTCTTAGTGAGGCAGAAATAACCAAGTCCTCTCCTTTCTCTCCTAGGTGTATGTGGCCGCCTTTGCCATATCGGCGTATGCGTCTAGCTACTTCCGAGCTGGGAGCAAGCCATTTAACCCGGTCCTTGGAGAAACGTATGAGTGCATTCGAGAGGACAAGGGCTTCAGTTTTTTTTCAGAACAGGTGGATATGCATGCTTTTTGTTTGTTGGGAGAAGTTGCTTATGCCTGCCATTAGATGTGCTTCTAAAATATTTATTTCCCACCTTTCACTGGCTTCAAAGCAACTAAGATAATTACAGTGCTTTGAAACATAAAGCCGGGGATCCGTTTCCCTTCCACTGAAATCCAGCTACCATCTGTGGGCACAAAGGTCTTAGCAATTCTGAGTGCTGGCTTGGTTGCATGCATTAACAATGTCCTTTCTCTTGAGAATCATTAGTGAAAGGAGTTTTCAAAGCATGAAGTACTTGCCCCAGTTGTAACTTAAAGGTTAAAAGGGTGCCCTCTAACTATCAATTTGGTCACTCAGGGTGATGGTAGCACCAAGACAATTGCATTATTGTCAGTTTTGATTCAAGAGGAATCGTTCGAATGAATGATTCAAACCAGAAAGTTATTTATTGAACATATGTCGTGTGCCTGGCACTGTTCCAGGTGCCAAGGTATTACGGTGGGTTTGGAGCTTGGAACCAAACAAGAATCCCTGATCTCATCAAATGGGTGGACAAACATTATACTTACATGACTTGGGGTTCCATTAGGCTCTTTCCACATAAGTATTAGTACAGAGTAATACACAAAAGGCACACAGCTATGTTCAGATTACAGCTCTGCCTAAGACTAGCTATACAACTCAGGGGTACTTAGCTTCACTATGCCTTACTTTCTCTTTAAAGTGGAGGTGAAGATTGTTGTATGTGATGCATGGCTCCATAGTGATTAAATGACTTACTGTCTCCAAAGCACCTAGAGCAGGGTCTGATAAGTGACATGTAAATACTCTATGCACGTTTGATGTCATTGTTCATGCATAATGGCATAGTATGCAGTAGTTGCATACTGGGAACATTCCAAAGTATCTGTTGATAACGAAAGCTGTTTAATTAAAACAGAGTGCATACATTCAGAAAATAAACAATCACCCTTGCTTACATCATTCATCAGCAATTGAGCATGTTTACCAGTAATATACACCTAAAGGGTCATCTGAGGGACACCAAAAATCATTGCTTTGATACATTTGTCTCTTCCCAATTCTTAGAAAACTGAAGGAAGGTGGGGAGAGTGGATTGCTAAAATATTCCTTTCTTCACTTATCTTGCTGCCCTCTTTGTCAATAGATTTGCATTATTGGGGAAGGGGGGTCAGAGGGAAGGGTAGTGTAACCATGAGATTCATGAAGATGGGATTGTCTTAACTGAAAATGACAAGCAGCGTTCTCTGGGAACTCAAAGGAAAGTGAATTATAATAATCCTAAAGCATATGATCAGTATCTTCCCAGTTAGGAACTAAAATAAGAAACTGAACACTGTTCCTGGGGAGGTATAGGGTTAAACCAGTAGTTAAAGGGATAAGATGGTCTGTCTGATTCAAATTCAACTGGGTTATTTAAATACTGAACCTAAAATGGAATGAGAATAAATGAAAATATAATTTGGTTACTATGGCATTATATGCAGTCTTGTGGGAAAAACAAAAAAAGAGAAGAAAGCCCAAAATAGTCCCAACCACAGCAGACAATCAGGGCAGGATGAATAGCTATAAGAATGAGTAGTAACATGAGCTCGGGTAAAGTTTAGCATCATTCCTCTGAGCGCTGATGGGGTGGGGCCAAGCTCAGGATCTGCTGGTGTATCTGCTGTGGTGGGGCTAGGATCAGAGTCCCCGGGGCATATGCACACATCCGTGGAAAGACTATCACACAATGAGTTCCATGAACTGCATCCCAAAGAAATAAGCAAGAAAGATACATCTGGTTATTGTTAGTGGCATGGAGTACTCTAGAGGTGTAAGATTTGTAGACCTTGCTTCAAATCCCAGCCACTTCATGTACTTGGGTGTGGCCTCATGTCAGCTACTTAAACATTCGGAGCCTCAGTCGTTTCTGTTATGTACGCAATAGGGGTGATAATACTTGGTTCAAAAGTTGTGGTAAGCCTTAAATGAAATGATACACTGATAATGTTCAGTGAATGGTTATTGCTCTTATATTTAGAGGAAACACTCAAAAGTGCCTTTAAATATAAAATGTTGAGAATAGTAAGGGAAGTGTTGAAAAAGCAGAAGATAAAATAAGATCTGCTAAATCTATTCTTCTAGTTAGCACAGTTGAATGTCACTGGTAAGACAGAAAGCCACCCATTAGGCAGCCAGGGATCCTCATGGCTGGCCAGCTTCACCATGGTAATCAATACCAGTCCCGATCATGATGGAGCCGTCGTGTGGAGTTTACCCTATAAGTCTCAGATGGTTCAAGGATGGATGAGTCCCTTGGGATAGATTCACACTAGCTAAACTTACAAGAGACTAATGTATATGGTAGAATGCTCCTGCTGTAGGTGCATTTACTGTGAAAAACAGACCTGTCATGGGAACCAGAGAGCTTTGGCCAGTGTAAGCACTCATGATTTCCCCCTAAGCAGGTTACGTGGGAAGCTAAATGAATCATTGGTAAGTATCCAATATAAATAATATTTAGCTGCCTCCTGCCCCCAAAGTGGGAAGGGCTTGTGGCCATGTCCTCCTTCTTCTAACCAACCAAAGACACTAATTCAAAACACACATACACACACGCACACGCACACACTTTCTCCCAACCTTGTCTGTCTGTGCTAACCAGATGCCTCATCCCACATGAATGCCTTCTCATTGAACCCATCTGAGGAGGGTGAAGGAGAATGCCAGGGTGTTTGTAGGTTTCAGGCTGCTACCTGACAGTGTGGCTGTTCCTGCTCCTGGCTCAGGAGACAGCCTGCTTTGTGGAGACAGCCTCCTTCCTCTTGGGCAGGTGCTACCCTTCTGGAGTTGGAGGCTTTCTTTGTTTCCCTGTGCCTCCCTACAATGAGTACAGGCTCCTGAATTACTAATGTAATAAACTGAGCAGTCCCCAAATCAGTATTTTTCATGAAATTTTATCCTAAGAAAGAACAAATGGATAACTTATCCCCAGGCTAAAGGGCCTGGAGTAAACAACTGGGCTTTTCGACTGAGTTTTCTAGCTGACAGAGTCTGTGATTTGAAAAGTGACATCCACCTCTTTGCTCCCAGCCCTGGTATATGTTGCTTTGTGGTTTGGGTGGGAGTGTGAATGTCCAAGGTAGTAAATGTCCCCAGAGGTTGAAGTGACTGCTACTTCAGAGTTCGGCTACATGGAAGCTTGCTTCTCCATGTTGTTTCTCCTCTAAAAGAGTTAAAATCACGATATCAGTGACTCGCAGTCAGAAACCAGAGAAAGGCACTTCAGATTTTCTTATCACAGTGCAGTATTAGGTTTGTAGAGAGAGTATTTATAATTTCAAACAAATACTTGATCTTATTTGTTGCCCAGAATCACCCAGTGTGGCAGGGTGCAGATGGGCCACCTAAGAGGACCCCAAGGCCTGAGGATCGAGTTTCCAGTGTCTGAGCTGATGCTGGGTTCCAGACCCCTCTTTCCTGTCCAATGTCCTTTATCCCTAACTCTTTTTGGGGTCCCTTGTGTAAGTTTGGTTTTTGAGCTCTAAGCTACTGCAATTGTTGGTTGTGGATGTGAAAATAGTCTTTTTTGTATACTGTTCAGTCATGAGATTTGCCCTTCATTGTGATACTGGTCTTGAAAATCAGGATTAGGCCCTTTTCCCCGCCACCCCCTGTTGAAGATTAAACATGGGAGAAATGCTGAGGCCAAAGCCTAAGTAAATTTTATTTAAGAAACAGAGCAGAGAGAGAGAGAGAGAGAGGGAAACTCACTCCTCTAAAGAGAAGGGGATGCACAAAGCTAGTGCCCGAGGGAGTGAGGCTGTTCTATTCTTTTATAGATTTCAGGTTTCCTTTCTTCT
Organism: Marmota monax; assembly: GCF_021218885.2. NCBI lineage: Eukaryota > Metazoa > Chordata > Mammalia > Rodentia > Sciuridae > Marmota > Marmota monax. Next base: position 10,438,547 of record NW_026693933.1, on the reverse strand, counting down.
CATGCCTACATAACCAAATATAACCGAAAGGTTGGAAGAGAGTTACAGGAGGTGATTGCTTGTGTTTGAAAGTGGAATCCTTCCCCTCCCCCAGAGGCTCTAGCAAACAGGTGCTGGGAAGTGTTAATTGCCCATTTCCTTTTCTTTGATCATCGGCTATCTGTCCTTTGCCCTGGTTTCATTCTCCCCTCTGTTTAAGGGAAATGGGTAATGACTGCTTTGGGGCTTCAGGATTAGAGGGGGCAACAAGGGCAAGCAGTTTGGTTTTCCCTTTTAGGAATGTTTTACGTCAGTCAGGGTGTCCCTAGGGAAAGATAACTTGGGGCTCCAGTACAAAGATTTCACTGGGCAAGGCAGAAGCTTCATTGCCTATTTTCACCTAGCCTTGGTGATTGCCTTAATATTTTATTGTTTGAGGTGGTTACCGATCTATCCAGGTTTCCAGGCAGTAGACATAAACCTCACACCTTGATGGGAGGCATGTAAAAGAGTTTTACAGCCACCTCTCCCTCTGCACGTGGGATTATGGAGATGAAGCCATAGAACACTCTGGAGTCTCCAATGCCCTGCAAGAGGTGTCTACCACAGCTGTAGCCCCACCCCACACACTTCATGGAGGGTCCTGAAGTCCAGGAAAAGGATTCTTTCTGGCCAAAGACACCAGCTCAAAGTGAATCAAGGGGGGAACCTCCATCTGCATTAGGACAAAGGGAGCAAGTCTCTGTCTACACTGGCTCAAGGCCAATGAGTCTCCATCTACTGTGTCTCAAGGTGAGAGAGTATCTACACTGAGCAAGAGCAGGAGGCACAGTGGTCCAGGCCTTGGAGAGGATGACTGCTGGGGTCCAGCTTTTGCCCTGAGGCCACCCTCCTTTAAAAATCACCACCACCACAACCATAAAAAACTGCCTTTGCAATCCGTGAAGAAAAGAAATTAAGAACAAATTTCTCCCAAAGTATGGGAGAAAGGACAAAGAGCAGGGCAGAGGGAAGTGTCCCAGGGAAGAGTCTCTATGAGGTGTCTTCGCAGGTGGGGGCAGAGGAGACTCCTGGTGGATCCAGAGGCTCCTGCCTGGAATCCACGGGGAGAAGCCTGAGCCAGTCGGCGCTCCTCAGGGTCTGCTGGCTGTCCCCTGGTTCTGTGGGCCTTGGCTCGGCATTTCCACTGGAGTCACTCTGTCCTTCACTGCTGACCGACTGAAGCAGGGTACACAACAGAGCTGACAAGGCAGGTGGCCATCCGCCTCCTCACCCTCTTCCCACCCCTGATGCCGTCCTGGGATTGTCCTGTGGAGGTACCTCAGGAGGATGAGCTGCCGTCTTCTGCAACCATCAAGCTGTCGGGCCTGCTGGGTGCAGCATCCTGCTGGGAGGCTGGGCTAGGAGGGAGTGGGCCCACGTGGAAAAAGCAGAGACAAATGGCAGGCATGCTGGCACTGCCACCACCCTTCTGCTGGGTCTGCTTGGCCTCTTCAGGCTGCTGCTGCTCGCAGGGCAAGTGAAGGGCAGGCTCACTGGAACACTTCTTGGGGCAGACCCTGGGAGGATCTGCAGGGCCTGGGGAGGCCCAACCACCCTATGATGCATGGGCTTCAACTGGCACTCACAGCCCACCTCCGGGGTTCTCTGTAGGAGAGCAGGAGGTATGTAGCCATGTCGTCATCAGATGTCTTATTTGACAGTGACACCCAGGTATTGTAGGGGTCATAACCCTTGCTGAACATAGTTGTTATAATGGCGGGACCTGGGAGGTTGAGGAGTGCCTGATCAGAAGGACTGGGTGAAGCTTCCTTGCCCTGGCTCAGCTATGGGTGCCCCATTATCTGCTCTAGGGTGGGCCTCTGCGTGGGGTCCACCATCAGGCTGTCACAGATGAGGCTCTGAGCTCCCTGAGAAACATGCAGGGGAATGCCACACATTCCCTCCATGATCAGCTTCTTCACCTCCCGAGCAGTGTTGGCCATAAATGGGTGACTCCCTGTCAGCATGAAATAGAGAAGGATGCCCAGGCTCCAGACGTTGGGGCGGGGGGGCATATTCCTCCTGCCCAACGACTTCAGGATCAAAGTATAGGAGAGTGTCCCAGAACCTGGTCAGCTTCTGCCCAGCTGTGAATCTGGTGCTCAGGCCAAAGTCGATACTTTGCCACTGGTATCCAGCATGACGCTCTCAGACTTGAGGTCCTGGCACATGGTACCCTTCTTGTAGCAGTACTGCATGACACACATGATCTGTCTGAAGAATCTGCGGGCTCCTCCTCTGGCATGCCACTAGGTTCCAAGATGAGGCTCTGTAGATATCCCCCACCTGCATGCTCCATGACAATGTAGACATATTTGATGGTCTCAATGACCTGAAAAAGCCGGATCACATTTGAGTGGTTGAAGCCCAACATCAACTTAGGTTCAGGTAGGAAGGGGAGGTTTCAGGCTGTTTTTGCCATGACCTTCATGACCCAGTGACTTGATGGCAAGCAAGCTTCACCTTGGTGAAGTCCCCTTCCCCATTGCCCTGCACAACTTCATAATGGTCCATGAAGGTGGGCTCATAGGAGCCTGGCCCCTGCAACTCTACACTGTTCTGACACTCTCACTGCTTATCCTAAAACAGAACACCATCTTAGGATGCTAGCTTTAAAAAAATAGTAATAATAAACCAAAACAAAAACTACAAAAAAACAAAAGCAAAGGAAAAAAAACCCCAATATCCAAAGATGACAACCATGTACTTAAGGACAAAAACCTAGCTGCAGCCACTCTCTTATATACCTTCTCTTTGAAATTTCCTCACAATAGCTCCTTGTCAGGTCAGGGCGAGAAATGACCCAGTCACACCTGGGCATAACCCCCAGTGGTCATCTCACTTTTGGGCCTCCAGGACCTTTTCCACTTTTATAATAAGAATAAGAAAGGACACTGGAAGGTTTTTTGCTTAACTGTGTTATGGAGGCTGATAGTTACTTGTTTAGAATTAAGATTTGTGGGATACTTCAGCAGTCTTTTCATTTTGAGTCTGAAAATCTTTAATGCCTTTGTGGCCTTGGAAGACCTCATCATATCTACACTCGAGGCTTCTGCTTCTTTGCTGCCCTGCAGTGAGCAGCTTTCCTCCACTGGGCCCTTCTCCCATGATGGATGATGACCTCACCTTGGGCAGAGCAATGGAGTCAGCTGTCTGTGGATCGAGACCTCTGCAACTGTTAGCCCCAGAGAAGCTTTTCCTCCTCCAAGTTGTTCTTGTTGGGTGTTTTGATTACAGCAATCAAAAAGCTAATTAAACCACAGCCATACATCATTGCACCCAGCTGGAAAAATGTACTTGTGGGGTGGGGGGTGGCATGCACGTGTGTACAGTGCTGGGAACCGAACCAGGTCCTGGCACGTGCTGGAGAAGCTCTCTTAATGTGCACATCCCATCCCTGGCCTGGGAACTTCCTGGCCTAACCATCTCTCAAACTGTTACATTGAGGCTGAACTGTCAACAGGTATTTAGGAGATACACACATTCAAATGACAGCACCTGATAAACAAGAGCCCGGGGAGTTGGTCCCCACTAGATGTGCCCTGTGTGAGGGTTTGCACTGAAGGGCCTTAGATGGGAACTTAGATCTTGATGAAGCCAGAAAGATCCCTGGTAAAGCAGATTCATGACAATTATAAAAGCTAGTGCTACTTTAGTTTTCTATAAAATTGTAAGAGAATAATGTATCAAAACACCCTGATTTTATTCTATGGTACTGAATATAAACACTGTAACATCAGTAACTGAGGGGGCAGGGTTGGAGAGGTACAGCAAGCAGCTGCATCTGTACCCTACTGAAGTCATGTTGCTATAGATTCACATCTGAGTGGCATCTCTTTCTGACATTAAATGGAACCCTCCCCCATGGGAAGCACAAAGAAATACTTGTAGAGTATACCCAAAATGAGAGGTAAGGCAATTTTCATGTTTTTCTACAATATCAACTAAATAGGAGGGAAGATAATTGTATAATGAAGGAAGTCACATTGAATTAAAACTTGTGCTGCTCTTCTTATAAGGACACTAACCATGCTGAACCAAGGGCCCACCCTGATCTCCTTATAAGGACACCAACCACACCAAACTAAGGGCCCTTCACCCATCTTCCTATAAGGACACAAGCCAAGTTGAACCAGGGCCCCACCCTTATCTCCTAATAAGGACACAACCACACTGAACCAGGGGCCATTATAAAGATCAAAGTCCTGCACATGTCAAAACTTGTGTGCTATAAGCACTTCTCCTAGCCTATGAACTATCTTAAGTGAGAACATGCCCTAGATCTTATTTAATTTTGGATGCCCAGCGCCTAGTACAGAACTTAACCCCTAAGAGTTTTTCACTTAATGTAATGTTGGTTATTTGTTTTTTTGCCAATTGGGTGGGTGGATGGACAAATGACAAACGGACAATAGGTGATGGACTGACAGCCCCTTTATAAATTTTAGGTTTTCTTTCTTCTCATGCCTATATGACTAAAAGACAGATGATGATTGCTCCTGTTGGAAAATGCAATCCTTCCCAACAGGAGCCGTTAGCAACCAGTTGATGGGGAAGTGCTATCTAGTTATTTCCTTTTTTTGATGATCAGCTATCTCTCCTTCTCCCCCTGTCAATTGCCACTTAAACCTTTCCTATCCAAACTAACATAGGACTTTTTTCTTTCCTGCTGTGGGCTGAGGTGTGGCTTTTGTGAATGAGAGACTGACAGGAATGTCATAAACATTCTGTCCTGTGTTCCACCCCTGGGCTGTTCCACCTTTGTGTCCAGAAACGTGAATCAGTCTCAGCTTTCTAAATAAGCCCAGAAAAGGAGGACTGGGAAAGCACCCTTCTTCCCTTGCAGGTCAGGGTTGTTCCTTATGGGGCTAGCATGATGGCTTTGACCTTTGCTGAAGGAATAGGCAGAAAATTCCTTGCAGTTAGCCATACTGCTTTTCTCCTACCTTTGAGAAGGGTTTGGTGTTGAAGGGACACACAATTAAGCCGTGATCTTGTAATCAATGGTGCCCCTGGAGCTGCTTAAGCTGTGACCTAAAAGTAGCTTTTCCTCTGTGTACATGAGACTTCAGTCATTCAGATCTTTATTCAAGTAGTTGTAACGTTTACATACCCAGCTAACTACTGTTGAGAGTTTGTGCAGAAATGCTGAATGTGGTTATTAAGTTACTAAAATGCAAGGGGAAAAAGTCATTGAAATGTGAGACCCAGGTGAGGTCTTTTCCGCTTTGCTCTCTTGGCTCAATTCTTCTTCCTTTTCTGTTGCTCATTTGTAGAACTCTGAACATACTTTCTTGGCCAAATTTACAAGTGCTTCTCTTTATCTCTTTTCTCCTTGCACACACGTGTGACCTAGGTGGATGGTTCTTTTACCTCTGGTGACAGTTATTTACTACTGATCAAAGTTAGTTGCATTGACTTTAGAAATACCATCAGAGGGGAAACTCAAGCTGTTCAAATAAAACTAGTAACAACCAAATAGAAAGCAACAAAGCCATTGCTTTGTGGTTTGCTACACTTCTAAGTCAAATAATCACTTTGTGTTTTGGGTTGTTTTTCAAGAAGCTGTGTGTTTATGAGTAATTAACTTGGAACACAGAGGAAGAGAATAGAGTTGGCAGGTGCATTCTCACCCACATCAGCCAGTCTTCTTGGCATCATCTTTAGTAGCCCTGTGACTTATAATCCACATCCATCCAGCAGCAAACCCAGGGGCCTGCCTTACAAAGCCAGCCATTCCCACTGCAGTGCACCACAGTGCTGCCCGCCAGGCCCATGCCTGGGTCATCAGTGACTGAGGCTTTTGCCATGAACCTACAGCTGGTCCCATTTCCACACTAATTCCTCACACAGCAGCCAAAGTGAGTGTTCTAAACAGAAGCAAAATCTGTTCTACACCCTCCACCCACTTCTCAAATAACTTGGAATCAAATCCAGAATCCTGGCCATGCCCACCACGCACGCCAAGGCCAGCAGGTCGGTCGCCTTACTTCTTTGCATTCTCCCCTCCCTCACCGGTAGCCATGCTGGTCTTTTTTGCTGCTTCCCATTTATTCACACTGTTTTCCAGCCTTTGGCATCTGCAATGTCCTCTGCCTAGGATGCACCTCTCCCAGATATCCTCTTGGTTTGTTTCCTTCAGCCTCAGAGGTTTCTGTTTGTTAGACAGTGCTATCTTGCTCCCCACCCACACCTCTATCCTCACCCCCTGCTTTGTCCTCCCTAACACCTGTCACTACTGACAGATGAGGTGCTTATTTGTCTTCTCTGCTGTCCTTTTCTGCCCTAAAATATAAACTGTATTATGAAGGTGAGGGGTTTTGTTTTTGTTTATCATTTTATTCCCAGAAACTAGGACAGTGCCTGACACCTCAAGTCAGACAGGAAATGATGAATGACATGGGAAGAATGGCCCCTTGGTCCCCTCCCTGGGTGATTGTTTTCACCTGGTGTATGTTCTCTTTTCCATAAGCTGTCCTACACTGTTGTAGGGTGCAGGAACAAGGAGAGCTATGTAGCTCTGTCTCTGGGCAGTTACAGGAGAAAAGTGATATGTTTGATGTTTTTCTAAATCCAAAAAAGAAAAACGTACAAAATAAATATATCTTGTCCTCATCTGTTTCTCCTTTGACCACCTCTTATATTAAATACCTCCAAAGCATAAATCAAAATGATTATAGCAGGGTAAAGAAAAGCCTCATATATGTAAATAAATAATGAATTATAAGTGTTCTTAAGAATTAGAAGAATTACAGTGAAGCTCATAGGAAGAAAGATACACGTCTTGCCAGGTGAAGCAGCACACGCTTGTAATCCCAGCTGCTCAGCAGGCTGAGATAGGAGGATCACAAGTTCAAAGCCAGCTTCAGCAAAAGTGAGGCACTAAGCAACTCAGTGAGACCCTGTCTCTAAACAAAATATAAAAAGGGCTGGGGATGTGGCTCAGTGGTTAAGTGCCCCCGGGTTCAATCCCTGGAAAGAAAGAGAGAGAGAGGGAGGGAGGGTGGGAGGGGGAAAGAGAGAGAGAAAGAAAGAGAGAGAGAGAGAGAGAGAGAAAGAAAGAAAGGTCATATAAATACTTGCACAGTAAAACAATATACTAATTGAGTCCTTAGGAATCCTTACAAATTAGGAATTGCTTTTCTTTGGAGAGAAGCAATGGAGCAGGAAGCTAGGTCTGCCTCTATTCGTCTTATAGGCTGAGTATCTCCTCTGGGGCTGAATCAGTTCAAACTCAAAAGCATCTATTGCCTTTTTGGGGGGGTCCTGAATTAAGATATAATAATAATAGAGACCAAACCAAATCCCATATAAACAAAGACAGGTTAGGTTATGTTCATTATTCAGTAGAAAGACTGCCATCACCAAAGATTAAGGGATTAACTCTAAATTATCCCTTCCCATGGGCATTCAAGCTATTCAGAGCCTTAGAATCATATTTCCAAATTGGCTGGCATCCCCTGGCCCCTGTGGTGCTGGGAGTCAGAGAGGATGATGAGAGCAGATATTAGAATCACAGCATTTTGAAGCCGAGAGAGATCCTCAGACCTTATTTACAGAGAGATAAATGAGATTCAGAGAGGTGGGAAAGGTCAGATTCAAAAGATGCTTTCTTTAAATGTTCACAGAAAGGGACTATAATGATGTGCAGTGTCTTTGAGAGGGACAGGAGCTCCACTTTGAGGGGAGACATAGAAAGGCTACTGGGACATAGAGAAAAGAGCCCTGGATTTGGGACTGCATGCTGCCTATGTCACTCATTAATGGTGTAGCATTGAGCAAGTCTTGTCTTTCTATTTATAAAATAAAGTGAATGAAGATAAAAGGTCACCATGAGAACCAGGTGGAAATACTCTTGTACACTCAAGAAAAATTAAAATCTAGCCTCTGCCTGATCCTGGACAGTATATAATTCTGTACACATTTTAAATGTGTGGTCTCTTTGTATAGGCCATCAGTGGCGTTAGTCCTGTTTTACAAACAAGGTAACTGAGGCTGAAAAGGATTAAGAAATTTTCCCAAAGGTACACAGACAGCAGATGACATTGCAGAATTAGAACCAGGATTGGTGGGACAACAGAAGCTCTCCTGACTTCCTGACCCTAGTGCAGCTCGTGGTTCATGATCCAGAAACATTTCACAAATAAGTGCTCTTGGAAGAAATGTATTTAAAAAAAGAAGGCATCTTTGTAAATTTCCCCAGAAAGCTTTGTTAACTTCTTAAAAGCAAAATGGTGCACATAAACCATTCTCAAAGACCCATTTAACCTAAAGGGGAATCAGCAAAATCACTGATACACGAATGCTGATATTTAGTCATTTGGAAAGCATCTTTTGGGCCCATCTAGGGCCATTCTGCTAAACATTGGTTTATTAATCTGGCATGATAGTTTTTTTTAAATCAAAGTTGTATTTTATCAGATGTATATATAATAGCATAATAGTCCCTTCTTTTAAATTGGAGGATTATAGTTATACCTAGTAATCGGGTTCAGTCCAACACGATCCCACAGCATGGAATTCAATTTCAGTTCACGTTTCCTGCCTTTTCTGTCCCCTCTTCTCTTCCCTCATTCTCCTTCCTCTACTCTTCTGGTCTTTCTTTCACTCATCTATTTATTTATTTTTGATTGGTTCTTTCTACTTATACATAAAGGTGAAATTCCCTGTGGAATATTTTATATGCCTATAGCATGATTTTTAAAAATTCGTTCTGCGCTTCCCCCCCTCTCCTACCCCTCCTCTCTCCCTATCTCCTCCTTCTGCTCTATGACCTTCCCTCTGGCTTTATGATACCTGATCTTGCCCTCCTCCTTCCTTTATTTTGCTTGTCCCTTGATTTTCTGAGTCTGATAGGTCATCTTTTATAATTCATGTGGACAATATATTTATCCTGTTTTATGGGATTTACTATATTGCAGAATATGTGCCTAGTTTTTATATATTCTATTTTGCTTTGATGTTTATATTTGCCTAAATCTATAACAGATGCCAAGTTCTTGAGTAAGGCTATAATGCTCACCTCCCCCATTATTATATTGTTTCTGTGGGATGAATATAATCTACATTATAATAATCCACTTTAAAATATGTCTACATTTTCGGAAGAGAGGAACACTCCCTAAGTTTCCTCCCACTCCAAGCGGGGCTGGGAAGTGGAGGGGCAGGTAAGGACTGTCCGACATGGATTTATTTTTATATGATCCCATGGTTTAAAGTTAACTCTGCTGTTTTTATCGAGAGCTCTCTGGGTAAGAGAAAGGAGGAAGGAGATACAGCATTTTGTAATATGAAAGTACTTCCAAGTGGTTGGATTTAAAAAACATAAACAAAAATCAAAGGCAAACACAGATTTGCTTTTATAGGACTTAGGTTTCTAAGTTTAAAGTGAAAATTGCCCTGGAAAACCCCAAAGGACAGTGAGGGACTGTCATTCTTAGGCATGTGAGAGCTAAGAGAAACCAAGTGACCACACACTTGCATCCCCTACGTCATAGAGCAGCTGGAGGTTAAGTTCCCTGAGTCACGTGAAAGATTACACTCTGTCAGTCCTTATCTGTACTCCTCTCTGGCCCAAGTGGGTTCTGCTGCAATCCCACTGGCCACACATGTCTGTGATGTGCACAACTCAGCATCACTCCACCCCTGAGTTCTCCACCTGCAGGAGTGGGGAGCGCAGAGCACGTTTCAAATCCTGTTCCTCTGCACAATTGGGATCCAAATCAAGGCAAGTGGCTATGGCTTTGTTATCTGAAGTCCTTTTCCTCTCCTCAAACATACCCACACCTGTCCATCCCAGGCTGGACTCAGTATTCTGAGTGCTTTATGCGTTTGAAAACAGTTTACAGCTACTTAAAACTTTTTTTGGGGGGGTGGGGTGGGGAGTGAAAACAATTGAGATAAACCAGAAACACTGGGTTTCCCCTCTATTTCTCCCCTAACTACCAGTGTTTAAGGAAATGTTACTTAATCTTTCTGGTTTCAGTCTCTGTGTTTACAATATGAAGGCTTTGGGCTAAATATTCTAAACTTAAGGTATTACTGCTAAGAACCAGCTAACTCAGAGAAATTTCTAGAAACACTACTACCAGCATGGTTTCACCAAGCGCTGAATGATGGTGACAGAACATGTTCCTTGAGTATTACTAAGATAAAGAGAAAACGGAAGGAGAGCCATTTTTTCTTTATCTTCTTAATTAGTGAGTAAAACAAGTAGTGACCCTACATCAAAAGGTAGTCTCTGTTGTAGGGATTGTCTTTTCTGGGACATAATTACTTTTTTTATTCAAGATACTTTTATTTTGACAAAAAAGAAATACATAATTCTTAACAGCTAATGAACCTTTCTATAATTGTTTAGCTTTTTATTACAGAAATTATTCTTTTTGAAAGTTATCTTGGGGGGCTGGGATTGTGGCTTAGCGGTGGTAGAGTGTTCGCCTAGCACAGGCAGGACCCGGCCTGGATCCTCAGCACCACATAAAAATAAAGGCATTGTGTTGTGTTCATTTACACCTAAAAAATAAATAAAAGTTTAAAAAAAAGAAAGTTATCTTGGATCAGTCTTCTTGTAGATGATTTGAAAAGAGGCTAAATTTAATGAGGCTAAATCAGCTTTTAAAGCACTTTTCAAGAGTTAAATCTGCTGAGCCCAAGGGAGAGTGTTTTTGTGTTGCTTGGAAGTTTCATGTTAAACGCTTTTTCTTGGACATCTTAGTTAAAATATTTGCCAGCACTTTTAGAAACCTAAAATACCTGGTAGCCAATGTCAGATCATTTGGTTTATGAATGGGCAGTCCTCAAATGACTGTTTTTATTTTTACACCTTTTAAAATACCTCTCTATCCTCATCATTTGCCACTGGGACACATTCCCAGGAAGCTTCTAGAGGTTTCCAGAGATTTCCATTAACAACTTTCTACACCCTGATCAAGCTGAGCAATTCACAGCTGACTGTATCAGGAGCGCCCTCTTGAGGACAGACTTATTAAAGGAAACTACAGAAGTTTTCTTTCAGTGAAGTCCCTGTACTTTGTGTCATATCACAGATCAAGGAGAAAAGAAGATATTTCATGATATGCAACATTTTGTTCATTTTTTTGGTTTTTGCCTTCTGTCTCTATTAGGTCAGCCACCATCCACCTATCTCTGCATGCCACGCTGAATCTGGAAATTTTGTTTTCTGGCAAGGTAATGTGCTAAAATATTTGACTTCTATTTTATGTAATGATTATAGATTTATTTGATTCAGGAATTACTATAAATGCTTACTAAGATCAAATAATCCCAAGACTTAGGTCTCTTTAGAGGACCTGTTTCACTTGACATTCTCACCTCTTACCTCTAAAGAGTAGTTGATATTTGTCAATTGTTTATTGATATTGAGTGATTTATTTTAATTGATATTAGTTTGATATTTTCAAAAAGATCATTTAGTTTTTCCCTTTAAAAAAATCCTTCATCTCTGTCAGGTTGACACTATATATTCCTGTAACTTTTTGTCTATTTTATTCCATGGCTACTTGTCATGCCTCTCTTATTTCAAGAGATACTAAATATTTCCTGCTATTTATCAGAGTATAGATAGCAAGGGAAGTTTTGCTTTCAAAACATTGAAATCTTACTTCTGAAATCACATTTTATATTGATGACTTCTTTTTCATTTTAAGATTGTCATTCTTAAAATTTTGTTCAATTTATATTTTGGATGGGAAAGGGTAGCAAATTGTTGTCAAGAATAAACAAGGCTGTAAATATTTCTGACATGGGTGAATTCATTTTACTAACATCTTCATTTATTAAAAAATAAATTGGAGTCTAACTTAGAAATAAAAGATGAGCATCCTGGGTTTTCAAACAATGAGCACATGTCAGTTTTTAAAGCATTTTTCTCTGCTAACAATGATGTCACCTGATTTCCCACAGTGCCTACAGATCTTTGTAAAACTCAAAAAGTACAAAACAGTAGGCTGTGACTCCATTGCCACCCATTCCCCAGCCACCCAGTCCCTCTCTCTGGAGATAATTGATATGACTAGTTTAAAGTACCATGACTTCCTTTCTCAGTCTTTGCTGTTAAAGTTTAAAATTGAAGCTTGATTTGAAATCTCTCCACCTTTCATCAAAACTCTCTGGAAACAATTCTCCTAAGGTTTCTAATGTCCTAATTGCTAAATCTCATGAATAACTCTTCTTTGCTATTTTGAAGTTGTTTTTTGTTCATTTTTTGCTTGTCCATTTAGTGGACAGGGTCTTCTCAAGGTAGTCCCTGTGTGCTCCAGGTGGGCCACAGTTTCCTCCTCGACTCTATTCCTCATCATCCTTTTCCTGGGCAGTCCTTCCTCCAACCATTTTTCTGGATGATTCCATATATTTTCATAGTTCAATGACTCTTAAATCTTTTTTTAATCCAATCTGACATTTCTCTGCCTTTTAATTGTGTTGTGTAGATCTTTACACTTATTGCAATTATAGATAGAGTTGTGTTAAACTGTCCTCTTTTTATTTGTTTTCTGTTTGTCACATCTCTTCTTTGTTTCCCTTCCTTTTTTTCTCCCTTCTTTTGTATTAATTGAGTACTTCCTGTAACTGTATTATTCCCTCTGTTGGCTTATTAGCTATACCTCTTTGGTGACCTAAACGATATGTATATATATATAATTCACATACTATAAAGTTCATTCATATAAAGTGCACAATTCAGTGGGTTTTATTCTACTCAGATTTGTGTGGTCATTAGCACAGTTAAGCTTAGAACATTTTCATCACTCCCAAAAGAAACATTCTTAGCAAATACTGCCCCTTCCAATTTCCCTCAACATCCCCCAGCCTTAGGCAACTGCTCATTTACTTTCTGTTTATATAAATTTGCTTATTTGGGACATTGCATATAAATAGATTCATATACTATGCAGCTAGCCACTCCTGGTCTCAGCCTTACCTCTCAGCTAGACCCCAGCCCAGGCTCACACTGGCTTCCCTGCTTCCTCTAATCGTGTGTCCTGGATTGGTACCACCATTCATGCAAGTTAGAAGAATCTGATATCATTCATAAATTCTCCCTTTCTTTCTTGATTTCTATATAATTTTCCACTAAGCCTGTCTATTTCTCTTCCTTTAATATTTATGGGATCACTGCATCCCCACGGCTATTGATGATTCACTTCATTCCTGTTTATGCCCTGGGCGATTACAGTAGCCTCTTGTTGACTTGTTTTTAATCTCTTCTACCCTTTTTCCATTCTCCACATTGCTTCTATTTGTCTTTGCAAGGTCTGGATCCAATCACATGGGTTTCGGGTTTATTTTCCCTCAGTGCACACAAACCAGACTTCTCAGCCAGGCTTATAGAGTTCATTGGGTTTTTATTTTGTTTTGTTTTGTTTTCCTCCCTCCATCTAAATCTCTACTCTTCTCTCTAGACAACCTTGGACCTATAGGACAAAACCACATTCTACTCTTTTACACCTCTGTCTGCTTGAGTAAGCTATTTCTTCTGCCTTAAGCTGCTTTTTCTCTGCCTGGTGAACTCCTAAACATTCTACCAAGCTTCATTTATATGGCCCCTTCGGATGAACCTCTTCTGATGCTCTCTCCAGACATTTTGGTCATTCCTTCCTCTCTAGTTCCATTCAGTTATAACACACTCAGTGAGTACCTGGGCCTCTCTGTGTGCTCATAAGTTGTTTCCACTTCTGTCTACCTTTCATGCTATTAACACTTCCAAAGGAAGGATTTTTGTCTTATAGTTTTAGTTTCCCTGATTGTCTTATGATTTTCTAGGTACCCAGTTGGTACTTACCGACATGATATATTTTCCTATATAATAACTGATGATTGTACTATATGGTTGTTGATCATTTATCTAGCCTGAGAACTCTTTGATCTACCTTACTGTCTTACTAAGTATGTATTATTTGGTATTTCATTTCAGATGTGAGATGGAAAAACAAATTCTGGGGTAAATCCATGGAAATTGTTCCTATTGGCACAACCCATGTGACTCTGCCAGCGTAAGTTGTTCTTTTGTGATTAGGAACTTTACAGAATTTAGGGCCAAGAACCCACTTTAGAGATAGGATGCCTGCCAACCCTATAGCAATGAGAGTATGATTTTTCTTTTAATCTGTTTGATAGTGAGTTCAGATATTTCTCATTTGGGCAGTCTCATGTTTTTTCTTTCCCTCAAGAAGAAACGCCTCTTGCAGAACAGGTTTCTCTGAATAGATGCTTTTTAAAAATTCATTTCTACCCTCTAACAAGGTTAAGAATGGTAGTTTTCTTTAACACTGTTGTCTTGCCTCACTGTCAAAAATTCCTTTTTAGAAAGACATGGTCTTAAAAAAAATAAAAAGACATAGTCTCAATCTTGCAGAGATTATTGATACTTATTTATAAAGCAAAACGAGTATGACCAGGGGTTATGGAACCAGGCTGCGTCAATTCCCATGCCCTCTCTGCCACTTGCTCATGGTGGTCCTCCGGCAGTCTGCTGCCTTCCTTTATCATCAGCAGCTCCCTCACTGGCAACATGGGGACAACAAACTACCTTCTTCAAAGGGCAGTTGTGAAGATTCCACAGATAATATATGTAAAGCACTTGAAATAGTACTTGGCACATAGCAAGTGCCACCCAAGGGTTTTTTTCTTATTATTGTCTCTTCAGAGTTATTGTTTAATTCCATGAGTAAAATCAGAGTGTTCTCTCATTGTATAAGATATAAATAATAGATGAGTAGCAAATTGTGTAAGACCCCTGTACCTTCCTCCTGCCTTCTTCCCTCTCCTGGATCAACAACTTTACACAGGCTGCTCCTGGCTCTTAGCTGCTCCTTCATCAGAGGAGGGAGCAGGAGACTCCAGGAAACCACAGCTTCTAGCAAAGTCCCTGGTGGCTTCCAGAGTGCTGTATGGCAGAAGGTCCTCCTTGAAGAGCAGACACTCGAGTGCCCACTTGGCACAGTCCTTGTGAGGTCCCCGAGTGAAGGGATGAGTGACACTCTGCCAGACTTAGTCTATAATGCAGCTAGTGTTTGTATCGGCTGCTGGTTCCTCTGGGAACCATTACTACTTCTCTTCCCTCCTTTCTAGTTTTGGAGATCATTTTGAGTGGAACAAAGTGACCTCTTGCATCCACAACATCTTAAGTGGACAGAGGTGGATTGAGCACTACGGAGAGATTGTCATCAAGAACCTGAATGATGATTCCTGCCACTGCAAAGTGAATTTCATAAAGGTAATTCAGGGGTGGGGGGCTCTCTGAACATTGACCCTGGAAGGGCTGTGGCAGAGCTGGTGCCTCAGGACAAAGGGCATCTGGGGCATTTGTCACCTTCACCTCTGTGCCAACACATAATCAGAGCCAGGGGCTGCCCGAACATAGCCCCACCTTTGTTTATCACCTGGACAAGGGCCAAGGCCCGTCCTATCTTCTTTCCTTCCACCCTTACCCTCCTGTGATCTGTCCTCAGCACAAAGCCAGAGAATGCCTTTTAAAATACGTCATCACGCCCCAACATGGGTGCACCTTGAAGGCTTTATCCTACATGAAATAAGCCAGACACAAAAGGACACATACTGCAGGTTCCAGTCACTTGAGGTCCCTCAAGGAGTCAAATCAGGGAGACAAAAAGCAGAGTGGTGGCTGCCAGGGGCTGGTGCAGGGAGGAATAGGGAGTTATTTAATGGAGATGAAACATTCTGGAAATAGTGGTGACAGCTGTACCACACTGCAAGTGCGTCATACCACTGATCCATACACTTGGAAATGGCTACATGGGAAGTTTTATGTTTGTATGTTTTACCATAAGAAAAGTCATGCCATATCAGTCCTTTGAGCAAAATCCTCCAGCAATTTCCTTCTGTATCCTTACCATGGCCCACGGGGTGCTGCACAGTCTGCACTCCCTACCCTCAGCCCTGTACACACTCACTTGCACACTTGCAGGCATGACACACACATTCATATATACACACCACCCTCACCCCTTTCCAACCTCAGCTCCTACCACCATCTCGTCCTTTCTCGCCATCCTTGGGCCACTCTGCCTTCTCTCCTTCCTCACTTCCTTCTTCCTGGGCTGCTCCACCCAGACCCTGATATCACCACCCAACCTGCCTGTCACTCTCTTTCTCAACCCATTTTCTTCACAATTTTTGTTACCATCTGAAATGGCTCGTTTTGTTTTCCTACCCTTCATACCCTTCTTGCCATCCCTGACTCTACAAGAGAAAAAACTGGGTCCATCTTATCATCTCTGCTGCCTGGAACTGGTGGGTGCCTGGCACACAGCAGAGGCCCATCATACTCAGAGAATAAGTGGAAAGATTGGTCAGATTTTTTTAAAGATGTATAGAATAGTCTTTTTATTTTTCAATTGCTTTGATTTGAGGTTTCCCTCCACATTTTCTCCCTCCTTGAATCCTTCTTGCCCTTGAAAATCTTTTGCACTTAAAATGGCTTTAAAGCATTATCCTCCTCAATGAATACTCACATTTAACTAAGATCAAAATCATGAGCTGAGTGATGAGGTTCCAGTTGTGGAATTTCATACAATACCTCTCTGCTCTACCTGTAACCCGTAGGGGACACTTATGATAAGATTGATTGGAGTCTTTATGATATCCCGTAAGTCAAATTGGGTTATAGAAAGACATAAAACTGGTAATGACCTTATATTTGGGGAGAAATAAAAAGGACCCTATCTTGAAAGCTTCACCTAAGCTCTCTGCAAAAAAGAATCAAAAGGCAACCTGGAGCAGGAGTATATTACCTTTTGTCCATGCAAGATCTGGATCACCCAATTCTGAATATTTCCCCCAAGGAAATATGCTCAACTCCAACATCTACCACCTACTTTGTTCTCATCCACTTTGGAAGTTATGAGAAATGAACACTGGTACTGAAAAAGAACCTGACAGCAGATGCTGGTTACCTATGGAGTATGGCTGGGCTACTCTGTGGCCTCCCATTGAATTGGCAGCATTGGATTTGTTGGCAAATATCTCTAGGAGAAAATCTGACCTCTGCTTCATAATTAACTTAAGAATTTAAGGACAGTTGTCCCCAGCCCCCCGCACCACCTCCATTTTTGTGTGACTGGAGCACTCAGTTTTAAAGTTTGGATTTGCCTCTGAGATACTGTTACACCCTGCCCTTCCTTCCCATTTTTACCACAGCCTGGGAATGGAGAAATTGAACCACCAGAATATGGCCTGAAAATGCCACTCATCTTTACTGGTTTCCAAATGTGGATTCTGTTTTCAGCTGAAAATAGTGCTGGGATTTTTGATTTATGGAGAAATGCCTTCTGTTCTTTCATGGAGGTTTTAAAGGGCAGCCAGGTAGTTGGGAAGAATTGAAAAAAAATCAACTCTAGGGAGTTGGAGCTCCCTCTTCTGGCTGGAGTGTGGTACTGTACAAAACCCACAAGAAGGAGCTGAACTGTGCTGGGGCTGAGCTGGAATGAATGGAGCGCCAGGCTGCATCAGTCACTGAAGGCAACCAATACACAGAGAAAACGTGGGTTGTGCACGTTCCTGTGATCTGAAAGAGCAGTGCTAATTTTGGGGAAAAATAATAAACTGCAAATGTAAGCACCATCATCCTTGATTGGTTTGCAAATAACTACTTCCTTTAAGGAAAAAAATATGAGTTACAAATTTATTTCTTCTAAATTGTAGTATTCAGATGCATAGTGCCCTAGAAGTGAGTCACAGAGACAGCCATGGAACAGCTGCTCCATTGGAGGGGGCTTGTGAACCAAGAATAGAATTGAGCCTTTCATTCCTACATTGCATGTAGGGAAGGTAGGGGGAAATGTATCTTGTACAAATGTTAGTAATCCAATTACAAACCAAATAGAAATTTAACCACTGATTTTTACTAAATAACTAAAGTTATTATTTAAAAAAATATTTTTTAGTTATAGATGGATGCAATATCTTTATTTTGTTTATTCATTTTTATGTGGTGCTGAGGATCGAACCTAGTGCCTCACATGTGTGAGGCAAGCGCTCTGCCACTGATCCACAACCTGAGCCCCTAAAGTTATTATTTTTTATTTTTTATTTTATTTTTTTAAAGTTATTATTTAAAAAAAAAAAAAAGCCTGAACCCAGGCATAAATGCAGACATGTAGACCAATGGAAACAGAATAGGAGAACCCCAAAGTAAATCCACACATTTATAATTAACTGAATTTTTGACAGATACCAAGAATACACAATGAGAAAGAACTCTTTCTTAAATAAACAGTGTTGGGAAAACTGGATATCCACATGCAAAAAGAGTGAAATCAGACCTTTCACTTACCTCATATACAAAACTCAAAATGGATTAAATACATAAATGTAAGATCCCAAACTATTAACTGCTCAGATAAAGCTTAGGGGAAAGCTCTATGACAAGGGTCTGAGCAATGATTTTTTTTTTAACTAGGACCCAAAAGCACAAGCAACAAGAGAAAAAATAATAAATAAACAGATGGGTTTTAACAAACCAAGAAAACTTCTGCACATCAAAAGAAACATCAGTAGAGTGAAGAGTCAACCCATTGAATAGGGGAAAATATTAGCAATCTGTATACCTGATAAGGTGTTGATATGCAAAATATAGAAGGAACTGAATAGTAAGAAAACAAATAATCTAATTTAAAAATGGGCAAAGAGGCTAGGGATATACTTGTCTAGAATGCACAAAGCCATGGGTTAAATCCTCAGCACAGGAAAAACAAACCAACCAACCAAAAAAAAAAGGACCTTTCTCCAGATAAGCTACACAAATTGCCAACAGATACATGAAAAATGTTCAATATCACTAATGATCAAGAAAATGCAAATTATATCTCACTATGAGATATCACCTCATTTCTCTTAGAATGGCTATTATCAAAAAGATGAAAGTGTTGGCAAGGATGTGGAAGAAGGGGAACACTTGCACACCCTTGGTCGGAATGTAAGCCAGTACAGTCAACAGGGAACACAGGATTAAGGTTCCTTAGAAAATTAAAAATGGAACTCCCATATGATCCAGCAGTCCCAATACTAGGTAAATATCCAAAAGAAATGAAATCTTTATATCCAAAAGACATCTGCACCCCCATGTTCATTGCTGCATTACTCATAAGAACCAAGATATGGAATTAGTCTGTGTCCATCAACAGATGAATGGATAAAGAAAATGTGCTATGTACAAGCAATGGAATATCATTCAGTCATGACAAAAAAAATCCTATCATATGCCACAGCATGGATGCACCCAGCAGACATAGAAGTGAAGGGAAGTAGGCACAGAAAAGCAAGTACCACATGATCTTACTTACATGCACACTTTTAAAAAGTTGAACTAAAGAATCAAAGTGGTTACCAGGGATTGTGGATGAAGGCTGAGGGAAATGTCAGAGGACACAAAATTTCAGTTAAACTGGAGGAATAAGTTCAAGAGATCCACTGTACAAGTGGTAAGAATAGTTAATGATGGTGTACCATGTACTTGAGAGTAGTTTCACATGTTCTCACTGAAATAAATATGGGAGGCAAAATATGTTAATTACCTTGATTTAGCCATTCCCACATTGTATACGTATTTCGAAATACTGTGCTGTACATTTTAATGACAGACAAAACAAACAACCCCAGACCTGGCAAGCCATATGCAATATTCGGTCTAGAATCCCTCTTAGCGTTCATTCTCTTGCTTTGCTTTTTCTTAATATCTGTAATAAGGTGACACCAAAGTATTACACAGACAACTCTCATTTGCATTCTAGGCAAAATACTGGAGTACTAATGCCCACGAGATCGAAGGCACGGTATTTGACAGGAGTGGGAAAGCAGTGCACAGGCTCTTTGGGAAATGGCATGAGAGCATCTACTGCGGGGGCTCCTCCTCATCCACGTGCCTCTGGCGAGCAAGTGAGTTTCAGGGCCCATTGACCCCAGGCACACAGTAGGCAGGTGGCCCGGGGCAAGAGGAACCACTGTCCCACAGGAATCAGTTCCATTCAGTGTATCCAGTATCACTTGATCTTAGCCCAAAGGCCGAGAAGCGATAGTATATCCAGTATCTACCTGCTTTGAATCGGGTTAGAG
Source organism: Marmota monax (assembly GCF_021218885.2). NCBI lineage: Eukaryota > Metazoa > Chordata > Mammalia > Rodentia > Sciuridae > Marmota > Marmota monax. The sequence goes on along the minus strand of NW_026693933.1, from coordinate 10,418,435 downwards.
GTATTTGCTCTTCTTTCATTCACCTAACCATTCCCCCAGGTCCTTACCACAGCACCGCAGCTGCTGCCAGGTCCTGGGTTCTCAGCCCCAGAATAGGCCACTGCCAGTCAATGGGCAGTCTGTGGCCCACACATGTGACTGTGCTGGGCACTACCAAGGAAGGTCAGTGAAGTGCAAGAAGTCATCCTAGAGTAAGGACCAAGAGGAAAGTGTTACTGGAAAAAGTGACTTGGGGACTCTACAAGAGTGAGGATCCTGGTTTGACCTAACCCATGAGCTGTGCTGACCTCCCCTGTGATTCCAGAAGGTCGTGGGCCCTTGAAGCAGCTGCCTTCCTCAACATGTCCCACAATGTTTAATCACCTTCATATCTGAAAAATAGATTGTTTCCAAGTAGGGGCATGTTGTAAAAGCTCTTAGGATGCTTTGAGCTGATAAAAACCAAAAAGAAAACTACTCATTAGTGGCTTAAACCATGAGGCTATGTGCCATTGCTTACCAGTGAGAGAGGGTGGTGGCCCTGGCTGTTACATGGGCAATCTTACCTGGGACCAAAGACATAGATCAGTGGAAGCACATCCTGCCTCTCTCAGTGTGCCATGGTGTTTCTCCTTGTGGATTTTAAAAGGTTGTCACAACTCAATATCTCATCACCATGTGACTGTGCTCCAAGCGGGGAGGAAGGGGAGGACAAAGAGCTTGGTTCTCCAGTGCTTCCCTTTCCTCAGGAATGATCAAGTCAGCAGGAAATGGGCCCAGACTTGTTCTTGAAACGACGGTCGGCAGGAAGGTGGGCAGGAGAGATTCAGATGGATGTGGGTTCATCCCTTGGGGAGAGTACAATGCCACCTGAACAGAATCAGTGTTCCTCTGGCAAGCGAGAGAAATGAGCATAAAGTAGGCAGCCACAGTGAATGCCTCTTTCAATAGGTGGCGGCCACTCCTTTCACCATGGCAGAGGTCACAGTGTGGCTAAAATGGCTTGTCCCTGTGGTTAGCTTTAGAGGCATGCATGAGATTTTGCAAGTGAGATAGTCTCTCTCTTTTGCATGAAGTACCTAAGATGAGAACTATCAACCTCTCTGGATGTTAAAGTAGAGTCTTGACAAAGTAACACTATTGAAGCTGTCATTGTGATTCCTAACTTCCTGTCTCCTCATTGGCTATGAGCATCCCTGGGCCATCTTTAAGAAGAACCACAGGCTGGGGTTATGGCTCAGTGATAGAGCACTTGCTTTGCATGGGTGAGGAACTAGGTTAGATCCTCTGCACCACATAAAAATAAAGAAAGATATTGTGTCCATCTACAGCTAAAAAAACTACTTAAAAAAAAAAAAAGAAGAAGAAGAAGAACCACTATCTTCGCTCTCTGGTGCCTGGGGGCTGAGGTGAAAGACACAATAGGAAGCTTTGCTATTATTTTCATGCTTAGGATACACATAGAATTGGACTAGTTACAAAGAGGACTTTCTGAAGCTTCAAAAAGTGAATCTTCAGAAAAGTTCATGGAAAGCATTTTTATTTATACATATGAATAGCAAGAGTTAATATGATAAGGGTTTTATTAGTCTACATTTGGCTTACCTGATACAGAAACTTGGGTGTGTTTAGCTTGGTTTTTAGCTGGAATTCAAGTTGGCAATATTCTTAATGGTTTTTAAAGTTAAACATGTAAGATTTTAGGGGACAAGAGTTGGTGAAAAGAAATGCAGTAATAGAAGAAAAGAAGACTACGTACTATGGTTTACTGACTGCGTACTATGGTTCAACACTGTTCCAGGTACTGAGCAGTTTCAGGAGAGTCTGATATCACTCAAAGAAAAAATGGATTCTCCCCAGGCACTGTGGTGCACGCCTGTAATCCCAGGGGCTCAGGAGGCTGAGACAGGAGGATCATGAGTTCAAAGCCAGCCTTAGAATGTCGAGGTGCCAAGCAACTCAGTGAGACCCTGTCTCTAAATAAAATACAAAATAGGGCTGGGGATATGGCTCAGTGGCTGAGTGCCCCTGGGTTCAATCCCTGGTACCAAAAAAAAAAAAAAAAAAGAAAAAAGAAAAGAAAAGAAAGAAAGAAAAAGAAAAAACAATGAATTCTTGAGAGGGAAACTCTAACTGGTCAGGGAAAATAGACCAGAGTCCTTTTAACCATGTTTATTTTCATAGCAAATTATTTTAAAACAAACTTTATGGCAACTTCACAGCATTTTTTCAGTTCACTGTAGGACCGAACAGAGTTCTTACCCCTGTAGATAGAATATTAACAGAGAAGAAAATTTATAGAGAAATATGCAGCACCTATTTGTTAGTCAGAATATTGTAATCAAAATGGAATGGTTGAGAGCTAAGAGAGAACAATTGTAGCTGGGCTGAGATGGAAAAGGTAAAGGAATTAAATTGTAATCTAAATGAACTGCAAGTTAGGAGTGAATGAATGATTTATTTATTTTTTAGATCCCATGCCAAAAGGATATGAGCAATATTATGGCTTCACACAGTTTGCATTGGAGTTAAATGAAATGAACTCATTGTCAAAGTCTTTATTGCCCCCGACTGACACTCGGTTTAGACCAGATCAAAGGTAAGGATTTTTTTTCAGATCTTTTTCTCTGGAGATGTAAAATTTTTAAAAAATCCTACAAAAAGTCATATTAAACAACTTTCAGGCCACCAAAGGAGACTGAGCAAGGTAGATAATGTCGTAGAGTCAGGGATGGGAGGCTAAACAATTGTGTCATGGAAGAGATGGAGACCAGCTTCGATCTATGTGTGGCACAGCCTTTATTTATCAGTAGCTCTATTTCTATGGAAATATAAAAAGAAAATCTTTATTTGAAAAGTTTCACTGCATGCAATAATTAAGAACTTCTTGTGTATTTGAGGGGTCAGGAGACCCATTTTGAGAACTAAGTTATGATACTAGGTTTGCTATTAACAAGCCGTGTGATATATGATAAATCTCTTGATCCTTCTCAGCCTCAGATTCCTACTCTGTGAAATGGAATAATAATCTTGCCCTTCAGCCATTCTAATTAAGTCTCAAAATCCAGAAGCCAAAAGAAAGATTACCTCATTTGACTTTATTTTAAAAAAAAGGAAAGAAACTTTTTTGTGACCAAATTTAAAAAAACATATAATCAAGGCTGAAAGACGGGTGACTGATAGAAATATGTGTTTACATCTCATACTGTGAAGAATAGCAACACTGTAGAAAGTAACAGGCATAGGAAAATGGACAGTTTACAAAATACACAATGCAGATTTTTCTTAAACATATGAAAAGAAGATCAGCCTCGGTCATGATATGAAAATGCTAATTTTAAAACCACTTGGACATATCATTTCTTATCAGATTGGTAAAAATTCTAAAATCTGATATACTCTGAGTAGAGAAAAGGTTGCTCGTAGCATGCAGATGGGAATGTGAATTGCTGTAATCCCTATAAAGGTCAGGTTGATAACATATAAATTACAGACTCACCCTTTAACCCAGCAGTTCCACTTCTAAAAATTTTTCCTCCAGATATGTTTTCCCGGGTGTAAAATGACAGATGCACAAAGTCATTCATTGCAGCATTAATTGTAAATTTTAAAATGAGGAACTAAAATGTCTACCAACAGGGAATTGTTTGAATAAATTAACTTAGAGCCATGCAATTGAATATTGCACTGCTATTAAAAATGAAGAGGTCTAAGTACTACCATAAAACAATCACCAAGATATATTGTTAAGTAAAAAGGAAAGCAAAAGAAAAATTCAAGGTTATAGATCATACTGCAGTATGCTACCATTTGTGTTTTTAAGAGGGAGGGAGGGATAAGAACATACATTTATGTTTGCATAAGTATGCATAAAGAATCTCTGGAAAGATCCCCAAGACACTAATAATAGAGGATTGCCTGTGGGAAGGTTGGGGAGACATAGTGGAATTGGAGACCATAGAGACTAAGCCCCAAATTCCATTTTATAGGTACAAGATTTTGATCCATGTAAAGATCACCAATTCACAAAATAACCCTCTCTACCTCAAGATAAGCGCTGGGAGAGGAGTCTTAGAAGTAGGAGAGGATTCTGAGTATCTAGTCTTGAACACGTGGAAGTTTAGTAGTAATGATTGTTATGTTTTCTTGGAAATACAATCCTTCACTTTTTTCCCTCGATGCCTCAGATTTCTAGAAGAAGGGAACATAGAAGAAGCTGAAATACAAAAGCAGAGGATTGAACAGCTACAGAGAGAAAGGCGGAAGGTCTTAGAAGAAAATAACGTGGAACACCAGCCTCGGTTTTTCAGGTTTGTGCCTAGATCCGACGTGGGTTGGGAGGTCCGGCTACGTTTCGTGCTGCTGGGCTGGAGAAAGAGAGCAAGAGTTTCCCCTCCCCAGACAACAGCTTCTGGAGGATTTTTCCAGAATGGCAGAACCCTTCTCTGTGCCAGGGCCTGACTTCTGTGACATTCCTCATCACTGTCCTTGGGTGGGACTGGCACCTTCCTTTGTGCAACCTTGGCTCTTTCCCAGCATCCTTGCAGGGCCTCGCCCAGTGGGTGGAGTGTTTCAGTAGATGCTGTGGAAGAAGCCAGGGCACTAGTCAGAGCTGGTTCCAATACCAGGCCAGCTTACGAAATTCATAGCTAAGCTTGGTCACCCACATAGATGTATTTTATACAGTGATAGAGATAATGCATGATTGCCCCACTGGCTACCAAAGTGGAATTCCAAGTGATTTCACTCTTGAATGGAAGAAATTCCAATACACTTGGGCGCTTGGGTTTGGAATATTTTTAAAATAACTTGCTAAGAAAGTCTTATTTAAAACAGATATTTTATTTATTGATTTTGGTACTGGAGATGGAACACAGGGGCGTTTGAGCACTGAGCCACATCCCCAGCCCTTTTTATTTTTTTATTTTGAGACAGGGTCTTCCTAAGTTGCTTAGGACCTCACTAAGTTGATGAGGCTGGGCTTGAACTTGCAATCCTTCTGGCTCAGCCTCCCAAATCACTGGAATTACAGGCGTGGGCCACCCCAATCAGCCTAGCCTTAATTTTTTAAAAGAGGTATGAAAGATTGTAGGTCTTCACTGTCCCCATCCCCTTTTAAATTTTAACTGAGAAGAAACAAAGGCCCAGGGAATGTAGGTGATTTGATACAGGACCCAGTGGAACATCCCATTTGGGGACCTGGCTCTCCTGACAACGTGGCTGGAGCTCTATATGGTTTAAGGTGGGGTTTTTGTTGTTTGTTTTTGTTCTTGTTTTGTTTTATTCTAAGTTAATAGGCAAAAGTATACCCAGCTCCTGCTCTCCTCCCACTACATCCTGCTCTCAGGACCCAAACTAGTGTTGCATTGTTGTTTGGAGGTATTTTATTTGTTTGCTTGCTTTTAATGGACAAATAAAATAACTTTTAGAAGGATTTAGCTACTAATCTCTCAGCAGCATTAAAATATATATCCCAAAACATCAAAACAGCAACAGATAATGTTTCCATCTCCACAATATAATGCACTTTTTCCTTAAGCTAATGTTCCTTCCTCCCACTCAGGATATTAGCAATTTAAGATCACACCACTAGAGTTTTATCCTGAAATACTCACAACTTCATTTAAGCATTTTCGAGAGATGTCTTAAATTCCTTATTGAAAAAAAAAGCAGCATATAGAAAAATGGATAAGTTAACAGTTTAATCAATTGATTTACTGACAAGTTAATGAGATATACACGTACCCTTAGCTATAGCGGTTCTTTTATTTTTTTCCTTCTTAAATCATCTAGTCTCATCTTTTTTTTTAAGAGAGAGAGAATTTTTCAATATTTATTTTTTAGTTTTCATTGGACACAACATCTTTATTTTATTTTATGTGGTGCTGAGGATCGAACCCAGCGCCCCGCGCATGCCAGGCGAGCGCGCTACCACTTGAGCCACTAGATCCAGCCCTAGTCTCATCTTTTTTAAAAAAAGGAAAATCTATATTTACAGAGACAGTCATTAGAGTATTTTTTGGATCATTTAAAATTGTGAGTAGCCAGACGGTCTCGGAGACTAGTTAAGGAGATTCATCAAGTGCACCTGATATAAAAGCATTAAGAATGGCCTCACCAAGTCTGTGGAGCTCTGTGGGAAACGACTGAACATTCAAAGGCAACGTGTGGATGTAAGGCCAGTGCTGTCTTTACCGTCCTCTAAAAAGAACGTCTGGGATGGAAAAGGATTGGAAACCACCACAGTCAGGCAGCCAACTCTCATTTTCCTTTTGGCTGTTTATATAATTACTTGTAACAACTGTTTATAAAAGGATTATTATTACAGTGTAGTACTAGATGGGGAAGATTTTTTCAGTAGGAGAGTTGTTCAGCTATCGCAGTCCTCCTTGAAACTGTTCAAACTAGAAACCTGGCAAAGGGCTTTGGAGAGGAACATGAGGGCTTGGGTGTTACTGTCGGCATCTGTCAAAGAACAGTGAAAATATCACTGGAAATTCCAAGTGGAAACTGCAGCTCAGGCCAAATCAGGTCTCTTGGTTCCACAGTGAACTATCTGACACACAGTCTGGCTCATTTGAAATGTGTCCCTCTATTGGGATAGGGAAGCAAGTGTGATAAAAATCTATGTTCCTGAGAATGTGGGGAAACTGTGCTCCACTTTTGCTCCTAAACACATGATAATATCAGTGAAAACTATAAATACACATGCTCTTTGACCCAGCAATGCTATTTACAGGAATTTTTTAATGAAACTATACTTGTACTTGTGTAAAATAACATATACTTTATTTATAATGGTGAGAGTTTGAAAACAACCCAACTGCTCACCATTAGGGCATCACTTAGAAAAGTGTGGAACATCTTACAACTTTTTAAAAGAAAAATTAGGAATCCCTTATGGCTGGAGTCACCAAATTTTCCTATAAAGAGCAAATAATAAATATTCCTGGCTTTGCATGGGCCATAAGGTCTCAGTAGCAATTACTCAACCCAGCTTTCACATAAAAGCAACCACAGATGATATTGAACAAATGCGCATGGCTGTGTCACAGTAAAACATTATTTCAAAGACAGTCAGGGCTAGGAATGTAGCTCAGTGGTAGGATCCTTGTCTGGCATGCATGAGGCCCTAAAAATATGTATCTAGGTGGAAGGCTGTATTTGATCCTTGGACTGCAGTTTGCTGAGAAATGATCTCCAATATATATTATGTCAAATACTCCAGGTGCTGATTACTGTCTAGTACTACCATTATGTAAAACCTGGAGAGGGTGGAGTGTGTATATGTGTGTGCATGGAATATTTCTGACAGAATGAAGCTGATAACATCACTGTGTCCAGTAGAAGAATTGGGAGGCTGGGAGATAGGATGAGAAAGAGAACTTTGAAAAGCTATGTTTTCTTTAGTGTCTTTTGAATTCCAATCTATGTAGTATATTAACTATTCAAAAAAATAGTAAACCAAAACCATTCTCTGCAGACTCTTGTGGCTTCCAATCCTTTCTAGCTTTATTTTGTTTTAATGTTAACTTATCATCCTACGATCCTCCTCGTGGATGTGTAGAGATTACACAGGTCATCCCCAGAGCGGTGGCTGTCATTCCAGCCATGTTTTATATACCACACATCCTCCCTCCACCTGTCCTTCTCTCAGAAGCACCACTTTTTTGCAGCCTCCAAGTTTCAGAAGTTAAGGTCAGAAATTACAAAATGGTTTCCAGGCTCCCCACAATACTGGACTGTCAGGGAGGTCAAATGCATGTGAGAATGATCTTTGGGAGGAGGGGATGGAGAAGAGGGAGAGAGAGAAAATATGAGAATGCTTTCTAGAGTCTGCAAGAAACTCTTTCCTCTTTCACAGGAAATCCAGTGACGACTCTTGGGTGAGCAACGGCACCTATTTGGAACTTAGAAAAGATCTTGGTTTTTCCAAACTGGACCATCCTGTCTTGTGGTAAAAAAAAAAAAAAAAAAAGTAAAGAAAATGAAAGATTTGTGAGGGTACTTCTCCTGTGTTTGCTCCTAGAAGCAGCACAAACTGTGTCTATCTATTTAAAAGATATTATCTAGAATGATCACTTGTGCTTAGCTTAGCATTGTAAGTATTTAAGTACATATTTTCTTCTGTGGGTTTCTTTACAATTTCGAATGTTACCATGATTGTTTATATGAATACAGAACACCTCAATATTTCCTTTTATATATAAACTATTTAATAAAAATGAAAGAATTGAATGTTAATGTGTGGGTTTTAAAAAAAAGAAGCTTTAACACTACTTTTCCAAAGGTTAGGGAAAATTCAAATTAAATTTATGCCTTATAAAATTATGTTGGAGAAAAATAAATCAAACTCTCCCAGGTGCATTAAGAAATAAGAACACCCAGGGTTACTCACCCATGTGTAAGCTACCCAAGTTTAATTTGGTAGCTAAGATATCTTTTTGCCTCAGACAGCTCTTGAATTGCTCAGACGAGCAATTCTGCTGGTGCTGGACTCTGAAGAATATTTTCATTTGCATTTTATTGGTTAAAGAGGATGGTATAAGACTAGTGGAATGTATGTTTTTACATAAGATGGATCTGGCACCTTCTTGAAGGGGAAGTATTTGAGTTTGTCCTTCCCTTTAGTTTTATTGCCTTATATACAGAATTATACCCTCTTGCTCAGAGAAATTGTCCTTAATTAGAGAATTCCCCATTAATTTAAAGTCCTAATGACATCCCAGAGAGGTAGCAGGAATTTATTCCTTAGTGGGAAAGCTCGGTCCTTAATGAACTAAAAAGTGATCTCCTGCTTCCCATCCGACTCCTTTGTGGCCTGAACCACAGGTCTATGGAGTATGGAATGTCCCTGTTTAGTAAAAAATATACAGTACAATGCACACCTGAGTTTGACTTTCTAAAAGTTTAGCGAGATAACGATTGTCTTAAATAACTCAACATATTTTTCTTAAATACTATCTGGTATTTTCTACCTCTTAATAAACATTGTATTTTAGATCTTGTATAGCAAGTTTGACCATCTGCCTTATAGATAAATGTAGAAAGTCAATGTTCTCCTTTTGTTTTGTCTTCCAAGAAAGCTTTAAGTGTCTTACCCCTTTCCCAACTTTCTTCTCATTTGTATCACTCTGTGAGTTCTACAGCAGTCTTGGATAATAGATTGTATCTACTGATTCCTTGAAGTGTGTTATTTCAAATTACAATAATATAATTTGTGCAGTGGTTGAATTGTGTTGTCAGAACAATTCTAACTTCTGTGCAGTTTACATTAAAACCAAAGTCTAATTGTGAAGCCTTTTACTCAGATGATCATAACAATCCTATGAAATATGTCAAATGTCATGATATGCTAAAGAGATTACTCCAGAAAACATCTTTAGATATATAAAGAATTTCAGAACATGTAGAATGATTGGAATGAAGAGTAAAATAAATAACCGGAAAAGTATGTATGATTTTCTAATGTCACATCAAATAACCAATTGGACAGCATCGCCTTTTCAAAATGGAGAGTTATATAAAATGGATCAGTAGCCTTTTGGAGTCTGCAAGTGACTGGCATTTTAAAACAACTCATTAAATATTGGATTCATTTATTCCATTTTATGGAGATGTTAAAATGAACACAGTGTGAATATCATTTCCATTTCTAAACAGCTGAATGACACCATCCAATTCTTTGGTATGTCCTTTGTTCTTTTTCTTTTCAAGTATTTATCCAAATTCTGCTCACAGACAGGAAGAAACAGGCTGTAGATTTAAGGGTCCTCAGGGGAAAAACAAATCTAGTTTTCACAATGTGAGGATAAATGTAGAATTTTAGTAACACTGGCTGTTAAATAGGCCTGCTCCACAGGCTGAATCAAAAACAAAACAAAACAAAAAAAACTCAACAAACACAGAATGTACAGCCTGAATGGAAGTAGCTTTGTCACACAGTATTTGGAAATTTTTTAATTGTTCCAATATTGTTATTTCAAATGATTGTATGCTTTATTTTGGAATCACAAGGACAAGTGAACCAAACATCACCTCTGTAGTCATCTTATTTGAATTGGGAGTAGGATGAACAAAATATGGTACTGATCAATATGCAAATTTTAAAATCTACTAGTCAGTAGCAGGATCTTTATAAAAGACTTTCCTGAGATTTAAACAGCTTGTGATGCATCCTCATATTCAAATCTTAAAACTTCCTTGGGAGGGGAGGGTGGCATCTTTTTTCTTCTGTTCTTTCTCTCAGAAGCACCTTTCCACCAAATTTGTATGTCTAGGACTCTTACATTTTTAAGATGAATAAACGGAAATATGGCATTGTTTGGGAAGAACTGAGGTAGAATTAATGTCCTGGACTTTTAATCTCTCAATTAAATAATGCCCCCATGTACCATTTGAGGTATGTTTTAACCTCAATTTTATTCATAAAATCTTACCACCTCGAATTTATGGTAAATTATACACATATTCTTGGAAATGGGACCTTGTGCAAGCAACCATCCTGCTCCTCATGGTTCCTATTGTCACTATTGATTCCTCCAAACTACAGGAAATCTGTTCAAGAACCAGCATTTCCAGTGTAGTGGGGAAGCAGATCCATTCCCATTTGGGTCCCAGAGCACCCTAAAGTTGCTATTTCCAAGAATCAAAGGTAATACAAAAGCCTCAGTTGCAGCTCCCAGCAGCTAAGAGGGTTCTGGAACTAACTGAACAGGTGGGAGTTTGCTTGAGGACATCTGTGCAGTTACCTACCCAACAACCTTTCCGGTCTTCATGGGTTTCCTTGGAGACTCCAGGAGAAAAAAATACAAACTGATTTTTTTTTTAATGTTGACTTCATTTGGGCTACTGCTTTTCTCATATAATGCTTTAATTGCTTCCAATAAATCATTTACCTGGGCCTCAAGCACATTTCTTCATCTGCAGTTTCCAGATTGATGAGTGACCTTGTTCTATGGGTTAAACCTAAAAGAAAAATAATAAAGTGTTCACCAGGCACTTGGACCCTCATTCAGGCCTACCATATATCCTACAAGTTACATTATGGCCTCTAGCTGTTGTAGAATTCCTTAGACCTTTTAGTCTTGAGTAGGAGCAATAAGAAGTTGTTCATATGATCTTAGGAATACATTAGTTGCATTAGTTACAATGTTTTGGCATAATTTATTTGAATGTCTTTAATTTTTATATTAACATCAGCATAAATCTATTTTTGCTAGCAGATGACAGCTATTTTCCTTCTGCATTGTATTAATCTGTCACTCAGTGTTAGTCTTTCTGTGTAGGAAATGTGCATCATCTAAGCATCTGCAAATTGTGACAGTCTAAAATGAAAACCAGTTGTGGAGACTTTGGTTTTGGGGAATGCAATGATCAGAAGTGGCTTATTTATTTTCTTAATGATGATTTTTATCTTCCACTGTTACCCTCAGAGGACAATTTTTTTAACATGGATATTTGTAAATCTTCCATTTAACCATTTGTAAAATTATGTTCTGTCTAAATACCACCCTCCTATTCCCCTGACTCCCCAAAAAGCTCAATAAATTCATTTACCCTCCTCATGTAGCTAGTTGACCAAATAAATAACATGAAAAAAATACCACTTTTGTCTCTGTTTTTCTGGGTTATAGGCATGTCCTAAATGAAACAGGAAAATTCTGACTACTTACACCAGTTTAATGGCCTTTACCAACGACTAAGTCATCTTATTCCAATCCCAAAATTGTGTTCTTTTCAATGTAGGAATACCCTTAGCACCCTTACTAAAGTTCCATTGGATTCTGTTAGTATATGATGTTATATGTGTGCCAGATTGCAGAGTAACACACATAAGTCACATCTCTGCATCCCTAAACATCTAAAGGGGCATCAAATGCAATCCATAAATCTCAAATGGAGAGAGAGAGAGAGAGAGAAAGCTATAAAAGATGTTTTGTGAACTGAAGTTAGTGAAATTTGCATTTAATTTGTTAGTTTGTATCTTGGATATCCCCAAAGGCCATGTGGTCACCAGCCTGTGGTACTGTTAGGAATTGTGAAACCTAAGAGGTGGGGCCTAGCAAAAAGAAAATTAGGACAATGGGGGCATGTCCTTGAAGGGGTAGTGGAACCTTAGCTCTTTCCTCCTCCTTTTTGCTTCCCAGATACCATGAGGTGAGCCATGTGCCCCATCATGAAATTCTGCCTTGCCACAAGCCCCAAAGCAATGGAGTGTGCTGATTATGGGCCAAATCCTCTGAAACCATAAGCCTCAATAAATCTTTCATTTTTATAAGCTGTTCATCTCAGCTATTTTGTCACAGCAATGAAAAACTGATTATCCTAGAAAATTGGTATTAAGAAGTGGGATTATTGCTGTGGCTATACCTGACCATGTGATTCAGAAGTCTGTTGAATTGGTTTGTTGGGGGAGTTTGAAAAATTTGAAGAAGCAGGATAGAGAATGCTGTCAGCAGAGCTTAATGGGTAATTCTGGTGAGGATTCAGAAGACCAGAATGCTGATAAGAATGCAGACTTTAAACGTTAATGGGGTTTCAGAAGGGAATGAGGACTTAGTTGGGAATTAGACTCTTTACAGTATGGCAAAGAACTTGAATGCATTTTGCCCATAACCCAAGATTTGTGTGAAGCTGAGTTAAAAGGATGGACTAGTTAATCTGGCAGAGAAAATTTAAAGGCAGCACACCATGCAGGTGATGGTATGGATATGACTAGCTACTTTTATAGTGAGAATCAGGAGCAAAAAGCAGAGTGGAAAGATTTTTTAAAACTCCAGATTAGTCAAAAAAGGAGCACATTTAAAGTTGCAACCAAGGAGGGTACAGTTGCTAAAGAGATTAACACCTTTAGAAAGGAGCCAAGTACTTTGCACCAGGACAACAGGAAAGATGCCTTGAGGGCATCTTGGGAATCAGCAAGACTACATCCATCAGAGGCTTAAAGACTTATGTTTAAGAAGAAAGCCCAAGATGCCTTGCTGACATAAAATTGAGTAGGAAATTATTTCCCCAGGATTTATTTTTTTCTCATATTTAACCACCCAGGCACTCCAAAGCCACTGCAGCTATGGTTCAGGTGGACCTGACTACCTCTCAAGCCTGGGGCAAACTATGGCATTGTCCAGCATTTGATGCTGGTTTTGCAGCCATGCAGACTGTAAGAGTTGTGGAGTCATGGAAGCTTCTACCAACATTTCAAAGAAAAGCCTGGGAGGCCAGGCCATGTGTGGAAGGGTCAGAGTTCCTGCAGGTAGCCCCTGAGAGGGCGATGCATGAAGCTATGACAGTAAAGCTGAAGCCACAGTGAAGACCCCAGGAAGTTAGAGATGCCAAGAATGTGGGATGCCTGCCAAGAGAAGCTAAAGATGGTGTTCAGAACTAGCCCAAGAGAAACACATGTGGGCTGCAGTTGGTAATGCCTTAGGGGTGGCTTATCCAAGCTCTTTGGGGCTCATATCATACCTTCATGAACTGCAGATGCTGGGCATGGGGCTACAGAATTTAATTTTTACCCTATGGGTTTTAGTCTGCTTTGATCCAGTTTCTCCTTCTATGTTCCTGTTCTTCCTTTTTGGAGTAGAAACGTTTAAACTCTGTCACTGTATCTTGGAAGTATGTAACTTATTTTTTGATTTTTTTTTTCAGGGACTCACAGCTAAGAGTTTGCCTGAGTCTCAGAGGAGACTTTGGACTTGGACTTTTTTTTAACATTTTTTTAATACTTATTTTTTAGTTTTAGGTGGACACAATATCTTTATTTTTATGTGGTGCTAAGGATCCAACCCAGTGCCTCATGCATGCTAGGTGAGCACTCTACCACTGAGCCACATCCCCAGCCCCTGGACTTGAACTTTTAAGCAGTGCTGAATGGCTAAGACTTTGCAGACTCTTGGAAATGAATTGAATGCATTTCATATTCAGAGATGGACATGAGCCTTTGGGGACCAAAGGTGGAATACCATAAGTTGGATCTTAAATGTCCTCCAAAAGCCATGAGTTGTAAGATTGGTTGCCAGCCTGAGGCACTATTGGAAGCTGGTAGAACCTTTAAGGTATGGGACCTAAAGGAAGGAAATTGGGTATTAGGGATATGCCCTTGAAAGACATATTGGGACCCCAACACTTTATTCTTTCCCTTTGCTTCCAAGTTAACTTGAGGGGAGCAGCTCTGTTTCGCTAAATACTCCCTGCCATGATGTTCTGCCTTGTCACGGGTCCAAAACCCACAGAGTGAGCTGGCCACAGACTGAAACCTCTGAAACTGTGAGTCTAAATAAATCCTTCCTCTTTATAAGTTCTTTATCTCTGGTATTTTGTCAAAGCAATGGAAAGATGATATAATCATGAAATTATTGAAAATTTTCTTAGAACAATTCCTGTTGAATTAAATCTGCTATTAAAGGAGAACAATTTTTGTGCATTATTCAAAATAATGTTGTGAGCACTAAATGAAAAAAAAAAAATTGGGGGCGTGCATACTAAGGGTTGAACTGCGTTCAGTCCCCTGAAGACACTTAACCACTGAACCACATCCCCAGCCCTTTTTTTTTTAATAATTTTATAAAGACAGGGTCTTGCTAAATTGCTTAGGGCCTCGCTAAGTTGCTGAGGCTGGCTTTCAATTCACCATCCTCCTGACTTAGCCTCCTGAGCCACTGGGATTACCGGCATGTACTACAGTGCCTGGGTAATGAAGTCTCAAAAAGGCAGCCTCAGAACATTTTAATATGTTAGTATTAAAGCATCCTAAGATGGTGACTTTGAAGAGGCAATAAAATTTACAAATACAAGTTTCAAGGCATTAATTTAGAAATTTAATTATATTTCTACTGATACCAATAAAATACCAGCATTCACATAGTTAATGTCATCAGTCATCAACAAGTCAGAACATCACTCTTTTCCTAGCTGATACCGGTTAAGAATTTCTTATTATAGACTTAAGTGTTGGAGACTCCCTGAAGAAAACAGAATCCATTTCAGATGGTTCAAGAGACTTAAGGCATTATGTGTAAGATCTCATGAACAGCTATCAGTTACTGAGAGATTAGCAACTGTGAGATGTTGTTACTGCCCCAGCAGTATCTGGAGCTCCTGAAGAAGAGACAGCCATCAGGAGTTGGCCTTTTGGAGGAACCATGCCACTTTGGCCAGAAAATGGAAAGCAGGGTAAAGAAGACCTACCCCCTGTCTCCTCTAGTCTCCACTTTCCTAGCAGTGCCCCCCAGTGAACCCAAGTTAGCACAGGAATTCCCAGGGTGCATCCCTTTCAGCTCAGTCCCTAGGGCTAGGAAGAGAGAAGCAAACAAGAAAAAGCACCCGGACCTTATAATCACCAAAACCCGAGCTTTCAGAAAAATTTCCCACAAGCATAAGAGCATTGAAGAGGATAGAATTTGTTAAATGACTTTGGCTCCCATTTATTTTATCAAAGGTGACTTATGACTAACCATGCCTTTTAAAAATTCTTTGGTTCTCCATAATATTATTGTCATTATAATGGTTTTTTTGTTTTGTTTTGTTTTGTTTTTGGTACTGGGTATTGAACCCAGGAGCACTTTACCACTGAGCCACATCCCCAGTCCTTTTTATTTTTAGTTTTGAGACAGGGTCTCACTAAGTGGCTGAGGGTCTCACTAACTGGCTGAGGGTCTCACTAAGTTGCGAGGCTGGCTTTGAACTTTCGATCCTCCTGCCTAAGCTTCCCAAGTCTCTGGGATTACAGGTGTGTCGCACTGTGCCCAGCTATTGTGAAATAAGAGCAGGTTCTCTTTTTAACTTCCATAATTTAAACTAACATCAAACTGGGAAAGGTACACAAATGTAAGCAATGATTCTCAACTTACATTAATTCACACTCAAAATTTCCCACAAAAATTCCCCAGGTAGTTCAGACTCAGCCATCTCCACACAGTCTGTTGATCAGCATTTGATCACCATGTAGTTGGAACCCCACCCTCTAATTTCATGATTATCCTAGGACAAGTGTCTCTCTAGAGACTCTTGTAGGCAGGGAGCACCCAGCAGCTTCTCTGATGGAGTCTTTTAAAACATTTATTGAACCAGGAATGGTCCTAGACCCAGACAGGAAGAGGTGACAAGGTCTTGAATAACCTGGTGACTAGAATGAGAGGAGTGATGGGCCTCACAGGGAACAGAGTGGAGAGGACTTGGCAGCCAGGCAAGGGGGCTGGGGAGTCACAGATGACTCAGGGTTCCTCTCCATGCTAATTAAGGCACGACACTGCTTCCCAACTCACGTCACAATGTAATTTTTGATATGTCACAATATCTGGTGTTTCCTCAGCCTGGAAGCATGAGACAAAGGGTGAGGAACAGAAGTGGGCAGCACTTAGGTGGTCAAGGGACCAGGGGAAGCCAAAGAAATTATGCCCAAGAACCTCATGTCTCCCCTCTCTGCCATCAGATTGCCATGACCTTCAGTATCCCCCCACCTCCCATACACATCCAAACACAATCTTAGGGAGGAAAAAATGGAGCAACCTAAGAGATAGATCCTCTGTCCAAAAGTAACAGAATGGACTGCTTAAATAACAGATTAGACTACTATTTTTTATTTTTATTTTTTGGTACCAGGTATTGAACCCAGGGTGCTTAACCACTGAGTCATATCCCCAGATTTTTTTTTTTGAGTGGGGATAGGTTCTAAGTTGCTTAGGCTGGCCTCAAACTTGTGATTCTCCTGCCTGAGCCTCCCAAGTTGCTTGGATTATGGGCATATACCACCGTGCCCAGCTTAGAGTATATTTTTTAAACAAAACTTTTATTGATGCAAAACATACACAAATTTTTACCATTTTAACTTTTCTTTTTAAGTACTGGGTCTTGAATCAGGGCCTTGTACATGTTAGGCAAGCTGTCTACCATTGAGCTACACATCCCTAGCCCCATTTTACCCATTTTTAAGTACACAGTTCAGTGGCATTGAATCCATCTGCCAAACTTTTTTTTTTAATCATTCTATACAGAAACTCCATACCCACTGTGTTAAACAAAATTAGGCCTTAAGTTAATTTTTTCTTGCTAACAAATAAGTAACAGGCTCATAAGGACTAGATTAATTATTGACAAGATGACAATTAAATTTTTTTCACTTCTGTTATAGTGTGAGCTACAGGTTTGCAATTACATTTGGAAAGCCTACAATAGCCCCATTTAGGCAATCCTCATTTATCAAAAGCTTTCACCAGACCGGAAGTTAAGCAACTTGACCAAACTCTCCACAACTCATTCACATCAGTGGGGATGAGCATATGTCTGTCTTGTTTCCAAATCTAGTTCATTAGGCTATGAAATGCAAGTGGTGTGATCCCAACATTTTTTTCTCTTCAAGTACAAGCACTTGTTCTTTAATCTTAGTTCCAAAGGTTTCCTTAGGTCTTTGAAGCAGACACAGACCTAAGGAAATCTCATTTGCCTCAACAGCCAATGGAAAGGATATCATTAAAGTTCTCTGTATGCTATCACTCTGTAATCTTAAGAACAGGTAGAAATGTCTTTGGTCAATCAGTAGACATTCATGAGCACCAAATTTGTGACAGACACAATCTCTGGAACTTACCTACATACTGCAGAATCTGCCTTAAAGTAGTCTTTTTTTTTTTAATCTTCAAAGTGGGAAATTATATGCTCATCTAGAAGAATTGCTCTGCATATGTACAGCAAAGGACTATGGAGTTGAAGAATTGTTGGAGACAGAACACTAGAAGGAATGAGCTAGAAAGATAGGAAGTGGTAGTCCAAAACTGGGATACTTACAATTTTTAAACAAAGTGGGCTATGGGATAAATAAATCTTGAAAAGCCGTGTGTGTGTGTGTGTGTGTTTTGCTGGGGATTGAACCCAGGACCTTGTGCATGCCAGGCAGGCACTCTGCCAACTGAGCTATATCCCTAGTCCAAAAAACCTTTGTTTAAGGAAAAGATGTGATCACTATTTAATCGGTATTTCTACAATATTTTCTGTGTCAGGTACTATGCTAAAAAAAAAAATCACTATTTTAGTCAGCTTTCTTGCTGTTGCAACTAAAAGACCAAATAAGAATAATTTTAAAGGAGAAAAAATTTGGCAGGGGGGCCACGGTTTCAGAGGACTCAGTCCATAGCTTCATTCTTTGGGGGCTCAAGGTAAGGCAGAACATCATGGCAGAAGAGTGTGGCAGAGGGAAGCAACTCACATGATGATCAGAGGCAGCAGAGAGACTCCACTCACCAGATAAAAAATATATACCCCACAGGTGTACCCTGCAATGCCCACCTCCTCCAGCCACACCCTACCTGCCTTCAGTTACCACTCAATTAATCCCTAAGGGGATTAATTCACTGATTGGGTTAAGGTTTTCATAACCCAATCATTGCTCCTAAACATTTTTTCGTTGTCTCACACATGAGCTTTTGAGGGACACATCACATCCAAACTCTAACAAGCACTTTACACAGGATGTAGTGACACTGCAACTCAAGGTACAGCATTCTGTCCCAGGCACCTGGCAAGCTCTCTTTGGGAAAGGCCCAAGAGTAAAATCTCAGGCTCTGGGACCACCTGCTCTCTATTATTCTGAGCTCTGCTGTTGTAACCTGAAAGTGGCCAGAAACAAGGACATCAATGTGTGTTTGTGTTCCAACAAAGGTTTATTTACAAAAAAAAAAAAAAAAGATGTGGCAGGCACGACTTGGACTGCAGACTGCAGTTTGCTGACACCTAACTGACCTTAAAATGTGGTCTGTAGGTACCCATGGATAAGGGTGCAGAAATCTTTTCTCTTGAGGTTTCCAGAAAGTACTTTCTAAAGTTTAACCAAAGGAAGGAAAGGTCAACTACTGTTAGGATCCAAGGATCACATACTGTTAGCAATGTGAGTCTTGGGAGTGCAAGTGCCTTGGCCAACTTCATCTAGAATGATAGCTTCCCTCCTTCAAAGAGAACATATAACAGCAATTTGGCCAGCCCTCCATGCCTGACCTCTGCTGACCTTGACAGCCCTGCTTGGAATTCCTGGGGAATTCCAAACCCAGTATATCCAAGGAAATCATCTTCTTCCCTGCATAGTTCACTCCTCTGTTCTCTGTCTCAAAAGCTCACATACACACACACACACACAAAACCAGATGTAATTTTAGACCCCTGTCTATCTCTCAACTTCATTGAAACTAAGCCCTGCCCCACCTCCCTGTGAAGCTCCTCTCACACCCCACAGCCACACAGCTGTCCTCCTCAGTTCCTACCTGGTAGAATGGAACCTCTCTCTGAGTCCCAGCTCCATCCCATCTGAACACTAAGCTGCCACCAGAGAGTTTTCTAAAATCTGGTCATAATTAATCTGCTTATCATCCTTCTTTGCTCAAAACAGCTCAGCATGACTTATATGTCACACAGCAGTTTCAAGCTCAGCCTTTGGGCAAAAAGATCAGATTTGAATTCTGGCTCTGCAGTGCTGAGCCTCTGTTTCTTCAGTTTTCAACTGGAGCAGACCCCTGAGAGTGGTTATGAGGGTCACTGATGTTGCTGCTGTATATGGAGTTCTGGCTCCCTGTGGGGCACTGTTCTAAGGCTCCATGACTGTCCCTATGTCACACAGGAAGACTGATACCTGCGTTATGTCACTTGTTGACAATATAACCCTGTGAGTCAGAATGTGAACCCTGTAACCCAGGACACGAATGCTCTTAGCCTTTAAGCCAGCAATTCTCAGAGTGAGGTCTGGGGACAGGAGCCCTACAAGAGATATGTAAGCAGGGCTAAACTATTTTCATAAAAATATTAAGACACTATGTACCTTTTTCATTCTATCACAAGTATAGAATATTCTAGAAGCCATGTGGCTACATGACATGTGAGATGGCAACAAATTAATGCAGAAGCAAATAGAAAAATTCTGCTGTATTTACAAGACTATAAAGCAGTGCTATTCTTTCCTCTAATTTGCTGGTTTAGTGTTGTTGGGTTTTTTGTTTTTCACTATAGCTGTATTTTATTGAAAGATTTTTGGGTTTTTTATTTTATCTTTTATTGTTATTGTTTATTTGTGTTGAGGTTTTATGGAGTTTTGTTTGTTTTTATTTTTTGGTACTAGGGATTTAACCCAAGAGAACTTTACCACTGAGCCACATCCCCAACCCTTTTCATGTTTTGAGACAGAGTCTCGCTAAGTTGCTTAGGGTCTCATTAAGTTGCTGAGGCTGGCTTTGAATTCATATCCTCCTGCCTCAGCCTCTGGAGCAGTTGGGACTACAAGCACACACCACTGTGTCCAACCAAAGAGTGTTTTTATGTTAACATATAATAGGCTTATTATTGGTGTTTTGAATGAATTAATAATTTTAAACTTCTCAGTTTGAATTCCTAATATGATATATATCAGTAGATATAACCCATATAAACAGAAGCTCTTTGAAGTTCTTAATAGTTTTTAAGAACATAAAAGTGTCTTGGGACCAAATAGCTTGTTAAATGCAGATCAGAGCTATACACAATATATGTAATGTAAACTGCATATTATATACGTAAATTGCTTATCATAGTGCCTAATGGAGAATGGTGGGGCACATGATTTTATACATTTTAGTACTATTTTTATGACTATAGGTGCAGACACATTTAAATGAATGTCTAGCCTTTTATGAGATAAAAGGAAATAATTTGCATTAGCTTGGTACAGAAACTAAATTACATGGAGCAAGAGGTGGGAATAGTGACTTAATAGTGAGATTGAATGAGTACCCTTTTGGTTGTCATGTCACCAGTCTCATTTGCTTAATAGAGCTGATAGGTGCTGCAGGAGGTTTTAATTAAGGCATTAATTTTGACTGAATTTTTCAATGACATAAAAGCAAATCCTGCAGGCCTGTAATCCCAGCTACTTGGAAGGCTGAGGCAGGAGAATTGCAAATTAGACCCTATTTCTAAATAAAAGAATTTGAAAAGAGCTGGGGATATAGCTCAGTGGTAGACTACACCTGGGTTTAATCCCCAGTACTTATATCATCATCATCATCATCATCATCATCATCATCATCATCATCCTGGTGAGGGGTTGAAGACTTGGTTATAAACTAAAACACAGAATTTGCTTCAGAATAAACAATGGTGGTAGCAGGGGCTGGTGATTGACAATACCTTGATAATTACTGAAGCAGGATGATGGATATAAGAGAGCTAATTATACTATTCTATTTTCTTTGGTATAGATTTGACATTGTTTATAATAGAAAGTTAAACTCAGGAACTAGCTCATGATGATAAATACAATCTGAGTCTGCCCACACCCTGTCCGTCTTCTCATTTCTGAGTCTTTTCTTTTCTCAAAAGTACGTCCACTACATCCACAATCACCAGTCCCCAAGAGCTCATCCTTACCACAACTCAATCTTGGTAAAGATTCTAAGAGGCAGAAGGATGGGAGGGAGGGCCACAATGTTAAGGAGTTCCTAGAAGCTCTGGATAGTCTTAAAGTATCAAATTCTACTCATTTCACATAATTGTATTGATTTTGTGCTTTATTCAGCATTCTTCACTACTGTGACCAAAAGGCCTGATAAGAATAATTTTAGAGAAGTAAAAAACCTCCTGGTTTCAGAGGTCTCCGTCCATAGAAGGCCAGTTCATTCCTTGGGGCTTGAGGAGAGGCAGAACATCATGGTGGAAGAGGATGGTGGAGGAAAGTGGCTCAGGACACAATCAGAAAGTCAACTGAGGCTCCACCGGCTAGACACAAAATATATACCACAAAGGCACACCCCCAAGGACCCATCTCCTCCAGTCATAGCCTGCCCACCTTCAGTTACCATCAGTTAATCTCTATCAGGGGATTAATTCACAAATTGGGTTAAAGCTCTCATAACCCATTGTTTTTCCTTTAAATCTTCTTCAATCGTCTAACATGTGAGCTTTTGGGGGACACCTAACATTTAAACCATAACATTTTCTTTTTTGTGTTTTTCAGTACCGGGACTTGAACTCATGGTACTCTATCACTGAACTATATCCCAAACCCTTGATTGATTGATTGATTGATTGATTGATTTTATGTTGAGACGGGGATCTCACTAAATTGCCAAGACTGGCCTCTTGGGATTCTCCTACCTTCCCAAGTCACTGGGATTTTATGTGTATGCCACCCTACACAACTGATGTTGCTTTCTTTTGTTGTTGTTATTCTTTTTAGATATACATAACAGTAGAGTGTATTTTGTCAACGCTGCTGCATTCTTGATAACATGATTGTAGGCAAATTATTTTATCTCTCTGTCCTGCCCATGTCCCGCTGGAGGGTGGTGGAAATGGGGTTCCCCTCAGTGGAATGAGCTGGCTGAGAAATAAAAGCTAAGAGAAATAAAACCGTTAAAAAAAACATAGAAAATAGTTTCAAAAGCGGGGGCAGGCAAGCTGATCAGACAGATCGAGCTTCTAGCAAAATGATGCCTGCATCTGCTTTATTTATATTGGGAGACATCAAAGAGATTCTATAGAAAGTTCTTTTCCAAAAAAGGTTAAAGGTGGGCTGTTCAGTTCCTAACAGGTGGGTTATGCCCATTTCCAGAGCTACTATGAGGACCTTCCTAGCAGAGTGGAGGGAAAGGCCACGTGCATTGGGCAATCTATTGCTGTGGGAGAGCCACAGATAGTTCCCAATGCCAGGCCTATCTCTCCCTGGCTTTCATGGTGAGAGAAGGTCCTCATGTATTTCATGGATGGCTTCCCGCATCTCTGTTTCCAAATTAGTTAAATGGGGATAACTACCCAGATTTCATAGTACAAATGATATATCAAAAAAATTATCTAGCCATGTGCTGGACACAGAACAGATGATTAAAATTCAGCCCCTTCCCATTTCCTGAGTTATTAAGAAATCTGATAGAAGCTCTCTGCCTTCTTAGACTTAAAATAGAGATAAGAACATAATGTGTCTACTAATATTTTATAAAAAGATGAGAAGAAATTACCATAAAACCTGGCATTGGAATTCCTTTTAGAAAAGGAGCTGTCTTCCCTGGGATAATTAATTTGTGGGTAAAATATGACACTCTGATCAATAGAAGACAAGGAAACCAGAGAGATGGCAAAATCCCAGGGCCACCTATTGTGCAACATTTAGTTGCTTGCTTTGCTTTTGCTTTCTTGTAAACTCTACTTCCCCAAGCATTCAACATCTTCCAGGCACATATGCCTTGTGTGGGTGGTATTTATGTAAATGAAAGCCAGGGGCTACGTTCCATATCTGGATCAGTTCCAAAGAAACTGGATAAGCATGGGTGAGATTGCAGATCCAGCATCTTGAAAAGAGAATTGAGCATGAGATTGAAGTTTTGGGAAAGCAATGACATCTTTCAGTAGACCTTGGTTCTAGTTCAAGGTGAAAAATGGATTGTTAAAAAAAAAAAAAATTCCTGTCTTAATACTTGTCACAAAGGGACAAAATTGCGACATATGCAGTCGAGGGGGAGAAATAAAGAATGTCCACGTACTTCTGCACCTTTCAATGCTTTATTCACTCAAATTACTCAATATAATTTTACTCTATAAGTTCTTGGTCAAGAAAATGACAATCCTTAATGCTAGGCACTGCAATAGACATAATCAATTCATAGCAAACAATTCTAGATTAATTCTAAGCACTCAAACACACTTAATCATGACAGACTAATGACAGACATTCCCTCTGCATGCTAAGTTCAAAAGTCTTAAGCCTTAGGCTTTACGTCCAGCAGATGCACACTCACTCAGACCTCAGTGATCAAGTCCAGAATCAAGGCAGGCTTTTCCTGGTGTGGAGTGGATGACAGTTGAGGAGAGGGTCGTAGGGAGATGTTGCAGCTCTCACCAGGTCTAGACGAGGCAGTAGAGGTGGTAGCCGTCAGGATCATGCAGAGGATCAGAAAAACGATGACAAGTGATGGGATGTCAGGTCCTCATCAGGCTCTCCAGCTTGAGGCTTGCTGAATCTCTGTTCATTAGCTCTACTATTTATACTAAATTTGGGGGCTTTTGACCACCCTTTCAATCCTTATCAGTTACCACCCATTTACCCTGGTGTCAGAAACATCTGGTCTTGTGGTCTTTACCCTGATCTTCTCACCTTTCCTTCCTATCAGGCAAGGACAGCCTGCCAGAGGCTTCACTCTGTTTATCAGGGTAAGGCGAAGTAACTTGTCTGAGGCCATACTGGAGGACTCTGTAGATGTGCCTGGTGAGACTGCAGGTTTCAAACTGGAGTTTTTAAAATGGAGTTGCTTAGGCTCAGGCCATCCTCACAATACTAAAGAAGGATTGGTTTAAAACCAAGACCTCACATACTTTCAAAAGAGATTTCTGGCGAAGTGTGTTATGGTGCACACCTCTAAACCAGTTACTTGGCAGACTGAGGCAGGAGGATGACAAGTTCAAGGTCAGCCTGAGCCTTAGTGAGACCCTGTGTTAAAATAAATAAAAATGGTAGAGGATGCAGCTCAATGGTAGACTGCTTGCATCACATGTGCTAGGCCCTGGGTACAATTCCTAGTACTACAAAGAGAGAGAGAGAGAGAGAGAGAGAGAGAGAGAGAGAGAGAGAGAGAGAGAGAGAGAGAGAGAGAAGTGGGAGATTTTTGTATCTCAAAGACAGATCTAGAAAGCCTGGGGAAAATTAAAAATAAAAAGAGATCAGAAACTATGAAGAAAAAGCAAAGAAATGGTTATTCTGGGAACAAAGGAAGATGTGGTTATGACATTTGAGCCTTCTGATAACCTCAGGAAGTAGGAGTCACAGAACTTTCCACAGCTGACAAAAAGAGTTCTACCAATTCAGAAGAGCAGTGGATTCTAGGAAGTATTCATCTAGGGATTAGAGTCCTCCAAATACAATTGCCCCTTGGTATTCATAGGGGGTTGGCTCCAGGACCCCCACAGATACCAAAAGCCATGGATACTCAAGTTCCCTTTACAAAATGGCATAGTATTAGCACGTAACCTATGAACATCCTCTCAAATTCTTTATTCTATCTCTAGATTACTTTTAATACATGATTCAACATAAGTGCTATGTAAATTGTTGCTTTACTATATTGTTTAGGAAATAAAAAGAAGAAAAAGGTTGTACATGTTCAGTACAGACAATTTTTTCCCCAGATAGTTTCAATCCTTGGTTGATTAAATCCACAAACACAAAACCTGCAAATACAGAAGGAGTCCAGCTGTATGTGTTAGTCCTCTGGCTCAGCCAAAGCCAAAGTGCAAAGCTAAAAGGCCATCACTACTAAGAAGCAGAAGGTCTCTTAGAACACTGGAGGAAAAGGGAGCTCTACTGACAAATTCCAACGTGATTAAGACTGTCAATTAGATCTAAAA
Organism: Marmota monax; assembly: GCF_021218885.2. Classification (NCBI taxonomy): domain Eukaryota; kingdom Metazoa; phylum Chordata; class Mammalia; order Rodentia; family Sciuridae; genus Marmota; species Marmota monax. The sequence goes on along the minus strand of NW_026693933.1, from coordinate 10,393,109 downwards.
GTTCTTTAGATCTGCATAACATATCTAAAACTGGGTCTCCATAAAGCATACCGAAAAAAGAGAACCAATTACAAAATAGTAAATGGAAGAACAATGTGAATTGCTATCAATGTGAATAAAATTAAAATAAATTAGTTATAAGCCTTATTAAAATGAAGGTTTGTGGATTTATGATTTGAACTAAAATGTAATAGCTCTTTATTTTAAGCTATCAAACTTTACTTTTTAAAAGTGTGCTTCAGGTACCAGCTATTTAACTTGAGCTATCTTAATCATCAAGCAGAGTGATAACCCAAATGAGTCAAACAACAATCTAAGATTATAAACACTGAGTTCACTTATACCCCAAAGGCTCAGAAGCCTGAATGGAATTTAGATTCTTAAAAATATATATTATTGGGACTGGGATTGTGGCTCAGTGGTAGAGCACTTGCCTAGCACACGTAGGGCACTGGGTTCGATCCTCAGCACCGCATAACAATAAATTTAAAAATTTTAATAAAGGCATTGTGTCCAACTACAACTAAAAATTATTTATATCATTGATGAGTTTCCAGGATACTAAAGATGGACTTTTCAGGAATGAAGGTGGAGAAGAGAGCAAGCTTATTCTATTATTGAGTTCTGGCTTGAACATTCCCTTTGGCCTGGGTCCTCCCAAAGCAGGAAGCTGACTAGGGTTCAAGAGCATGGTGTTCCCTAACAATGCGATTCCCATCACCTCTATCCAACACATAGGAAGTTGGCCTCACCTCATCACCATAGGTTCTTGAATGCTATTTATTGGATTTTCATTGCTTGTGAGAATCCAAGTCTCAAACAATTAGACTCTTCACTTTTTACAATAAAGTCTCATCTCATAGCATTTTTTTTTTTTTTTGGTGCCAAGAATTGATTGAACCCAGGAACATTTAACCACTGAACCATTCCCCAGCCCTTTTAATTTTTTATTTTGAGACAGGATCTCACTAAGTGGCTTAGAGCCTCTCTAAATTGGTGAGGCTGGCCTCAAATTTATAATCCTCCTGCCTCTGCCTTTCAAATTGCTGGGAGTATAGGTGTGTACCACTGCGCCCAGCCTCATAGCTTTTCATAAATGAAAGATGCATTACCTAGAAGAGGCAGTCTGTCAGAAAAAAACACCCTAGTTGTAGCAAGTAAGTTTTAGCAACTAGAATGTCTGCAAAATTACTAAACTATGCAGAAATCCATTCCTACAATTCCAATAGCTTTTGCAAAGATTTAAAGCCAAGTTAGTCATGGAGACTACTAGAATCTGATGAGAAATGTGTCCAAGAAATCAACAGATATCATTTATTAGGCACCAAATGTATGCCAAACACTGTGCCGATTATCTATAATCCACAGCCACAGTGGATTGTCCATTCATTCATTAATGCATTAAACAAATATTTGTGGAGTGCCGAATCTATGAATAACATTGTATGGGATCCTGGGATAGAGCAAAGACAGGCACTATTCCCCCTTCATGGCACTTACATAAAACAAACACTAAACAAATAGTAGCAAACAATAAAGTACAATTTAGAAAATAACTAAACAGGAGGCAGCCCCATGAATAGTTGGGGACAGCGTAGTCCCTTCTGAGCAAAGCCCTACGGGGAGGAGTGCAGCCTTTCTCAGCCCATATGAGGAACTGAAGGAAGACGATGAGCCTCCTCTGCCACAGAGTGAAGGCAGCGATGGGCAGGAGTCAGATGATGCAGGGGATGGGGATCCTGTATTTAGGAGCACAGGGAGGTTATTGAAAGGTTTCTAACATTCCAGCTCTTTCCAAGGTTTCCCATGGTGGCATTTATTACCTTGGAGAATGTAACATCCCTTGGAATCCATCAGAAACATACTTTCATCAGCATGTGAAAGTTGGGACAGATGTATGTTAGTCAAGCTTCTTCATCAGTGATGATAGAAAATTTTTTCATATTAAACAAAAATGCCAACTAATTGTTAATGAAGAATTTCCAGCATAGACATGGATCCCCTAAATCCATGTGAACAGCTCTTTCTATTTCAGCAGCCCTCATAACTAAGGGGCTGCTGCACATGAATACAGGGAAAGGGTACAGTAATAACAGGTTCTAGCTATTGCTCTCAAGCAGGTTTGCCCCTACCTAGGACCTTTGCATATCAAGTGAAGCTACAGCCTCCATATGAGGCTCCACTCAAGACAGTCTTCATACTCTTTCCTCAGCTCTTTGAGACGTCATCCTGTAACCTTCAAGCACTCACTAGGAGTATAAATTGTACATGTAGAATTGTTAGCTGTGGAAGGTCCAGCTGGTGTCCAGGTTCTTAGCATCTCCTACAAAGAATTGAGCAAGACACAGTGTAGCTTTATTGAAAGGAGCAGCCATAGTGTAGCTTTATTGAAAGTTATGTACACTCCACAAAGTGGAATGGGCAGAGCAGGACAGAATGGTTCAAGGCCCAAGTGTCTGGGGCAGTCTTCTCTTATACCCTCCCTGCAGACCTGATTGGAGGTCCTGCCCCATTGGTTCCTATTGATTATTGTATTTTCACCTAATTAGAATACAGAACTTCTGGGTGAGTTGCTATAGTGAAAAGCCCTCCACAGAACTTGTGGCTAATGATAGACCCAACCTGATCTTTTCTTAAAATTGGGCATCTCGACATAAAACCATGAAAAGATAATTTCGGCTTTACTACAAATTACTGCAAATTCTGAACCTACTTGGAATGCCTGCCCATGCCCTGAACTCACCCATGTCTGGTTTTCCCTGACCAGATAACAACCCTTTCCTAAACCTTAGTGACGCCTCATAAATTCTGGCCTTCCCTGACCGGATAACGACCCTCTCTGAGTCTCTAAGATCTCCATAAATTCTGATGTCGGGGCCAGCAAAAATGTAAACTTGTGTTATGCTCCTCAGAGTGTTGTTATCTGTAACCCCCCTTTGTGTAACTTTTTGGGCTATAAAACTGGGCCACAAAGAAGCCTTGGGGCTGCCTTGTTCCCACCATTTTGGGGAGGGAGAGGCAGCCCAGCCGGTCGAAATAATAAGCTTGCTTTAATTTGATTTTAATTGGAATCAGTGGTCTTTCCTTGCGTCCTGGTCTAACACTAAGATGCCATGGCAATGTGGGTGGCAAACAGGTATATTGGATATACCTGTTTGACACCTTAGTATATTCCGCCATCTTGTCTTCCTCAAAATGGAGGCCCAGTGAGTCTAGAAAGTTGCCCAAGGTCACACAGCCAGTGAGTGGCAGGATCAGGATGCAGGCCTAGTTACAGACTCCAAATAAAAGCATCATTAATGTGTCTACTATGAATCCAAGAGCTCATAATAATTCCAACCAAAGGTCACTTTTCCAGGGAGTCTTCACTTGGCTACTCTATCAAAAAGTCAAAAGCTCCCCTGACACCCACTATATGACTCTTTGGTCCCTTCTCTATTTTTTTCCTCTTGGCATTTACCACTATCTAATATACCTTATATTTTATTGAAAAGATCTTTATCTGTGGTTCTCTGTATTTGAATACGATATGCATAGCTGTAGTATTTGTTTGTTTTGTTGTTATTGTTGTTGCTTTGTTTTCATTTATCTTGCTAGGCATTCTCTGAAATTTCTAGATCTGTGGTTTGGTATCCGACATTGCTTCAGGAAATTCTCAGTTATTATTGCTATCAGTCCTTACAGCCCTTCTGGTCTTTTCTCTTTCTCTTTTCGTTCTGGTAGTTCCATTATGCCTATGTTAGATCTTTTGTAATTTTCCTATCAATTTTGAAATTCAGTAATTTTTTTCAGTCATTTTTCTTCTTCCTTTTAATTTTGGAAGTTTTTGTTGACTTATCATCAAGCTCAGAATATTTCTTCTTTTCTCAGCTGTACCCCGTCTACTACTGAGCCCAATAGAGGCCGTCTTTATGTATGTTTCTGTGTTTTTAATCTCTAGAATTTTGTTGTTGATGCTGTTCATAGAATTCTCCTCTTTCTGCCCACATTACTCTCAGGTTCTTCTGGAATATTTCCTGACACCAGCCAATTCTCCTAGTCTCCAACTCTGGCACCAGCTGGGCATCAATAGTTCAACTCAATTTTGATACCAACTCCCAGAGTTAGTGTAGACAGGTGAAGGACTTGGTCCTGCAAGATTGTCCCCACTTTAGACACCACTTATAAGGTCCAAGTCCCCAATGAACTCCACCCTTCTGTCTAAGTTGGCTACAAATTTGGAAGTTCTTTCAGGTCTCTCCTCCGGTTCCATAATTTGCTAGAATGACTCACATAGAACTCAAGAAGAGGTTTTGCTTACTATTAATAGTTTATTATATTATAAACATACAACTCAGGAATAGCCAAATGGAACAGATGCATAGGGCAAAGAACAGGGGAGGGGCGCAAAGCTTTCATGATTCTCCTGGCACAGTCAGCACCTCGGGGTATTCTCCAACTGGAAAGCTCTTTGAACCTAATGGGAGTTGATTGATTTTTTTTCCCCACTTTTTTTTTTCTGGATGCATTATAGTTGTACATACTGATGGGATTTCTTGTTACAAATTCATACATGCACATAATACACAATATAATGATTTAATTTGGCTAATATCACTCCCCAGACTTTCCCTCACTATTGGGAGTTTTTATAGCATGATTGATTAAATCATTGGTTTAATCTGGGGATTTGGCCCAATCTCCAGTTCTGTCCCCCTCCCTGATGATGGGGCTGAAAGTTCCAACCCTCTAATCACAAGGTTTTCTGTTAGTCCCCATCCTGAAGTTACTGAAAGTCACTTAGCCCAGAGTTATTTCATTAGCATACCAAAGATAATCTTGTCATTCAGGAGTTCCAAGAGTTTTAGGAGTTCTGTGCCAGGAAAAATGAACATAAACCAAATGGTTTTCTATTATAGTGTATCTGTTCTTGCATGTTCTTTATTTTTTTCCATCACAACCCTTAGCATATTATCATAGTTATTTTAAATTCCTGATCTGATAATTCCAACATCTCTGCCACATCTGTTGTGGTTCTGATGTTTGCTCTGTCTTTTTAAACTTTTATTTTTATATTTCAGTATGCCTTGTAATTTTTTGTTGCAAGCTGGATATAATGTGCTGAGCAAAGAAACCGTGGTACATACCTTTAGGGTGAGGTGTTGAGGTGTGGAAAGAAGGGCCAGCCCTATGGTCCTATTATTGTTAAGGATGGCACAATACCAGCCCTGAGGAAGAAGCTAAGCTAAACCACTCACTGCTCCAGAACTATTTGGAGACAGATTGACTGGAAAATAGGTTTTATTCAAAGCCAGCATCGAAGGAAGATGGAAGAAGCCTGTTGTTTCAAAAGTTGTATCTTGGAAATCTCTGAGGGTGAGCAGAGCTTTTAAAGGATGTTCGAGATACTGGGGTGCCACAAGGAATCAAACACGTGCTTGGAAGTAGCTTGGCAAGGCAAACTTTACTTCTGCAGAAGGAGGCACTGCCCGCTGAAGTCTGCCAAGCAAGCACACTCGGGCCAGCAGTCCACCTGTTTTTGTCCCTAAGGGCGGCACGGCACGGCCCATTGCTCTGATAGGAGGAGCTCGGGCTTATATTCCAGGTGATTGGCTAATTTTAAAATTTTACATTTAAGGCTAAATACTATATTCTGAAAATGGACCAACAGACTTTATTTCTCACAAGGAGAAGAGGCAGAGAAATGAGACAAAAGGCAGGAAACTTGTGGATTTAGTTAGCAGGTGTTAAATAGGCTTGGGGAGGTGACAATCTCTAAGTGTACATGGCCCTGGGGTGGGGTTGAGGCAAGTCCTTCAGATTACACCTCAACAGGGGGAAGCTGCTAACAATTTCAGACCCCACCCCTACCCCATCAGTCTGTTTCATTACCCAGTCTTAGCTGTGCCCCTGGGCTGTGAAATTCACAACTGCTTCTCTGTCCACTATCCCACCTAAGTGGTACAGAATGGCTATAGGGGTCTGGAGTTGAATAAGAATCTGATAAAACCTCAATCATTTAGGTTTCAGTAAAAGAGTTTTTCTTGAAGGCAGTTCTTGTTAAGAAGAACTGAATGTTCTGGAATATTTCAAAATGGCTACTTTTCCCTCCCCCTGCTGAAAGCGAGAGAGATTTTTTTTTTTTCCTTTGATATTTATGGTAAGAAATTGGTAAGAGCTCTCTCCTAGGTAGAACTCACAGTGTGGAAGGCTTTTAACTCAGACTTGTCCATTGTGAGCCCCCAGTGGCTGTCAATCACAGGTGGGGCTTTCTTGCTCTAGTATTGGTTCCTACAGGTTTCTCCTCAGCTCAGGTGTGATGCTGTGTCTGTCTCCCCAAGGCAATGGTTTGCACTGTGACCTCACTTCCTCACAGATCTAAGCAGGGTTGCAGATTTTTTTTTTTTTTTACTTTGTTCAGTTTTTCCCTTGTTTTTCCATACAGTGATGTCTTTCAAGCTTCACAGACCACAACAGGAACCGAAGTGTTGTCTCTTTATTTGTCCTGCTGATTGTCATTTTGTTAACAACGCTGTTTACCGGTGATGAGTCCTTGGGCTTCCCCAATGCTGAAGTATAACACCAGAGAAGCACACTGAGGCAAGTTAGAGTGGAAAGTAGAAGCTTTATTAAGGACAGCAGAAAAGACTTCTCCCGGAGGAAGAAGGGGACCCAAGAGGTGGAATCCATGGAAGGGGGGAGGTCTTCTCTCTTTTGTAGCTAAGGTCTTCTTTCAGCTTTCCCGCATTTCTGTCCATGTTCCTGTCCTTTGTTCTGTTATCTTGCAGTGATAGAATATAGGTGGGGAGACCCAAAAGGTGAGGGGCAGATAGGCCAGAGGAGTAATCTGGGCAGGAAGGGCCTGGGGCCGCTTCTGATTAGCACCTGCCTGTTTGCTGCTTCATTAACATTTCTTTAGAATGGGCTCTGGGCCTTGGGAACATTAACATTTCAATTTCCCCAAGTGCTGCTCTGCTTTCCTGGGCTCCATTCTCAACAGGGCCTTCATTTTCGATTTTACTTGATATTAGACCTGATTTACCTAACTACACTAACTACCTATCTTTAAACCTGGCTTCAATTTCACTCATTAAAGGATGAGCTCTATAAAAGATATTAAGTCTGTTGTGTACAACTATTTCTCCAGTGCCTGGCACCTACTAGGGGTTCAATGAATATGTTGAGGGAATTGTCTATCTTCTTTCATTCACTGAATTAACATGAGAAGACATAATGCAACTTATTATAATACAATTCAATATAAATGCTGTGTATGTTTGAACTGTTGATGAAAATCATCTGATAAGCAAGTTAACTTGGTGAGACTGCTTTAGGGCAATACAATTTATAGCATATCATCGCACACAGAGAAAAAAAAAAACATTTGTACAATAATTGGCCAAAGTCTCACATCTCAAGGGTGCAAGGCTTCTAGGCTCACAAGTCACCTGTGTGCCGCACTGTGAAACTGCTTTAAGGGTAATGTTTAATCTACCAAAGAGACCAATCCATTGGACTAGGTCTATTTAAATGGTTCCCAAGGATGAAAGAAGAGCTGAGGCCAAGAAAGGGGTAAAGAGGTGCAGAGAGAATCTCTAAATGCCATTGTCCCGTTGTCATACAAAGCCTTCCCCAATCTGGTCTCTGCCTACTTTCTGGTCTTATTTGGCCACTCATCCTCCAAATCTTCATAAACCTCCCCTTCTGCCCTACCTGCTCCCCAATCCCCAACCTAAAACTTAAATCTTACCAATTCCTTTTTTTCCCCCCGCAATACTGGGGATTGAATCACCAAACTACATCCCCAGCCCTTTTTAAAAATTTTTAAGTTTTGAGACAGCATCTCACTAACTTGCCCAGGCTGGCTTCAAACTTGTGATTTTCCTGCCTCAGGCTCCTGAGTCACTACTATTACCCACCACACCCAGCCTCAGTTTTACAAGTTCTTTGTCCATCTTTTCCAGGTGCAGCCCAGTAGCTGTGTTCCTGCCTTCCCCAGCAGAATCCCCTCCCGGTGCTCCTGGGTCTTTAGCTTACAGCACTGTGTTTGCATTTCTCCAGAATTTTAAAGACTGAAGTAACGTCCTGAGAGACTGAGTTTAACCTTTAATTTGCAGGTGAAACATATGAGGCCCCAAGAAGTAGAAGGGCTGTACTGGTCACAGGGCCAGTTGGGGGTGGTCTTGGGACACGGGTGTCTTGGCCTTCTGCTTTTTTGATTACCTAATTTGATTTCTTTTGCTAATAATGACACATTATAATTTATAATTTATTGATGGGTAAGAACAGCCTCATTGGAAAGTCTATATGATCTGTAGCAACAACCAGATGGTCCTTAATAAAACATTAATAAGGCAAAAGCAGATGGCATTTAATAAAGTATTATATAAACATGTCTGAAAGCCATCAAAAGCGGTGTTTTTCTGGACTTCTTGGTAATGGAGAATTATCAGACAAGACATAAAAGAGGAAATCAGCCTCTAAATTGTGATGTAAGAAAATGTTTTAGGTTTTTGAAGATATTTGAGATAATAAAAGATTTTAAATTAAAAATTTCCCTAGATTTCTTAGCCCTCTAATGTGAATGTTTTCTTGGTGACAAGGGAGAAATAGAATTCAGGAACTTTCAAGCATACCCACTGGGCTTGTCTGGATCCACTCCTATCAGTCTGTTTCATTACCTCTCCCAGGTGAAATTGCTGGGTTCTTTTAAAGCTTTTTCAGCAAGTCACTCCTCTAGTAGTTGTACGCTTCATAAGGACAGTGACCTGCCTTTATTCAGGTATACAATAAGTACGCAACAATGTTTGCAAAATGGAATGGAAATCTAGGGAATCAGAAACTAATAATAATACCTACCATTCATCACGAATTTACTGGGTGCCAGACAGCTAATTCCAGCAGCCCTGTGAGTTGGATGTTAGTGTTACTCCGTGTAATAGGTGAGAAAACCAACGATGGGAGGACAAATAGGAGGCAGGAATGGGACTCAAACTTAGCACTTGTGCCAATTCCTAAATCATGATACAGGTAAGTGTTAATCAGATACTGGCAGTGACAGTGGGGTTTGTTTGGTATTTGGTGGCATTGATGTTTTTCTCATTTAGTATGAAGAGGCAGCAAGGGAAGATGGATTTAAGAAAGCAAACTTACCTGAAATTGGAAATTTCTGGGAGCCCATTTCCTGTTGGCTGCCTGCATTCCTCAGAGAACCAGCCTTGTGGTGAGATGACAGGCACAGTTCTTTGGGAAAAAAAGAAAAAGAAGCTTGAAGATTTCAAAATATAGTATCTGGGAAAAAAAATCTACTAGTGCCAATAGTTTGGGGAAGAATGAAACATTTTATAGTGTCAAAAGTGCCCAGGTGAAAGGATTCAACCTCCAAAGTTATTTTGTATTTCATTGTTCAGACTAAGAAATGAATTGACTTGGTGCGTTGGCAATCAGTCAGATGCCAAAATACCTTTCTTCTTGCCAAATTGCTTCCTCCATTGCAATTAGCCCCTTTAAGGACCTTACCAAATAGCAAATGTGTGTACAATTCCCACTTTCCCCCTCCAATTACAACTCAGCTAAGAAGTTTTATTGGTAATAAATTGTTTTAGATGAAACACTGCTCTTGCCATCTCTCTCCAGTTTCTCCAAGTGTTCTTAGATACCTTTAAAACAGGTGGAGGGTTAAAAAGGGCTCAATTTTTTTCCACATATTTTTATTGGTGCACTATAGTTGTACGTATTGATGGGATTTGCTGTTACATATTCGTGCATGCACATAATATCACAATATAATTTGGCCAATATCACTCTCCATCAGTTCTTTTTTTTTTAGAAATAGAATGTTTACACAATCTGAAAATATATTATTTAAACTTAATCAGTTTAACTATCTGGGGCTGCCCTGTTCAAGATTCTTCATGAAATCTCTGATTGGAACAATACCTATTTATCCTTTCAGAAGCATTTTGTGGCTGAGTTTACTATGGCTCTGGGAACCCAGTTTTTTTTTTTCCCCTGAACCCAAAGACTACTTCTATCCTTCCTTGTAGTCAGGAGGTACCATATGACTGACTTCTGGACAAAGGAAGGTACATAAAAGTGCTGGCCGCGTGCAAGGATACAAATCCCCCATAAGCTGGGCGTCTCCGGGTCTTTCCTCATCTGCCTGCTGGAGATACCTGTGCGAAGAACCCTGGCAGCCTGGAGTGAAAAATGGTACAGCTTCCACCAGCTTGGTTCCCGAAAGAACAGAGACTGATCTCCTGTACCCCTACCTCCCACAGCCTAGAACCAACTTTGATTGTTTACTGAATAAAACAAGAGTACTCTTTGAGTCATAATCTGGGTGTTTATTTGTTTTCTCAGTCAGTTTACCCTAATTTACTTTTCTTAATTAACCACCTTTGGTCCTCTATCATGTTATATGCCCCAACCCGTTATTCCCGACACCTGGACATTGTATTTCTCACCCTTTATCCTTATGGTTTCTCTGTCTGCCTTTCCAGGTAGACTGCAAAGCTTTGTGGACACAGAGAGCCTGGACCACATTTCCCTAGCTCATTCTTATGGTTCTCAGTAGTTAATATAATGCTTGGCATCGAATACAACCAGAATGTCACTCTAAAATATGTCTCTTTGGCATAATAATTATTTTTGAGTTTAAGGCAATTAAGAACCAGCAAACAGGAAAAGTTCCTTACCTTCCAACTTTTCTGCAAAGATAGGATATAAATTCCCCTTTCCTAGAGACTCATACAGATCCTTATCAGCCCAAAGAAGACTCCAGAAGAATCTGCAAGTAAACCTTCCTCCACATATTTAGTTTCCTCTTATGTACTTACCTTCCCACAGTGTCCCACCTTTGGAAGCTGAAATTGCTTTCTTTGATCCTGTTATTTCTCTATAAGTTCATTGTTCTTTGTTAAATATGCTATGTAAGCCAGAGTTCTAAGCCATTACTTTGAGTTATTTGCACTGAGTTCTCTCCTCTGCAATGTGCTTTGTACACATTAGTAAACTTCTTTTTCTCTTGTTAATCTGCCTTTGTTGCAAGATCCCCAAAAGAATAAAGGTGTGGGGAGGTGAACTTTAGGCTTCCCTATAGCACATGGTAGATCCTTAAGAAATATTTGTTGAATTAACAAGATGTTGAATGCACGGACAATAGTGAAGAAGAAGAATAATGGGTTGAAAAAAGCTTGCATAGCTCTGTATATTTCTGTAAATCTGACGTCTGGTGGATGTCTTCTGCAAGTCTCCTTAATGCTGACAATGATATTTGTTTCTATGTGAACAATGGGAAAAATATAAGCTTTTATTAACTTTGTTTATTTAATGCCATATTCTATTATAAAAAGAAGTGTGGTTATTTAAAAAAAAAAAGTGTGTGATTGGAGAAGCCTAGAAATGCAGAATAGAATTCCTTTGAATTGGGGCTTGATTCAGCTATAAACTGCTCTGGAGGTTACATTCTGGGTTCTCAAGGGCTAAGTCATAGGCCTCAAAGCTGCTAACTTATTTCTTGGAACCTACCTACTTAGAGAGTTTTTGTAGCCCTGAGCCTCTGTATAAGAAGTTTGACTGCCCTGAGACCACCATGATGAAGAGGCATATACATTGGGGCTCTGACTGATAACCTGATTGAGTCATCCCTGCCAGGGCACCAACATAGGTTGTTATGGTCTGAGTGTTGTGTTCTCCTCAAATTCATATATTGAAACTTAATCACCAATGTGGTGGCTGTAGGAAATTGTCCTTTGGAGAGCTGATTAAATCATGAAGATGGCATCTTTCATCATGTGAGGACTCAGAAAGAAATCCCCATCTATTAACCAGGAAATACTGAATCTGCTAGGATCTTGATCTTAGGACTTCCAGCCTCCAGAACTGTGAGATACAAATTTCTGTTTATAAGCTACCTGGCCTATGATTTTGTTATTAAAACAGCCTGAATGGATGAAGACATTTATGAAGCCATCTAGACCCTTTGGACCAGGCTATTTGTCTTCCTTCAGCTAAATTGCTTTGAGTGACCCCAGCTGATGCCACATGAGACTGAAAAAAAAAATTGCTCAACCGAGCCTGCGTGAAGTTCCAATGTGTAAAATTAGGAGATATAACAATAAAATGGTTGTTGTTTCAAGTTACTAAGTTTTGGTGGTAGTTTGTTATGCAGCAGTTGATAACTGGCAAAGCAAATTACTTCATCATTCCTTATTTACTCAGTAATATTTGAGTTGAGAATTTTAATATTGACAATTTTGGCTGATCATTTGTTGATTGCCAAGTGAATTTCAGTTTTTCTCAAGTCAGTATCTGTATGTTGCAATTGAACAAGAGACATTTGGGAAACTGAAGAAGACTTAATTCTGGACTATATTTAATCCTCCATAAACTTTTAATTTTTTTTTCTTGCATCCCTGGTACTGTGGATTAATCCTAGGACCTCATGAATGCTAGGAAGCCCCTAGCCCCTTTCATTTTTAAAAAATTTGAGACAGAGTCTCCCTAAATTGCCCAGGCTGGCAATGATCTTATGATCCTTCTGCCTGAGACACCCAAGTAGCTGGGATTATGGGTATGTGCCACCATGCCTAGCTAAACTTTTTATTTTAAAACTGTAATTGGTAAGTAATATGCATTGGCAATACAATCTCCAGTTTAGAAAGTACTTTTGAGATTTAGGGGGAGTAAATGAGATCAGTTTAAAAGTATATATCAATGTATGCCAAATTTTATTATAATTTATGTTAGTAGTTATGTTCCTCTGGGAAACAGTTAATATGGTAAGAGGCACATTTACGAAAAGGTGAACATTTTTTTGCCTTAACTTAAAGGCAATTTTAACTCTAAAGTAATTAATTGAGGAAAGAAAACTTTTATTGAGTTCTATTATGTGCTCAGTAATAACATGATCTCATGACAATACTCTAAGTAATTTTTAAGTGGGAAGTCATGCAGTTTTCCTAAGGTCATTCAGCTAGTAAGTGCTGGCTGGATTTGACCCAAATCCGACTCATTCAAAGCCTATGATTTATCTGTCCATAGAGGCTATTCACTGGAAAGAGTCCAGGTCTCCAAGAGTAGCTTCCATAGAATTAGGAAGTAGTTATGACAGCCAGGCAGAGCTGGTTTATTTATGTGTTCATTTATGAAATATACTCTGTTAGTGAATTTTACCAATTTTTGCTGCCATTTACATATCATTTCCTATGTAAAAACCTGGGGATAGCTGGGTACAGTGGCATATGCCTGTAACCCCAGCAGTTTAGGAGGCTGAGGCAGGAGAATCAAAGCCAGCCACAGCAATTTAGCGAGGTCCTAAGCAACTTAACAAGACTCTGTTTAAAATAATAATAATAATAATAATAATAATAATAATAATAATAATAATAATAATAATAAAAAGGTCTGGGGATATGCCTCAGTGTTTAAGTGTCCTTGGGTTTAATTCCCTGTATTAAAAAAAAAAAAAAGAATTCGGTATTGAGTGGGGAATACCCAACACATCACTGATTTGTTTCAGAAATTCTTCCCCAAACTTCTTCAGTACTAGGGATTGAACACAGAGGTACTCCACCACTGACCTATGTCTCTAGCCCTTCTTATTTTTATTTTTTATTTTGACACAGGATCTCACTAAATTGTGGAGGTTGGCCTTGAACTTGCATGCTTCCTGCCTCAGCCTCTTGAGTTGCTGGGATTATAGGCATGCACCACCATTGCATGTTTCACAAGTTCTGCAACTTGAAACATAGTTTATATTTAATGAATCTTTTGAAAAGCAAATATGACCACCCCAATTTATCTCCTTGGAAATTGTTTCTATTTCCATTTTGCTAAGACAATATACCTATTATGGAGTGAGAAGGCTGGGGTTTGATGTTTGGTTTGACTTACTTTTTTCTTTTTTCTAGTTGGGCCTAAACCTCCCATCTTATTGGTCCATCTGAAATCTATAATAATAATAATAATAATAATAACGTTAAAAAAATTATGGTTTGCCATATTCCTCCACCTTAGACAGGGAGAGTAGGAGAATAGGGTGGAGGGAGTGTTCCTTAAGCATAATCCCTCTTTCCCTCCCAATGCTCAGGGAAGGTTCAAACACTGCTGAGTGGGGTGTCCTCTACTGTGTTTCCTATTTTCTTTTGGGGTAGTCTGTACCCTATGGTGGGTTAAAAACAGGTGGTGCCAAGAGATCTGGGTTAAAGTCATAGCTGTCTTTCCTAGGTAATTTCCAAGCTCTCAGCTTGAACTTCTAATTGGCTGTGAGGATTAAACGAGTCAATTATTGCATGCAGAGAAAGTGCCACATGCATTTTAGCTGCTAATACTATTACTGTCTTCCCCAGGTATTTAATTTAAAGGCATTGGATAGGACAAAAAGAGTGAATGAATTTTAAGTCACTAAGTAATCATTGCACCAAAAAGCTCAAGCAGCCCCAATTACAAATGGCAACCTAGCTAGATGGAGAACTAGCTAGATGGCAACCATGAAGTGGTGGGAACTGCATGAACATGGTGTTCATGAGGATGTTCTTAAGGTTAATGCCCTAGGTCAGGAGGCAATAAGCTCTGAGAACAAGCTAGAGTCATCACTTGTCTTAGTTTACTGTGTGCTGCTAGAACAGAATTCCTGAGACCCAGCAATTTATAAAGAGCTGAGATTTATTTCTTACAGTTCTGGAGGCTGAGAAGTCCAAGGTCAAGTAGTGCTGAGAAGGGTCTTCTTGCTTCGTCATCATCTCATGTCAGGAAGATTGAAGGTGGGACGAAAGGGAAGTGGGGAGGAAGGCAGGGAGACAGGACGAGGGAGAAAAGTGAAAACAGAAGAGAACAGGGGTAGGAAGACGAGGAGACCATACCTGTAATCTCAGTGATTTGGGAGGCTAAGGCAGGAGGATTATCTCAGCAATTTAGTGAGACTGGTCTCAAAATAAAAAAGGATTGGGGATGTAGTTAAGCAGTAAAGTGCCCTTGGGTTCAAGTCCCAGTACCACCACCAACAACAACAACAACAAAACCCAAAGAAACAAAAAACCTGATTCCCATGATAACTAATTTATTTTGATAATGACATCAATCCATTCACGAGGGCACAGCCCTCATGATGTAATCACCTCTTAATGTTCCTACCTCTCAACACTGTACACTGAGTATTAAACTTCCAACACGTATGCTTTGGGGGACACAATCAAACCTTAGTATCACTACATAATTCTATTAAGACAGAGAACTGATATTATCCATGAAGCCTCTTGACCAGTCTGGGATAGTGCTTCCTCTTTCTTTCAATATCTAATTACATTGGCAAGGGAAGGAACCCCAAGGGTCCACAATTATTTCTATTTATTTTATTTATTCATTCATCCAACAAGCAGTAATTTTATGCCTACTATTGCACAGATGCATAAGATTCCACAGTTTAGCTGGAGAAACAAGAAGATCCATTCCTTAATTCAACAACTATTTACTAAATATATACCATGCAAATAAAAGTTCTAAGTTTAGAACTGGGTATAGTAAACAAAGCAGACAAAAATCCCTGATGGAGCTGACACTTTAGGGAAGAAAAGAATAATATGTGAAATAAGAATTATAAACCCAGTCTAGCTGATGGTTATAAGTGCAAAGCAGAAACATAAAGCAGGAGAGGAATTAGAAGTGTTTCTGCTGGTGTGTGTGTGGGGCGGGGGGGGGGGGAGAGGAGCACTTTTCAATGTCCATAGCCAGAGAAGGCTTCACAGGTGGGTAACAGCAATGTAGAGACGGGGCACAAGACATAGCCCTGCCTCCCACTTTCTCCTTGCTTGAAGGCAGCCACAAAGTCTTTCAAAGTTTTCTGAGTGCAGAAATTTTATTTTCTCTTGTTTAATGCACAAGAGAACATGATTTATGAACGCTGACTCAAAGGTTATAATTTTTCAACTCAGTTAAGCAGCAAACAATTATTACAGCCATGCTCAAATTCCCTCCTTCAGGATTTACTGAGTACCTAGTATGTGAGTGAGGTTTGGTTTTGCCCTCAAGGAGCTTGGAGTCTAATTTACTGCTAACCCAGTCACAGCACAGATCTCGAAGCTCCCAGGCACAAACAATAGGGGTTCGCGCCGGCCAGGGTGGCCTGGGACTTTTCTGGTGGAACTGTGAAGCCACAGTTGTAATTCACATCCTATTATGGATTGCAACCCCGGGGGTGAGGTCTCTTTGGCAGCAGGCCACCGAGCTCTCTTTCTCCCAGTGCCTTGGCCAAAGTCGAGGCCCAGGAGACCCGGCTTCGGGTGTCACGCGAAGGAAGGGAACCAGTTCTGGCTGGGCCTGCTCAGAGTCTCGGGCCGTCCCCGGAGCCCAGAACCGTGGCCGGGCTTGCTCTCCTCTGCGTCTCTGCTGGCCAGGCCGCGCCCCTCCGCCAGTGTCTGGGCACGCTCCTTCCGCTCCTCCCGCGGCTTCCCTGCGGGTCCCGCGACTCCAAGGGGCGGGGACCGAGCAAAGGTCCCAGCGGGCCCTCCCTCTTGGCTCCTAGAACGTCGCTGCTGGCCGGCGCGCGCCGGGCTCCTCTGACTGCGGGCGCGGGCGGGAGCGCGCGGCGGCGGGGGACCGAGCGGTGGCGCGCGGTAAGTGTGCGGCGGGCGCGAGCTGAGGACTCCGTTGCGGCTCCTTTTTTTTTTTTTTTTTTTTTATCTGCCCCGGTGTCCGCTGCAGACGCGAGTCGAGGCCGCGAGGCGCGATCTCTCCCGGACACCCCTCTTCTCCCTCCCTCCCTCCCAAGGCAGATGAACCCCCCTGGCTGGCCTGTCGCGCCCCATCCTCCCTATTCCCGGCCCCAGACTCCATCCCATCACATCGCCCTCTCCCCGACTCGCACTCACCAGCCCTTTCTCATCCCCTCTTCCTCTTGCCCGCGCCTCTCCCTTCGTGGGTGTTGCTAGGGCAGCTGGCACCTTCTTTCCCCCGCATCCCTTCACCACCCTGACCCCTCTTCATTCCTTGTTTTCCGGTGTCTTCCCTGAGTGTTGCCGAGGCCTCCCCAGCATGGGGGCGTGTGTGCATGAGAGATGGGGTGGGGACCAAGGCCAGGAGCAGACAAGGGATTCAGTTTTTCTGGCCCCACCTCTTTGGCCCGGATTCTAATGGGCCAGCGCTTCGGGTAGAGGCCAGATCCCACCCGCTACCCTCCTTGATGTTCCCAGAAGGACCAGATGACTGAACAGTTGCCTTGGTGCTTCATTTGGCCTTAGGTGGACGACTCTGGACCCTTTCTGGACCCTTTCTGCACCTAAGCTAGAAAGGCCAGAGTGCACTTCTTACCCATTTGCTGTAGGCCGAACCAACACAGGACCCACCACTGGGGCCGAATGGGACAGTGAGAGGGATGGATGTCTTGAGGTCCATACCCTCAAGAGGCAGTCAGACAGACCAACAGACTAGAGGCTGAGTTAGAGTGGAATGAAAAAAGTGCTGTGAGGTGTGAGAAGCAGCCGAGTAAATGTAGAATAAAATTAATAATCTTCAAAATCCACTACCAACAATCTGTCAGAAAGGAAAACTGTCAGGAGCCCGGTGTGTGTCAAAAACTGGTAATCCCAGCTACTTGGGAGGCCGAGGCAGGAGGACCACAAGTTGGAGTTCAACCTGGACAACTAGGTGAGAACCTATCTCAAAATAAAAAATGAAAAGAGCTGGGGATGTAAGTTAGTGGTAGAGCACACCTGGGTTCAGTCTCCAGTACTGCAATAATAGTGTGCATACATTCATACGTACATAAAAGGAAAACGAGAAGTTGAGCCCAGACTACTAGATAGATTAAGAAATCTCCTTGGGTCCCTAAAGATGCCTTCCTTTCTTTCCTTTCCTCATTCACCCCTCCCTCCCTCCCTCCCTCCCTCCCTCCCTCCTTCCTTCCTTCCTTCCTTCCTTCCTTCCTTCCTTCCTTCCTTCCTTCCTTCCTTCCTCAGGGTCTTGCTAAATTGCCCAGGCTGGCCTTGAACTTGCCTCCAGAGTAAATGAGATTGAACTTAGGGGCACTTAAACACTGAGCCACATCCCAGTCCTTTTTAAAAATTTTTAAATTTTGAAACAGGGTCTTGCTAAATTGCTTAGGGCCTCACCAAATTTCTGAGGCTGGCCTTGAATCTGCAATCCTCCTCAGTTGTGAGCCACTGGGATTACAGGTGTGTGCCACCATGCTTGACTCTTTTCACTCTTTTTGAACTCTCCAGGTGCTCAGAGAATTTCTTCTTGCTTTCTCTTTTTATTTTTATTTATTTATTTGGTACCACGAATTGAACTCAGGGGCACTTAACCACTGAGCCACATCCCTAGCCCTTTTTTATTTTTTATTTGGACACAGGGTTGCTTAGGGCCTGGCTAAGTTGCTGAGGCTGGCTTTGAATTTGTGATCCTCCTGCCTCAGCCTCCAGAGCTGCTGGGATTACAGGTGTCCCCACCGCGCCCTGCTCTATTTTTAAAAAATTATTTGGTTAATTTTTTTGTGGTGCTGGGAATGGAACCAAGGATCTCTTGCATGTTAGGCAAGCATTCTACCACCTAGCTACACACCCCCAGCCCTCCTCTCTATTCCTAATCAGGCCTCATCTTCTGTTATCCATTCCGCTTCCCAACAACCTTTGCTGCCTCATCCCTTCTCCTTGTTTAACCTTATGCCTGTCTTGCAACCAGTATGTCTTCGTTTCACATACTGATTATTATTTTCAGAAGAGATGATAGAGTATCTTTAATTTGTCTTTTCATTTAAAAAATGCACTCAGGTACTGGACTGTAGACACCAGAAGTTATAACAATTTAACACCTCTGTTTTAATTTAGCAGATTCAATTTCACTTTGTTATTTAGAAAACTAAAAATAATTCAAAATGTGTTGAAGTTGTTAACAATGAGACAAGCACACAAGTTCAGCCATGTCTCATTTCCCCAGACAGTGGGGAAATAGTGTGAGTTCCACTACAATGATTTTTGGTTCCACCACAACTGAAGTTTACTCTTTCAAACTCATTTTCTGACTTTCCAAAGTGAGTCATATGTAGTCCAAATTTTAAAAGAAAGAATTGAACAGAGGACAGCAGAGCAAGGCAGTCCAAGGCACTGGTTCTGGACTTCCATGGATCTGGGTGGGATTGTGGCCCAGCAATCATTCTCTAGGATACATCCAAGGCCCTCCAGCTGAAGACCGGGAGTTGGACATGTTGGGTTTGTTGTACCTTGCAGCAAGGAAGACCCTGGGTATGTAGCAGGTGATTTTGGAGGAAGGGTTTAGGGAAATGGGGCTTTGCTCTGGGTCAGATGCTGTCAGGATGTAGAGGAAATTCTATGATTATTACCTTCCTAAATCTTGTCTAGAAGGAGAGAAGCTCATAAAGAGGAACTGCTATGGTTGGTCAAGAAGCAGCAGTTGCTCATTAACCAGGACTGAGTGGGAGGTGGTATTTGGTCATTTTTGTGGTTTGGACAATATTCGTGTTTGGTCTGTGGCCAGATATGATTACGGGGTGGTCTTGTTTTTGTCTTGATTCATGATCACAGAGTGGCTTTGCCTAATGTTGATGCCCTGAGACATCACTCATGTTCAGCAGGAGAATGCCAAGCCAGCTCCTTGCCATACCAGTGCCTGGCTGAAAGCCCCACACCAGCTCCCTGATGTCAGTGATGCTTCTCTACTTCTCATGATGTTGAGAAGTTATATAATGTCTTTGAACTTGACTTTCCACTTCTGTAAAATGGGAACTGTTCCTACCTCCTAGGCTTTGTGAAAGGAAGTGAGGAAACATGTACAAAGCATTAAGCCAAATGCCTAGCACAAAGGAGGAACTCAACAAATGCTTGCCCGGCTTTATCTAGTGTATTTGATGTTGAGGTTTCTCCCCTAGAACTAGTCTAGCAGAGGCCCAGAGCAGTTCTGCGGAAGAATCCTGCAGGGGATATGAGAAAGAGTCAGGTCTCTTGCAATTTATAGGTTATGTCTATGACTCCATCAGTCTTGACTGGTTGTAGTGTCTTCTCCTGCAGTCATGACTTTAGAGGCTACTTTTAAGATGCCTTGTGCCCACAAGCCAGTGGACCCAGTTGGCTGTGCATTTTGCTTGCTGTGATCTTGCTTACTTGGTCTCTTCTCTCCAGGTCTCTTGTCCAGGAGTCTGACTCTATGATGTCCTTACCACATTTACTTTGGCTCTCTGGGTTATAATCTGCTTTGAGCTGTGAAACTAGAGAGGCAGTTGAATAGACTTTGCTCACATCTTAAGGCTCTAGGTGAGCTCAGGTTCTGTGTAACACTTTTTTTTTTAGGCATAAACTATGTGAGCTCTATCTTCCCTGATGCCATTTCCATATACTTCCAAATTGCAACATTGGAAATTTCAATCCAAATCTGACTTCCGGTTAGTTGAGATTTCAACCACTGAGCCACATCCCCAGTCCTCTTTTATATTTTATTTAGAGACAGAGTCTCTGATTTGCTAGGGCCTTGCTAAGTTGCTGAGGCTGGCTTTGAACTTGTGGTCCTCTTGCTTCAGCCTCCCAAGCCGCTGTGATTATATAGATGTGCATCATGCTCGGTTGGCAATGTGGGTTCTAGATCCTTCACTCATTTGAACCTGAGCATGTATTTTATCTTCCTTGGCTAGACCAGTTGCTCAAAATATTTGAGAATGACAGTGGCACTGTATTGCCTCCTAGCGCTTCATGGCAGACCGTTAATTTCTAGCCTATATATTTTTTTAATTTTTAAATTTTATTTATTCTTATTAGTTATATGTGACAGCAGAATACAATTCAATTCACATTACACAAATAGAGAATTTTTTATTGTCTCTGGTTGTACACAAAGTGGAGTCACACCATTTGTGTTTTCATATATGTACTTAGGGTAATGATGTCCAACTCATTCCACTGTCTTTCCTACCCCCATGCCCCCTCTCTTCCCCTCCCTTCCCTTTTCCCTATCTAAAGTTCATCTATTCCTCCCATGCTGCCTGCTCCATCCCCATTATGAATCAGCATCCTTGTATCAGAGGAAACTTTTGGCATTTGATTTTTTGGGATTGGCTTATTCCACTTAGGATTATCTTCTCCAATGCCATTCATTTACCTGCAAATGCCATAATATTATTCTCTTTTAATGCTGAGTAATATTCCATTGTGTATATATATAACATTTTCTTTATCTATTCATCTACTGAAGGGTATCTAGGTTGGATCCACAATTTAGCTATTGTGAATTGTGCTGTTATAAACATTGATGTGGCTGTGTCCCTGTAGTATGCTGTTTTTAAGTCCATTGTGTATGATTGAGGATCGAGATAGCTGGGTCAAATGGTGGGTTCCATTCCCAGTTTTCCAAGGAATCTCCATACTGCTTTCCATGTCGGATGCACCAATTTGCAGTCCCATCAGCAGTATATGAGTGTATCTTCTCCCTCACATCCTCGCCAACACTTCTTGTTGTTGTATTCTTAATAGCTGCCATTCTGACTGGAGTGAGATGAAATCTTAGAGTAGTTTTGATTTGCATTTCTCTAATTGCTAGAGATGTTGAACATTTTTTCATATATTTGTTGATTGATTGTATATCTTCTTCTGAGAAGTGTCTGTTCAGGTCCTTGGCCCATTCATTGATTGGATCATTTGTTTTTTTTGGTGTTAAGATTTTTGAGTTCTTTACATATCCTAGAGATTAGTGCTCTATCTGATGTGCACATGGTAAAAATTTGCTCTCAAGATGTAGGCTCACTATTCAGCTCACTGACTGTTTCTTTTGCTGAGAAGAAGCTTTTTAGTTTGAATCCATCCCATTTATTGATTCTTGATTTTAATTCTTGCACTTCAGGGGTCTTATTAAGGAAGTGGGGGCCTAATCCCACATGATGGAGATTTGGGCCTACTTTTTCTTCTATTAGGTGCAAGGTCTCTGGTTTAATTCCTAGGTCCTTAATCCACTTTGAGTTGAGTTTTGAGCATGGTGAAGGATAGGTGTTTAATTTCATTTTGTTGCATATGGATTTCCAGTTTTCCCAGCATCATTTGTTTTCTCCAATATATGTTTTTGGTGCCTTTGTCTAATATGAGATAACTGTAATTTTGTGGGTTTGTCTTTGTGTCCTCTATTCTGTAACATTGGTCTACAAGTCTATTTTGGTATCAATACAATGATGTTTTTGTTACTCTAGCTCTGAGCATGGTTTAAGGTCTGGTATAGTGATGCTACCTGCTTCACTCTTCTTGCTAAGGATTTCTTTAGCTATTCTGGGTCTCTTATTTTTCCAGATGAATTTCATGAATGCTTCTTCTAATTCTATGAGGAATGTCATTGGGATTTTGATTGGAATTGCATTAAATCTGTGTACTGCTTTTGATGGTATGGTCATTTTGACAATATTTATAATCTGCCTGTCTAAAAACAAGGGAGATCTTTCCGTCTTCTAAGGTCTTCTTTAATTTCTTTCTTTGGTGTTCTGTAGTGTTCTTTGTAGAGGTCTTTCACCTCTTTTGTTAGGTTGATTCTCAAGTATTTTATTTTTCTTGAGGCTATTGTAAATGGGGTAGTTTTCCTTTTTTCTCTTTCAGAGGATTTGTCACTGATATACAAAAATGCCTTTGATTTATGGGTGTTGATTTTATATCCTGCTACTTTGCTGAATTCATTTACTAGTTCTAGAAGTTTTCTGGTGGAATTTTTGGGCCTTCTATGTATAGAATCACATCATTGGCAAATAGTACTAATTTGAGTTCTTCTTTTCCTATCCATATCCCTTTAATTTCTTTCCTCTGTGTGATTGCTCTGGCTAGTGTTTCAAGAACTATTTTAAAAAGAAGTGGTGAAAGAGGGCATCCCTATCTTGTTCCAGTTTTTAGAGGGAATGCTTTCAATTTTCTCTATTTAGAATGGTGTTGGCCTGGGACTTAGCATAGATAGCTTTTACAATGTTGAGATATCCCTGTATCCAGTTATCCCTGTTATCCCTAGTTTTTCCAGTGTTTTGAACATGAAGGGGTGCTGTATATTATTGAATGCTTTTTCTGCATCTTTTGAGATGATCATATGAGTCTTTTAAGTCTATTGATGTGATGAATTGTATTTATTGATTTCTATATGTTGAACCAATCTTCATCCTTGGGATGAACCCCACTTAATCATGGTGCACTATCTTTTTGATGTGTTTTTGTATGCCAGAATTTTATTGAGAATTTTTGCATCTATGTTCATTAGAGATATTGGTCTGAAGTTTTCTTTCTTTGATGTGTCTTTGCCTGGTTTTTGAATCAGGGTGATATAGGCCTCATAGAATGAGTTTGAAAGTGTTCCCTCTTTTTTTGAAATAATTTGAGGAGTACTGGTATTAGTCTTGTTTAAAGGTCTTGTAGAACTCAGCTGTGTATTCATCTCGTTCTGAGCTTTTCTTGATTGGTAGGCTTCTGATGGTGTCTTCTATTTCATTGCTTGAAATTGTTCTGTTTAATTCATGTATAACATCTTGGGTCAGTTTGAGTAAATCATGTGACTCTAGAAATTTATCAGTGCCTTCGGTATTTTCTATTTTATTGGAATACAAGTTTTCAAAATAATTTCTGATTATCTTTTATATTTCTGTAGTGTTTGTCATGATATTTCCTTTTTCATTACGGATGTTAGTAATTTGAGTTTTCTCTCTCCTTCTCTTCATTAGCATAGCTAGAGGTTTATCAATTCTATTTATTTTTTTCAAAGAACCCACTTTTTGTTTTGTCAATTTTTTCTTTTGTTTCAATTTAAATGATTACAGCTCTGATTTTAATTATTTCCTGTCTTCTGCTTTTGGTGTTGATTTGTTCTTCTTTTTCCAGGGCTTTTAGATGTAATGTTAGGTCATTTATTTGTTGATTTTTTTTTTCTTCTTTTAAGGAATGAACTTTCCTCTTAATACTGCCTTCATAGTGTCCTGGAGATTTTGATATGTTGCATCAGTGTTCTCATTTACCCCTAAGAATTTTTAAATTTCTCTTTGATGTCTTTTGCAACCCATTGTTCATTCAATAGCATATTATTTAGTCTCCAGGTATTGGAGTAGCTTTTTAAAAAAAAAAAATTATCATTGATTTCTAATTTCATTCCATTATGATCTGATATAATGCAGGGTAGTATGTCTACTTTTTTGTATTTACCAAGAGTTGCTTTGTGGCGTAATATATGGCCTATTTTAGAGTGCTGCTGAGAAGAACGTGTATTCACTTGTTGATGGTAGAAATATTCTATATATGTCAGTTAAGTCTAAGTTATTGATTGTTTTATTGAGTTCTATAGTTTGTTTGCTCAGCTTTTGTTTGGAAGATCTATCCAGTGGTGAAAGAGTTATGTTAAAGTCACCCAGAATTATTGTGTTGTGGTCTATTTGACTCTGGAACTTGACAAAAGTTTGTTTGATGAAAGTATATGCTCCATCATTTGGGGGCATATATATTTATAATTGTTATGTCTTATTGACGTATGTTTCCCTTGATCAGTATGAAATGTGCTTCTTTATCCCTTTTGATTAACTTTGGCTTGAAATATTACTTTATTTGATATGAGTATAGAAACCCCTGCTTGCTTCCACAGTCCATGTGAGTGGTTTGATTTTTCCCAACCTCTCACCTTCAATCTGTGGATGTCTTTTCCTATGAGATGAGTCTTTTAGAGGCAGCATATTGTTGGGTCTTTTTTTTTTTTCTTTTTTAATCTGCCAGTCTATGTCTTTTGATTAGTGAGTTAAGGCCTTTAATAATCAGGGTTATTATTGAAACATGATTTGTATTACCAGCCATTCTTGTTTATTTTTGATATTTTATTGACTTGGTTTGTCCTTTGATTAGTTTTTCCTTTAGTGTAATACCTCCCTCTGCTGATTTTCATTGTTTTTTTATTTTTTCCGTTTCCTCCTTGTGGAATATTTTGCTGAGGAAGTTCTGTAGTGCAGGCTTTCTAGCTGTAAATCCTTTAACTTTTTTTTTTATCATGAAGACTTTTATTTCATCATCAAATCTAAAGCTTGATTTTGCTGGATATAAGATTCTTGGTTGACATCCATTTTCTTTTTTTTTTTAATATTTATTTTTTAGTTCTCGGCAGACACAACATCTTTGTTGGTATGCGGTGCTGAGGATCGAACCCGGGCCGCACACATGCCAGGCAAGCGTGCTACCGCTTGAGCCACATCCCCAGCCCACACATCCATTTTCTTTTAGAGCTTGGTATATGTTGTTCCAGGATCTTCTCGCTTTTATGTTCTGGGTTGAAAAATCTGTAGGTATCCTAATTGGTTTCCCCCTATATGTAATCTGATTCCTTTCTCTCATGGCTTTTAAGATTCTCTCCTTATTCTGTATGCTAGGCATTTTCATTATAATGTGCCTTGGTGTGGATCTGTTGTGATTTTGTTCATTTGACATCCTGTTGTAAGCCTCTTGTATTTGGTTTTCCAATTCATTCTTCATGTTTGGAAAAATTTCTGATATTATTTCATTGAATAGATTGTTCATTCCTTTGGTTTGGAACTCTATGCCTTCCTTTATCCCAATAACTCTTTTTTTTTTTTTACACATAAAAGATTATATTTATTGCATAGATTAAAAAATATCCTTACAATTGCTCATGACATTTGTTTCCAAAGAGCAATCCAATTTCTGATTTCTACATGGTTGGTTGGATTGTCTTCTATTGCTGCTTCTGAATGGTCCACAGTTATACTTCATGCTGTGAAATCGTTATTTAGTGTTCTTTTTTTTTTTGTCTTTAATTTTTTATTGTTGGTTGTTCAAAACATTACAAATTTCTTGACATATCATATTCCTCACTTTGATTCAGTGGGTTATGAACTCCCACCTTCACCCCATACACAGATTGCAGAATCACATCAGTTACACATCCATTGATTTACATATTGCCATACTAGTGTCTGTTGTGCTCCGCTGCCTTTCCCATCCTCCACCATCCCCCTTCCCCACCTCTCCCCTCCCCTCCCCTCCTCTCTCTCTACCCCCTCCACTGTATAACCCTGAGGGTCTCCTTCCATTTCCATGCAATTTCCCTTTTCTTTCCATTTCCCTCCCACCTCTCATCCCTGTTAAATGTTAATCTTCTTCTCCTGCTCTTCGTCCCTACTCTGATCTCAGTTACTCTCCTTATATCAAAGAAGACATTTGGCATTTGTTTTTTAGGGATTGGCTAGCTTCACTTAGCATAATCTGCTCTAATGCCATCCATTTCCCTGCAAATTCTATGATTTTGTCATTTTTTAATGCAGAGTAATACTCCATTGTGTATAAATGCCACATTTTTTTTATCCATTCGTCTATTGAAGGGCATCTAGGTTGGTTCCACAGTCTTGCTATTGTGAATTGTGCTGCTATGAACATCGATGTAGCAGTGTCCCTGTAGCATGCTCTTTTTAGGTCTTTAGGGAATAGACCAAGAAGGGGAATAGCTGGGTCAAATCGTGGCTCCATTCCCAGCTTTCCAAGAAATCTCCATACTGCTTTCCAAATTGGCTGCACCAATTTGCAGTCCCACCAGCAATGTACAAGTGTACCCTTTTCCCCACATCCTCGCCAGCACTTGTGGTTGTTTGACTTCCTAATGGCTGCCAATCTAACTGGAGTGAGATGGTATCTTAGGGTGGTTTTGATTTGCATTTCTCTGACAGCTAGAGATGGTGAGCATTTTTTCATGTACTTGTTGATTGACTGTATGTCCTCCTCTGAGAAGTGTCTGTTTAGGTCCTTGGCCCATTTGTTGATTGGGTTGTTTGTTCTCTTATTGTCTAATTTTTTGAGTTCTTTGTATACTCTGGATATTAGGGCTCTATCTGAAGTGTGAGGAGTAAAGATTTGTTCCCAGGGTGTAGGCTCCCTATTTACCTCTCTTATTGTTTCTTTTGCTGAGAAAAAACTTTTTAGTTTGAGTAAGTCCCATTTGTTGATTCTAGTTATTAACTTTTGTGCTATGGGTGTCCTATTGAGGAATTTGGAGCCCGACCCCACCGAATGTAGATCGTTGCCAACGTTTTTCTTCTATCAGACGGCGTGTCTCTGATTTGATATCAAGCTCCTTGATCCATTTTGAATTCACTTTTGTGCATGGCGAGAGAAAGGGATTCAGTTTCATTTTGTTGCATATGGATTTCCAGTTTTCCCAGCACCATTTGTTGAAGATGCTATCCTTCCTCCATTGCATGCTTTTAGCCCCTTTATCAAATATAAGATAGTTGTAGTTTTGTGGATTGGTTTCTGTGTCCTCTATTCTGTACCATTGGTCCACCCGCCTGTTTTGGTACCAGTACCATGCTGTTTTTGTTACTATTGCTCTGTAGTATAGTTTGAAGTCTGGTATCGCTATACCGCCTGATTCACACTTCCTGCTTAGCATTGCTTTTGCTATTCTGGGTCTTTTATTTTTCCATATGAATTTCATGATTGCTTTCTCTATTTCTACAAGAAATGCCGTTGGGATTTTGATTGGCATTGCATTAAACCTATAGAGAACTTTTGGTAATATCGCCATTTTGATGATGTTAGTTCTGCCTATCCATGAACAGGGTATATTTTTCCATCTTCTAAGATCTTCTTCTATTTCTCTCTTTAGGGTTCTGTAGTTTTCATTGTATAAGTCTTTCACCTCTTTTGTTAGGTTGATTCCCAAGTATTTTATTTTTTTTGAAGATATTGTGAATGGAGTGGTTGTCCTCATTTCCATTTCTGAGGATTTGTCGCTGATATACAGGAATGCCTTTGATTTATGCGTGTTGATTTTATATCCTGCCACTTTGCTGAATTCATTTATTAGCTCTAATAGTTTCTTTGTAGAGCCTTTTGGGTCTGCTAGGTATAGAATCATATCATCTGCAAATAGTGATAATTTAAGTTCTTCTTTTCCTATTTTTATGCCTTTAATTTCTTTCGTCTGTCTAATTGCTCTGGCCAGTGTTTCGAGAACTATGTTGAACAGAAGTGGTGAGAGAGGGCATCCCTGTCTTGTTCCGGATTTTAGAGGGAATGCCTTCAATTTTTCTCCATTCAGAATGATGCTAGCCTGAGGCTTAGCATAGATTGCTTTTACAATATTGAGGTATGTTCCTGTTATCCCTAGTTTTTCTAGAGTTTTGAACATAAAGGGATGCTGTACTTTGTCGAATGCTTTTTCCGCATCTATCGAGATGATCATATGGTTCTTATTTTTAAGTCTATTGATGTGGTGAATAACATTTATTGATTTCCATATATTGAACCAGCCTTGCATCCCAGGGATGAATCCTACTTGATCATGGTGCACAATTTTTTTGATATGTTTTTGTATCCGATTCGCCAGAATTTTATTGAGGATTTTTGCATCTAGTTTCATTAGAGATATTGGTCTGTAGTTTTCTTTCTTTGAAGTGTCTTTGTCTAGTTTAGGTATCAGGGTGATGTTGGCCTCGTAGAATGAATTTGGAAGTTCTCCCTCTTTTTCTATTTCCTGAAGTAGCTTGAAAAGTATTGGTATGAGTTCCTCTTTAAAGGTTTTGTAAAACTCTGCTGTATACCCATCCGGTCCTGGGCTTTTCTTAGTTGGTAGTCTTTTGATGGTTTCTTCTATTTCCTCAATTGATATTGGTCTGTTTAGGTTGTCTATATCCTCCTGACTCAATCTGGGCAGATCATATGACTTAAGAAATTTATCTATGCCTTCACTATCTTCTAATTTATTGGAGTATAAGTATTCAAAATAGTTTTTGATTATCTTCTGTATTTCTGAAGTGTCTGTTGTGACATTGCCTTTTTCATCCCGTATGCTAGTAATTTGAGTTCTCTCTCTTCTTCTCTTCGCTAGCATGGCTAAGGGTCTGTCGATTTTGTTTATTTTTTCAAAGAACCAACTTTTAGTTTTGTCAATTTTTTCAATTGTTTCTTTTGTTTCGATTTCATTAATTTCAGCTCTGATTTTCATTATTTCTTGCCTTCTACTTCTTTTGCTGTTGTTTTGCTCTTCTTTTTCAAGGATTTTGAGATGAAGTGTGAGATCATTTATTTGTTGGTTTTTTCTTTTTTTAAGGAATGAACTCCAAGCAATGAATTTTCCTCTTAGAACTGCTTTCAATGTGTACCATAGATTCCGATATGTTGTGTCTGTGTTTTCATTTATGTCTAAGAATTTTTTAATTTCCTCCTTGATGTCTTCTATAACCCATTGATCATTCAGTAACCTATTGTTCATTCTCCAAGTGATGTATGCTTTTTCCTTCCTTCTTTTATCGTTGATTTTCAGTTTCATTCCATTATGATCAGATAAGATGCATGGTATTATCTCTACTCCTTTATATTGTCTAAGAGTTGCCCTGTGACATAATATGTGATCTATTTTTGAGAAGGATCCATGTGCTGCTGAGAAAAAAGTGTAACTGCTTGATGTTGGGTGGTATATTCTATATATGTCAATTAAGTCTAGGTTATTAATTGTGTTATTGAGTTCTATAGTTTCCTTATTCAACTTTTGTTTGGAAGATCTGTCCAGTGGCGAGAGAGGTGTGTTGAAGTCTCCCATGATTATTGTATGGTGGTCTATTAGACTCTTGAACTTGAGAAGAGTTTGTTGGACGAACATAGCTGCACCATTATTTGGGGCATAAATATTTATGATTGTTATGTCTTGTTGGTGTATGGTTCCCTTAAGCAGTATGTAGTGTCCCTCTTTATCCCTTTTGATTAACTTTGGCTTGAAATCTATTTTATTTGATATGAGTATGGACACTCCTGCTTGTTTCCGAAGTCCATATGAGTGATATGATTTTTCCCAACCTTTCACCTTCAGCCTATGTATGTCTTTTCCTATCAAATGCGTCTCCTGTAGGCAGCATATTGTTGGGTCTTGTTTTGTGATCCATTCTACTAGCCTGTGTCTCTTAATTGGTGAGTTTAAGCCATTAACATTTAGGGTTATTATTGAGATATGGGTTGTTCTTCCAGCCATATTTGTTTATTTCTGTTACTAAACATGGTTTGTTTTCCTCTTTGATTATTTTCCCCCCCTTTACTGTCCTACCTCCCACTGTTGGTTTTCATTGTTATTTTCCATTTCCTCTTCCTGTAATGCTTTGGCGAGGATGTTTTGAAGAGATGTTTTTCTAGCTGCGAATTCTTTAAACTTTTGTTTATCGTGGAAGTTTTAATTTCATCTTCCATCCTGAAGCTTAATTTCGCTGGATACACAATTCTTGGTTGGAACCCATTTTCTTTCAGTGTTTGAAATATGTTATTCCAGGATCTTCTAGCTTTCAGAGTCTGTGTTGAAAGATCAGCTGTTATCCTGATTGGCTTACCCCTAAATGTAATCTGCTTCCTTTCTCTTGTAGCTTTTAAAATTCTCTCCTTATTCTGTATGTTGGGCATCTTCATTATAATGTGTCTAGGTGTGGATCTCTTATGATTTTGCACATTCGGCGTCCTGTAGGCTTCTAGGATTTGGGATTCTGTCTCATTCTTCAAGTCTGGGAAGTTTTCTCATATTGTTTCATTGAATAGACTGCTCATTCCTTTGGTTTGGAGCTCTGTACCTTCCTGTATCCCAATGACTCTTAAGTTTGGTCTCTTAATGTTATCCTATATTTCTTGGATGTTCTGCTCATGGTTTCTTAACAGTCATGCTGAGCTGTCTATGTTCTTTTCAAGTTGAAATACTTTGTCTTCATTGTCTGATGTTCTATCTTCTAAGTGTTCTACTCTGCTGGTAGTATTCTCCATTGAGTTTTTAAGTTGGTTTATTGCTTCCTGCATTTCTAGAATTTCTGTTTGTTTGTTTTTTATAACCTTTATCTCCCTGTAAAGTTGATCCTTTGCTTCCTGGATTTGTTTGCGTAATTCATTGTCGAAGTGATCTTTCATTGTCTGATTTTGCTGTCTAATGTCTTCCTTGATACTCCAGATCATCTGAAGCATGTATATCCTGAATTCTTTATCTGACATTCCATCTGCTGCAGCTGTTACCTCTTCTAAAGTTGAGTTGACCTGCATTGCTTGTGGTCCTTTCTTTCCTTGTCTTTTCATACTGCTTGCGTTTCTTTCCTGCAGGCGTGGGCGGCGGCTCTGCTCTCTCCTTATTCCAATTGGGGTGTCTTGACTACCACGCCGGCAGGTCACTGGGCCTGTTCTGGGCGCTGGTGGCGGCTCTGTTCTGCCCCTACTCCAATTGGGGTGACGAGTGTACCACGCCGGCAGGCCACCGGGCCTGATCCGCCGGTCGGTTGCAGGTTTGCCTACCCTGCAGGCGCGGGCGGCGGCTCTACTCTGCCCCTACTCCAAATGGGGTGACGTGTCTGTCGTACCGGCAGGCCACTGGGCCTGTCCCGCTGGTCAGTCGCAGATCTGCCCACCTTTCGGGCACGGGTGGTGGCTGTGCTCTGCCCCTACTCCAATTGGGGTGTCGTGACTACCCCGCCGGCAGGTCGCTGGGCCTGTTCCTGGCACGGGCGGCGACTCTGCTACCACGCCGGCAGGCTCCTGGGCCTGATCCGCCGGTCTGTCGCAGGTCTGCCTGCCTTGCAGGCGCGGGCGGCGGCTCTTCCCTGCCCCTCCTACCACGCCTGCGGACCGCTGTGTCTGATCTGCAGGTTGGTCACAGGTCTGCTCACCCTGCGGGCACGGGTGGCGGTTTCGCTCCGCCCCCACTCCAATTGGGGTCATGTGACCACCACACCGGCAGGGCCTGATCCGGGCGTGGGCGAAGGATCTGCTCTGCCCCTACTCCAGTTGGGGTGACGTGTGTACCACGCTGGCAGGCCGCTGGGCCTGACCCTCCAGTCTGTCACAGGTCTGCTTACCTTGAAAGTGCGGGCGGTGGCTCTGCCCTGCCCTTCCTACCACGCCCGTGTACCACTGGGTCGCGGGTCTGCCCACCTTGCGGGCGTGGGTGGCGGCTCCGCTCCGCCCCCTCTCCAATTGGGGTCACGCGGTCACCACGCCGGCGAGCCGCTGGGCCTGCTCAGGGCGCTGGCAGCGGCCCGGCTCTTCCCTTCTGGCTCGATGACAAATTGAGAGAGACTCGGGTGTCTGTGCCTCACCCCCCCTACCAGGAGACCAACTGTTTCTGTCGCCACTGGTATTGATGAAGTTCTCTCCTTCGCCGCTTTCCGATGACATCAGATCTCTGCCATGTTGGTATCCTATGCAAATGGCAGCATTTCGTTCCCCTTGCCAGGCAACCAAAGCAACGGGTGAGTCCTGACCGGCCCTCAGCAGGACCCGGACTGAGAAGCAGTTTCCGTGGGCTCCTAGCCCTGGGCCTGGGCAGTTCCGGGAGCCATAACTCGGCTGCTCCGTGCTCGGTGTATGCTCTGATAAGAGCAGACTCCAAGAAGCAGCCTCCGCAGGCTCCCCAGCCCTGGGCCAGGGCGGTTCTGGGAGCCGGAACTCGGCCGCCCCGCGCTCGGTGCTCGCTCCGATAAGAGCAGGCACTAGGAAGCACCCAGGCACTGAGCCTGAGCAATCTGTCTGCAAGCCACAGGCGAATGGCAGCCTGAAATTACCTGTTCTATGGCTGAATGAGCTGCGGTCAGTCGAAAACAGGGATGGTGACGTCAGCTTTCCAACATGGTGGCCGCTGGCCTCCTCCGTGGTCTGACCGGTGTGGAGAACCGACATGGACCGCTTCCTTCCCCCATCTCGAACCCAGAATTCAGCCCTGAGTACGGTGCTTGCACGGCTGGCAGAAACTGCAGCGCTGTATCCCTGCGTCGCTATCTCCTCGTTTCCCAGCGCGCGCTGCAGACTCTAGCCGCGGGGCGATTTGCTGAATAAGCAGTGTTACCCTCCGTGTGACAAACCTCTCGCGTTTGAGTCCCCGTAGCCGATCCTCGTGCAATGGAAATCCTTCCTCCAGGTTCCGGAGCACCCCACTATTGCTGGAAATTCCTAACAAGATAGCCTTTAGCCGTCCTGACTTGTCATACTCCCACACAGTGAAGCAGCTCACGGGGTCAATGCACTCCCCTCGCCGCCATCTTCCCAGTCTATCCCAATAACTCTTAAATTTGGTTTTTATGCTGTCCCATATTTCTTGAACATTCTGCTCATGGTTTCCTACTATCTTCATTGTGTGGTCTATATTCGTTTCAAGGTTACATATTTTGTCTTCATTGTCTGAAGTCCTGTCTTCCCTGTGGTCTAATCTGTTGGTATGCTTTCAATTGAACTTTTAATTTGGTTTATTGTTTCTTTCATGTCAAGGATTTCAGTCTTTTTTTTTTTTTAAGAACCTCTATCTCCCTATTGAAGTAATCTTTTGCTTCCTGTATTTGCTTATGTAGTTCTTTATCAGAATGATCTTTTGCTGCCTGTATTTGTTCTCTGATATCATCCTTTAATTCACAGAAATTTTAAATTATGTATATCCTGAAATCCTTCTCTGTCATTTCTTCTGTTGTGCTGCCCATGGATTCTAATAATTTAGTATTTTGATTCATTTGGGACACCTTTTTTCCTTTTTTTTCCCATGCTGTTTGTGTGTCTTTCTTTCTAGCACTGAGTATCTGGAGTGTTACTGTTTTTTCACATTTCAGGGTTATAGTGCCTTTGCAGGGCTCCAATAACTCTCCTACCCAACTGGTGTTCCAAGCTGGGATTTGCCAGAACTAAAGATGGTGGTGATGGTGTCCCAAGATGGAGGCGGCTACTTTCACAGATGTAGTGTCAGATTGGGTGGGGTGGGCCGGATGGTGGTGTTGGGCAATGTGTTCAAAGATGCAGCTCGGACAGACACAGTGCAGGCTCTGCAGGCATTGGCTGGGCTGACCTGGGCCTGCCTTTCTAGCCTATATTTTGGATAATCTCTCTATCTTATTAAAAGTTTCTAGAAACAGAAAATGGGTCAAAGACATCAACAGTTTTAAAAAAGAAATATAAAAAAGGCTTTAAACAAACTAAAGGATGCTTGATTTCATTTGTATTAAAATAACAACCTAAATCTATATTGAGATTCCATTTCTCACCAATTAGATTGGCAAAGATACAAACGTTTTATAACACACTATTGCTGAGACTGATATTTTCACACATTATTGGAGAGATTGCGGAATGGGACAACCCATAAAATTACAGATGCATTTACCCATTGATCTAGCAATCCCTCCTCTAGGAATCCACCCTTCAGATACACTTGCTCATGCATGAAAAATATGTACATATAGGAGTACTTAGTGGTATTTTTAAAATAGCAAAAGTTTTAGAAACAATTCAAGTAGTGAGCATTATAGGACAAATTAAATAAACAATGAAAAAAAATTCATGGGAGGGAGTACTATGCATCTGTAAAGAGGTACTAATGTGGAATGATCTCTAGGAAGTTTTGTTTCATGACACAAAGCAAGGGGCAGAACACTGTGTAGACCCCTTTTGACATGTATTTGTATAAGGAAATATGAAGGTGATATAACTGAACAGAAGAGAAATAAAATGGTAGAAAAGACAAGGACATGGGCAGGAATGAGATTTCTCAGGGTATAGCTTTTTTCATATAGTTTACTTTCTAGAATTCTTTTTTTTTTTTGGTATTGGGGATTGAACCCAGGGCACTACCCCACTGAACTACATCCTCATCTCTCTGTTTTTATTTTTGAGACAGGGTCTTGCTAAGTTGCCCAGGCTGGCCTCAGACTTCACTATCCACTGCCTGAGCCTCCCAAGTCTCTGGGGTTTCAGGTGTCACCATGCCTGGCCATGGTTCACAGTTTTGCACCATGAAAGTGTAGCATGGGTACAAGCTTAGTGACAAAAGAGAAACCTCCAACATCAACTTCACTAGGAGATTATTTTCTAAGAATCACATGATTGAATAAACCTGATTCTAATGAAAACCTACTGAGCAATATCCAATTTCACTAATTCTCCCCAAAGCAGCATACCCTGACAAGCAGGCAAATTGGCTGTGTTTGATGTTAGATAAAGAAAAAAAAATCATTAAAGATTAATTTAGGAGTTCCCTTGTTTTCACCCTCTAATCCCTCTAAGGGGGATTGGTATCATTACCAAGGCTTTGCCATCCACATCAGATGGATTGTTATTTTGTTTTTTTTAACAGCTAGTCTAATTTTGCTTCTACAGAAACTTGTTCAATCTGAAGGCAAGTTTCAGCTTGAGACTCCTTTCAGTCCCAGAAAAGAATATAGAAACCATAAAAATAGAGATCCTGACACCAATGGTAAACTGAGGCAGGCCACTCTGGGCCTCTTCTCTTGGACTAGCAGGATAAATTCATACAGGTCATTGGGGAGACTCTGTTTCATTAAAAGTTCTCTCCTTGTGTTTGGAAAAATAAACTCCGCACCTATCCCAAGGATGATGGCAGAAGTTACTGACCTCTTGTTCCCACCAGTCTGCTTCCTGTCTAATCCCTGTCTGGTAACTGGCTTCTTATTTTCAACCCCACACTTGAGCTCCTTGGAGGACATCCTCAGGGTCTCCTTTACATCACCATCGCCCTTCATCCAACCAGACTTCTGTCCTTTGGCCACTGGTAGAGTTCAGAGCATTATTGTTTTCTTTTTTGTTTCATATCTGTTTCCCTCCTGTGCATTACTTTTTTTAAAAAAATATTTTTTTATTTGTTTTCAGTAGTTATACATGACAGTAGAATGCATTTATGCACTTTGATGTATCATACATAGATAGGATATAATTTCTCATTTTTCTGTGTGTACATGTTGCAGAATCATATTGGTCATGCAGTCACATATATACATACAGTAATAATGTCTGTTTCATTCTAGTATCTTTCTGTCTTTCCTATCCCTACATCCCGCTCCTTCCCTCCCATCACTTCCCTCTACCTAATCTAAGGTAACGCTATTTTTCCCTAGTGCCCTCCCCCATCGCCTTATTGTGAATTAGCATCCACATATTAGAGAAAACATTTGGCCTTTGGTTTTGTGGGATTGGCTTATTTTACTTAGCTCCAAACATTTACTGGCAAATTCCATAATTTTACTCTTCTTTAAAGCTGAGTAATATTCCATTGAGTATATATACCACATTTTCTTTATCCACTTATCTATTGAGGGACACTTAGGTTGATTCCATAGTCTAGCTATTGTGAATTGAGCTGCTATAAACATTGATGTATCTCACTAAAATTCTGGCAAATCGCATACAAAAACATATCAAAAAGATAGTGTACCACAATCAAGTGGGATTCTTCCCAGGGATGCAGGGTTGATTAAACATATGGAAATCAATAAACTTAATACATTATATTAATAGACTTAAAAACAAGAATCATATGATCATCTCAATAGATGCAGAAAAAGCATTTTACAAAATATAGCACACCTTCATGTTCAAAACATAGAAAAACTAGGGATAGTAGGAACATACATCAACATCGTAAGAGCCATATATGCTAAACCCAAAGCCAGCTTAATTATAAATGGAGAAAAGGTGAAAGCATTCCCTTTAAAAACTGGTATAAGACAAGGATGTCCTCTTTCACCACTTCTATTCAACATCATCCTTGAAACTCTAGCCAGAGCAATTAGAAGAAAGAAATTAAAGGGTACACATGGGTAAAGAAGAACTCAAACTATCACTATTTGCTGTGCGTTTCTTATTTTGCTTTCAGGAGATCTTTCTAGGTGACCATTCTGATCACATGGCTCTGTAGTCATACCCTCCAGTGGCTCCTGCTGCCCTGGCTCCCCTTTGGGGGGGGCATGGGCCTTCAGGCCCTGGTCGAGGGGCCTCCTTGGCCTTACCCCTGGCTCTTCCCCACTCTGCAGCCCTGCACTCAATGCAGGAGTCAACCCCAGAGCATGAGAAGACATCCCAAGCCTGCCGAGAAAAGGGTCTGAGCATGGCAACATGACCCAGTGTTCTCTGGGCCGTCGCCAGTTTGCCGATGGCCCATCTTCCTGTACTCTCTTCCCCAGCTCCCCGCCCCCCACCTGCAACTCCCCACTGCTCTAAACTGTGCTCCTCTGCAAGAGTAGCATCGTGGTGTCCTTCCCTTGATGATCTTCTTCTTGGCCTACAAAAGTTGATTCGTGGGTGCATCAACTTCAAGAGGACTGAGGTGACAGGGAACCTCTCTCCAGTTGGCTTTATGTGCCTTTTTCTTGTTTCATTCCATGTAGCTATTTGTGCCCATAACTAACATAAAACCTAGCTATTTTTTCTCTGGCCACCAAACTAGTAGCTCATTAAGGAGAAATTATTATTATTATTTTTAAAATCTCTGTATCCTAAATGCTTAAACACAGTTCCTGAGTTTAGTGTGTACCCAAAAATAATCAATGAAGGATTCATTAAATGATTATGGTAAATGAATAAATGAGTCTTCCATTGAATGCAAGATACTTGTATACTTTATGAGAGATGAAATTGAGATGGGAGCCAGAGTATACTTAGTGGTTCATCTTTGTTGTTCATTGTTTCAGAAACAAACTTTCTTAGCCAGGTGCAGTGATGCATGCCTGTAACCCCAGTGACTCTGGAGTCTCAGGCAAGAGGATCACAAGTTTGAGGCCAGCGTGGGCAACTGTGTGAGAGCCTGTCTCAAAATAAAAAATAAAAAGGGCTGGAGATGTATGT
Source organism: Marmota monax (assembly GCF_021218885.2). Taxonomy (NCBI): domain Eukaryota; kingdom Metazoa; phylum Chordata; class Mammalia; order Rodentia; family Sciuridae; genus Marmota; species Marmota monax. Next base: position 10,355,559 of record NW_026693933.1, on the reverse strand, counting down.
AGCTCAGTGGTAGAGTGCCCCTGGGTTCACACCTGCAAAAAATAGATCTTCCTTGCATATTTTAGAATTTCTTCCTTAAATGTTCATTTTTTGACTGTTAATATGTAAGAATAGGCTCAGGTAGCAACTGCTTCATAATAATCCAGGTAAAAGTACTTTAAAGAAGAACTGATGCCCTAGAGGAGATTCATGTTGAACAAAGCAAAATGGTTAAGATCCTGCTCTTAAATTCTATGAAACCATCTGACCACGTAACCAGGCCAAGCAGCAGGGTGCAAACCCTATGAAACATAGCTTTCTCTATTAGAAATTTCAACTTAACCATGGATAGGTTTTTTTTTTTTAAATATTGTTTCAATTTGTGTTTTTTAAATGTAATTTTTAAATTATATACAAGTAAGTATACGTGTGTGTGTGATTTGTGTAGTTTGTGAATGGTGAATTGTTTATTTTCCCTGTTTTTACTGGGATATTTTAAAGCCTGATCTGTAAAGTGTTTTTTTTTTTTTTTATAAGCACTTTCCTACTTTGTTATAAATATTATTAGCACTTTCTCAGTTTGCCCTTTTTCTTCTTTTTAAATATTTTTTAGTTGTAGATGGACACAATATTTTATTTATTTACTTTTATGTGATGCTGAGGACCAAACCCAGTGCCTCCCTCGTCCTAGGCAAACGCTCACCAATGAGCTACAACCCTGCTCCTTATCTTTGTGAAGGCCCTTCTTATCCTACAATTGTACAAACATTTCTCTGTATTTTTTTTTTCATACTACTTTTATGGTTTTATTTTTCCTCAAAGGAACTGCTAATCCATTGAGAATTTCCTCATGTGGTAGAAGAGAGGAATTAGATTTTTTTTTTTTCCAGAAGGTCAGCCCATTTTTCCAACACCGTTTGTTGATAGTATTGTACCTGTTCCACTAAATGTAGTGCTTTTCTTTTCTATCTTCCAGTGTGTCTCTTCTTTTCTCTCCAGCTAAATTGTGACTCTGCTATTATTTCTAGGTTCAGTAGTAATAGCAAGTTAATTTTCATTTCTGAATGGGAAGGATCACAGTGTAGAGGACACTTTTGACCTTACAGAGAACACAATCATCCCTAAGGGACTGGTTCCAGGATGCCTCACCCCCTACCCATCACAGATGACAAAATCTTCAAATGCTCAAGTGGTGATTTTTTTTTTTTGTACTGGGGATTGAAACCTAGGATGGTTAACCACCGAGCCACATCCCCACCTATTTTTATTTTTTATTTTGAGACGGGGTCTCTCTAAATTGCCCAGCCTTGCCTTGAACTTATGATCCTCCTATCTCAGCCTCCCAAGTTAACTGGAATTAAAGGCATGTACTATCCCGCTCAGCTGCCTTCCAGATTCTTGGTAGGATTGTATTTCTTCACCCTCATGGTTGGATGAAACTGTGTAACTAGCTCTGATAAGTTATAAGTGAACATGCCATGTGTCCTGTTGGGCCAGAGCATTTAATTACAGGTGTGAGAACTTCCAGAATTCTTTCTGTTAAATAATGACTGATGATGTTTAGGGCAGTGACTTTTCCTTTGGTCTGGATCTCAATGACTATAATAAATAGAGCTCTCAGCCCATCCTGGATTGTGATCAACAATAAGCCACTGAGACGTGAGTATTGTTTGTTCCAGAAGCATAACCTAGCTTATCCTGACTGATTCACATATTGTCTTTCAATATCTCAATTTAATTTCTTTGTCATCAACTGAACTCAAATTAGAGGGCTTCATTGGGAGAAAATATTATTTCATATGAATGATTGAGATTAGGGAGAAATATTTTAGGAAAAAAAGACACAAAATAATAACTTCATTTGATTTTAGGATAATCTTATTTTTTCAGGTAATCTGGTACCTTCAAAATGTTTGCCAAAGCAACAAGGAATTTTCTTAAAGAAGTTGATGCTGACGGTAACCTGATTTCTGTATCAAACTTAAATGACTCTGACAAGTTACAACTTCTAAGTCTGGTGACCAAAAAGAAGAGATACTGGTGCTGGCAGAGACCTAAGTACCAGTTTTTATCTGTCACTCTTGGAGATGTACTCACAGAAGATCAATTTCTGAGTCCAGGTATGTTTCTTTGTGTATTCTATAATTATTCCCAGACATAAGATGGATCTTCTTTGAGACATGTGTTCCCTGGAATTGAGGTGATACCTTCTAACTAATTCTCATTTTTCTTTGCCTACTATCTTAAAAACATATCCTTACTTAAAATGAATGAAATTCTGCATGCACAACATGACAGCTTAATCTTTTAAAAATATTATTTCAGTTTTGGTATAAAAGTCAGTCATGTCCATCATAAATGTTGTGGGCACTCAGCATAAGTGGAATGTGTCCCTACTCAAAATTTTGTTTGGCGTTGATATTGGTGATGCCACATACCTATCCAAGGGGGTGTAAAGGGTTAGTACCTTCTAGGGAGCATAAGGCAGACTGTCAGACTGGGCCAAAAATGGAATCAGAGAAGGGGTAAGGAGACAGGCTCAGTTTTTATTGTGATTACTGGACGGAGATGGGGTACTGATTGGAGCTTGTGTGGTGTAGTTTTCTCTAGCATCAATGAAGGGAGCAACTGGACTTTCTTACTAGTTTGGATGTGCAACAGAAAAAGAAGAGAAAGAGTGTGGGGGGGCGCGGAGCTTGATGGCTGTCAACAGACAGATTGCACAAAAAATTGGACGCAATATTATAGTACAGTCAAGGACAGCATTTCAGTCAGTGACAGACTGAATACAAGATGGTGGTCCCTTATGATCATATTGCTTAGTGACATCTTAGCTGCCTCAGTTTGTATAAGTGCACTCTATGCTGTTTTTATGATGATGAAATTGCCTAATAATGCATTTCCCATAAATTGTCCCCATCGTAAAGTGATGTATGATGACTATGTAACAAGATATAGACAGGTAAAGAAGGAAAAAGAGCAACAAAAATTCCATCATTGCTGGTTAATCTCCATTAACACAGAAGTCTAGTCTTTTCTTCTCTGCATCTAATTTTTTAACATTTATTTTATTTTTTTTTTTTAGAGATGGGGGTCTTGCTATGTTTCCCAGACTGGCCTTGATCTGGGATCAAGCAATCCTCTTACTTCAGCCTCCTCCATAGCTGGGAGAACAAGAGTGTACCACCGTTCCTGGCCTTGTCATCTAACTTTTAAAAAACAGAATTAGAATCATACTAATTTTTAATGCACTCCTTTTTAATTTTTTAATTTAACTTTATGTAAGTTTTCTCCATAGTTTTAAGTATTTTAATGATATTTTCAACAAACACATTGTTCCTTTGTGTGTATACACCCTAATTTGCTAAACCATTCCAATTTAGTGTTTATAATAAAGAAGGCTGAAGTGAACATTTTATTTATGTTTTTGTGGGTATTTTTAAGTAATCACTTTAGCATGGATTCTTAGAATACTGGATCAGTTTTGTTTTGTTTTATTTTGTACCGAGAAAGGATTCACCTTGAACTTGCAATCCTCCTGCCTCAGCCTCCAAGTTTCTGGGATTATAGGCGTGCTCCACTGTGCCTTGCTTCATCAGTTCTTAATTAGTGGATGGAATATGTCTTAGTCCTCTTTCAGCTCTAAAATTCTCTAATTTTGTGATTGTATTTCTATTAAAGGGGAAAAGAGTCTCCAAACTTTCTTCCAGGCAAGTACTCCAGCCAGTATTCTCTTTAGTCAGCCCATTGGAGCTGCCAAGCAAGGGGAGAATGAATTGATATGAGTTTTTCATCATGCCCTAGCTTGGATTTGTATGCTTTCTAGTAAAATTTCTATTGAATTGTGAAATAACTAAAAATAAGTAGGAGCAAATAGACCAAGGGTCCCTGAGTAATTGGAGTTCCTCTACTTTGTGATATAAAATGGCTTTTTGTGGTGTCCTGAAAGATTATGAAAACCACATTGAGTTGGTGAGACCAGTCACTGTCAGTGCAGATAAAGAATATGATCATCATCTGAGGTCAGAGCGCATCCTGGATTCTGTCATGTTGGTGTTAAAGCAGTTATGAAAAGTGTCCCCTACTCTATCTACCAAGATGATTTAGGATGCTTCACCTTTAGGTGTTTTTTTCCTGCTCCCAATAGCCCTGGCATGACTGTTGATCAGGGGAGTGATTGTGGAAGGGACAGTGATTTGGTTCCTGGCAGTTCCATGACAGCGTGCTGGTCCCCTCATTTTTTCCACCAGCAGCAGTGGATGACTGATGTAGAAGTATGGGCAAATGACATCTTTTCAGGAGGTGTGACTAGGGTGGTGTCCCAGAGTACACAAAGTCCTGATTATCCCCACTTTGTGTAGCTAGTTTTGGAGACACAGTTTCCAACAGTGGTAACAAGCCTGAATCCAGAAGGGTGTACTGAAGATAGAACTTCTGTCTGTATAGCACTTTGTAGAACCTAGGACTGTCCTGTTTACAAGAAAAGAATGCTGCTCTAGTCTAAACCCAATAGATAGATAGATGGAGCCATGGCTGTATTTCTTCCTTCTTATACATCAACTAGCAACAGCATCAGGTAGGTATCATTGGTTATCTGCAAATTGCATATGAAAATCTGGGATGCAAGTAAATGAATGTTGTCCAGTCTTCCAGGGCTGATGATGTAGCTCTGTGGTAGAGTATTTGCCTAGAATATGTGAGGCCTTGTATCAAAAAAAGTTCTCACCCAAGATCTTCCAGTTAGTAATATTAGAGCAAAGACATGATCTTAAACTATTACTGTCTGCTCCACCCTGCTTCCCAAAGCATTTCCCAAAGTGTTTGTATTTCGCAAAATGTTAACTAGGAAAGGCTTTGGATTGAGAGCATTTTCATAGACTTCTTATTTTGGGTGGTGGTGTGAAAAATTATGCTCTTTTTTGTAAATTGCAAAAATAATGAATGCTGATGACTTATCAACCCTGGGTAAGGAGTGGGTTTTCTTGACTGGTTTGAAAGAAATGCAGCTGCTGAGGCTGTGTGTGTGTGTGTGTGTGTGTGTGTGTGTGTATGGATTCTGGGTGTATGTGTGTGTGTATGGATTCACAAGGGTTTTAATCCCTTGTGAAGGGTACCCAGGAGCCCAATAGAACCTTGGATCAGAGAAATGGAAAAGTCTAACTGTGAAGTTAGTAGCAGGCTCTTTTTTTTTTTTTTTTTACACTGGGGATTGAACCCAGGGGCACTTAACCACTGAGCTACATCCTCAGGTCTTTTTATTTTTTATTTTGAGACAGGATTTTACTAAGATGCTCAGGGTCTCACTAAGTTGCTGAGGCTGGCTTTGAACTTGCAATCCTCCTGCTCAGCCTCCCAAGCCAGTGGGATTATATGCGTGCACCACCATGCTCAGCTCCTAGCAGGTTCTTAATGTATCCTTACCCATGTGATGATGGAGACTATTTTATGGTTGTACCTGTTTTGATTAAAAATGGGAACAGAGGTTTCAGTGTAGCTTAGTGATATCAGTAGTAGAGTGTGCGATTAGAATGCCCAAGCCCTGTGTTCAACTCTAGTGCACGCACTTACACACACACACACACACACACACACACACACACGGGAGAACAGTAGAAGGTTGGAGACAAGAGGAAGCTCTAGTTCACATATGAGATCAGCAGATATTTATCTTTAGAGTTCAGATAAGAAGGATAGACCTTTAAGGAGCTCTGATAGCAATCACTGGATATGGCCAGATGAGGAATAGTAATTGCCAGTTGACATGATTGAAGGTGGGATACCAGTAGTGGTGGCAGATTCCTTAGCATCTGGGAAACGAGGAAAGAAGAAGGGAGAGAATCTTGGAGCTTCTGGATGGTGATTGAGGGGTTGGGCATGTCCAGCTGACCTTATAAGGAGGACAGTGATAAGGAATTGCATGATAAAGAATGGCTAGAGGACAGATGGGAAAATGTAAACATGGGAAGAAAATTATCTGATTGGGGAAGATAATGAGGGACAGGGAATGTTCTCCAAGACTGGTGCATGGGAAGGCAATTTGACCAAGGACAGGTCCAGATGGCTGACCTGCCAGATGCTGAGGCACTCCTCTAGCAGGTGGGGTGCAATTATGATGAGGGCTTAGGTGTCTTCCACCTGCCATTCCTTTTCAGTTTACTCTTGTAAACCACACATTTAAAATTCTCTGTTTCTTTACTGGATAGTGTTTGATTAGTTAGGTTTGTGTTGCTGTGACCAAAATATCCAACATGAACAATGTGGAGGAAATGTTTTTGGGGGCTCATGGTTTCAGATGTCTCAGTCCATGTCAGCTGGTTGCAATGCTCTGGGCCCAAGGCGAGGCACACTTCAGGGCAGAAGTGTGTGCAGAGGGAAGCAGTCAGAAAGCACAGATGGGGAAGGGGGAAGAGGCTGCAGGGGAGATGAACTCCTTTAGGGCACACCCCCAGTGACTCACCTCTTCCAGCTACTGACCTACAGTTACCATCCAGTCCATTCAAATTAGGATGTACTCTTAAGGTTATAACTCTCACAATTCAATCATGTCACCTGTGGACATTACTACATTAACTTTTGGGTCACACCTTATATCCAAACCACGAATTCTACCCCTCGTCCCCCAAGCTCATGTCCATCTCACAATGCAAAATGCATTTAGTCCATCTGTAAGAGTCTCATAGTCTTGAGAGTTTCAGTATTGCCCAAAAGTCCCAGTCTAATGTCTCATCTGAGACTCGAGGCAAACTCTTGGCTGTGAGCCCCTGTAAAAATAAAACAATCCAATATTTTTATTCCAAAAGGGAAGAATAGGGGCATAGAAAGAAGTGATAAGGCCAAAGCAAGACTCAAACCCAGCTGGGCAAACAGGTCTGCTAACTCTGTGTACAACATCAATTGACACGTAGCTGTGAGATGGGCTCTCCAAAGGGTGTGGGCAGTACACCCCTTTGGCCTTGCTGGTTGCCGGGCACAGGGCCTCTCTTTTAGCCTGGCTCCCTCTGCAGCCAGCAACTGTGGTAAACAGTCCATGTTGCTGACATTTTTAATTCTTGTGGTCTCCATTTCAGTTTTGGCTTCACTTTCAAAGCTCCATGCATCATGTCTCAGGGGCAGCCTGCTATACTTTACCTGGCCTCCCAGCCTTTCCTTTGAAATCTTAGTGACTGTGACCTCCATGACCCCTGAACTTTAGTATCTTGCATTCTTGCAGAACCAGCATCTTGTGGATGACACCAAGGTCTGCTGTCAGCTTGTACATATTTGGTCCCCCTGGAACCAGAGCTGCGGCAACCTCTGAATGCTTGGGCAGCTGAATCTGGTGAAATAACTTCCTAGGCTCTGCTATGGAAGCAGGGTGTTCCCATGATCTCTTCTCAAAGGAATTTTCCGTTTTGACCTGGAAGTGGATGTGATCTTGCAAATTCCTGAGATGCCCTTGAGGTATCTTCCCAGTTTCCTCTGTGCAAAGTACTTAGCATTTCTTTTGAAGATATGATCTCTTCAAAAAGCCTACCTTTCTTGGTCCCCTTCAACTCTACTTACTGTTCCTGATTCTTACAGTAAACCTGGATAAAAGCTGCCAGCAAAATCCAGGCCACTGACTGAATGCTATGCTGCCTGGAACTTTCCTCTATCAGATTAATTAGTCCATCACCTTTAAATTCAGCCTCACCAAAAATCTCAGGACATGGGCAATGGGTAGACAACTTCTTTGCCAGAATGTAACATGAATGATCTCTAGTCCAGTTACTAATAGAGTCCTCATTTTCCTCTGAAACCTTATAAGCAGAGTCTACTTTCCTATCAAGATTCTGGTCTTCTGAGCTCCCGCCAGAATTGCCCATTAATCTCTGCTTACACAATTCTAAGGCTTCTCTAGCCTGCATTTTCAAATGTCTCCTGCAAACCATTCCCAAAGCTTCTGAACCACATGGCCAGGTTAGTCACAGCAATGACCCCACTCTTGGTACCAATTTCTATTTTAATAAGGTTACAGTTCTCACAATCCAATCATTTCACCTTGGAACATTCCTGACTTAACAAGGAGTTTTTGGATGACACTGTATACAAACCACAACTGTGGTTAAAGAAATATTCACTTGAAAATGATTTGCTGAACTGCACTGATGCTTTTTGTGCACTTTCCTATACTTACATTGGGATTGAAAAGTCTAAAAAGCACCCAGGGAGTCTAGGCAATTCCAGGCATGCTCCTGGTTACACACAGTTGTGGTGGCTCCGTTTCTTTTGCTTTTACATAAAATATAGTGCTGGCTTTCCATTCGGATGCCAGCAGCATGTTTCCCAAGAGTCTGGGCAGGGTTAGAAGCTAGGTGACCTGAGACACAAGTGGCTTTTTCGTCTTCCGATTTTTCTTCTCCATTCATTGCAGTGGTCGTGGAGTCCGACTTTGTGAAATACGAGGGCAAGTTTGAAAACCATGTGAGTGGGACCATTGAGACCATTCTGGGGAAGGTCAAGCTGAACATTGGAGGCAAAGGCCTGGTGGAGAGTCAGTCTTCGTTTGGAACCCTGAGGAAGCAGGAGGTGGACCTGCAGCAGCTCATCAGAGACGCGGCCGAGAGGTAATGAGAAACCGGTTTGGCATTTTGGATTTTGACACATCTCACATTTAAAGGTTGTTCAGTTAAAAGGGTGAGAAATGCGAACTTTTCCAACCAACAAATGTTTATTGGATGCCCATTGTGCTGAAACTTCATAAGGAGCACATTCTTCATTTTAGAATTTCTTGACTGTTCTTAGCCTGAGGGTAGAGACCTGGAAAGCACTTTAAAAGGACATTATTTCAGCAAATGGTCCTTTCTCCCAATCTTATGATTTAGAAAATGCTATACAGTGTAAAAGCTCTGTCCTGCATCTAGAATATTAATATCAGAAGCAGAAAAATGATGAACCTTCTCTGGTTCTTTTTATTGTTCTAATAAGAAAAACATGAGAGCAAGCAAGGGACTTCAGGGATAAAATATTTTTTTCTACTTTTCTTAAAGAAAACCCTGCATTTATTCATTCATCTTTCAGTAAATACCCTTTATCCCATGACAGCTCATCGTTATTTTTACCTTATGCTTATTCAACATTTTAATAATTTGATTGAGAGGATTGTATGTGCCATGTGATGTTGTCCATGCTAAGGATGCTGTAGTGAACTAGATGCCATCATTTCTGCCTGGCATTCTAGTGGGGAGAGACACAAACTATATAACACAAAATGCATGGCGAAATAACATAGGCATCTCATCAGTTGATGAGATCAGTGGACTGGAGGCAAATATAGCAGAGAGCGGGGATAGGATGTGCTCAGAGTGGTGGCCAGAGACGGCACTCAGAGAAGCTGGCATGAGACAAAGCCCTGAAGGAGGGGACAGAATGAGCATGGAATGTCCTGGGCAAGGATGTCATGGGCAGTGGCCAGGGTAGCTGAAGCCAAGAGAGCCAGGGAAGACCCAGGAAGACTAGAGGAGAGCCACGTCCTGCAGGACCCCAAAGGCTATTGGAAAGACTTTGTCTCACAGAGTGAGCTAGAAAGCCCCTGGAGGATTCTGAGCAAGGAAATGACATGATCTGACTCTTTTTTTTTTTTTTTTGACAAGGGTCATTCTGGCTACTGGTTTGAGAAAAGGGTGGATAGGAAGAAGCCAGGAATCCAATTGGGAAGTTATTGCACTAACCCAATTGAGATGATATTTCAGTTTATACAGTACCATATGTTCATTTTCATGTGTAATTTTATCACCTTTTTTTTCCCTCTTATGATAGAAAATTCAAATCCAAATGAATTAAGAGAAAACTCACTTGTATCTAACTATGGTTGCCTTATCTCCTCTTTTCCAGTGTTCTTAGGTTGAAATATAAAATATGTGCTCATTGAACAAAATTATGTTTAAATATTAATGAATAAAATATACCATAAAACACACATATCAAGAGCATTTGGTGGGTGGATTTTGTACAGATGGGCAGCTGAAGTCTTAAAAAACTGTACCTGTCCAGTAACTGCCCACGTTCAATGGTCTTTCTGGGACTCCACGACTCCATGGAATTGGGGCTCCACTGGGCAACCCCTTTTGGTGAAAGAACTTTAAGCTCTCTGGTGGCACCAGTGGAAGGCACATTCATCTCTGACAGTCGCGATCTTTATTTTCTTTCTTACTTCCTTTTCTTGGTTGGAGAGGCATTTTCCTTCTCTGTGCAATATTAGGACATTCTAGAAAATCATTTGTTTATCTGAAATTAAAACGTAACGGGGCACTTTATATTTTCTGTTGCTAAATCTGGTGACACTGTCAACAGGAGAAGAAGAGAAAGATTGGGGGAGTCCAGGGTTTCTCTTGGCTCCCTCAGTCTTCACATAGCCCCTCTTAAGCTAGATTTTGCAGTCTTGTTATTTCTATTTCAAGAACCACAGTTGGGCAATGCTCTCTAGTCACATTTCCTGACACACATTTTAAAACACTCTTCAGGATTCAGGTATGGAAGCTATTGCCAGCAGGAAGCACGTGGGGGTGGGGTCTCTGATATGAATGCAAGAAAACATTCTGGAGAGAAAGAAACTAAAGCCAACAGTTGTGGGGGGGGGGGCATAGAGAGAGTCAGGGAAGAAAAGGAGAACCTTCTATGTGCCAGGCAGTTTATACCCATCGTTTCTTTTCCTCTGCATAGCTTTCCTTTTTTTATACATTAGTGAACTGAGGCCCAAGAGGATGAAATTTGTTCCTAGGCCCAGAGTTCAATTTGAGTGCTGGAGTTAGGTTTCCACCCAGGATTTCCTGACTTCAAATCATCTGTTCTTTCCTCTAAAACATGATTGAACTGACTGTGAAGAAAAGAAATTGGCAGAGATTCAAGTAGTTAAATTGGAACATGAATGTAAAGGCAGTGTTGTGAATCTGAGTCCTCTGTGAGGCTGCCTAGTGGGGGACATAGATATGTCCTATCCTGAACAGACACACGGGAGTAGCTAGGCCTGCTCACCTAGAGGGGCCTGGACACTGGGATAAGATCACCTGGGAAGACTCTGAGAATCCTATTGATTGTAGAGATAATAGGAGAAGGGATAGCCCAGAAAGTGGAGGCCTTGGGAGCATGATAAAGAATAAATATCATGGGCTCGGTGTAGCTCAGTGGTAGAGCACAAGGCTTAGCATGCACAAGGCCCTGGGTTCAGTCCCCAATACCACAAAATAAAAAACTATAAAACATAGAATAAATTTAAGTCCTAGGAATGCAAGAGTTATCTTATCACATAGTTGTCTCTTCCTTGTTATGTTGCTAAGAGCTAAAGGTGAGCTGCCCAGGAAGGGAGGGTAGCGAAAGGGGGAGAGAGAGGGAAGGTACAACTCTCCCAGTCCTGAGATGGTCATTGGTAAAGCTAGCATTATTGTTATTTCACACGGGAGTAATAAATTCTTATCCATGTCATCTGCCTGTCTTTGGACTCTTACAACATCATCAGCATAGATAAGGTGCTGTTGACACACATGTGGCCTTGGGAGTGGTGATTAGTGATGCTTAAGTACTGTATGTTCCTGAGGGCTTATTTGCAGTCAGTCATTTTTATTTCTGGTCATTTAGATAAGTTGTCATCTGTATGCAGGTTATTTTAGCCCTTAGAAATCAAAGTATTGGATTTATCATCTATGAAATGTATGTGCATCTCAAAAAACTTAATCAATCCTAGAAAAACAATCATGTGTATAAGTGGCATTTATCTAGCATTGTTGGGCACAAAGGCATTCCCTGGGAATTAGCCTTCTGATACTTGGAGCCTTTGAATGGGCCCTCTAGGTTTATCTTAAAAATTCTCAGTGGAAAGAAATCTAAGATGTATACATATTTTCCTTCTTTTTTTTTAAAAAAAATTATTTTTTAAAATATTTTTTTTAGTTGTAGATGGACACGATACTTTTATTTTGTTTATTTATGTTTATATGGTGTTGAGGATTGAACCCAGTGCCTCACATGTGTAAGGCAAGCACTCTACTGCTGAGCCACAACCACAGCCCCTCCTTCCTCTTTTTTTAAAAATATATATTTTAGTTGTAGATGGACATAATACCTTTATTTTTTTTTTAATGTGGTGCTGAGGATCAAACCCAGTGCCTCACACATGAGAGGCGTGAGCACTCTACCACTGAGCTACAAACCCCAGCACCCCCCTTCTTTTTTAATGGAGAAAAATCAACTTATAGAGCCTTCTGCTAATGACTAGAATTCATTTTTAGTCTTAATGTCAATATTATTGTGTAATAAACTCTGTGGTTTTTCTGCCTGTCTTCCATCCTGAGCTGCCATTTGTCATTGCCTAAAGTATAACAGCGACAACCCACCCCACCTTTTGCCACGGGTTTGTTGCTTCTAATCTCTTGGGGTCTGGAGAAGTTTATTCCTGATAAATAACTTTTGTGGACTTGGTAAGTCAATCAGCCCTTGTCCTCAGTTCCCCAGCTGTAGGTGAGATAGCTGGACCAGACAGTGTGTGAAGGTTTCCTCCTGGCTAAGTACTTAGAAGCAAGTGGAACCTGCAGTGAACACACCTGTTCCTTCCCCTTGAGCTCTGGGCTTTGCTTCCAGCTGTTTTCCAGCAAAGGCACCATTTTGTGCTTTCCATGACTACGTGGGGATTAGGTGCTATCAGCCAGAAAGACACATCCCACTTCTGTTGTTTAACCACATTGTAAAACACATTTTGGTAAAGCAGATTACCTTTGTCTGTGTGTACTTAGTAATTAGAAGTTGGGTTCTTCATGAGGAAATCCAAATTAAGTATATGAAACTGATATAATGCAAAGCAATGGTGGGTGACACAGATAAATCTTTACGACTATTTAAAATATTTAAAATTTACTCAGAGTCCTATTATATTTAAATCCCTCCACATTGTACAAGCTTTACATTTTTTTTTTTTTAAATTGCTACTCTTGATTGGGGCTATAGCTCGGTGACAGAGGGCTTGCCTAGCATGCAAAAAGCAGCCCTGAGTGCAATCCCAGCACTGAAAGAAAAAAAAAATGCTACTCTTTATTGTAGCTATTTGACCTTTTTAAAGGCATTGCAGTAGCTCTCATGAGTACCTTTTCCATATACCAGTAGCTCTTATTTTATTTAGGACATTTTCAAGGGGAGGGGTTGTGAGAGCTCATGTCTTTCTTGAAAAATAAATATGCAACAAAATTTGAACTGGTCTCCTTTTCTACTTAATGAGTTTCCCCGTGGCCAGTGGAGGGTTTGAAAATCATTCCATTTTGTCCTTGTGCTGTATCCAGGCCTGGCATTATTATTTTTCATGGAGAGTTTGTGCCTAACAATTTAAAGACTTCTGTCCACATGCACTTGCAAAATGAGAGTTTCCTGAATCTGCTCCCTTCATTTATTCTTTTTTTTTTTTTTGGCTTCATTTTTCCTAGAGGGGCAGCCTGTAAATGAGAATGAAGCAGGTGAAGGTATCCTAAGGTCTAGGAGCCGATGAGGCTAGAAATGCTTCTCTATGCTCTTGGTGTTAGTGGGTGCAGGGATTTTCTTTTCTTTCTTTCTTTCTTTCTTTTTTTTTGACTGATTGTAGAGTGGTAAACTTTAGGCTAATTTTTTTTAATTAAAAAAAAATAGGTAGTGGAAACAAAATCGAAGGAATAGTATCATAAGTAATATAATATGGCATCTTTATCTTTAAACAATGCCTAGGACCCACCTTTTTCTGCCTTCATTGCCCAGGATTTCACTGATGAGAGAATCTAAATAGCATGCAGAGTGGTGCCTGGCGCGCAGCATGTTCTCACTAATGGTGGTTGAGTGGAGCGGTGCTGTCAGTCTGAAGCCTGCCTGCCAGCTCAGGCAGGTGAGAGCTCTCCAAAGGAACGAGTTGACTTGGCATGCTGAGGCTGGGAGAGGCACTCAGAAATGAGATGATTCGAGGTGTTCAGAGTTTTTGACTGTGGCATTTCTGATGTCCTTCTCTTCCAGCTCTTCATGGAAGATACAGGCAACTTCATGGTCTGTGTTCTGAACTCCACCGTGGAGTGACTAATGACCCTCAGTGCCAGTGGGAGGGTGGTCTGTCCTTACTGTGCTCTTCCCAAATGAGGGCTGATACCTCGAGGCAGCAAGAGCCTAGCTGGGGTCATTTTTCTTAGTCAGGAGGGGATAAGCCGCCTGAGAAAATTACTGTCTGAAATAATTAATAAAGAAATAAAAGACAAAGTCAGAAAAATAGTTTTAAGTGCAGAATGTCTGATAGATCCAGCCCACACAAAAGTTGGGACTTAACAGTTAAAAAATGGCTCCGACTGTATTTAAGGGAGAGCATTAAAGGCAGGGATAAGATTTCAAGGGTAGAGTCCTGCTTCATGATGTCTTGTAGTCACAGATTGATTGGCATCTTGGCAGGCTACACCCATCTCTGAGAGGTTGTGTGGGACTGGGCAGAAGCTGAATAGAAATTCACATGCATCTGGGTGATCTTACCCTGTGGGATTGTCACTGGAAATTCTCAAATATCAGATTTTCCTATTCAGTAGGCTTCTGTGCCGATTTAGTCCATACATATTCCATAGATAGCTCTTGACAGGCTGACCCAGCTATGTAGCTGTGTCATAGAACCATTGGAAAACACACGAGCTCTTATTGATCCATATTTTATTTGTAGCAGATTCTTATTCAATTCTTAAGTCAAGATATAGGGAGCCCTTGACCAATATCTATTTGACCTTCAGGAGCTTTGTCTTGGTTACCACATGCCTTATTGGAAGCACACCTATGAAGCTCTCAAGACCCCATCAAAACTATTCTTTAAAAGAGGTCTTTCCTGAGACCTGCAGGCCAAAGCCATCTCTGTGCTATCTGAAATTCAGTCAAACTATTACTATTTTTTCCCCTGAATTATTTTTGTCTCTTGCCCTTAGGCTTAACTATTGGGACTGTGAACTCCTGGAAGTCTGTCTGGCCCTCTGTTGTTCCTTCTGTGTAAACATGATCTACTGGTAACCCCCTTGGCTGAGGGATGGACATGCTGGGGACACTTTCTAATATTTGTTCCCAGGTTTATGTCTTTGTACAGAAATTGTCTTGTCCTGTGAGCCTCACTTATAAAGGCTACTTCAAGTCTTTAGAATTAGGTAGAACTTAAGTCCTAAGGAGAGACATTGAAGTACTGTTTTCTTCTAAGACTGATAAACAGCATCATTTATTATCAAATCCAAGATGGCGTCTATTCTAAGAGGCACCATTGTTTTATGTACCACTGAGAAAGAACATTGTCTGTTAAACTGTGTCACCCATCAGTTTAAAACCATCTTGATGTTAAAATGTGGGGAAAAAAATGTGTCTTAGAATTGATGAACTCCAGTGTCTATGGCTGGGTTGGTTGGAACAAGTGAGGAGTTAGAATTCAGGTGAACAGATGGATGCATTCCACCTGGGCTGTTCATAGTGTCTGACACAGGGACTCTGTCCATCTCTAAACTTCTCACTTCACTTAATGCACTTCTCCTGCAGAAAAGCTGGTTGGTGTGGCATAAGTCCATCTGCTTTAGCTAAAAACCCGGGGATCAGACATGGCTCCCCCTTTGCCTTCTTTCCTATGCCTAGTCTCTTACCAGCTGATTCAAGCTCTCAAAGATTGGTTTTACCTTTTCTTCTTGCCCCAGCCTCATGACTATTTCTTTCACCAACCAATTCTTATCTGCACCCTCTTACCCCTTCCAACTGATTCTCCGCAGGTCCACCTGTAGGATCATGTCACTTCCCAGCTAACACCTACCTATGCCTAGGATGGTGTCCACATGTTCCTCTGTTTCACAAAGCCTCATGTTCACTCTCCAGCCTCATCTCTCACCCCCTCAGTTTCTCCAGGGCATTATGCTGAATCTACTTCAGTCCCTGGGATTAATATTCCATTCTTCAGGAGCCACATTCCCCAATTCTGTTGGGGTGCTAACCAACACCATGGGGTACTGTCTGTTGCAGCTGCCTGATTCTCAGCCAAAACTTCTGGCATATGCCTCTCTTGTTTGCCGTGGGCTCTGGCACAGTGCCTGCAGCATACTAAGTACTGCTTGGTTGAAAGAGTAATTGGTTTATCTTTATCTTTATCGGAGGAGCCTGAAATTCAGAAATTAATTAGTTTGCCTGGACTCAGGATTTAAGGCCAGGTCCACAAAGCACATGATTTTTCCATTCCAGCTGCTATGCACAGAGCTTGGAGAGAAAAACATTTTTTCCAAAGGCTGCTGCATGAATTCTCCTCTCTTCATCTGCTTCATTTGGTTTATCATCTTTCAGGCTTACTGAATCTCATCACCTGGTGGCAGTTAATTAATTACCCTGCCTAAAAGGTTGAACATTCTATAATTGCTTAGTCATTTTTTCCTGTCTCTGTCCTTGAATTGTTGTATGCGATTAAGGTGTTAGAAACTAATGTGACTGGAGATGGAGCAGTTGCAATGTGCGGGTGGCCTAGTCACTTTCGTAGTCATGTGCATTATGCTCTAATTTTAATTTTTCCTGCAGTTTGCAATCTTGAAGTCATCTTCAGCTTCAACACAGCAGAAAGAGGGGGTGGGTCCGGGAAAGCTTTTCTCACTATAGTAGTCCCCTCTTAACTGCAGGGGATGTGGTCCAAGACCTCCAATGGGTGCCTGAAACCAAGGATAGTCCTCAGTCTATGTATACTCTTTTATTCTATGCATACCTATAATAAAGTTTAATTTATAAATTAGGCACAGTAAGAGATTAATAACAACTAATAATAAAATACAACACAATCATGAAAATTATATGAATGAAGTGTCTCAGAATACCTTACTGTAGAGTGCTCACCCTTGTTATGATGATGTGAGATAATATAACATCATGATGAGATGAAGTGAGATGATCAATAAAGGACTTATATGAACTGTGGTCATAATCTTTGCAGGCTGAGATTTGACAGTAAAATTAGCTTGAGTTTTTTTCCTTCTTCACAATTCCACAGACAATTTCATAAATTCATCTTACTGTGGATCTTAGCAACCTCAGCACATAATCTTTTTGCTTTCCTTATTGAGAAATTTCCCCTTTTCACTTAAGGGAAGCACTTCAGGGCTTCTCTTTGGCATATCTGAATTTTAGCCATCACTCTTCTGTACTTTGGGGCCATCATTAAGTAAAATAAGGGTTACTTGAGCATAAACCTCATGATGTTGACGTTGATCTATTCTGAGCTGGCTGCTAAGTGCTAATGAGCAGGTAGCATATATACGGAGGATACATTGGACAAAGAATGATTCATACGCCAGTCAGGTTGGCAGGAGATTTCATCACACTACTCAAAACAGTGTGATTTGAGACTTCAAGAATTTTTCATTTCTGGAATTTTCCATTTACTATTTTTGTACTGTAGTTGATTTCAGATGTCTGTGGAAAGCAAAACTGTAGATAAGGAAGGCTACTGTATATTGGGAAAGGAGATCCCAGAGTACAGTAGTTGAGGTTTCTAGAGATTTCCTGTCCCTGTTTCCAGGTTGAGCATCTCTGATATGTGATACTGTAGATCTGAAGTGTCCTCCCAGGGCTCATGTATTAGAGGCTTGGTCCCCAGCCTGTGGCACTCTTGGGAGGTGGCAGAACCTTGAGGAGGTAGGGCCTGGAATAAGGAAGTCAGGTCATTGGGGGTGTGCCTTTGAAGGGGACTTTGGGACCTGGGCCCCTTCCTCTCTTTCTTCCTGGCTGCTGGCAGTGGTGAGGATGTGAACAGCTCCTCTGCCACGCATTCCTACAAATGATGTACAGTGTCATGATGGGCCCAAAGCAAAAAGGGCCAAGCGACCATGGACTTGAAACCTTTAAAACGGTGAGCCAAAATAAAACCTTCGCTCCATTATGTTGACTGAACTGGGTAATTTTTACAGTGACAGGAAGCTAAACAGGTGGGAAAGTTTCTTTTAGTGTTGCAGTAGAGACGGTTGGTAGCTTGGAGCCAGTTGGCAGCTGCCTCAGTTTCAAAGAGCCCTCCTAGGGGAATTAGGCAGAAACACAGCCTTATGTATTCGCATGCATTAAGTGCCTTCTGCAGGTAGGCCCAGGAGGGAGAGGCAGGAGGAAGAGGGAAGACCATTCAGGTTGAATTGTGCCAGTCAGCTAAGTGGCATTCTCATTCCACCCTTGTTAGCTATGTCCTTTGGGTCATTGGCTTATGAATTCTATTCTCATTCCTCTGTGAAATAAGGGTGACAATAACTTCACATACTACTTAGGGTATCTAGTTGCAAAGGACATTTTTAACCTCACATAGGAATGCAACCTGAAGTAGGGTGAGTGCTGCTAACCAAAGGGTTAATGACAGATGATCAGTTCAGTGGCTGCATGGACTCTTGTGTCAGCCTCCACCTGATTCTATTCCAATAGCTCTAAGTTCTCTTGTCCCTAAATGGTGGCCACATTGCAGACAAGGTCCAGAGGCAGGCAAATGGTCTGTTCCATGTGACTCTTCTAAAAATGGAGAAGAATCTTCCAGAAGCCCCCAGTAGATTGTTCCTCAGGTTTCAATGGGCAGAGCTGCTCCTCAATTCTTGATAAGAAAAATGGAGTGACTAGAATTGGCTCAGAGGGCAGTTAAGATACACAACGGGGTTAGTTCAGCCCCAGCTCCTCTCCTGCCCCACACTCCCTTCCACCTGCGCAGAGCCGGGTGGGCTCAGGGATGCCCATGGGGTGCAGAAGGTGGGGCGCCTTCCCAGCAGAGCATACAGGGCACTGCCTATGGAACGTGCAGGCTGAGTGTGGCTTCCTTCCCCTTCCTTGTCAAGGAGCTGACGGGTTTTAAAAGGGTGAAAGCAGCACCTCCTTGGAGGGGCAAACGAGTGGGTGAGAGGCAACAGCTTTTGCATTCCAGGATTTTTACAGACAGTTACTGAGTCTGGGGCTTGGTGGGGCGAGGCTGGAGGAGGCCGTTTATCAAAAGAAGCGGATGTTCCCATTTTAAGGAAGGTCAGGAGGGCCACGCCATGGAGTTTACAGGCAATGTCCATGGAATTAGTTTTTCTATTCTACAGCTGGTCTGTGAACACACATTTCCTTCTCTTTTAACTGCAGCTATAGCGGATAAATCAAAACCCTCTGGGAGAAATCCTTCAACTACTAAAGCCTTACTTGTCAAAACATATCTACATTCTGTGGTTAGTAATTCTTGCTTTACATTCTTGCAGTGGTAGGCTGGCCATCTCCTTTTGGCTTTTTAACATCCCAATCTCAATTCCTGGGCAGATGTTGAAACCAGTTCTGGCAATGTTGCAGCATTTCCCCAGAATGCATTTGTCCCTTTGCCTCTTATTGGTTTTTAAAGCAATGTAGTGGGGAAAGCACCGATCTAGGAGTTAGAAGAGACATGTCTTGATTTGGGCCCTGCCATGGATGTGTCCTGGGGTTCAGGGGAGTCTGTAACCTCTGGGCTGCATTCTCCATTTGTGAGCAGAGACATTGGATTAGATCCAGGTGCTCAGGACCACCCCCTTGTGACCATGAAGACATTGCCAGTCAATCCCAGCTGTCTTTCTCCTCCCTGCTCCCAGCCCAGGCTCAGTCTCAGAATGTGTTTCCCTGTAGCTAGGCAGCCATCACTACTGGATGGATCATAGGTGGTTCCTAAGAGCAATCTTGTTCTCTATCTCAGAACTGGATTATCACGTGGGTCCCTTAGAGTTGCATGAGTTCCCTTCAGCAGATGCCACCAAAGCTGATTCCTCCTGTGTTGTGACAGACCCTTGTTTTTGAAGAGCCTGATCAGAAATCTATTGAAAATTACTCAATGCCATATTATAATTATAATTGGTAGAGGAAGGTGACAGCAGTAACTACCTGTGGTGTCTAGAGTATAACAGGACTGGATGGTGGCCTGCAGCAGAAGACAGACCTTCAAAAATTCAATTCATTTTCCTTAATAATTAATTTCCCTCCTTGTGCCTTCAGGAGGGACCCTGCAGAATGCATTTATGCTTTGAAAAACAAAGCTGCTTCCCTCCTTTTGGATATCTTTAGAGTTTTAAAAGCTTCTCTGGGTTTCTTTTTTTGAATTTACCTTTGGGGTTGTGAAAGCATTAGAAATAGAGAAAATGGAAATGCAAACCTCAGCCTGGGAAAGGAGGCAGCTTTGTTAGGATTGGGCCTGGGCTGCTGATGGATGCCTTAAAAGCCTGAATCCTGCTTCCTGCTTAGCTGCTGGCCTGAGGCATGGGCCCCAGCAGCCAGATGTGGAAAAGAAAACAGCAATACAGGAGTTAATAGGGATGAAGGTCAAACTACTACCATAGCCCGAGGGTGCTGTCATCCAGAGGAAGGAGACAGCAGCTGTGGGGCTGCAGTGGCCACCTGGGGCCTTGCAGAAGGTCAGCCTGGGCTTCTTAACTGTGTGATTTTGTTACTGTCTTCAACCTCTCTGAGCTTCTTTTACCCCCATCTCAGAAACCCTGAATCCAGGGTTTTTATGATCTCTGTTAGCAGTGCAAACAAGACATGTAAGATTATAAAATAAACAAGTTATATTGACATATGACTGCTTTCCCAACTTGGTGATTCCTGCTCTGAGGTGAGGAAGGTCAGAGCCAGGGGCCAACTCCTTTGAACTGTTCTAGGTCTGCACCTGTGGACATTATTCCCAGGGAAGCACCTGGACTCCTCCTGGGGCTGCTTGGGGCCTGATGGTGTTGCTGAGGAGAAGAGATGGGGAAGAATTCCCTCCAGAAATTGTTTTGCAAAAACTCAATTCGTTTTCCCTAATAATTCTCTCTCTTTCTGTTCCCATGAGGTCTCTTCCTAACTGGAGACTTAGATTTGTCCAGCATTTGGCTCCCAAAAGGTGGCAGCACTGACCTGGGAAACAGAATCCCAGGGACTTGACCTCTTTACTGACAATGAAATAGCAGGGAAGGCCTGCCTGTGCAGCCTGCCCTTCTGGCCCAGTGAAGGATTTCCCTGGGGCTGCATAAGTTGGGGTGTGACTCCTCCCTGGCACCTGGAGCCTCCATGATGGCCATGTCCCTGAGTGAGCTGCTTTCTGCTCCCTGCTCCCAGGTGGGGCTGACCCCTCAGGGATCCTGCGGGCGCTCAGCAGTGCCCAGCAAGCCTTCCAGAACTGTGCTGTCAGATGCAGAAGGTACATTCCCCCACCCCCTCTTTTGGTGTTTGGAGTGGGTTCTGGAGGGAGGTGGGGATTTTAAGCAATGGAGCTTGGGTGGTCTAGGCTGAGGTTTTTCTGTTTTAGTGGCTTCTGTTGAGGGCACTTAATGGTACAGTGATTTCCAACCTGGCAGTCAGATCTGAGTCCTAACAGCCCACCCCAGTAGTTCCTCTGCCTTGATGAAGGGATTGTAGCCAGTGACGCTGCTTCTGATGTGTGTGTTCAAGTGGGCATGAGCCAGCACCTTAACTGTACTCAACCGAATCAATTTCCTATGATCTGCTAGAAGGTGGAACTTTGTAAACTAGCAGAAAGAGAATGTTAGAAATGACTGGTTTGAAAGTATGTCTGCTCTATAGTGTGTGCTGATGGATACTGGTCTTTTTTTTTAAACTTTTTTTTGGGTTTTTTTTTGGTACTGGGGCACTCAACCGCTGAGCCACATCCTCAACCCTATTTTGTATTTTATTTAGAGACAGGGTCTCACTGAGTTGCTTAGCACCTCACTTTTGCTGAGGCTGGCTTTAAACTCGAGATCCTCCTGCTTCAGCCTCCTGAGCTGCTGGGATTATAGGGGTGCACCGCTGCCCCCAGCTACCTTTTTAAATTTTTTTTTAAATTGAGGCATAATATTTGTATATCTTTATGGGGTACATTATAATAATTCAATATGTGTATACAGTGTGTGTGGTAGTCAAATCAGGATAGCAGGCCTTCCTGTCTCTTCAAACGTTTTATGTGTTGTGAATTCAGTACTTTTTTAGTCATTTTGAAATATATCATAGGTTATTGTAATCATTTTCAGAGGATGGAACTGAGATGACACATTTAAACAAACTCACAAATGGCATAGAAACTCCACAAAATTGAATGATAATATATTTTTAGATTATTATTTTTCAAAAGCAAAACTAATTATTTTTAAAATTCCCCCAAAGGAGTGGGAAAACTTGTAAGATGTAATTAATTTGATACAGATCAGGACCTGAGGCTTGGTTTTATTCAGTTTGCCTTGAGTCCTATGTCTGAATTTTCACCCTGAGCTCCACCTTCTAGAACCATTAGCTGCAGTATCTTAGGAGATCAGAATTTGCCTTTTTCATACACTAGTATGTAGAGTGCATCATGTTTAAAAAAATTTCTTATTTGCTCTACTTAGTTGAACAGCAGAATGCATTTCAATTCATCGTACACAAATGGAGTGCAACATTTCAATTCTCTGGTTATACATGGTGTAGAGATGCACTATTCATGCAATCATACATGTATGATGTTCATCTCATTCCACCATCTTTACTACCTCCATAACCCTTCCCCGCACCCCCCTTTGCCCAATTCAAAGTTCCTCCATTCTTCCCATTGCCGCCTCCCCTCCCCCCATTATAGATCAGCCTGCACTAATCAGAGAAAACATTCAGCCTTTAGTTTTTTGGGATTAGCTTACTTTGCTTAGCATGATATTCTCCAACTCCATCCATATACCTGCAAATGCCATATTTTATTCTCTTTTAATGTTGAGTAATATTCTATTGTGAGTGTGTGTCTGTGTGTGTGTGTGTGTGTATCACAGTTTCTTTATCCATTCATCTATTGAAGGGCATGTAGGTTGGTTCCACAATTTAACTATTGTGAATTGTTCTGATATAAACATTGATGTGGTTATGTCATTATAGTATGCTGATTTTAAGTCCTTGGGGTATAGACCAAGGAGTGGGATAACTGGGTCAAATGGTGGTTCCATTCCAAGTTTTCCAAGGAATGTCCATACTGCTTTCCAGAGTGGTTGCACCAATTTGCAGTCCCACCAGCAATGTATGAGTGTACCTTTTTTCCCACATCCTCTCTAACAGTTATTATTGCTTGTATTCTTGTAACTGCCATTCTGACTGGAGTGAGATGAAATCTTACAGTAGTTTTGATTTGCATTTCTCTAATTACTAAAGATGTTGAACACCTTTTCATTTATTTGTTGATTGCTTGTATATCTTCTTCTGAGAAGTGTCTGTCAATTTCCTTAGCCCATTTATTGATTGGGTTGTTTGTTTTTGTAGTATTCAATTTTTTGAGTTTTTTATATATCTTGGAGATTAGTGCTCTATCTGATGTACATGTGGTAAAAATTTGCTCCCATACTGTAGGCTCTCTCTTCACCTCAATGATTGTCTCTTTTGTTGAGAAGAAGCTTTTTAGTTTGAATCCGTCCCATTTATTGATTCTTGATTTTATTTCTTGAGCTTTAGTACTCTTGTTAAGGAAGTCGGGGTCTAATCCGACATGATGAAGATTTGGGCCTGCTATTTTTTCCATTAGGTGCAGGGTCTCTGGTCTAATTCCCAGGTCCTTGATCCACTTTGAGTTGAGTTTTGTGCATGTGAGAGATAGAGATTTAATTTCACTTTGCTACATATGGATTTCCAGTTTTCCCAGTACTATTTGTTGAAGAGACCAGAGGTGAAAGACCTCTACAATGAAACTTACAGAACATTAAAAAAGGAAATTGAAGACAACCTTAGATGGAAAGATCTCCCATGCTCCGGGATAGGCAGAGTTAATGTTACCAAAATGGCCATACTACCAAAAATGTTATATAGATTTAATACAATTCCTATTAACATTCCAATGACATTCTTCAGAGAACTCAAAAAAGCAATCATAAAATTCATTTGGAAAATTAAGAGACCCACAACAGCCAAAGAAATCCTTAGCAAGAAAAGTGAAGCAGGAGGCATCACAATACCAGACCTTAAACTATACTACAGAGGAATGGGAACAAAAACAGCATGTTATTGGCACCAAAATAGACATGTAGACCAATGGTACAAAATAGAAGACACAGGGGCCAACCCACATATATACAGTTATCTCATACTAGACAAAGGTGCCAAAAACATACATTGGAAAAAGTATAGCCTCTTAATTTTTTGTTTTTATTGAGACCTAATTTGTACATCATTATGAGGTTTAATATGGTAAGTCAGTGCATGTTTACAGTGTATAATGATCAAATCAGGGCAAGGGGCATGTCCATCTCTTCAAATATTAACGATTTTGATATGTTGGGAATTTTGTACTCTTCTGGTTATTCTGAAATACAGATTGTTTTAACAGCAGTTACCCTACTTTGCTAAAGAAGAATTAAAAGTAATTCTTGTGCTCACTGTTTTGATTCCCCTTAGTGAACTTCTTTTTGTTCTTCCTCCCCTTACCCTTCAGTAGTCCATTCCATTCTTCAGTGTATTGGTTACTACAAATGAGCGAGAACACGTGTTTGTCTTTTTGTTTCTGGCTTATTTCACTTAACATAATGATTTTCAATTCCAGCCATGTTGTTGCAAATGACAGAATTTCATTCTGTTTTATGGCTGGGTAATATTCCATTATGTATGTAGACCACATTTTCTTTTTCTGTTCATTCACCATAGGGCATCTGGGTTGATTGTATATTGTAGCTGTTGTGAACAGTACTACAATAGACAAGGGAGTGCAAGTATTTTTTTCATGTAATGGTTTCATCTCCTTTGAATATGTACCAGTAGTGGAATTGTTGGATCATATGGTAGTTCTCTTTTAGCTTTTTGAGGAATCTCCATATCAGTTTCTAAAATGGCTGTACTAATTTACATTCTCACCAACAGTTTATGAGTTCCCTTTTTTGCCTGCAATTTTTTTGTTTTGTCATTTTGACAGTAGCTATTGTAACTACGATTAGTTGGATTGAGAAATTTTTTAATGTACTAGTTATATGTCTTCTTTTGAGAAGTGTCTGTTTAGTTCTTTAATGTTTGTTTTTATGCTGTTCAGCTTTTTGAGTTCCTTGTGTATTTTGGATATCTGACCTTTGTCAGGTGATTAGTTTACAAATATTTTTTTTCCCACTTACAGGTTGTCTCTTGATTCTGTTGGTTATTTCCTTTGCTGTGTGAAAGCTTCTTAGTTTGATATAATCTCTTGTTTCTCTTTTTACTATTAGTGCCTGTGTCTTTGGAGTCCTATATAAAAAATCATGGCCTACATACAATGACATGCAGTGAGAGGAAGGGATTTAGTTTCATTCTTCTGTATATGCATACGGAATTTTTGTCAGCACCATTTATAGAAAAGACTGTCTTTTCTCCACTGTATGTTCTTGGTGCCTTTGTCAATAATAAGTTGGCTATACAAATGTGGATGAAGTTCTGTGTTCTTGATTCCACAGGTCTGTACATGTCTTTATGCCAGCACCATGCTGTTTCAGATACTATACCTTTGTAGAGTGTTTTGAAGTTAGCTGTTATGATGCCTCCATCAATATTATTTGTTTTCTCAGGATTGTATTGGCAGTTCCATAGGAATTGGGATTATTTTTTTCTATTTCTGTGAAGAGAATCACGACCTTGATAGGAATGGCTTCAAATCCGTACATCACTTTGGGCAGTGTGGTCATTTTAACAATATAGATTCTTTGGATCCACAAATTGGGTATATCTTTCCATTTTTCTGTGTCCTCTCTAGTTTGTTTCATCATTATTCTAGAGTGTTCCATTGTAGAGATCTTTTACTTCCTTTGTTAAATTAAATTTTTTTGTAGCTATTGTAAATGGGATTGCTTTCTTAATTTCTTTTTTTAGCAATTTCATTATTTGTGTATTTTTAAAATGCTACTGTTTTTTGTATGTTGATTTTTGCATCCTGAAACTTAACTGAATTTATCAGTTCTAACTGCTTCGTTTGGATGTTTAGTGTTTTTTTGTGTGTGTATAAAATCATGTCACCCACACACATGGATAGTTTTAACTTCTTTCTTTCCAATTTGGAGACTCTTTATTTCTTTCTTTGCCTAATTGCTCTTGCTAGACTTCCAGTATTTTATTAAATACTTTCTTCCCACATACTGGAGATCAAACTCAGGGCTTTGCACTTGCTAGGGTCTAGCACTGAGCTACATCCTAGCCGCTACCATCATAATCATTTTTCCCATCTTGAAGAAAACGCTTCCAACTTTTCCACAGTCAGTATGATATTGGCTATGGGTTTTTAAATATATTGCCTTTAGTATTTTGAGGACTGTTCCTCTCAAACCTTATTTGTTGGGATTTTCATCATGAAAGGATGCTTAATCCTATCAAATGCTTTTTGTGCCCCTGTTGAAATGAGCACATGATTTCTTTCCTTCATTGTGCTGATGTGTGGTATTATGCTTACTGACTTACCTTTGTTGAACCATTCTCGCATTCCTGGGATGGATTGAACTTGGTCATGGTATATGATCTTTTTGATGTGTTGAATTCAGTCGGCTGATATTCTTTGGAGAATTTTTGCATGTGTGTTCATCAGGATATGGGTCTGTAGTTTTCTTTTTTGTTGTTTTGTTTTTTGGTTTCAGTGTGATGTTGGCCTCAAAAGGGTTTTGCAGAGTTTCTTCCATTTTGATTTCTGGGAATAAACTTAAACTATTAGGGAATAGTTTAAGTATAATTAGAATTCATTTTTCTCTGAATGTTTATAGAATTCAGCAGTAAGGCCATTAGGACTGGGAATTTTTTTTTAGATGGAAGACTTTAATGTCATTACTCATTATTGGTCTATTTAGATTTTTCTATTTCCTCTTGATTAAATTTTGGTAGGTTTTATGAGTTCAGGAATGTAGTTATTTAGGCTTTATTGTTTTTAGCACAATTGTTCATAGTAGTTTCTTTTGATCCTTTTTTATGTCTGTGATATCAATTGAAATGTCTTCTTTTTTCATTTCTGATTTTATGTATTTGGGTCTTCTCTCTTTTATTTTGTTTAGTTTAGCTGAAAACCTGTAAATTTTATTCTTTCAAACAATAACTCTTTGTTTTATCTTTATTTTTTATTCTTTTTTACTTTTGATTTATTTATGCTCCAGTCTTTCCTATTTATTTCCTTCTATTAACCTTAGGTTTGATTTGTTCTTGCTTTTCTAAGTCTTGGAGGTATATTGTTAGGTTATTAGAACTCTTCTGTTTTTTGGCTGTGTATTTCTATAAATCTCCTTTATAGTATTGGCTTTCTGGATCCTGCAAATTTTTATATGCTGTGCTATTGTCATTTTCATTTATTTCTAGGAATTTTTAAATTTCCCTTTTAATTTAATTGATTTGCCCATTGGACATTTATGAGGATCTTCTTCAACTGCCATGTATTTATATGCACTCCATTCTTTTTGTTGTTTTTGTTTTTGTTTGTTTTGGTACCGGGGATTGAACCAAGGGGCCACTGAACCACATCCCCAGCCCTTTTTATATTTTATTTAGATACAGGGTCTCACTGAGTTGCTTAGGGCTTTGCTAAATTGCTGAGACTGGCTTTGAACTTGAGATTCTCCTGCCTCAGTCTCCCAAGCTGCTGGGATTACAGGCATGCGCCACCTTGCCTGGCCTTTTGTTGTTGATTTGTTGTTTTATTCTGCTGCTGTTGGATGAAAACATTCTATCCATTCCTTTAGGTCCATTTGCCTTGTGATTTGGCTCAACTCAGATTCTTTTTTTATTTTCTGTCTGGATGAACTACTATTGAGAAAAATGGGTGTTGAACTTTTATTGTATTAGAGAGTCTCTCACTCTCACTCTTGCTCTCATTAGATCTATTACTATTTATGTTATATATTTGGGTGGTTCCATGTTGGGTTCATATATAGTTACAATTTTTTTCTTGCTGAATTGATCTTTTCATCAACATATACTGAATGACCTTCTTTGTCTCTTTTTTAGTTCTTGATTTAAATCCTGCTTAATCTGATGTGAGCATGAATACTTCTGCTCACTTTGGTTTATATTTGCATGATAAATCTTTTTCTAATCCTTCACTTTTAGCCTATGTGTCTTGTAAAAAGCATGTAGTTGGTCTCTTGTTTTCCTCCCTCACCCCTCTGTTTCTCTCTTTTTCTTAATTCACCAGCTAATCTGTCTTCTCTGTCTCCCTCTCCCTGCTTTTTTTGATGGTACTGGTGACTAAACCCAGAGTCTTGCACATGTTGGGCAGTGCTGTATTACTGATCTGCATCCCCAGCCTGGTTTATGTCTTTTTATTGATGACTTCAATCCATCTATATTCAATGTTATTACTAAAAGGTATGAGCTTCCGCCTGTCATTTTGTTAATTGTATATCCCACTTGTTTTTTAAGTGTTATTCTTTTTCACCTCTCATTTATTTTTGTGATTTTATAGTTTTCTGTCCTGCAAAGGTTTGATTTTTTCCTTTTGTGTGTGTGTTCTCATAGTGAGTTTCTTATATTCATGTGTTTTCATGATGGTAGTTATTATCCCTTCATTCCTACTAATTATTATCCCTTCTAGTGTAGAACTTCCTCAAGTATTTCTTGTAGGGTTTCTCTTATAGTGATGAATTCTCTCAGCTTCTGCTTAACTGGGATAAACTATTTCTTCTTCAATTTTGTAGGATAATTTTGCTGAGTATAGTATTAATGTTGTCAATTTTTTCCTTTTAGTATTTTAAATGCACCATCCCATTCTATTCTTTTTGGCCATCAAGATTTCTGCTGAGATAGCTACTCTAAGTCTAATGGGTTTTCGCTCATGTGTGATGCAGTGCTTTTCTCTTGCTGTTTTAGGATTTTCTTTGTCTTGTTCTTCTTGTTCTTCTTGTTCTTCTTCTTCTTCTTCTTTTTTTTTTTGTACTGGAGATTAAACCCAGGGATGCTTAACCACTGACCCACATCCCTAGTTTTTTTTTAATATTTTATTTAGAGACAGGGTCTCACTGAATTGCTTAGGGCCTTGCTAAATTGCTGAGGCTGCCTTTGAATTCGAGATCCTCCTGCCTCAGCCTCCCAAACTACTGGGATTACAGGTGTGAGCTTCTGTGCCCAGCTGCCTTGTAGTTTTGATTATTATATTCTTTGATGAAGGTTTATTTTGGTTTAATTTAGTTGGGATCCTTTGAACTTTTTATATCTGGATGCGCATATGTCTTTGAAGACTTGAGAAGTTTGGGGGCTAGAAATTAGTTTTAAATGCCTTTTACCTTTTCTTCATCTTCTGGAATTCCCCTAATGTGAACATGTGTTCATTTAATGTATCCCATAAGTCTTGTAGGATTTTGTCATTCTTTGTAATTCTTTCTTTTCCTCCTCCTCCCCTCTCCTCCCACACCCACCCCCCACTGCTTTTTTTTATTTGAATGTGTAAATTCTAAAAACTTATTCTCAAGTTCAGAAATTTTTTGTTCTGTTTTTTTCCTAGTCTGTTATGCACATTTGTGTGAGTGTGGGAGGGTATCAGGGATTAAACCCAGGAGCACTTTATCATTGGACTACATCCACAACCCTTTTTATTTTTTGTTTTGAGACAAGGTCTTAGTAAGTTGCTGAGGCTGGTTTTGATTTGTGATCCTCCTGCCTCAGCCTCCTAAGTTGCTGGGATTATGGTGGTGTGCACCATTGTACCCAGTGTGTACATTATTATGTTTTTTTTTTTTTCATTTTATTGATTAAAATTTTAGCTCCAATACTTCCCAGTAGTTCTTTTTACTCTTTTTTGTTTAATTTTATTTTTCTGTACTGGGGATTGGATTGAGGATCACTCTACCACTGATTACATCCCCTGTCCTTTTTTACTTTTTGAGACAGGATCTCACCAAGTTTCTGAGTGGTAATGAACTTGAGATCCTCCTGTCATGTTGCTGTGTACCACCATGCCTGGCTTCTTTTCACTATTTCTATTTCTTTGCATTTTTTCTCATTCATGTCCTGAATGTTTTTCTCATTTCTTTGTGTTGTTTATTTGTATTCTTTTGCATCTCACTGAGTTTCTTTCAGATCCTTATTTTAAGTTCTTTTTCAGGCATGCCATAGACTTCTTCAAATTGAGATCCACTTCTGGAGAGTCATTGTTTTCCTTTGTGGTGTCATGCTTCATTTCCTGTTTCTCGTGTCCTTATGTTGTGTCCATGCATCTGGTGCAATGTTTGCCTCTTTCAATTTTATGAAGCAGTTTTTGTGCAAATTACTTTTATGTGAGATGGAGTTTAAGATTCAGTTGGACAGGTGCTTTGTGTTTGGTTACAGGATAACTCACAAGCATCTATGGATTCGTGTCAGCAGTGTCTCTGAAGGCTAAAGTGGTTTGTGAAGTTAGGAGTATGACTTTGTAGTGGACACAGACTTCCAAATGTATGTGTCTTCAGGTTCCACAGTGTCAAGAGCTAATGGCATTGGGGCTTGTAGTGATAGCTACCACCGTCCTGGTGGGGTGAGATGTGTAGAGGACTGTCCCCATGTCCCTCAGGGCCTGCATGAGTGATGCCAAGTGATGGCAACCAACATTCCCCCAGCCAGAGGGTATGAAGGAAACTTTCTCTTGGAGTCTTATGATGAAGTGGGAGATGCCTGGCCATGGGATTCCAGAAGCCACAGCATGAAGCTTCCCCAGGTTTCTTGAGATGAGCACTGGTGATGCTGGGGTCAGTCCCCTTTATGTTCCCTTCCCTGTGTTCCATGGGGTTACTTACTGCAGTTGAAACTTCTAGCACTGTTACACACATTCCTGGAATTATGGGACCCAGGTGATATTTATGCCATGGTCCCAGAGGCCAATCCTTAGTTCCCATGGGAAAAGTGTGGATAGAAATCATGCCTGAGGTATGGCAGCCACTGGTCCTGAGGCTGCAGGATGCTGAGGATGTTGCCCTTTGCCCAGTGGGATGGATATTGGCCCATAGCTTCTGACGGGTTCAGGTAACTGGCCGCAAGACCCTTAAAGCAAGATAGCATCAGCAGTGGCTATTGTAGTAATTTGAGTTCTAGGGGTTGGGGAAAGCTCAAAGTAGGTTCCTTCTTTGGAACAGGATAGTTAACTTTATTTTTCAGCACTGGGGATTGAACCCAGGGACAGTTTGCCGCTGAGCTGCATCCCCACGCTCTTCACCCCATCCCTTTATTATTTTTATATTGAGACAGGGTCTTGCTAAGTTGCTAGGCTGGCCTTGAACTTGGGATCCTACTGCTGAGTAGCTGGGATTTCAGGTGTGCACCATCACATTCAGCCCCAGAGAAGTTTACTTTAGACCAGGGAGCTCTCCAAATTGGATTTAAAGCTTATAAGGATGGTGGAATTCTCCTGCAGTCAGGACTGCTGGTCTGATGCTGTGATCTGGTTGCTGACACTTTCCTGAAACCCCATAGTGTTCGTTCCCTGCACCCGGGTGGGAGTTGGTATTGAAATTGCAAATAGCTTTGTTTTATTTTTCCTCTAGTTGGTCTTCTCGCTCTCTCCGCTGTTAAGGGTTTCCGTCAGTTTTATGCTAATTTCCAGAGTTCTCCCTCACTCTCCTGGAAATAGTTTTTCCTTTATAATTTACCAGTTTGAAGTGAAAGTTGTATATAAGATCATTTTGTTCCTCGTCTATTTGCCCTTTTCCTACTTGGCAAACTTTGACTTTCTGTTTAAGGATCTTTCTGTAACCCTTGTCTACTTTTAGCCCAGGGTCACCACCTTGCTGGGTAAAAGCCCTTAGGGACAATTGTGCCACTGGCCTTTTCTCCCTGCACCTGTTCAATATAGATGACACATTTCTTCCTGTAAACCTGGACCACTTTGCCAATTTGCTGACCTTTCCAGTGTCCTCACACAACCCCAAATTCATCACCCTTTCTGTTGGGTACTTTTGTCTTGGCTCTGTGGAAAGAGGGGAAGACATGATCCTCTCGTGGGTGAGAGAAGGAGTTTAAGAATGCCTTTCATGGCTTTTGCTTCTGTCAGAAGTCACAAAGGGATTGAACTTCATGTTGGCCACTGCAATGCAGCAAAAGGGAAGAGATCCACCTGCCCTCCATGTGCTAAGCCAAAGTACAAACCCTCCTTCTCCTCCATCTGCCATATATTGTGTCTCTTTCACGCATGGAAGCACCCATGTTCTTGGACCTGTTCCTTAAAGCAAAAAGAGGAAAAACCCACATGCTTTCTTCATTCACTTTTGCTAAAAATATTGAGCCCTTCCTGTGTACTGAGTGCTGATCCAGCCCTGAGGTAAGCAGTGCACAGGGGGCACCGGGGCCACCTCTGGAGTGTGCACTCTAGACTGAGGGGCAGGCCATGAGCAAATAAAGGAATGAGCTAGAAAAATAACTGTATGGAAATTTACTCTCTAGAGAAGTGGCGTTAAGCTGTGATCACCTGAGTGGGGCGCTTCTGTAGGCAGAGTGCACCGGGAATACCTCCCCAAGGAGGTGACAGTGCGTCAGTGAGATGCAACAGCTGGGGGACATGGTGCCAGAGCATGTGCCTGATGTGTTTAAGGCACAGAGAGAAGGCTGCGCGGGGGGAGGGGGAGGTCTGCACTGGCCAGGGGCCAGGGGCCAGATCCATGAGGCCTCCTCTCCTGGGTGAGTGTAGGACAGGTGTAGCACTTGAAGGCTTTTAAGCAAGGAGGTGATGTGGAAATGTCCCCCTGACCTAGTTAAAAGGCCCACAGTTTCACACAGTGGCTTTGTTCTGAGAGTCTCATAGTGAACGCAAGAAGGTGGCTGGAGCGTGTGTGAGGTGGCCTCAGGAGAGGCTGCTGGATGCCTTTCTGGGTGACCTGCCTTCTTTATCACCAGGAAATCAACGAAGCTTGTTGTCACCTGTCTGCTCTCAGCCGCCATCTGTGTTAGAGGAGGAAATTCACACCTCCCCGAGGCTCTACGTCACTCATGACCATTTTTCTTTTTCAGAAAAATAAATCTGAAAAACCCAGTGCTGCAGCAGGTGCTGGAGAGGAGGAATGAGGTCCTGTGTGTCCTGATACAGAAGATCGTGACGACACAGAAGTGTGTGATATCTGAGCACGTTCAGATCGAGGAGAAGTGCGGTGGCATGGTGGGGATCCAGACCAAGACGGTGCAGGTGTGTAAGGCCAGGGGCTGAAGAGACCGAGGCCTGGGCAGCCGGTTTGGTCCTAGCCATGGAGACCATGGTCAGGGGCCTCTTTGGGTAGAGACTTCGTTAGTAAGTTGACAGAAATACAACTCAAGTGAACGAGAGTTTCTTGGCCTGTGTAGTTGCCATATTTGTGGCGATCCAGCTTCAGTCACTGCTGGATCCAGGACTTGAGGTTATTGTGCACTTTTGTGCCACAGTCGGTTAGCCACTGACTTGGGAATATGTGTTAAACATCATGATGCTGACAAGGATTAGATCCGTATCCATGTCAGCCCTATTCCCATTCCTACTAAGTTCCATGGATCTTGTCTTAGCACCCCTTGTAGAAGAGGATGCACACAGTGGGGAGGCAGAAAGGAGTCAGGGAGTGTCAGAGTATGTGCTCTTGCCTACAGGTGTCAGCAATGGAGGATGGGAATGTCACCAAGGACACCAACGTTGTGCTGGAGATCCCAGCTGCCACCACCATTGCATATGGAATCATTGAACTGTATGTGGAGCTGGATGGCCGCTTTGGTGAGTGCTGCCTCCGAAGGATGCTGTGTGTCCACCCCCACTCCCCACCCCCCTATGTTCCTTTGGGGTACATTCTTGTAGAGGATCCCCTTCTGCTTTGGGCATCAATAGCGAGAGAGGGAAGAGATAGCAGAGGAGTTTGGGAGTGTCCCATATCTGGGTCCTGGTGAAGTGGGCAGCACTGTGTGGGGGCTTGGTGAGGGAGGCCCAGAGCAGTGCCACCTCTTCCGCCAAATGTCAGCATGGGGCCAGGTCCCACCAGCAGGGCAGAGGGATAGGAACGTTGGCTCCGCAGGCAGACGGGGTGTTGACCTGACACCATGACCTCTGGTGAGGTCTCTGGCCGGCTGTGCATCCCACTGAGATGCAGCTTACCCAACCCTATAAAGGGAAAGGGTTCTCTCTTGGGCTTCGGTGAAGATTAAATTCTAGTGTGCCTGGGTCACCTGTTAACTTCCACCTTGGCTGTTAATATCATCCTCATTGTTTCCGTTCCACCTTCCCTGCCCCAGTATAAAGCCAGAAAGACTAAACTTGACCTTCCTCTGCTGATCATAAGTGTGTCATTGTTATTGACTAAACTTGACCTTCCTCTGCTGATCACAAGTGTGTCATTGTTATTGTTCAAAGAAAATAAGGTTTTAGTTTTAGTAATGTCTGCTTATCTTAGATGCTCATGGTCCTTCCCTTTTGGTCCCAAGGAGAGCTCATGTTGTAACCTCTTACAGCTTCTTGGGGACATGAATAAGCAAATGGTTAACACATTGTTAACTTTTTTTAGGTCTGGTGATGATGTTAGGGGTACGTTTGTAAAAACTTTTTAAATTATCCTGAAATTTCACAGATGCAATGGTAAAATGTCTGTGATTTGCTTCCAGAATGACATGAGGGGAGCACAGGGTGGGAGCCTGTGTGGCAGGTGGAGGGGACAAGAGTGGCCAGGAGTGACAGTGCTCATGTGGTGTTTATCTTTCTGTGTCTGACTTACTAACTCGGCATAATGTCCTTCAGGCTCATCTACCCTGCCTCACATGACAGGACTTCATTCTTTCTAATGGCTGAGCAGTATTCCATTACGTAGTTGTACCACATTTTCTTCACCCATTCTTCTGTTACTGGGCATTGAAGTTGATTCCAGGTGTTGGCTAACAAAGCACCATTATTCACTGTTGTTACCATTCTGTGTGTTCGATTTCCAGAACTTATCTGTAACTAAACTGGACACCCTTCCACCACTCTCTTTCCATTTCTTCTACCTCCAAGCCCTTAACAACCACTGTTCTATTCTCTGCTGCAGTGAGTTTGATTATTTTAGATTCTACATATGAGTGTGATCATACAGTGTTTGTCTTTATATCTGGTATATAATGCTCTCCAGATTCATCCATGTTGTCATAAATGACAGGATTTTATTTTCTCTTATGGCTGAATACTATTCTACTGTGTAATCTATACCACATGTTCTTTACCCATTTAATTCATCAATAGACATATTATTTCCATACCTTGATGATTATGAACAATGAGCCATTTTTGTAAGGCCTTTTGAAATTTTGGCTCATGCTAGAAGATGTCCATAAGCATGCTGGGGACTTAGGTACACAAGCACCTTCCTGGTGCCTGCCGATCCAGTGTTTGCAGCACTTTGGGGAGTCCTGTTGCTCCTAGGGGAGCTTCTTTCTTCTTGGACTCTGTGTGTGTGTGTGTGTGTGTGTGCAGCCGTGTCTGGTCTGGCTCTTGTTTACATTTCAGTTTCAAGCTTTGTCTCTTTGCTGGCTTCCACTGTCTTTTAAAATAAACTCCTCTTTGTACTGCTGGGAAGAGGTACCCTGGGGACACCTCAGGCCCTTCCTTTGGCTCCTTTCCCACACCTGGCCTGGGCGGGAGCTCCAGGGACCTTTTCCCTCTGCCTTTGGTGATCCTACTGATGTGATGTTCTGGTAATTCACTGCCTGACTGGGAACAGGTTCTGCTTCTCTCTCTCTCTCTCTCTCTCTGTCTCTACCCCCCCAACCCATGTTTCTGTCACCCTTGCCACAGAATGTTCTGACTCAGCCTTATCAACCTGAGGGCCCTTAAGAAGTGTCTCTCACCTCTCTTCCTCTGGTGAGATGACATTGGGCTGGGACTCTGCTTGTCCTTTAAGACAGTGAGAAGTCTGACTCCTGTCCCAGCCACACCACCTGCACTGCCACTGTTTCCTAACTGGCTTCTCTGAATCTAGCTCCATCTGTTCCATCCTAGCAGTACCACTAATGGGATTATTTTAACATAAAAATCGGATCACTTCACTCACCTGCTCAAACACCTCTGTGGCTCCCTGTGTCCCACACATGAAGTTGGCCACAGCCTGTGTTCCCAGCTTTCGCTCTCATCACCAGCACCACCTGTCTAGTGATGTCCCCCAGTGTAAGTCCACCATCTAGTGATGTCCCCCAGTGTTAGTCCACCGTCTAATGATGTCCCCCAGTGTTAATCCACCGTCTAGTGATATCCCCCAGTGTTAGTCCACATCCTGGAACCCACTCCCCAGCCTGTGCTGGCTGCCCCTCCCATCTGGGGCCTGGGGCATGCCTCCACTCCTTGCCCACCGAGCTCCTTCTGAGCCGATCTGTGGATGTTTAGGCATGGCTTCACCTAGGAGGCTTTTCCTGGTTCTTTTTCACTGTGATGGGGCTTAACATACAAGACCCCGAAATATCTTGAAAGAGTCTGAAGAAATGTCAGAAGCAAGAACGTCACTGTGGCCTCGGTGCCCATCTCCTGGGAAGCCCCAGATAAAGCGAGGAAGGATCTCTCCTGGAGCAGGGAGAGGCAGCCACCCAGAAAGAGGGTCCGAAGCTGCCCTCGGCTTCCTTGTCCTGTCCTGCTTCTCCATGACTCTCCCTCTGCATCACAGGAACACAAAACCACTCAGGTGTAACTTTCTTTGGGTTCTTCATCTCCTCATGGAGGCTCTGTGTCATGTAAAATTCATAGCAAGTGAATTCATGGCTTGACTCTTGTTGATCTGTCTTTTTCTTATATAACCTAAGATGTTTGTGAGGTTCTTAGCCACGAACCTAAGATGTTTGTTTCCAGGCCCAGCCACATGTTCACACCATGGCCTCTAAGCACCCCAATTACAAAATAGAAGCATAGAGGGAACCCAGATTCTTGAGTGCGTGCACTGATTTTGCTTAGCAAAAACATAACACAATACCTGCTATTTTTACCCACAGCTTAGATGCTTTAGCTGAGTTCTCAATATGGAAGTGTTTCTGGAAACAGTTCTTTTATTATTAAAGCAAACCTTCCTATTACAGAAATTTCACTTATGTTCCAAAGTAGAGCTAATAACCAGGACAATTCATGTTTTTCCCCAAAACTTTACCACCTCCCTGCTTTTCCACTGGATTGATTTGAAGCAAATTGGAGACATTTTACTGTTTCATCTATAAATATTCCAGTACCTTTAAGCAATAAGTCTTTTAAAAAAAGACTTGTATAGATTCATATAGAACATGTCCTTTTATGTCAGTAGTTTCTTTTTTCATGCCAGAGATCCTTCCCTTCATTAATAAAGAGAAGTTGGGACTCCTTTAAGACATAGCCATATAATTACTCATGCACCTAAATGTACTCATAATAATTCTTTAATATTATGAGTATTCGAATTTCTCCAGTTGTTTCATACATGGTGGCTTGCATTTGTTCAGAGGTTGTTCAAATCAAGATAAGGAAGCATTCCTGTGGAAGCTTGCCTCCTGCCTTTTGGAGACTCCACTCTGGAAGGCTTTGTGAGGAACAGCCATTGCTCCTGTGTTTGAAGGGAGTGCTGAGTTTTGGGTCTAGCAGCATAAGGTGTATAAGGTGGGTTTTGTGGGGAAGGTGGATGTGTTTTCTGCCCCAGCCTGAGTTGGGTCAAGGCAGATCTAAGATGTGCTACAGCTGGGCTGACCCGCTCTCTGGCTTGTCCTTTTCTCCTGCACTGTAGAGTTTTGCCTCCTCCAAGGGAAGCACGGTGGCTTCGAGCATGAGAGGAGAATTGACTCCATCTACCTGGACCCCATGGCTTTTCGAGAGTTTGCATTCGCGGACATGCCAGATGCTGGGCATGGGAAGTCTTCCCAGGATGGGCCGTTAAGTGTTTTAAAACAAGGTATTCATGGTCGGGTGGGTATTGCCTTGTGGCTAGTTGATGGCTAAGCAAATCCTGTACCCCGGGGTATAGGATGTGGCCTTGTAATGTGTCCTTGAGGATCAGTGACTCCTCACTGACTCACAAAAAATCTTTAAAAAGGGAGCAGCTTTGCCTCTGAATCCTCTGAACCCCACTTGGTTAGGTCTTAGGGAAGGCCAGATGTTGGGCGCCATGTATTGAAGAAATTATGGGAAGAATGACCCTCGGTGGGTAGGGGTAGGAGGAGATTGAGGACTGGAGAAGTCGGGGGCCTGGCATTTTTCTTTCATTGTAACGATGGAAGACTGCTGACTACTAAGAACAGCTAGAAAAACCCAGGTTTTTCATCTGTTTCATTATATTTCAGGCTTCATCGCCAAGACAAGCAGCACTTTGTCAGCACCGCACAGTGCTGTCTCAGAGGCTCTTTCTCTTCATGGCCAGAGCTACATGATGCCAGTGGGAAAGGGGCAGGACTTGGGAGGTGCCTGCAGCAGTTCCTTTTTCTCTTCACCATGTTGTGTTTTAAAAAGCTGGTTTCTTTTTTGTTGCAGTAGAAGGAGGAGATGGGCAAGGAAAAGGAGAAACAAGTGGTTAGGTAAGAGCTGTGGCAAAAGCAAGGAATGGCTCAGAATATACTCTGACTTGATAGATAAGAAGAGAGACTCAACAGGCTTTGCTGTGTCCTGTTGATTCTGCCACAGAATGTCAGTGTTGGAAGAATGCCATTATGGGCCAAATCCTGTAGGTCTTTCCCGTCTAGGTAGGTGATGAGTGGGAGTTTTGACTATTAGAGAATGTTGTGGGTTAGCAGCACAGCAGCAGCTGCACTGCATGGAAGTGAAAGGCAGTCCAGGGCTGGGCTTCCCCTGCTTCCTTTTCCCCAAGCCCACCTTTGAGTTGGCCATTCTAGTCAGCTGGGGGGCAGTGGGCAGCGGTGCATGTTGGGCAGGAGTGGGGTAGGGGCCCGCCTGGTCTTTGTGTCTCAGATCCTAATGAGGACAATCAGTGTTTCTCTTCAGGCTGGGGCTGGCAAAGGCCTAATTGTATTCACAGGAAGGTTTTTGAATGTCAGTTACTAGTTCTGTGTCTGTGGAGCTGCTACCATTTTTTGCTGGAATTTATCAACAGAGGTGTTGCATTTATGTATTAGTATCAGCCCTATGCATGAATGCATTGTTTTATGAAATCTTTTTTTTTCCTTAAAAATCTCTGTTGGGCTTAATTTATTAGAAGCTTTTGACAACCTTAAAGAGGATTATAAGGGGAAGGGCTCCCAAGCATCCTGCAGAGGATGTGAGTAACTCATCTTCAGTACACAGGGAGGAGGAAAGGAGGGAGACCATGGCATAGCTGTTTGCTGTGAACATAGGGTGCCAGCCTCTTTGAAAATCATGCATTAAATATGAAAGGATACAAAATATGCAATGTAAAGAAAGGACATAAAAAGAATGTATTTTAGAAATTGTATGGCTCTGAAGTATTGTAAAAGCACTGACTTATGTTTAGTCTTTCAGCCTTGAGAATTGGTGCTACAGAAATCATGCTAACGGGAAGTCTGACTTCCAGAAAATAATTGATTAGACTTAAGCTGACGCCTGAAATACAAAACTGGGCCTCCTTTCTTTCTTTTCTTTCCCTCTCTCCCTTCCTGTTAAGAGTTTGCTTAGTGATTGAAAGACATGGAGTGGTGTTTAACTCAGTGTTCTTTATTTCTGAGTTCCATGACTGACTGCAGCTGGAAATGGCTATGGAAGAATGGGTACCAATTAGCAGTAAGCAGCAGGCCTCGCCATGCTGTGCGGAGCTGTGCACAGCAGTCTGACTCCGGGTCTGCTCTGTTTTCACAGCATCTCTGCTCCTGGCGAGGAACTTCCGCCCCTTTGTGGAACTGCCAGAGCAGCAACAGAAAGCTTTGCACAGCCTCCTCCTGGTGGTCTTGTTTGATGAGGAACTCCTTATGGTCCTGGAGCAAGTGGTGAGACTGGACATCTCAAGGCAGGGTTTTATCTGTCTGTTCTGGAAATGTGCATGGGCTAGACTTGTTAGGCATTCTATCTTGAGATAGAATGAAATTGTGGTACGTTTCCCCACCTCCTTTTCAGCCTCCTAAACCTTATCTATTTGCTTTCTTAGTTTTATTAATAAGTCTTGAATATTTTAAAGGCAGACAGGCAGCTGATACCAGGCAGAGAGGGATGTATGATTTTTTTAGGGCTGCCATGACAACTGACCAAATTTAGGGCTTAAAAAAAACAGAAATTTATTCTTTTACAGTCTGGAGGCCACAAGTCAGAAATCAAGGGGTTGGGAGGGTCCCCTGGAAGGTCCAGGGGAGAATCCTTCCTTGTTTCCTATAGCTTCTGGTGGCTCCTAGCATTTTTTGGTTGGTGACCACATTGTTTCAGTTTGTGAATGAGCACCTTCACCATGAGTTGAGCACCTTCAGCATAAGCTGTCCACCCTTCAAATGCCTAGACCTTTTGCACTTAAAAAGGTTGAAGCTAGGCTGGGGATGTGGTTCAATGGTGGAGTGTTTGCCTGGCACGTGTGCCCCGGACTTGATTCCCCAGCACAACACATACACACACACACACACACACACACAGAGCTGTGGCTTTAGAAATCTTTTTATTGTAGTGTCATTTTTATTTTTTTGTCTTTTTTTTTTCTCTTTCTGCAGGGAGTTGGAATTAACTGACTGAATGCTTTATGGTTCCAGCAAAGCATTCATGGTATTTTTCCTTCTTGAAATTAGATTGTGCTGAAAGAGTTTAGTTACCAATGAAATTTCTCAACCTCCCCGCAGGCACACCTTTGCATTCTGGAGGGTGCAGAGCTTAGCCCTGGGGAGAACACAAATGTTTTTAAAAGCCTGTTGCTTTTTACTTCTTAAAATAGCTTCTTTCAAGAGGAAAATGTCAGGCTGGCCCCCTGTGGACAGAGGATCAGCTGCCTTCAGATGCTGGAGAAGCCAGCCTGTGTAGGGGCAGCTCCTGCATAACTGAGTCTGGACTTGGAGGCTGAGGGTGGAGAATGAGCTGGGTGGTCAGAATTGGTTTGCCTTACAGGGCCACCCTACCCCTGCCAGCTGCTGGGGCTGGCTGGAAACATACCAGGCTGAGAGGGCTACCTTTTTCAGAGTTTGAATTACCAGAGGGAATGGTGCTTTTATGTTTCTCTTATCTGTTTTGTTTGTAATGACTTGTTTTTGGTCTCTGCTCTGAATCAACAAATCCTGTCCTGATCTAGAAGTTTTTACCCAATAGTTCTCACATGTCTCCTGTAAAAGGATAGTAAATGGGTAAGGTTCAGCTTACTCCCTCTTTGAGGAATAACACTATGGATGGGTAACTTCAAAATGTGGAAAGGGCTCAGCACCTTGCTTTACTGGGGAGAAGGTAGAGGGCATGCAGCATGTGCGTGAACCCCTGTGAGGGCACCCTCGCTCGGCCATGGCTTCACAGCATCCTCTTTTCTTCTACCCTTGCCCTGCAGTGTGATGACATGGCTGGTGGTGTCTGCTCCCTGCAGGCAGCACAGGCAATGGCGGAGCTGAAGCCCCTTCAGCAGCAGGACCTCACAGCCTTCCTGCGGCTGGTGGGGTGCAGGATACAGGGCGAGCGTCCTGGCCCTGAGGATAAGGTCAGCAATCAGAAGCTCTTTGCCACAGCCTACTTCTTGGTCAGTGCACTGGCAGGTATGGAAATGGACAAAACAAAGTAAGAGAAATGGCTGCTTTGAAACTGTGTTGCTTACTGTACATGCTTCAGGGCACATGGAATGGTGACTGGAAGGTTTGGTACAGACAGATCCCTCTTCTCCAGTACAGGGCGGGTAGGAAGTGGAAGGTGGGTAGAGAGGCTTGGCCAGCATGAGGCTGGCCTTTCTGTCCACCTGGAGCCTCTTCTACTCTTGGAAGGCTTCTCTTCCCTCCCTGAGCCAGGACTTTCCTCGGACTCTGGAAATCATCTTCCATAATACCACCTGTGACAGGAACCAGAGTGGGAGTGCTGTGGTGCAGACACTTTCATTTGGCACCTGCTCCTCCCCTTTCCCTTGGCAAACTTAATTGCTGCTCCATGACAGTTCCAGGCTGCAGAAATTCTGTGTCCCTGTGCACCAGGCTAGGGGCAGGGCTTGTTGGGAGTAGTAGCCCCTGCCTGCCCCACCTCTTTGCCTCTGCCATCAAATCTCACCAGGCCAGGAGCCTGCGGTCACCCTTTGTGAAGAAGCTGGGTTTTCAGTTCCCTCTTTGGCAAGACAGGACTAACCAGCACTACTGATTTTAGTTCAAGAGCTGCTAGTTAGAGCACTGATGCATTCAGGGTTCCTCCCCAACACTGCACAAAAATGGAGGCCCAGGAATCTTAAGTTTACAAAAGCAATTATCAGAGAGGATGTCTCCCAGCTCTATATGCTGATGAATGTATGCTCTATGTCTTATTGAGAGTATGGATAAAAGTTTTAATTGGTTGACTAAGACAGGACAAGACAGAGAGCCCTGTGGATCTCCACTAGAGACTTTAGTTCAATATTAACACTATTGTATTAGAATCTTTGATTACAGACATTCTATCAGGACCTGATCCACAGGCCAGAGTTCTTCAGCTTGTGAGAGGCCTTTTCATCACATACCCTGTTACTTCTTGAAACATCTATTTATAGGCTGCCAAATATGTAGCAGGTGTATTTATAGTGATGTCAAATATGTAGCACATGGCTGACAGGGAGAATGTACCAGTTCCCCTTTTTTTCCTGATCCTAGACCTTCTCTGCAGCATGAGATACTTGCTGTTTTTGAGCTGGAAGCTCAGAGACAGTGAAATCTTTCAGTGCAGCCAGTTTCTAAACCAGTGCTTCCCTGCTGCCCTTTTCCATCTCTCTGGACTGGGATCTCACTTCCTGGCCTGTCACAGCAGAGGGCAGGCTAGTTTAAAGCTCTTTTGCAAACCCCGGGTCCTTCTGAGTTGACCTTCTTTTCTAGACAACACAGTCTTCTAAGAATAGGGATGCTGCTGGAGCAGAAAATGGGCTCCTCTTTGAGTCCTAAAACCTATTTTTGCTTTTTAGTACCCTTAGCTTTTATCAGTACTTCAGTCCCACAATCTGACCTTTCTCCTGGAAAGCTTCCTCCATACGTGTGACCATAAGCAAGTCACATGCTCTGGACTCTTCAGACCTCATTTGTAAAACTGAATTGGTACATGAAAGAGCAGTCAACATAATTCACTCAAGTTCAAGACACACTGGGGGAGCTTATATTACATTTTAGGCACCCCCAGGTGTGGAGGAAGGGGAACATATCTAGTACAGGACATCATAGTTGAGTGGCAGCAGAAAGCTCTATAATGCAGGTGCTGTTCTCTCATTCTGTGCCCTGGCACCTAATCCATATTATTCTGAGTAATATGGTACAAA
Source organism: Marmota monax (assembly GCF_021218885.2). Lineage (NCBI taxonomy): Eukaryota > Metazoa > Chordata > Mammalia > Rodentia > Sciuridae > Marmota > Marmota monax. The sequence continues at coordinate 10,312,435 of NW_026693933.1, read as the reverse complement.
AATGTTTCCAAGAATAAGGGGTGAAGATAATGATTACATGGTGCTCAGGCACCACCTGGAAATTAAAGGAAACATGGTCAGATGACATGGCTATGACAGGGGCTCAGCTGCTGTGATCTTTCTACTACGCTGTATGTGTGTTCCATCTTCATCTTCTTGGTTTGGAGCAAGAGATTCCATGAGAATGTGGGGGAAGTTGTCCATTTAGAACCATCCATTCAATCAACAATGACAGAGTATCACTCACCCCTGCATGGCTGGTGGGAAAGTACACCAGTACCACCCAGGGACTGGCTGTTTCCATGAATGAATTTTTGACAGTGACTTTTTTTTTTTTTCCTTCCTCCTTTAGAAATGCCAGATAATGCTGTATCTCTACTGGGCACTTGCTGGAACCTGAAGATTATTCCTGCACTGTGCTACTTGGTAAGGAACTTCCCAGATTGGATCTTAGGATGGATGGGAATGGGGAACTAAAGTTGGGGTAGACTCCTAGCAACTGATAAACACATATAGCTCTCAGGCTAGTTTAAGCAGGTACTGTCAGTAAACTCAATTTTATATATAATGTACATGCCCATCTCATGGGAAAACATTGCCCCTGCCATTTCTTAAACTGGTATGTCATTTGGTCATAGAAACTGTCATCATTTTAATTGTAGGTAATGATTAGCAAAATAGCAGCTGTGTTCTTTTGCAGCAACTGTGAGCTCTGCACTTACCAAGTTAGCTTTCCCCAAGAATTCAGACTAATTAATTACATTCAGGAAGTATATACAAAAGAAAATCCTGTGACTAATTCTTCCCCCAACAAACTCATACTTCATAGTCCCCTTCCTTGTGCATTAGTTCCAGATTTTTATCTTTGTGTTGCCCCCATGTACTAGGAGAGGCTGGTAGAGCACACTTAAGAGTTGCACAATGAATGGCATTCTGTTTAACATTGTTTGCCCTTTGAAGGTTGCTCAACAAAGACATACACAAAAAGTCTTTTTTTTGAAAGAGACCTTCCTATGTCTTCACACAATCTCTCTATAGCTAGGCCTCTGCCTTCTGAAGGAGTATCTTAAAGGGATTAAGAATAGGGTACATGGGCTGAGGTTGTGGCTCAATGGTAGAGTGCTTGCCTAGCATGCATGAGGCACTAGGTTTGATCCTCAGCACCACATAAATGTAAAATAAAGATATTGTGTCCACCTAAAACTTATATATGTGTGTGTGTGTGTGTGTATATACACACACACATACATATATATATATATATTTTAAAGAATAGGGTACAAAGTCTACCTGCATCTGCCTTTTTTCTGTCTGATGGGTTTTGGAAGAACATTATCAGGTACATTAACACATTTGCCAAAAGTTAGAATCAGTAGAGAATGTTAACTTTGCCCCTTTGGTCAGTTATAGTCTTTTTTATTCCCCAAAGTGCCTATGGGTAAAAGGGGTTGGCAGGTGGTTAGAGAAGGCAGCTGGATGCTGCTCAGCAGTCCCTGGCAAGCACAGTGTAGCTCATGCTGAAATTACTGAGATGTGGTACTCATGCTTAAAAGAGCAGGACTAATCCCCTCTCTAAAGTTCAATCCATAGTTTACCATCTGGGCCAAACAGTTTTATTAACCAGTGGTTACACTGTGCTGCAAGCTCTGTTTGGTGAATTTACAAAGGTGTAGATTCATGAGGCTGATTTTGATGATCAACACAACAAGTGTTTGTACATTTCAATGCATGTCATTCAGTTACCTGGATAAGCTGCATATTACTTTTCATTACTGAAAATGTTGCTCTGAACATTTCTGGAATTTCTTTTGGATTTCCTTCAGAAACAGTTAAAAATTTATGCATACTTTATAGACCTGCTTCATTACAAAAAAATTTATCCTCTTTAAAAAAAAAAAAGCATTACAGGCATAGATCAAGACCCTAAGAGTGGCATAGATCAAGACCCTAAAAGCAAGTTAAATATTTCAAATGTTTTGGGAATTAGAGCGATTTCCAAAGTAGCCTCTGAAGAACTTACGTTACTTCAATATTCTGTGTTGGTGTTCTAGGCAGCGTAAATGATCTCTGCTTTCACAGGCAGCTTAGAGTTTAGAAAGAGGAAAGGGCAAACAGTTCCTATCAAGGAGCTGTTTCATGTAGTAAATTTGGGGAGACAATGGAGTAACTTAATAGTGGTGGGAATGTGTGGTGGGCCTAAGGAGGGGATTAGGAAAGAGGCCTTGGAGATGGCTTTGCAGCTGACAATAGAGGGATGCAAAGGGAAGGGTGATGTGAAAATTTGGAGAGAAAGTCTTACCAGTTTAAGAAATAGCAGGGGCAATGTTTCTTGAGGTAGGAAGCATAGTTGAACAAATGATGGTACCTACCTCTGAGAACGCCTGCAAATACATAAGAAATTGACATTTTCATTTAAAACAAAACAAACAACCCCCGCCCCCTCCCGAAAATCAGAAGATAAACAATGGTACTCTGCATGCAACTGCCACAGAGAAGAGTCAGGGCAGCAAAGGAAAAAATATATTTCCAGAAGAGTAACTGAGGGAGAACTCTGGAAATTAGCAATGAAGTGACAGGAACCCTAAAAAGCATAGAGAGTCAGAAAGACAGCCTTGAGAAAAAAAGAGCAAAGCAATTCATAACTTCAACCCTGGTTCCTGGACAGGGTCCAGGAACACAACTGGGAAAGGGTAAGCGGGCAAGTGTAGAAGAACTTCACAGTACTTACAAGATTTAAATTGCTCCAAAGAGCCTCCCCAGTGCGACTAGAACTCTACAGTGATCACTGTTACATGCCATCTTGGCATAAGGGCCAGCAGTTGCCTAGTCTAGTAGTCCTTCCATGGGCAAAAAACATCCCCATTAGCATGCTGCAGCTTTAGAACAAGCCATGGCCATAAGCTCCATGTTTGTCTGTGGAAGGTTTCCTCACCAGCTCACAGCCTTGGGAAGGTAGCCCCTGTTATAAACTCCAGGCTTCACCTGTACCTGTCCATCAGGTGATGGGAAAGTACCCACTGAGGAACCCAGTTACCAGGAGCTCCAAACCCACCCTCTTTGAGAACTAGAGATGCTCTCTTCCCAGCCCAAGGCCTTGGTACTATATAATTGCTGGTGCAAAAAGCCTCAAAACCACTCAATATTATCCGAGAACTGGAGGAAGGCCCCTTTCATATTCTCCAGGACCACCAATGCCGTAAGCCTTGGCCCCACCAGCACTTGCCCTGTGTGACGTAGGGACATTCCCATCCATGTCTGCATCCAGGAATGCAGATATCAAAGCCTCAGCGCACCAATTGTGCTCAATCTATGGGACCTAGATAAGATCTCTCCCATGTGCTACATCTCCAGGAACACTGATACCAGTACTGCAAGTGCAAATGTGATCTGTACATGCTCTCTATAGATAAGTAACAATGGAGGGAACATCTCCTATATTGCCTGTGGACTTTGGACCAGAGCTGCCAAAAGTCACAAAACCACAGCTTCAGGAAAAGTGGGTAACAGTGGTGACAAGTCCCAGCACCAGATGTAATTGCCTATAGGGCATCGAGAAAGTTCCCTCTATGTTCCAAGATCTTGCTTGAGCCCATGATTACCACTGCCAAAGGCCCCAGCATCACCAGTGCTGCTGGTGCCATGTGACCAGGCATCACCCACATTCCGTCCTGAGAGTTCTGTGGATGGTGTCCTGTTAATCTTCTGTCTCGGAACTGTGGCCACTGGTGCCAAACTACTTGGCATAATCTATGCTGGCTCTGAGGGACCTTGGAGGAGTTTTGTCCACATCTTACACCACCAAGACTGTGGAAACTGCAACCAGCCACCACAAGCCCCAGCTCCATCAGATCTTGACTGTGGAGCCTGAAAACACACACCTGTGGAAGCTTGTGTATACTGCAAAGAACTGCTTTAGTCTGTATGATTGATGCCTTCATAGACACTGCTGACATAAAAGCACACAGATGCTTGTGAGTTACCCTGTAACCAAACAAAGTACCTATCCAACTAAATCCTATACCCCATCTAAATGCAAAAATGTTTTCCTATTTAAGCTACTTTATAAAATTGGAAGAGGTGAACATTGCACCAGATGTGCAGATACAACATAAGGACACAAGAAACATGAAATGAAATATGCCACCACTGAAAAGGAACAATGATTCTCTAGAAACAGATCTCAACTTAAAGGAAATCTATGGCATGCCCGAGAAAGAAATTTATTTATTTATTTATTTTTTTGAGAATATATGTATTTATTTTTAGGTTTAGAATTTAATGATCAAAGTTTTTTTTTTAATTTTTATTGTTGGTTGTTCAAAACATTACATAGTTCTTGACATATCATATTTCACACTTTGATTCAAGTGGGTTATGAACTCCCATTTTTACCCTGTATACAGATTGCAGAATCACATCGGTTACACATCCACTAATTTACATATTGCCATACTAGTGTCTGTTGTATTCTGCTGCCTCTCCTATCCTCTACTATCCCCCCTCCCCTCCCCTCCCTCCCATCTTCTCTCTCTACCCCATCTACTGTAATTCATTTCTCCCCCTTGTTTTTTTTTTCCCTTTCCCCTCACTTCCTCTTGTATGTAATTTTGTATAACCATGAGGGCTGAGAAAGAAATTTAAAATAAGGATCCAAAGGAAACTCAGTGAGATGCAAGAGAATACAGATAAAAAGTACAAAGAATTGGAAAATATTCATGATATGAATGACATAATCACCAAAGAGATAAAAATAATAAAAAGAACCAATCAGAAATTCTGGAGCTAAAAATTTTAAGAATGAGATGAAAAACAGTATAGAGAGTTTCCACAACAGAATAGAATAAGCCCAAGAAAGAATTTCTGAATCTGAGGAGGTCTTTTGAATTAACTCAGTGAGACAACAACAACAACAAAATAAAATTAAAGAAAGCCTATGAGATTTATCGGACATCACTGGGTAAACAAATATTGGTATTGTAGTAATTCCAGAAGGTGAGGAAAGGCAAAAGGTGCTGAAAAAACAATTTTTGTGAAGAAAACCCCAAAATTTTCCAAATCTTTAGTGATATGGATATACAGATGTAAGAAGCTCAAACAACCCCAACTAGACTCACCAAAATAGACCTATACCACAGTATTATAGTCATAATGTCAAAAGTACATAATGTCACAAATAGCTATTCTCTTGCTATTTTTAAGATTAAGTCACATACAAGGATACAAGGGAATGCCCATTTGACTTACAGATTTCCCAGCAAAACCTTAAAGGTCAGAGAGAATGAGATGATATATTCAAAACACTGAAAGAAAATAAACCCTGTCAATCAATAAACTGGACCCATTAAATTATCCTTCAAACAAAAGAAGAAAAAAGTCTTTTCCTGATAAGCAGAAACTGAGGGAATTCACCACAAGATCAATCCTACGTTAAAAACAAAAGAGTACTACCATCATGAAATCACATAGAAATATAAAAAGTCACTAGAGGAGTAGATACATGAAAGAAAAAAGAATTTTGCATGACACAAAACTACTAAGTCACAAAAACAATGAGAAGTAGAAAAGAACAAAAAATATACAAAGCAGGTAGAAAACAACAAAATGACAGGAAGAAGTTATCTCTAATAACCTGGAAAGTAAGTAGACTGAATTTACCAAAAGACAGACTACTTGAATGGATTGATGAAGAAGCCGCCGCTACCCAACTATGTGCTTCTTAAAACTCACTTCACTGGTAAAGACAAACTAAAAGTGAAAATTTGGAAACCAAAAGTGAGCAGGAGTGGGTATATTCATATCAGATAAAGCAAACATCAAATCAAAATAAAGTATAAAAAAGGCCAGAAGATCATTATATATTGTTATAAATTTCTACTCAGCAATAAGCTATATCAATTATAAACATATATGCATTCAATAGGGGACCATCCAAATACACAAATATTACTAGATCTAAAGGGAGAAAATATAATACAATAATAGTTGGAACTTCAATGCCCCACTTCTTCAACGAACAGATCATTCAGACAAAATCAAACAAAGAAACATCTGAGTTAAACCATACTATAGAGCAAAGATCTAATAGAAATATACAGAAGTTATGGAGGCACACAAAAATGGAAAGGTGTTGGTGTTTATGAATTGGATGAATCAATATTGCTAAAATGATCATACAACCCAAAGTAATTTATAGATTGAATGCCATTCCCATGAAAATGCCAATTACTTTCTTCACAGAGATAGAAAAAACAATCCTAAAATTCATTGGGAACCACAAAACACCCATAATGGCTGATATAAGGCCTAAGGAGGGGAAAAATGTTAGAGACGTCACAATAGCTGACTTCAAAACACACTAAAAGCTACAGTAACTAAAAGAGCATGGTACTAGCATGAAAACAAGACACTGATTAATGGAACAGAACACAACTTAATCTACCTCCATACAGTTAACTGATTTTTGACAAAGGCACCAAGAACATAGAGAAAAGAGTCTCCTATAAATGTTGTTGGCCAAATTGGTTATGCATATGCAGACAAATGCAACCAAATCCTTTCATCTCATTGTATATTAAAGGCAACTCAAACTGGATCAAAGGCTTAAATGTTAAAACTATGAAATCACTGCAAGAAAATACTTCAAGAATTGGTGTTGACGATGATTTTTTAGATAGAACCTCAAAGGCATAGGTAATAAAAGTAAAACTAGACAAATGGGATTATATCAAACTTCTACACAGCAAAGGAAATAACAGAAAGAATGGGAGAAAATCTATTCAAATATACAAATGCTATTTTTGCAAATTATTCATTTGACAAAGCATTGATATCCACAATATATAAGAAACTAAAAAAGTTGAATACTATAAAAATCCAATTAAAAAATGGGAAGAACTAAGCAGACACTTCTAAAAAGAAGCTAACTAGTATATAAAGAACGATTCAATATCCCTAATCATCAGAGAAATGCAAATCATAATCACAATGACATATAATTTCACCCCAGTTAAAACGGCTATCATCAAAATGACAAAACATAAGAAAGTGCTGGCAAGGATGTAGAGAAAAGGGAAACTCTTATATACAGTTGGTGGGAAGGTATAGTGTAGCCATTATGAAAAAGTATGGCAATTTCCTTAAAAATCTAAAAACAGTACTACCACATGATTAAAAAATTCCACTATTTAGTACATGCCCAAAGGAGTTTAAAATTATTATACCAAAAGATACTTATATCCACATGTTTATTGCAACTGTTTTCACAACCACTAAAATGTGGGCACAATCAAGATGCTCTAGGGTAGGTGAAAGGAAAATGTGGTCTACATATGTAATGGAATATTATCCAGTCATAAAACAGAATGAAATCCTATCTTTTGCAGCAATGTGGCTGGAACTGAAAATCATTTTAAGTGAAGTAAACCAGACACAGAAAGACAAATACATGTTATCACAGTACAATGAAGAATGAAGTGGACTAGAGGTCACTAGAGACCAGAAGAGGAGAGGGAGTGGGGGAAAGTTCACTCAGGAGAACCAAACATTGAGTCAAGGAATTAGTTCTGGTTCTTCTTTGGCACAGTAGGATAACTGCAGGTTAAAACAATCTATGAAAAAGTTGGGCATGGTGGCACATGCCTGTAATCCCAGCAGCTCAGGTGCTTAGCAGCTCAGTGGCTGAGTGCCCTGAGTTCAATCCCTGGTTTAAAAAAAAAAAAAATCTATGATATACTTCAGAATGACTAGAAGAGCACACATTTCCCAACATATCAAAATGATTAATATTTAAAGGGATGGAAATGCCTGTTACCCTGATTTGATTATTACACACTGTATACATGCAGTGACTTACCATGATGAACCCTATAATTATGTACAAATTAGGTCTCAATAAAAACAAAAAAATGATGAACTCTACATACTGATATATGAAAAAGATATAAATTTGATCTTCCTAAGCTACTATAGTTAATGGGGTCTAGAAAGAAAGTAGAGTTCAGGCTGGGGATGCAGACAGAGGACTCTAGGGATAAACTGGTTAAAAATCAAGTCTCAGGTCGTGGTCTAGATCAATATATGTTGTTACATCTCACAAGTTTTCCATAATTACCTAGAAACGTGCTGCTGTCAAACTGGATTTTCTATGACATTTTAAATTGAGTTTGTTTAAATATGTCATTTCAGTTCCATGCTTTGTCTGATAGTGGAGTATCTGATCTTGAAGACCCAATTTTGGCTCCTCTGAAAGATACAGAGAAGTTTGGGATTGTGAAACGCTTATTTGCCTCAACCAATATTAACCTGGAGAGACTACAGTCATCTGTGAAAGCTGTTGTCCTGAAGGATTCTCATGTTTTCCCACTAATTCTCTGTATTACCCTGAATGGACTCTATACTTTAGGCAAAGAACATGAGTAATGCCATTTGTCAATCAGAAGCACACAATATTGGCAAAGCTGAGTATGTTTCAGAATTGTTAAGATAATAATTTGGGATTTAGGTCTAATGCATGTTAAAAGTTGATCAATGAAATGAATTAAAAAACACATTAAGTATTGACTTTCTGCATTCTGAATGACACAAGGGACTCTTGAAACAGTTTCATTCCATTAGAATCTCTCCTATGCTGGTAAATGGTGGATACCCACATCCAAGATAGATTCTAGGACCTGAGAAGAGTTGAGATTCCAACCTAGTGTACATTCAAACCTTTATTTTTTCCCCCAGAATAATGGTTCCATCTATCACTTTCTTACATTTTCCACTTTCTGTTACATGTGAACACAGAATAGTCTTGACATTTTAATCCAAAAATTCATTTTAAATTTTGACTGCTGAGGGAAGACAATTTCTTGTCACAAAATTGGCTATGTATTGGATGCACTGTACATATTTGATGATTAAAAAATAAACTGTAAATGTTCCTGGAGTATTCTTCTGCAAAACAAAATTTTACTAATGAAACAAAACAAATTCAACACTAATATTAAAAAAAACCCTGCCTATGGGTTCTAGCCTTGCCTTGTTTTGATGAATATGCTAATTCTACATCTAGAACAAAGTTCCTATGCATGTAGTAATTTAATTTGTCATTGCTATACTTTCTATCCAAGGAAAACTTGAACTTTTAAAATTTTTTTTTGCTTTTTATTCTGTTTTGACTTCTTTCTATCATAAATAGCTTAGACTGCATCCCCAAGAGGTTCCATCAACAGGATCTGCTGTAATATATCTGGAACCTGGAGCCACTAAAGATGAGGAAGAACAGTGGTTAGGGAAGCATATTGCTCAGCACATTTCTTTTTTTAACCTCAACTTTGTACACTAATTTGTCTGGAGACATCTGAAATACATTAGTCCCCTTCTTCCCCTTAGAGTTTAATGAACATCAACAAAGAAAATATAAAGCAAACACCTTTTCATCACTCATTAAAAGATGACACTATGCCTTATGCAAATGCTTATTCTATGTAGGGGGGAAAGAAGTAAAGTACATTGTGGTGGCAACTATACAAAAATAATTACCTTATATACAAGTTGGAAAGGAATATGCAAAATGAGAGCAATATTAAATTGGTGACACTAAATGTGTCTTTGTTTGCCATGTTTTCTGAAGATAAAGAACAGCAAATAATGTATAATATGAGTTTGTGTAAAAAAGAAACATTCACATATTGATATGCATTTAAAGAGTTTACAAGAAACCAAGCATTGGCTCCCTTGGTTTCAGGGACTTAGAAGTTGGGACAAGAGGCAAAGGGAGATTTTTTCCTATTCCTGTTAGGATTTTGTATGTATTATCCTCTTAATTCAAACAACAACAAAACAAAACAAAGTTTGTTTAAGATGGAAGAATGAATAATACAAAAACCTAATTTCTCTGGAGACATCTGAAATACATTAGACTAGCAACTTCTCACATGTGAGGATGGAATGCTGGAAAACAACTTGGGAGAGTTGCAAAGGGCACTTTCTGACAAAGGTTTCCTGTGTGAACCCTTGGCTGTGCCTCCATCTCTTGCCAGCCTTGGGGGGTTCACATCCTCTCTTGTTGCAGACAGTGGGCTATGCTATGTGGGGCAGCAGGTCAGCTTATTGTCTTACACCCCAGAGTTTCTCTCTTTCCTGGAGAGCTGGGAAATGGCCTTTACACTTGTGCCACCTAAGCTGAGGACTTGTTTTCATGATTCTATATTTTAATCTTCCCCAATTCTTCAATTCTTTCCTTCAGTGTGTGGGCTTTAAAAGCCAGACATTTGCTGAGGTTAGAATAGAGGAAACAAGGATTAGGGTTTCCTTGTTAAAAAACAGAGGAAGGAAAAAATTTATTTAGATAAAAAAAATAATAACGTTAGGAACTTTTTTTTTTTACAGACTACTAGTACTTAAAAAAAAATTTCCAAAGCTAATCTGATGTCCTGTTATTTTGTCTCCAAATCACTTCTATCTATACATGAAACACTACATTTCTACAATAGTAAATATTTATTTCTTTATATGTACAAAAATATTTTACTAGGAGTATGTAATCTCACAAATTGAACATTTCAATAATTTTTGTTCTTGATAGCATATGGAAATATGTGAAAAGAATTAATGGGAAAGTTACTGAAAAATCAATACTTAATTGTACTCCAGGAAAATTTTATTTATACAAGAACAGCAGTAATGTTTTTTTTATACAGGAACTAGTTAGAATACAATTACTTAGAAAGCAATAGCATTTAATTTTTATTTTTAAACCTTTTCATCAGAAACTTAAGCAGCTTGTTCAGCTTTGATTTTTAGATAGCTAACAAGCATTTTGCCCTCCATTAAAAAAAATATTCTCTTCAATAATCACTTCAAAGACTAGAGGTTAAAAATAGCATGCATTTGTGTTCAAAGGAAAGATATATCAGAAATGAACTGGAAAAAAAAAGGATTAAAAAATTCCTGAAGCAAGGTTTCACATCAAATATCCCTCATGGGCCCTAAAAGAGCTCAACATATAACATCCAGAAAATCGCACTTGTTCCTGAACCCTACTGTTTATTCTTCCACAACAGAATCTAAGATACCACTTAAAAAAATGTTATTGAAAATACAAGAACCAGTCAGCAATTTTTTTTTCTTAAAAGAGGATACATAGCCCAAAGAACTATTCACCTTATATTTTAAGTACAGATGTAGAGGAGCTATGCATCAAATCTCTTTCTTTCTGAACAGACTAAGTTATTTCTCTCTAGGATCACATTTATCAGAACAAGCTTTCTGTCTTAAAAGCAATGTTACTTATACAATTATCCACTTTTATTTCAGAAAATAAGAAACATACACTTTAACTGGTAATGACTTTTGGTTTGATGTCGGTAATTTACACTGATGAAGATTTTTTGTTTTGGGTTCTGGGGAACGAACCTATGGCCTTGTACATTACCTCTGAGCTACAATCCCCAGTCCTTAACTGATGAATTTTTACTGCTGTGATTTTTTTCCATTTTCAGTAAGTTCATTAGTTTTCCTCTAAGTTCTTAGGCCATTTTGACTGATAGGAGGAAAGCCAATTTTTTAATGTATGGCCTGTCATATTTTAGGTGTTGCTATCCCTGGCTTACACTGTTGGATGAAGTACAATAAAGACTTTTACTTTAAAGGGCTGGGGGCTTAGCTTACTCTGGTAGAGGGCATGCTTAGCATGCTCTATAAGGACCTGGGCTCAATCCCCAGCACCAAAAAATAAGACTTTGGCTTCTGTTTTATAGTAGCAACACTACTTACTTCATGGGACTCAAAGAAGGTTGATTTATTACTAGTAAATCATTTAATTTCCAAAATACAAGTAGCATTTATCTTTAACTATAGACGTGTTCTCAGTTGTGCTAGAAAATAGAAAACAACAAAGGCTAGTATGAAAAAGGAGAAAAAGAAGAACTGCTGCTTTTGACCTTCTGTGTGTGAAGATAAATCAGATTTATCATAACACTGCATTATCGACTAGTGGCCAAGAAGCAGTTCTAAGGAGAAATAACTATTATCTGAAATTTGAAGTTCATTAATGAGACCTAACAGTCAATGTTTCTTCCTATAAAGAAATAGATGTCTGTTAAACTTAACACTATGGGTTAAGTAATAGGGCTGCAGTGATAAATTTTAGGCATAACAATAAAGTAGGGCAGCTTTAAGGGGCAAAGATCAGTCTGTTCTGATGTAAGAGTACTGGACTGCTTACTTATATTTTGTGAGTAGTCTGGTTGGCATAAGATTTGCTAAAAGTTTGGACTTGGAATGGGATTCTAAACTAAAAAGGACCTCCTCACTAGGATAGCTGAGAAAGCAGAGCAGACCCTCTTCCAGGCTGGAACTGCATCCTTGGGGCTGTTTTAAACCTAGAGGTAGGATTCCTGAATGGTGTTTACCATCCACTGCATGACCTCAGAAAGAGGTACAGTTTAAAGGAACTGAAAGAAAAGTAACCTCAAAATAAGTGAATACATTTAATAAAGTAACCTAATAAATACTTACCACATCTCAGTTATAAATAATGACTCCGAATCATTTAAGGCGAAGACAAGTATTAACTTAAGCCTACTTAACAAGTAGAATAACAAATGTAAAGGTAGATGTAAAGTTTATCAAAAATCACATGGTAGAAGAATTAGGATCATAGCTAGAAGGACACTATTTTCACTTTTATCATGAGAGATTATTTTGCCAAAGTGGCATAAGTCATGCTTCTTACCTTAAAAATGCGATACCATCATTTTCTTGCTTTCTAATGCACTGAGGACTCACATTTGATTGTGAATTTTTCAAAACTCATTCCAGAAACACACATGGTAACATGATGGAATATAAGAAATCTTTTTTAAAAAAAGAATATAACTTGAAAAAAAACTAGAATAAATATGCAGTTAAAAAATAACCTTACAAAACTATAGAACATCATCTTCCTCAGGTATATAACATACACTTACATAAAAACTGATAAGATGCTGAATAATTAAATGTACTCTTAAAAGTTTGTAAATATTTGCTTGCACTATATACAATATCCCATTATTTAAAATATTGAATTTCTCCTAAGAACTTCAAATATATTACATGTTATTACATGAATTCTCACAGCAAATCCCTTCAAACAAGGAGTGGCATGTCTCACAACTTTGAAGCCTGAATCTTATCAACAAATTAAATTGAAGGGTTAAATATTTCCCAAGATGCTTCCATCCAGAACTCTTTTTTTTCCTTAAGGAAATTAAATTATAATCATGAACAATAATTTTCTGAACTTCTCATATATTTTTCAGAAAGGAGATTAATGTCAATTTAAAGGTAGAATCAAGCCTTTCAAAACAATCTAAAACAGTTTTAATTACCTAGGAATTTGAGATTAAAAATTTTAGAACACTGGCTATCATAAATTGGTGAGTATATTTGGTTTTATTAATTGTATGTTTTGAGAGGATATCACATATTAAACACAGAGGTGTATACACACACGTCAACTCAAACATTAAAAAAAGATCTATGTACATAAAACTTCAGGGTTGCCTTTTCCATATTTAGTATAAAGATTATGTAAAATTATTGTTCTATCTAGCCTGTGATTTCTGAATAATGGAGTATTGTTTCAGAAGTCACAAAAAATTTAAGTAGATTATTATTTTGACCAATTTTCAAAGCTTTTTCATTTTGAATTTTTTAATCCAAAATTATACCTAACTCTGGCTATCCATCTTAAAAATCAACTCCAATCACAGGATCATGACATGTGTTATATCTAAGTGCTTTATTGTCATTAGGATATTATGGCCAAAACAATATCTGGTCATAATCTGTAATGTCATGCTATTGGCTTTTATTGCTAATTTGGGTTATATTTTTTTTGTACTGAGTATAACTATGGATTATTTTCTAAATTTGTTTTAATAACCAATTTGCTGTTTTAAAGGTAACTCCTTATAGGCTATTATACTAGATTCTAGAATCTGGGTTTAGGCTACTATTGCTATAGTAATACTGGTTTTCTGAAACAATTTCTATTTTAGAACTATGGTCAGCAATTGTACAAAGTTGGCCACAAAAAAAAACCCCTGATGTATTTGACATTTGATATTATATAAATATCAAATAAAAATGGAGATTGCCTAATAAAATCATACCTGTAATGAAAGTGAAAATTCTACTTGTAGGGTATAAAGCATACTCCAGTAGCTCTAGTTAAATGACTTATTCAGGGACTTTACTTCTATGGGCATTTAAACATTTGAAAATATATAACCTTTAATGTCTATAAATAGTCATGCCTTGAATGCTGAACGTGGACACTCACAGTCCATAAGCAACCCTCATTTGCATTCATGTATCAACACACCATGTATCTCCAAAGCACCTGTGTGTGTGTGTGTGTGTGTGTACTGTATCTATTATAATTGTTCAATATCACTGTAAACCATTTTCTTTTCAGTAAAGCTTTCAGAAAAAAAGTCTTATTATCTTGTACACATTTCTTTGATCATATTATCTAGGAAGAATCCAGGGTAGAATCTCTGGGCCTCTTTGCCTCAGCACAGCACTGCTAGTTTGTTTGGGTTTAAAGTTTGGTGACTCTTCACTGAGATACAATGAACTTTTCTGAATTTATTTTTCTTCAGCATTTGCATCTATGCTGAAATGAACTAAATTGCATCATTTCATTCCATATTAGGAGGAACGTAATCTGCATTAATTATGTAATCAATTATAAATACATTTATTATAGAAATAATTTCTTTAAGTATAGACTATATTCCAGATAATATGCATTTTTATATCACACAAGGCTAAAAATATATATGTGAAAGTCATCTCTGTTGTACCAAGAAGGTAGAAATATTTTGTGGACAAACTCCTGTGCTGCAAGAGTTATCCCACAGCTGTTTAGATAGGCCTCATGGAGCAGCACGAAGGTACACTGGATAATACTGTGCATTTCCTGAGAGTGCAGAACTGAAATTTCTCTTAAACTTTACAGTGTGTTAAAACATTAAGTCACAGGACACCAACTTGATACTGAGCGTTTGATTCATGTAGCTTAAAAGAAAAACAAATTTATGAACCGGCTATGTGATTCTGGAATTAGAACTTTAAAAAATCTATAGCTTTCCAATTTTAATAATACAGCAATTTGTGTATATCATTTCATTGTGAAAATGATTTAAAACACAGTGTGAATACTGTTTATTGCCATATATTTTCTCTTCCCAGCTGGCACTCCATGTGACAGCTTGGATGAGGGGAGAAACACATTCAGCAGCCAGGTGTCTGAGGCCACTAGACAAAGATGATCATCAATAGTTAAGCACCAAACCCTTAAAAGTGTGAATATTGTATATATGAAAAGTTAACTGTAACATAGTGATGGCTGCATATCTGAATATGTTTTAGGAAGAATTTATACCATCCAAGAATCCTGAAGAAGATATTAACAGAGGTGAATGTGGAAATTTGTGTATTATATCAATGCATTTAAAGAGGACATTTTTCCTAATCATTAAACAAAAAAGTCTGTTTCCTAAGAGAAATATAAAAAAAATATAAAAATTACTTAACATACATAGTACATAGTATATGTAATATTATACATATGTATTGTGTGTGTATATACGTGTATGCGTACATGACAGCTGACAGTTACTCTCAAATTTTGTAAATTATTCAGTGGATTCAATCTTTTATTTTTTGGTACTGGAGATTGAACTCAGGGATACTTAACCATTAAGCCACATCACCAGTCCTTTTTTTTCAGTATTTTATTTAGAGACAAGGTCTCACTGAGTTGCCTAGTGCCTCGCTGTTGCTGAGGCTGGCTTTGATCTTTCGATTCTCCTGCTTCAGCCTCCAGAGCTGCTGGGATTACAGGTGTGTCCCACTGTGTCTGGCTTGGATTTAATCTTTGACGCAACAAATAGAACAAGTACCCTATTGATCATGTATTTCAAAAAGCACAATGATCATTCACAAAAAAAAAAAAAAAAAACCAACAACAAAAAACTACTAACTGCAAACTTAAATTGTCAAACATTACACAAATTTGCAGAGCCATATTTTGCTGACCATATTCTTTAAGGAAAACTAAAGTAATTGGTTCAAATAAGTTTTACATATAAAATAAATAAACTTTCTTTAAGCATCATTTTGTGTAAGGTTTTACAGGATAAGGCACTCTCTTAGTCTGCATGACCTTGCTTCTAGCCCGAGCTTATGTGTATATGTTAAATTAGTTAGCATCAGCATGTCACGGCAATAAATGAAAAGAAGAACCTCATAGGAGAGTGCAAGGTATTGCTCTTCATTTTTTCACTAATGACAAATGAAAAGACTATTCTATTTGTACAAATTAGAATGGATAGCCATACATCTCTGAAATAATGAAAAATATGTGGCCTTGAACAGACTTTTCATGTTCAAGTCTTTAAATGGTAGAAGACTAACTGACACTGACATTAAGATTTTGTTTCTGTAAGAAATTTGATCAAGAAGGTAGGTCAATAACTACTATTTTCTTCTAATTAGAGTAAGTGACCCTTCACTACTTAAATACCGAACTAAACAACAGCTTTACAAAACTATTTCAAGTATTCATTATCACAGTGAAAATGTGAGACCAATGTTAGTGTGAATGACTGGAAAATTTCTTTGATGAAAAAGGCAAGGGTACTAAATCAAAACATATACAAAATGCTTCAACGCATTTCTTTATGATATGAATAGAAAGATTATCCATAGAAAGTTAGAAAAATTAAGATAAATTATATATTAGTACACCTTTTCAACCACATTTTATATAAAAATTCAGAATAGTGTACTGTTATCTCAATCTACACAATAAAAATGCCTAGATTTGGCAGGTATCTTCTATCTGTGCATGTACTTTCTCAGTACAAGATTTATTTGTTGAGTCACTTTTTAAAAGTTTTATTTAATTGTTAACCTTATTGAATCATCAGTAAACCCAGCTGATTGGGACCCACTGTGGTTCCATTCTTAGTTTTTCTGTGGCAGTTTGTAGTTTCTCAAAGGCCTTGTCGAGATTGTCGTTTACAATGATCAAATCAAAATAGTGGTTGTATGCTCTCTGAATCCGTGCACTTTCATCCACAGTTTTCTTCAAGTCAGAGTCCTGTTGAAGAGTTTTAGAAGGAAATGTTTGTATTGTAATGCATATTTACTTGCTCAAACTAAAAGTAAGAAATATGTAGGTTGGACATTTTTTTTAATTCTGATATTAATCCTCAAAATTTAAAAAAGGACATTATCATCTATTCATCTTACTCTTTTCACCTACTTTGGTGTATTTTTGAATATTCTGTACCTTCTGTTTCATTGATATTTGGACAAAATTTCTAACTGAAAGGCTGTTGACAACAATCATTAGCAATAATCATAAGTTAATCTAAAGTAATAAAAGAATTATTGCAGGTTATTGGCTTCTAGTTTCTATATTCTTCTATTTCAGAAGATTTTTATCTTCTGGCCCATGTAAATCATGGGGTCCAACTTGTAGTGGCTATTTATAAAAGCCAATTTACTAACAATCTCAGAATCTTAAGTGTGTTTTGAAGACTACCCACATGCTAGCCATTTACCACCAAAACATACACTCATACACACTTTTAGTTATTTTTTTGTGTTAGTATTATTTATATTTCATGAAATATTTAGTCATTTTGGAATGCTGTAGGGAGTACTTCAGTAATGGGTTCTGCATGAGCAGGCAGAGCTTTTCATAAAATTCCAAGTGTTTTGGGAATTTCATTATATATCTGTATATTCTACAAATATTTACCAAGCTCATATTAAAGTGGCTACTGTTTTGGACCTGATGGATATAAACATGAATACCAGAAAGAGTTCCTAACTTTTAGTGAAACAGACAGGTAAGGAACAAATAAATAAACACAAAAAATTACATGTTGTAATAAGTGCTATAAAAGAAACAAATTGGGCATAAAGAATTTTAACATCTGCTCTAGATAAAGTCATGCTAAAAAAGTAAGGGAAAAAAAGAAGGTTGTCATGTGTATAGCAGTAGAAAGAACAATGCAGGCAGAGGAAAATCCAAAGGTGGGCAATGGGCCTGGTATATTTAAATGACTAAAAGAAGACCAGAGTGGATGGAGAGCTGGGGATTAGGGCTAGGGCCTGGAGGGTTTCAATACAATGAAGGGAAATGTGATCTGACATGAGTGGATGCAGCAAGGTTGGTGGCAGAGAGGGTGGAAAAGACACCAGCCTGGACATTTATTCTAATGATAAAATCATCAGGATTAGCTGATGGGCTACATGTGGAAAGAGAAGAAAATGAATACATTAAGGCTAGTGCTTACATTTGCAGTTTGAGTAAATGGGTGGCTATAGAAGATGTAGAGTAAGGGTTATGCAGGACGAGGACAGCATGATTTTTTGGGGGGGGGGGTGGAGGGCAAAAAGTTCTACTTTGTATGTAGCAGACACCCATGTGGTTGTGAGACATCCAAAAGGAGACGTAAAGTAGGTGACAAGGCAAGTATCCTAGGTCTAGGCTAGCTAGTACATCATCAGCATAACAATGGAGGCATATAAGTGGTTTTGGTGAAAACACCTAAGAAAAAGCTTACAGAGAAGTGGGTTCACCACTATGACCAAGGAACCTGAATACCCATGAACACTTCCCTGGAGACTTTTAAATAAGTTTGAAACAACTAAAATACCTTTGATGGTAAATTTTATAACAAGATCATAATTCAACATGAAAACAAGTTTTACCTATTATTATCATTAGCAATCTGGTTTGTTAAAAAAAAGTCCTGTAACAAAAAGTGAAATATAGACAGAAAGGGGAATAAAGAATCTCTTTATAGAATAAGCTCCAGAATATGCTATTTCTATTATACAGACTAAGAGACTAAGATACCTTTTATATAAGAAATGGGGGAAGGAAGGTAACCATATATACTTAAAAAAAAATGGTTACCAAAAATGACCACCTTTGTAGGTGGGAGGAAAGAGAGTGGACAGGACAGAGAAAAGGTAGATTTGTTTTTAAAATTTACATTGAAACTACGAAAATGTTATACAGAATTATACAACAAATTTAAATGCAAATAGAAAAAAAGGGTAATACCTTGATATCAAAATCAAAATGAAACAAACCTGTGTTTCAATTCAGTGGCCTAATCATATAGAAAGAAACTATTTTAATGACTTCAAAACAAAATAACTCAATACCTTGTGGGATAGCTATATCCTCAAATATTAAATAAAAGTCTTGACACTTAAAACTTCAAAACCATACTGTTATTAAGAGTTACTCAGAAATTATATGTGTATACTTTGTTTATATATATGCAAAATAAGAAATATGTTAATGTCATCAGGAACCAAGACTTTTAGCATAAGAAGCAAAAAGGCAAATAAAACATAAAATTTGAATTGGAACTATCAAGTTGAGCTAATTGTGTATGTTTTTTAAAGCAAAAAATTGTATCCTCTCTCTGACACTGAAAGGCCTAGAAACTATGTCCAACAGAGTTGAATGTACACCCTGAAAGCCTAGATTATCTCTAATCAGGGCATCTGGATGGCTGGTTCCCTGTCAGGAAATACATAAGAATAACCTGGAACAGCCTGTCATACTAGGAAGCAAAGAATCAAAAACTACTAGGGTTGTATTAAAAAGACTCGGAAGTCAAACTGAATAGGCTCTTACTAGCTGAAGAAAGCATAATTTAAGCATCAAAAAGAATAATAACTGACCTAAGTACATAGGAAGTATTGTAGGTCACATTAAACAGAGTGATTTGGCTGGGCACAGTGGTGCATGCCTGTAGCCCCACAGCTCAGGGAGCTGAGACAGGAGGATCTAGAGTTCAAAGCCAGCCTCAGCAATAGCAAGGCGCTAAGCCAACTCAGTGAAACTCTGTCGCTAAATAAAATACAAAATAGGGCTGGGGGTGTGGCTCAGTAGTTGAGTGTCCCTGAGTTGAATCTCAGGTACCCACCCCGCCAAAAAACAAAAATGAAAACAAAAAAAAAAACCAGAGTGATTTGGTGGTATGTGTTCTAAAGATACAAAGAACTGGGCATATGTGTTTGGGGCGGGGGGCTGTTCACAGAAATCACACCAGAAGTGGTACTGTTGATAAGATTTTTTTTTCTCAGACTGTTGTATTTGTACTGTCAGATAAAACAAATGAACAATTATGTGATAGTCTGACTTTCCCAATGTTTCTGAAAACTATGATATATATTCAGCAATAAGGAAAGGAATTAGTTTTAAGATAAAAGGATTTTGGGAAAAATCAGTATGAATTCATGACACAGTGTCCTTTAAATGTACAAACAGAAAAGCATGTATCCTAGCTTAAAAAAATTTTTTTTTGGTAGTTGTAGATGAATACAACACTTTTATTTTATTTGTTTATTTTTATGTGGTGCTGAGGATCAAGCCCAGTGCCTCACAGGCTAAGCAAGTGCTCTGCCGAGTAGCTACAGCCCCAGCCCTATCCTAGCTTTTTTTAATATAAAAAGGTCTAGCTAAAAACAATGATTAACCTTGAGACAATATGCATTGCATCCTTGTATTACAGTCTTAAAATACCATTTACTCTAAAAGAAACCAAAACATTTTTGAAAAATGTTTGATTTCTGGCCTAGAATTGAAAATGAAAATGATGAGCCTAGAATAGCTATCATATCAGACAGCAAGGAAGTTATCCAAGACCACTGGGCTCATAAAAAAACTATTCAGCACCAACTAAAATAGGCTCACACTGGTCAACGATGGGACAATTTGAACATCTATAGGAATAATAGCTGCCACAGGGAACAAACCCATTCATTATTCTGCAAGCTGACCCATAAAGGTAGAGTCAGGCATGTATCCTGCCTTTCCTCCATAAACTAGAGCATTATAGTAATACCTTGTAGTTGGGTTTATTTTGACAAAAATCATACATGCATGAAATTTAATTTCAATCCCTTTCCCCTGCTTTTTCCCTTCCCTCCTCCTCCTGTTCTCCTTCTATTGATCTTACTTTTGTTCTTTCTACATATACATAAAAGCAAAATTCCCTGTTGTGCATTTATATATGCATACAATGATTTTGTTAAATTCATTCCATATTTCTCCCTATTTCCTGTCCTTCCCTCTCAATCTCCTTATATTAACTCCAGTGATCTTCCCTATATCATTATGGTATCTGATCCCTATCAGCTGGCTACAAAAGTGTCTGGGTTTGTCTATGTGATTTCTTTTCTATTCTATTCCATTGGTCTTCATGTCTATTTTGAAGCCAATACCATGTTGTTTTTGTTACTATAGCTCTGTAGTATAATTTGAGTTCATGTATTGTGGCGCCTGCTCCATCTATCCTCTTTCTCAGGATTGTGTTGGCTATTTTGGGTCTCTTATTCTTCCAAATGAATATAAGAACTGTTTTTCTCTAGTTTTGTGAAGAATGTTATTGGTATTTTGATAGGAAAGTATTGAATCTGTATATTGTTTTTGATAGTGTGGTCATTTTGACAATATTAATTCTGCCTATTCAAGAATATGGGAGGTCTTTCCATCTTCCAAGGTCTTCTTTAATTTTTTCAGTGTTCTGTAGTTTTCATTGCAGAGAACATTCACCTTCTTGGTGAGATTAATTCCCAAGTATTTTTCTTTTTTTAGGTTATTGTAAGTGGCATAGTTTTCCTGATTTCTTTCTTAGTAGATTCATTATTGGAATACAGGAAAGCAATTTGATCTTGTATCCTGCTACTTTAAAAAATTTGTTTATCAGTTCTAGAAGTTTTTAGTGGAGTTTTTTGGGTCTTCCAAAAATAGGATCATGTCTTCAGCAAAGAGAGATAGATAGTCTGATGACTTCTTTTCCTTAATTTCCTTCTCTTGCCTGATTGCTCTGGCTAGAGTTTCAAGAACTATACTGAATAGAAGTGGTGATCTTGTGGACATCTTGTCTTGTTCCTGATTTTAGAAAAAATTCTTTAAGTTTTTCTCCATTCAGTGTGATGTTGACTTTGGATCTGTCATATCTAGCCTTTATAATGTTGAGGTTAAATTCTTATGTCCCTATAGTTTCTCCAGTGTTTTTAACACAAATAGGTGGTGGGTTTTAGTAAAGGCCATTTCTACATCCACTATAATGATTCTTGTTCTTAATTCTATTTAAGTGCTGAATTACATTTACTGATTTGTGTATGTTGAGCCAAACTTGTATCCCTTGAATGAAACCAACTTGATCATGGTATATTATCTGCTTTATGTGTTTTCTGAATGTGGTTTTCTAGTATTTTAATAAGGATTTTTGCATCTGTGTTCATCAGGGATATTGTTCTGATGTTTTCTTTCCTTTATGTGTCTTTGGTATTGATATCAGAGTTATACTGGCTTCCTAGAATGTATTTGGGAGTGTTCTCTGCCTTTCAATTTCATGCAATAATTTGAGAAAGACAAGTGTTAATTCTTTAACACTTGTAGAACTCAGCTAAGAATCCATCTGGGTCTGGGATTTTCTTTGAAGGCTTTTAACTGCTGTTTCAATTTCAGTACTTGATATTGGTCTGTTTAGGTATTTTACAGCTTCCTGGTTCAATTTCATATGTATCTAGAAATGTGTCAATGTCTTTTACATTTTCCAGCTTACTGGAGTATAAATTTTCAAAAGTTTCCTCTGGATCTCAGAAGTATCTGTGATGACATCTCCTTTTTCACTTTGTTAATTTAGGTCTTTTCTTTCGGTTTTTTTTGGTACTAGGGATTGAACCCAGGGGCACTCAACCACAGAGCCACATCCCCATCCCTATTTTGTATTTTATTTAGAGATAGGGTCTCACTGAGTTTGCTGAGACTGGCTCTGAACTTGTGATCCTCCTGTCTCAGCCTCCCAAGCTGCTGGGATTATAAGTGTGCGCCACAGTGCCCAGTTTCTTTTTCTTTGGTTAGTTTAGTTACGGCTTTGTCAATCTTGTTTATCCTCTCAAAGAACCAACTCTTTTTTGCATTAATACTTTGTATTATTTTTTTATTCTCCATTTCATTAATTTTGGCTCTGATCTTAATTACTTCTTGTCCTCTACTGATTTTGGAATTAATTTGTTTTTCCTTTTCTAAGGCTTTGAGGTGGAGCATAAGTGTATTTATTTGGGAGTCTATTTTTTAAAAATAGGCACTCAGTGTTATAAATTTTTGAGGTCTTTTAAAGAAGAACTCTAGTTTTATATATGCAGAAGGAATAACAAACTTAGAATATTACCACTTTGTTATTCCTAAAAACAAAACAATAACTGATCCAGGCAAAGAGCAAAAGCTTGCTAAAATCATTAGGTAAAAAGTTTGTCACCATTTTGAACCCAGTGCTTAATTTTTTTTTTTTTTTTTAGTGCTTAATGGATCTTTATTTATTTTTATGTGGTGCTGAGAATTGATCCCAGTGCCTCACACATGCAAGGCAAGCCCTCAACCACTGAACTACAACTCTAGCCCTATCACTACTTAATCTTATCACAAAAGGGGAGACAGCCTAACATAAGCACCATGATGTAATAACATAAGATACAACAAATGAATTTTTCTTGTAAAAAAAAAAACCAAAACCCCCCAATGAAACCCACCTAAATCTACATCTGATTGGGCCTCTAGATCTACCTATCAGTTCACAGGAAAGAGAAAGGACAGAAGAAAATGTAACGAAAGTGAAAGAATGGGTAAAATCCAGACTGTGGAACACTAGAGGGTAAATGTCCTATAAAATAACAACAACAACAACAACAACTAAATTACAATGTTAGAGGGGAAAGAGGCAGGCAGTGAGAATTTTCAGATTAAAAGACCCAGAAGGGATGTCTACTTCCAGCCAAGGTGGAATAACAGGAACCACACTAACCCTACCACCTGACAACAAAAACACAGAAAAAAAATATGCCAAACAATAGTTTGAAAGACACTGTACATTAGGCAATGAAAGAGGTTCCAGAGATAGGAAACAAATGAAGCAAGCCCTGTGAATACCCCCATTTACAACCTTGAAAGAGTTTGCAGGGGAGGGAAAGCCTAAAAGGAGCCCAAGGACTAAGTTGAGGACAGAGCTGGGAGTTCAGAGAGCCCAAGGTGAAAACTTTGCAGGACAGAAAACCAGATAAGAGCAGCATGGGGGCAAACTCTAGAAATTTGCAGCTGATCCCTGAAGAAGTCAGCTGAGCACCAATGGTGCATGTGTCAAACACCAGAAAGGAGTATAGATATTTATACTGAGCCAGGAATAGTACTGTTCCTACCAGAACAGAAAAACTCATGATTCACAGGCCATTTGGAAGAGCACCAAATGGGTTTGGGTTTTGCCTCAATAGAGGGGAATAATGGGCCTGAGAATGAGAACTGTTCAGGTCTTAACTAACAAATTATAAACACAAGACCTAAAAGGAACAAACTATTTCCAAATAATTGCATCTCAAAACAAAACTCACAATGTCTGGCATAAAAACAAAAACTGAAACAAAACAACCACCCCCCCCCCAAAAAAAAAAAAATAACCAGGATTGCAAGAAGTAGAAAATATTATCCATAATGGGGAAAAAAATCAGAACTGTCCCAGGATTTACATAAATAATAGGACTAGAAGATAATAACATTAACTTATAACTATGTTTCAAATATTCAGAAAGTTAAATACAGACATGGAACAACTTGAAAAAGAAGAACTATGAAGACTAATACTACCTGATTTCAAGATATATTGTCTGCTAGAAACCAGGAAGAGGTAAATGCTGTGGGAAATGGTTTGGATGTGGTTGCAGAGACACACAGGAAAAAGCACGGAGATGATAGATAGGTTCATTACTTTGGTTGGAATGGTTTCATGGGTGCATACATATGCTCGAACTTATCAAACTGGGTACTCTAGATATGTACAGATAACTGTATATCAATTACACCTGAATTAACTAAGTTGAAAACAATTTTAAAAGAGATGGGCTGGGATTGTCGCTCGGTGGTAGAGCATTTGCCTCGCATGTGTGAGGCACTGGGTTTGATCCTTAGCACCACATAAAAAGAAATAAAAATAAAGATACTAAAAAAAGAGAGAGAGATTTAGGAGGCATTAAGTAAATGCAATATGTTAACATTATTTGGATTCTGATTTAAACAAATAAGCTATAAAAAATTCTAAGACTTGGAGAAATTCAAATATAGATTATATATTGATTATATTAAGATAATACTTATTGGTTGGGGCTGTGGCTCAGCGGTAGAGTGCTTGCCTAGCACGTGTGAGGCACTGGGTTTGATCCTCAGCACCACATAAAAATAAATAAATAAAATAAAGGTATTGTGTTGAGAGCCACAGCCAAAGGGGCCCCAGAAAACTTCCAGCTGCCAGCAAACTTCCAGCTGCTGGCTGATGATTGGCTCACAGCGGCCCCAGCAACATCTAGCTGATTGGCTCCTCGGCCCCAGCAACATCTAGCTGATTGGCTCCTCTGCGGTGATGCTCATTGGACTGTTTCCCTGCCCTTTCAGACCACGGAGCTGCTCATTGGGGGACTTTTTTGGCTCCGCCCACGTGACCCAGCCAATCGGCCTTAAGAGCAGGAGGATTGTGGGAGGTGGAGAGAAGCTTGTGTGGGAGAGAGAGGCTTGGGGAAAGCCGGTGGTGGCAGTTGAGGCTCTGAGGGTTTTTCCTGAGAGACTATTTTGTTTGTCGTGTGTGGTTCTAAAAATAAAGTTAGTTTCTTTTGACAAGTGGCTCCTGATTGTGCCCAGCCAGACTGCGGCATTTGGTGGCTCGCACGGGGAGCGACTGAGGGTAAGTGAAACTGCTCGCCCCTGAGGGCAGGGCGAGAGGATGGGTAGCCATTTTAAGATTCCTCTTTTATTTTGCTTCACTTTTGTTTTAAGTTGCCTGTCCCTGGAGATGAGTGAGACGGAAGAAAAACCGCTCACATCTGAGGAAAAACTATTTACGTCTGAGGAACAGATAGGGAGAAAGGATGGATGCACATGTCAGGAGGATAGAAAGGCTATAATGACTTTTTGTTGTTCCCTTTTTATTTCATTCTGTCTCGGTTTTGTTTGGCGTCATCTTGTTGGGTTGTATTATAGTAGAAATACGGGATCAGAAATTAGTAAAAAACAAACTGAAAGAGTGTTAAGTAAATTGTTAGAGGAAGGAGGCATCTCAGTAAAATCAAGAACAATCAGGGCATACGTTGATACAATACAAAGATGTAGCCCATGGCTTTTTAAGGAGGAGTTGTTGAATATATCACAATGGAACCATCATGGTGAAGATTTAAAAAGAATAGAAAAGAAAAGCCCAGGGACTCTGCCAGTTGGCACATTGCCATTGTGGACGTTCATATCTTGTTTGCTTAGTCCAAAGCCTTCAGTTCAGACAATGGTAGAGGAAGGAGAAGACATAATGATTCAAGTAAAAGAGAAGGTCTCTCAAGTTAGTCAGACAGAGGAAAAGATTCAAGTAAAAGAGAAGGCCTCTCAAGCTAGTCAGACAGAGAAAGAAAGTGTAAAACAGAAAAAGCCATCAGGGGGAAAGTTACAACAGGAGACTGCTACTAACACCTTTCTATCACCAGAGGGTGTAAGTGTCCAACCAACAGCACCACCTCTACAGGAGACTGCTACTAACACCTTTCTATCACCAGAGGGCGTAAGTGTCCAACCAACAGCGCCACCTCCATATGCTGGGAGGCCCCCAACCCCCGCAGTTGATAGTTGGGATCCTGAGACAAGATCTCAAATATTAACATGCCCTGTATTTGAGGCAGGAGGGCAGCGATTTTACCAAGTTTTAAATTTCAAAACAGTGAAGCAGCTAAAAGAGGCTGTAACAACCTATGGTCCTCAAGCACCCTTCACTGTAAGCTTGGTCGAATCCATTAACAACTTGAACATGACGCCAGCAGATTGGGCTAATATGTGTAAAGCTGTGCTAAATGGAGGACAATACCTGTTATGGAAGGTTGCCAATGAGGAATTTTGCAAGGAGACGGCTAGGCGAAATGCAGCAGCTGGTTATCCTCAGAGAAATCTAGATATGTTGTTAGGAAAGGGACCTTATGAGGATCAGCAGCAACAAATTGCATATGATCCTGGCGTATACGCACAAATTGCTGCAGATGCAATTAAGGCATGGAAGACTTTACAAGGACATGGAGGTTTACAAGGTCAATTATCTAAGGTAATACAAGGAGCTAATGAACCTTATGCTGAATTTGTAGATAGGCTTATTCAAACAGCTACCAGAGTTTTTGGGAATACAGAACAAGCAATGCCATTACTAAAACACCTGGCTTATGAGCAAGCGAATCGTTGGTGCAGAGATATCATTAGACCATGGAAACATGAAGATTTAAACACATATATTAAATTATGTAGAGACATTAATGAACAAGAGCAAGTCGTGGCAGCTGCAGTAAAACAGGCTTTAGATGCCAGAGACATTAATGAACAAGGGCAAATTGTGGCAGCTGCAGTAAAACAGGCTTTAGATGCCAGGCCAAGAACATGCTACAATTGTGAACAAACAGGACAATGGGGACAGAAAAGATCCATTCTTTATAGGACATATCAGGGCACATACAGGATTGCCTGGAGCCCTTAGTTTGGGCAATGATTTAGCAGATAAAACTACACATGACATACATATTTTCTCTACACTAGAAGAAGCTATAAATTTTCATAAAAAGTTCCATGTCAATGCTAATACTTTACAAAAGCGTTTTAAAATAACTAAGGAACAAGCTAGACAAATAATAAAACAATGTCAAAATTGTGTGACCTTTTTACCACAAGTTAATCTTGGAGTCAATCCTAGAGGATTGATACCTAACCATATTTGGCAGATGGACGTCACACACTTGCCAGAATTTGGAAAATTAAAATATTTGCATGTTACAGTTGATACTTCTTCTGGATTTTTGATGGGCTCCCTTCATGCCGGAGAAAAAACTAAAGATGTTATAGCTCATTGCTTACAAAATTTTGCCACTGTGGGTGTTCCAAAACAGTTAAAAACAGATAATGCCCCTGGTTATACTTCTACCTCTTTTAAACAATTTTGCTCAACATTTGGCATTACTCATATAACAGGAATCCCATACAATCCACAGGGACAAGGCATAGTTGAAAGAGCTCATCAAACTATTAAAATGTACTTATTAAAGCAAAAAGAAGGAATTGGGAAGGGGTATATATTCCCCAAAGATAAACTTAAAATAACCCTTTTTACTCTAAACTTTTTAAATTTGGATTCATCAGGACTTAGTGCTGCGGAAAGGCATATGTGTCCAAAAAATGTACATAAGCCCAAGGTACTTTGGAAGGATATTCTAACAGGACAATGGAAAGGTCCTGACCCAGTAATTGTCTGGAGTCGGGGGTCTGTTTGTGTGTTTCCACAGGGAGAACAGCAGCCGATTTGGATTCCAGAGAGATTAACCAAGGTCCTGACCCAGTGATTGTCTGGAGTCGGGGGTCTGTTTATGTGTTTCCACAGGGAGAACAGCAGCCGATTTGGATTCCAGAAAGATTAACTAAAGCGATTTCTACAGACCAAAAAGAAGATGATTTGGCTCAAATCCATAACAACTGATATCCAAAACTCCAGTTTGGCTATTCTTACATCTGCAACAGAACCAGGATGCTTTTTTCAATATCTATTTTATTATTGCCCTTTGCCATATCATGAAGTTCTATTTTGTTTTTTGAGCTCATACAGACCTAGGTTAATGTTTTGCTGATCAGTTCTATTTTTTGACTATAGAGTTTTTAAACATTGCAATGGAGATTTCACCTGTAAAAAGTTATAAGGCCTTTACTATAATGTTATGTGTTGTATGTATTATATTATGTGTGCACACTTGTGTTTTGTGTTATATGTTTGAATGTACGTATGTCCATATATCATATATGATGAGCGCTCATGATAAAATGGATCCAAATATTTTTTTTTTCACGTGATTTATATGGTTTAATTTAAATTGGGTAAACAACTGTTGAGGATTGTTTTAATATGTAAACAAAAAAGAAGGTTAACAGATCTGTTTGTTTACTTTCACCTTTCCTTTTCATTATATTTAATAATTCTCTTAAAGATAATGTAAATTGTTAAGAAAATTGTTTTCTTTTAGTGCCTTCTGTAATGTTACATAATTTTTTCTTTAGCCATTATTGCCAGAATTCCTATCTTCATCCCAGTGCCGGTGAAGACAATGTAAAATGTTAAGAAAATTGTTTTCTTTTAGTGCCTTCTGGAATGTTACATAATTTTTTCTTTAGCCATTATTGCCAGAACTCCTATCTTCATCCCAGTGCTGGTGAAGTGAAAGATAAAACCAATCTACAGCTTCTACAATAGCCATCACTGAACTGCTTGCAGAACTTGCCTGGACACATTGTGAGCTCACCTGTATGCATTGTGAACTATCTGTTGGTACAGCGAATTGTGGTAGTGCTGGAGTATTTTTGCTGATGGTGTCACCGGTGGTACAATTTAGGAGCCCTCAATTGGCTTAATGTCATGGCATTTTGCATCCTCCTCTACTAGTGATGGTCTAAAATTTGGGGGCCAACAGAGGTGAGGCAAAGAACCTCACCCCCCCACAGGTGCAAAGGCCTATCCACAAGTATGGCTGTATGCTGGACCGGTAGTCAGTGACGGGTATGATCCAATTGCAGTGGTACCAACCTAAGACAGGAGGCTGACGCCTAGAGGTCAGTTCATCCGATGACGGGTAAGGACCATATGTTGAATTGGACTGCCTAACAGGCACGGTCCCTAAGCCACATGCTTGTTGTTTAAACAGAGAGGGGGAGATGTTGAGAGCCACAGCCAAAGGGGCCCCAGCAAACTTCCAGCTGCCAGCAAACTTCCAGCTGCTGGCTGATGATTGGCTCACAGCGGCCCCAGCAACATCTAGCTGATTGGCTCCTCGGCCCCAGCAACATCTAGCTGATTGGCTCCTCTGCGGTGATGCTCATTGGACTGTTTCCCTGCCCTTTCAGACCACGGAGCTGCTCATTGGGGGACTTTTTTGGCTCCGCCCACGTGACCCAGCCAATCGGCCTTAAGAGCAGGAGGATTGTGGGAGGTGGAGAGAAGCTTGTGTGGGAGAGAGAGGCTTGGGGAAAGCCGGTGGTGGCAGTTGAGGCTCTGAGGGTTTTTCCTGACAGACTATTTTGTTTGTCGTGTGTGGTTCTAAAAATATAGTTAGTTTCTTTTGACAAGTGGCTCCTGATTGTGCCCAGCCAGACTGCGGCAGTATTGTGTCCATATACAATTAAAAATATTTTTAAAAAGATATAATATTACTTATTAATTTTTTTGTGTAATAGTGTTACTATCATGTTTTAAAAAGACCTTATCTTTCAAAGATAAACACTAAAGTATCTATAGATTATATAATATAGTTTTGCTTCAAAAATAATGCAAGGTGAGGAAGGAGGTGAGGAGATATTTAACTCAACAAGAATGGAATGTATTATTGAAGGGAGGTGTTGGGCACATGATGGCTCACTTTTTTCCTTCTTTTATGTGTATCTTAAACTTTTCATGATATGAAAAAGAGGAGGAGGAGAAAAGAGAAAACACAGAAACTGAACAACAGAACCCCTAATTCTAACAATAATACTGTTATTTTCTTACATTTTATAATGGGTAATTACATTTTTGTTTTAAAATAAAGGGTACAAGTATTCTCAAGAAATAGTAGTACTGTTCCAAATCCTAACAACAGAATTTTATTCTGTAACAATTTATGTAGTATATTTATTTGTTTAGTATGACTAGGAAGAATTAAACATACTGAAAAGAAAAGGAAAAGGAAATAATTTAGGGAAAAAATATAAAAAATATAAGCCTGAAAAGAACTGCTCACCGTCAAAAGCTTGGTAGTGATTCCTGCATCAACAACAGCTTTGTGCATGGCACGTAGCGTCTCTAGCTCTGGAGCCGCAATAAATACCACATAGGGCATGAATTCGGACGTCCTCAACACTTTCAGTGCCTGTGTAAAATAATTACAAACCAATTTATATTAGAACTTGAATATGCCACTCTTTAGTGTAACTCAAAGTCTATCTGCCTTCTTCCTAAGGATTACGGACATAATTTACTCCCTCTCCTACTGTTCTGCTGATTTCATATAGTACCTTCCTAAAATAGTGATTCATTAATTTTGTAGTAAACTCAGTTTCAGTCCTCTTTGTTCCTTCAAACAAAGGAAAAGTGTAAGATTTAGTGATCCAAAAATCATGAGTCATGTAAACTCTTTCTGTATAATTGTAAAATTCTGTCAATATTGAAAAAATAGAAATAACCTCAGTGCTGACTACTTAAGAGTGATAAATAAATACATGTACATCCATATTGTGATATACTATGCAGCAACCACAAAGAAGAAAAATTATTCACAGAACCTGACATGGTCTTCAACCACTGCTTTATAAAAAAGCTAAATAATCTGTATTAAATGCTTCCATTTATGAAAAAGGTAATGACAATAAAATAGAAAAACCCATTACATTATAGACGTTTGTATTTAAGGCTTACTAAAATGGCTAGAAATATACATATCAAACTATTAATATTTATCGTTGAGAAGGGAAATGAGGTTGGGCTGTATATGAAAAGGTGGAAGGGGTGAGAGAGAGACACGCAACAAGAATGAAGGGAATGTCCTGTGTGTGAGAGCGAGAGCGAGAGAGCGAGAGAGCGAGAGAGAAAGAGCGCGCAGGCTGCCCACTACTTGGGGCGGGGTGGAGAGAGACACAGACATAACAGAGAAAGGAGGGGAAGGGACTTCAGTTTTTTATTCTTTGTATTGCAGCCTTGAGTATTTCCTAACACATGCATTTGCGTATTTTGAGAAAATAAACAAAACCTAACTTCTGCAGATTTAATCACATGGTTTCTATCCTTATTTGACCCTTTGCTAGCTAACTCATCAGAGATTTATTTAACTAGTGATGGATACACAATAAGATTCTCTACCAACAAAATATAAAAGAGTGAAAGAGCAACCCACCTTCCACCTCTGACAAAACAAACAATACCAGCCTCCCTAGACACATAAAACAAAAGCTCCCCAGGAAATAAAAACTTTATTTATTTATTTATTTTTTAAATATTTATTTTTTAGTTTTTGGCGAACACAACATCTTTGTTTGTATGTGGTGCTGAGGATTGAACCCGGGCCGCACGCATACCAGGCGAGCGCACTACCGCTTGAGCCACATCCCCAGCCCCGAAATAAAAACTTTAAACACAGCTTTGGAAACCATGCTGCTCACTTGTGGGTTGACATCCAAAATGCAAGTTCGTCCGGTCTGGACAACTTCAAGAATAGAGTCGATCTTGGTTCCATAGAGGTTTCCTTCATATTCCCCATGCTCCAAATACTTTCCAGCTTTAATATCTGCTTCCATCTCTGATCGTGACACAAATTTATATGCTTGGCCATCTTTTTCATCTTCCCGTGGCTTCCGTGAAGTAACTAAATAAAATAATGTCAATTATTTGTACAAAGAAACTGTAGGGTATAAAAAATGGACTAACATAAACCAGGTAGCTTCTCACTTTTCCATGTAGTGCAGGTGCTATCAAATGACAGCCTATGACCAAATCTGACTTACTTGCAATTTTTGAAAATAAAGATTTATTGGGTCATAGCCAGGCTCATTCATTATCCATGATTTCTTTCCCATTAAAACATGAAGCAGTTGGGAGAGACTGATGGCCTGAAAGCCTAAGGTTTTACCACATGACCCTTGCACAGAAAATTTTTGCTGACCCCCGAGTAAAAGGAATGTTTTAAGAGGTAGTACCAACATAAAATTCATATCAAAACTGTCCTTTTAAAAGTCAATTTAAAATTTCAAAATATATTTGCCTAGAGGCGAGCCCTGAATCAAGTTTTTAATTACTGCTGAGTCTTAAAAGTGTGAAGCTTGTTGCAAGTGAACATCTTTTCCAGATGACAGCTCTCCCTTTTCCTTTAAAGAATCTGTTAGAATCATCCTTTCCACTTGAACATAAAACTGAGTGTCCAAAAGGCAAGCAAAGTTCATCTAAGTTGATCATATCAATTTTCTGAAGTATAGTTCTATCCACAAATTACCTATTTTTTTTATCTTGCCTCAAGCCTAACCACTTCTCTTTGTTCCATGTTTACTGATATTCCCAATTGTTGAATGTTTTATTTCAACATCAGAGGTGGAACAGCCACCTCATTATTATTGTGATCTCTAAATCTCTTCTACTTTGCCCTCCCCAATGAATGAGAGTGAATAACACAAGTCAAAATTCAGAAGTAGAGGATCCTTTTGTATAATATTTTAGAACTCTGATATTTTCAGAGACATACAACTCCTTTGAAACTTGGTCTGTGCTAGGAATGGACTATTACCATCTTTCAAACTGTTGCAAAGGGTGTACTCTGACAACTTCATTAAACACTAGCTTTGAGGAAGAAAAGTAATTTCTATGTGTATTATTTCAAGCTTAACCTTAATCTGAGCTTGGAAGGATCAATTATAAAAATAATACTTCCATAAAAGCTTATAAATATATAACTGAACAAATCATTAAGTATACAAAAGTAATCAAAATAGAAAGTTGACAAAGCATAAAACACCAAGAAAACTTTCATAAGAAAAAAATAAACTTCAAACTCAAGCTCAAAAATAAGGGTTTAATTCATAATGAGATTGTTGTGTACAACAGGATTCCCTTTTATCTCCTGTTTTTTTCAGTCTCAACCTCTAGAGTGGTCATTCCAGACCACTGTTGAGAGTACTTATAACTAACTTTGGAATCTTCAAAATTCCAAAGTTAGTTATAAGTAATGCGATGATGGATTTTCATATTCAAAATCATGGATCTCGGGCTGGGGTTGTAGCTCAGTGGCAGAGCACTTGCCTTGCACATGTGAGGCACTGGGTTCGATCCTCAGCACCACATGAAAATAAATAAAGATACTGTGTCCATACCAAAAAAGATCTTTAAAAAAAAAATCATGGATCTCTTCCTGAAATTATTCACCAAAGGTGGCGATATAACAAAACTTCTAAGTAACTTTAAATTTACCAAATAAATACATACTAAGACTTAGTTCAATAGCTGCAAACATAATTTTAGAAAAGTGCTGTTTTGTTTTTGGTGAGTGAGTAAGTGTGTGTGTGTGAAGTCCTACAGTGAAACCATATAAGGAAATATGCTGCTTGAAATAAGTATGTATATGGCACATATATACTCACGGCCCCTCCCAACATGTTGAGAGAATCTTAATTCTTGGAGATATGTAATTTAGTTTACAAATGATTTTTAACTATAACCCATTCTTTACTGAAAATACCAACAACAAAAAATCCAAATGAATTCTATAGTACCACATTTTTAAATACCCCTTTTTCCATTTCTAAAACAGAAATTAAAATTGAATACAACTGATTAGTTAGGCCTACGTAATGAGCCACTAAATAATGTGATTTCTTAGAAGTAAATTCCTGTGGCAGGAAAAATTCTAAATTTTGGAAGGAAACAATAAAGAAACAATTTGTTAACTAAACTCAAGGTGTCAGTGTTAAGAGCAGGATTCATAAGGTAGTTTGTTCCTCAGGAATAACAATGTTTTTCTACTTTAATAAAATATCATCCATATCACCTGCCAATGTGTAGAAGGATATTACATATCAAAAATCAGGCAAGAACTAGCCATCTCACTACTGAAGCAATTGAAATTAGTATGTCAAAGAAATACAGGCACTCCTATGTTCATTATAGCCTTATTCATAATAGCCAAGATTCAGAAATAACTTAAATGTGCATCAATGGACAACTGGGTAAAAAATATAGTATAAAAATACAATGGAATATTATTTGGCCTGAAAAAAAAAACCCAGGAAATTCTGTCAGTTATAATAATACAGATGAACCCAGAGGATGTTATGGTAAGTGAAATAAGCCAGCCATGGAGAGAAAAATACTGTATAAGCTGACATATTTGGAAGCTAAAACTGTCTAACTCACAAAAGTAGAGAAGAGAGTAGTGGTTACCAGAGGCTGGGGTAGGGACAAAGGTAACATTTGATTAACAGGTATAAAGTTATAGTTAGGAGAAACAAGTTCTAGTGTTCCACTGCACAGAAAGATGACCACACTAAATAATGTACTGTTTATTTCAAAATAGCTACAAAAAAGATTTTAAATACTTTGAACAGGACTGGGGCTGTAGCTCAGTGGTAGAGTGCTTGATCCCCAGCAATGAAAAAAAAAAAAAAAAGAAAGAAAGAAAGAAAAAAAAAGTCTGACCACAAGGAAATTATAAATATTTGCTGGATATGTTAATTACCCTGATGTGATCATCCCACAATGTATGCATGTATCAAAACATCATATTGTCACAGTTTTCATTCTTTCTTTTCTTTTCATTTTTTTTTTAAAGAAACAACAGATTTAATGCAAAAGTGATGGTAATAGACTTCTCCAAAGAGAAGGGGCCCTGGAGCTGGGAGTCCCTCAGTGTTTCTTTTCAGTGTTTATTCTGAAGCTTTAGAAAAGCAAGATGAATGATTTAAAGAAGAGTAAAACAAACCTACATTATGTAAAAAAGTGAACTGACATATGTATGGATATACATAAACTTTCTGTATAAAAATTTAGATTTGAATCTTAACTCAAAGGATTATCCAAAGGTAATAGTACATCTTTCTCGGAAATTAATTTGGCACTAGGAAATCAAGATGAAACATATATATATATATATATATATATATATATATATATATATATATATATATATATACTCTTTGATCTGTGAATTTTACATTTGAGATTTACATGTTTATACTTTATCATTACCTTATTTGTAACAAAAATGCCTCCACCCCCTACCAAATCCATATGAAATAGAATGGTTTAAAAAAAGTAGCAATTAGATGTGGGAATATTAAAACACTATTACAACAAAAAATTATTTAGATTCCTTATGGTGTAAAATATACAAAAATAGCCATAGTTTAACACTTTAGGTGCACAATTCAGTGGTTGATATTAGCACATCTATCTTGTGTAACCACCATCACTATTCATCTCCAGAGCTAATAAAATCTCTGTGATAACCTCCCTGGGCAGCTAATAATCACTACTTCCCTTTCTGTCTCTATTTGACATATTGAAGGTACTTCATTTATAACTGGAATCATACAATATCTATCCTTTTGTACCTGGCTTACTTCACTCAGCACATTTTCAAGGTTAATTCATATATTACCAAGTATCAGAATTTTAATCCTTTATCATTCAAGCTGAAGAATATTCTATTGTATATTTACATGACATTTTGTTTATTCACTTATCCATAAAAGGATATTTGGATTTTTTTGTTTAACTATTGTACATACTACTGCTATGAACACTAGCATACAAATATATATTGCAGATTCATATTTCAGTTATTTGGGAGTAGCTGAATCATACGGTAATTATATGCTTACTTTTTAAAGGAATTGCTATATTGTTTTCCACATGGGTATATGATTTTTACGTATCTACCAGTAATGCACAAGGTTTCCTTTATCTCTCTATCTTCATCAACACTGGCTATTATTAAATATATGGGTATGAAGTGGTACATCATTGTGGTTTCGATTTGCATGTCCCTAATGATTAATGGCATTGAACATCTTTTCATATGTTCACTATTCATTTTAATATCTTTTGCAAAAAAGTCTATTGAATTCCTCTGCCCATTTCTGAATTGGGTTATATTGCTGAGTTGTAGAATTAATTTTTACATAGATGTTTTAGTGACTCCTGAGAAAAAGTTTACATAACGTTCATTTATTCATGCATGAAATATTTATTGGGTATATAATATGTACCAGATCTTGATCTTTATACCAGGTAAAAAGAAGTCCAAAAGACTCTGTTCTCATGGGAAATATTTTTTAACATGGAGACAGGTAATAAAATAACAAGAATGTAAGTATTATTATACAACCACCAGGTATGAGAGATACTACTTTAAGTTGCATGGTTAGTGAAGGCCTTTGGGAAGTCATAGCTTGAATTCAAAAGTCTGGGAGATACAGGAACTGACAAGAGCAAAAAGGCATGAATTACAAGCTTGAGGTGTTTAATGTAGCCATTCCAGTTAGAGGGGAATGTGTTGTTGTTTCTTTTCTTCTTCCCATAGCAAAATTATCCTCCCAGGAGAATTCTAAAAGCCTTTGATGACAGTTGTAGTAGTGGGAGTCCTATACTCCCACTGTCTCGAAAAGTAAGAATGATTTTCCTCTAGGCTAATGTCTGTGTATACACATCCAAAAGATATCATGCTTGAACTGTTCTGAAGGTACTCTGCACAGAAAGGGTAAGGAAAAGAAAAAATAATATAGCCAACCCTCTGTACCCACCAGTTTTATACCTGCAGATTCAACCAGCCCTGGGTGGGGAAACAAACAAACAAAAAACCCCACACCGAACTCCATCTGTATTGATCATGTACAGACTTTCTTTTTTCTTGTCATTAGTCCTTAAACAATAATAATATGACAATTATTTATGTAGCATTTTCATTGTATCTAAGTTATAAGAGAATTTCAAGTATTCAGAAGGATATAATAGGTTATATGCAAATACTATGCCCTTTTAGATAAGGGACTTGAGCATGAGTGGATTTTGGTATGTGCCTGGAATTGGGAGGTAGGGAGGGAAAAGGGTGTCCTGGAAACAATCAAGGGCTGACTGCGGGAGGCACGGCATACAAACTTGGGGCAACACTGCAAGGGACAGTTGAAGACTATAATACCTTTGCAAGGAAAATGCATAATATGGCACTCTCCAAAGACTCTGTAGATAGGCCATGTTGAAGAGACAATGCTTGGACATGCAAGGCAAAGAACTGCAACAGGCAAGATTTTTACAATCTTAAAAAGATAAAAAAAAATTTAAAGGAAATAAACCTTGAAACTAAAATGAAACCAATACAAGCAAAAAAGTAAATCTCAGAACACCATAAATCAAACCACATTCAAACTAACCTCAGTTAACTGATTTTGCAAGGGCACAAACTATGGTGCTGGAAAGGGAGTTAAGGATAAGAAAGGGAATTAAGGATAAGAATGGAACAAAAGAACTTGAAGAGACTTGGAACTTAAAGGCAAGAAACTAAAAATTGAGGGGGTTTATTAAAACATATGCAGTGAGTTGATCTATATCTAACCTCCTCCCCAACTTTATCAGTTAGAGATTATTCTCACAGATAATATGCAGATTCTTCTCTAGGGAAATTCAATACTCCAAAGAAAAAATATCTTGTACCAACATTATGGGCTTCTCCAATAAAAGAGCTGACTCCTTGCCTATCCCCTAAAATAACGCTTGGCCAGTTGTCAAGACTTGCTCTGTACACAGAGCTTCCAGTCACTTTTCACACTTCACTTTGAAGTCTGGACTTACAAACAAGGATCAGTACATGAAGGAAAAAAAGTCTTTTAACATAAAAGGAAAAACACAGATATACCATAAACAGAAGTAGTAACCCAGAGGAAACAGAGTTAATTTAGCCCATAAAAGTATCTTAAAATAATTAATCTATTTGGTATTCTTAAAGATACAGAAGAGATAGAAGGGGGGGAAAAGGAATGAAGAAAAAAAATAGTACTGGGTTGGGGCAGGACTACTCCCTAAAAAAAAAATAATCATAAGATGAAAAATACAACTATGATAATCAACTGACAAAAGAAAAAGTAATCACAGTAATCTTTAAAAGAATAAAAAGGTAAAAGGATGAACAATAGATTCAAAAAGGGAGAGACTGAAGATGTACACCCAGGCACACCATCACTAAATTTTTGAATTCTTTAAGAAACAATAAATTAAAACAAATACAAATATCAGTGAAAGAAAAACCAGGTAATGTATGGGAAGAATAAGAATTAGAATGGTATTGAACTTTTCAATAGAACTGGATTCAAGAGTAACATCTTTTGATTTTTAAAATCCAGAACTTTCAGCTAAATAATCAAATAGAGGACAGAAAACATATCTTAAAATACAAAGATGAAGAAATTACAATTTAAACAACATTTCTTGTGAAGTTACAAGAGGATATGGCCCAGCAAAATAAGGTCAAGCAAAACCAAGTAAGAAAAAGAAAGGCATCCATGAGCAGTAGCTTCAACTTAGGACAACAACATAGGGAAATACCCACTTGTGAACAGTGGGGCAGCTGGAATAGAGAACACACAATCCTCAGTGCAGACAGAGTCAGGTCTTAAGGAAAAAAAAAAATTATTGGATAAGTTTCATTCAAACAACAACAACTCATAATATACATGCACATAAACTGGGGAAAAGAGTAGAAAAAAAAAGAATTCAAGCAATTGCTGGATAGTGGGAGGGAGAGAAACTGTTTAACAAAGTAAAACTGAACTGAAAATAGAGCTATCTTTATATCAGAAGGGTAATCAGGGAGTCAGTAGATAAAGTCTAAACCGGATAAGTAGGAAATAGCAGAATAAAGATATTACTAAGAAATTTGGAAAACTACCACAAGAATTAGCAATAATAACAAAAATAATGATGGAAAGTGAATGTATGTGTTAAGTAGGCCAGAAATGGGCAGGGTAAGGGAATATGGGGTTATTTTTCCCATCGTATGCCTTTAAGCACTATTTGTTTAATATATAATACACATATTAATTTGATAAGAATAAGCTTTATTCCACAATTGCAGTTTTAAAATACTTTGGATACAATGAAGATTTTATTTTGTTAACCACTTAACTAGGATTTGTCTTTATTTTGTGGTTTACACAGCCTATAATGGAATCCAAAGTCTTTTATCTTGAAGGGATTGTCAGTGGCACATGAGGGCAATGACAAGGTTACTCCTTTTCCTCCTAAAAATTTTAGCAATAAGAATATTCACTGAGAATTAAATCTCAAAGTATACTGGATAAAACCAGAGAAACCAAAATTCATTTAAAAGATATGTGGTGATCTTAGACTAAGATTCTACTCAAAATGGCCTGAAGGCATTAATATACCTAAAGGCATACTGTATTAAGGGCTGGGGTTGTGGCTCAGTGGCAGAGTGCTTATCTTGAATGCATGGGGCACTGGGTTTGATTCTTGGCACCACATAAATATACTTTATATTCAACCAGAGATATGGAAAATTGTGCTCTATATATGTAACAAGAATTGTAATATATTCCACTGTCATTTGTTAAAAAAAATAATTTTAAAGAAGTATTATACCCATCTACAACTTAAAAAAAAAAAAAAAAAAAGGCCAGGGAGCTAGGGATATGGCTCAGTGGTTGAGCACCGCTGGGTTCAATTCCCAGTACAAAAAAAAAAAAAAAAGAATACCGTGTTAAAAAGTCAGCACAGAAAGAGCAGTTAGAAAGGCAACACAGGCCTGTCTCCTGCTTTTTCAGGGAAGAAAGTTCACAAGCTCCCACAACAATAGTTCATGCATCTCTGAAACAGAAAGAAACGTATAGTCATAATAACAATGTCAGTGATATCATCCAACTCTAAGATCTAATTCCAGTCTCACCAAGTTTACTTCAAACCTCATTATTTTCCTTTCCAAGTCAATATACAATGCAAAAAGAGGGAAAATTACAAAGATCACAAAGTGAGCGAGTGATTCACCTAATGGTTATTATTCTCACCAGTATTATTTTATTTTATATATTAATCTTTGTGTTATTAATGAATGCTGGCTGCTATGAAGGATGAATTGCTTTTGATATGCTATCAGAAATCAGGTCCATGAACTTGCAGGACTGAGAGCTATAAGACAGACCACATAAATTCAAAAAGCTATTGCCACCCTGAGTGTGCCTGAGAATCCGGAAGACTCTTCCCCCTTTTCTTTACACTGCAGTGGCTGAAAAATATAATTTTTCAGATAGATATCAGTTGTATAATACTGAGTTAATGTAATTTTGCTTCAATCGGTAAACACTTGCATTTAACTCTAACTTTTCTGAACAGAACAGTTTGGAGAGACAATTGCCACCAAGCAGCAAGTCAATTGCTACAGTATGATTTTAAGAACTGCTAAGCTTTTAAGTATCATCTACCAGTTTATTTTCACTGGCATAATCAAAATTTATTTGGAAGTAACAATAATTAATAATTCCCCCCAGATCCATGTATTCATATTGTCTTCTACAAATAAATAGCAAAGAAAACACAGAAAACTTACATGGCACTGTAGTTCCAAACCTAGTGGGATTCAGTACTATGAACCTGTTTTTCAAACTTCTTCGGCCCACACCTTGAGCTCCTATTAATACTAGCGTTTTTCTCTGGAAGGGAGGCATTTTAGCTACTTCCTCGTATATCTGAATTTCATGACGATCAAATTCTAAATGTAAAAGGAAATGGAAAAACATTATATTTACTTATCTTTCCTATACATGAGAAATCATCTACTATACTTTCCAATGATGGTTTTGTTGTCTTGATTGTTAACCTGTTTAGCACAGATTTAAAAAAAAAAATTGGTAAAGTACAATAAATTATTTTATATATTGACTTAAACATCTGTTTCCAAGCATGTGCTCTTAAAATTTTATCATACTTATTTATCAAATATTTATCCATTAAAGTTTCTTTATAATCAATTTGTCAGTAGAAACAACTCTTTAGTGCAAGTAA
Organism: Marmota monax; assembly: GCF_021218885.2. NCBI lineage: Eukaryota > Metazoa > Chordata > Mammalia > Rodentia > Sciuridae > Marmota > Marmota monax. The sequence continues at coordinate 10,270,730 of NW_026693933.1, read as the reverse complement.
GCAAATTATAGATCAGTAAAATTTACACTAAAAAGGGTATATTGAGTATGGAGGACAGGAGTGCAGAGTACGTCCTTCCAATGAAGTAAATTAATAAATACTATACCAAATGCATATAAACGACATGCTGGTATTTAAATATTAAGATCCTCAAATTTATGTATATAATAAAATGTTAGATCTAAACTATTTTCAGTTAATATATCCCAATCATCATCTTAGTCAACAGGAAAAAGACAAATTTTCTATTTTTCAAAAACGCTTTAGGGGCACATATTTAATGAATACTAAGGTCAAAGTGAATTTGAACGATTATATTACCTGTCATTATTGATAGAACCATTATTGCTAAAATTCCCAATCTATGGTAATAACACTTAAGTTATTATCTCAACAACCTTTCCTTATACAATTTCTCCAAAGTAGATTTCACCAGTACTAGGACAGAAAAAGCTTACTTCTTCCTATAGTATTTCTTTGATTGTATACACTTTAATTTACTACCATTTTAGGGGTAGGACTGAAGTTCAGAAAATATGTCATTTATTTATTTTTGTGGTGCTAAGGATCAAACCCAGTGCTTTTCATATGTTAGGAAAGTGCTCTACCACTGAACTACATCCCAGGCCCTGTTTTTTTATTGAGACAAGGTCTTGCTAATTGCCCACGCCATGATGAACTTGTGATACTTCTGCTTCAGTCTCCTTGAGTAGCAGGGATTACAGGATTGTACCACCATGTCTGGCAAGAAAGTACTCTAAATAATGTAGTTTCCATTATTTATCTTTCTTCTTTTTCTTTTTCAGACAGGCAAGGTGTACCTGATACAGGTCTGAGATCTTATTTATAAAAAAATAACTTTATGCTTTGTTGAGGTACACCTGACAGTAATTTTAAACTCTACAATTTGATGTTTGGATGTAGAGACACATAAATGATCCTAATTCATTAATGATGATCATGTGCCCCTAGCTAATTAATGTATCTATCACCTCACATGGTTATCATTTTCTTTCCTGTTAAAGATACTTCTTTCTTTGAGACCAAAAGATTTAAGAAAGAATTCTACCTAATTAAGCTAAGATTTGCTTGGTCCAGTGCTATTTTTCCAGAAGTCTTAAGGACAATGTTATGGCAGAATATAGTTGTCCTTAATCATAACTCTTTTAATATCTTCATAAAAAGCATTCTGCCCTTTAGAAATAGCACATAAATTATAATTTAAAAATTCTCTGAATAAATGGTTTCAATAATTGTAACATTGCCATTGGTTAATACCTGCATATATGCTAACCAATTCATTTGGTTTTTAAACTACACTCACAAAAATCAGTTAGTATATACAGTAAGGGCTTAAAAAACCTTTGTTATATTGTACCATGTGTTCACAAGCCAGACCCTTGCAAGTGGGTAGTAGTCTAAATTACATTCACTTTAAAGTACATATTCAAAGCTTATTCTGTAATTAATGATATAAGTTATTTTAGACTTAAAAAGTATTTAAAACCTACCTGCATTTCTGGTTGTGAGATACATCATTTTTTTCTTTTTTTTGCTACTTATAGTTCCACAAAAAGGTCCTGGAAGGATGACAAGATCAATATAATGCAAACAATATGTCAGAATATGATAAAACTGCACTGTGATATTTTATGAGAGTGGGACAATCATCTTCTTAATGTCCCATCCTAGGAAGCTCAAGGGGGCAAGGGTGAGTTAAGCCACTGAATTTTGATACTCTACCAGTAGGTGGCAGAAAGGGATCAAAAAGATTAATTTTGAGAGAAAATAAAGCAGATGGGAGGAATTAATTCTAGATATACTTAAATAAAGCCATTGCTTATTTAGACAAAAGAGGCAAAGAAAGGTGAGAACAAAGGGCTGTTTGTACTTATTGTTTCGAGCTCATCACCTGAATTGTCCCAGTCTCTTCTAACAAATGCCTTTCTCTTCTCTTCCAGGAATTGGCTTGGAATGAGACCAGCGCTTCCTCCCTCTTTCACATGGCTAGCCTAGAATCAAATTAATGAATTGTATACCTCAGTGACCAAAATTTGAGACCATATTCTAGTAAGTAGGATAAGCAGTGGTCAGTAAAAATAATGTCACTTAAAAAAAATAACCTTTAGATTTAAATCCATGGTACTGGGTTAATTAGCATTGAGGAATTGATTGGTACCTAAAATTCTTTATATATGTTATTTGGTGATGAAATTTTAAGACCAAAATACAAAGATATACAGGCTTCTACAATTATTAACACTTTTTGTTCATAATATTAAATTAGTCAAAGAAGGGAAAGAAATACTGTTCTATAATACAGAATGAGGGACTATGGGTATAGCTCAGTGGTAGAGCATATGTTCAGCATGCACAAAACCCTGGGTTTCATCCCTAGCATCAAAAGAAACAAAAACCTAAAAATCCTAAAAGGCAATTATAGTAAGATGTGTTAAGAGAACATTTCATCCAGCACCCTTTAGTAAGACATGTACTATTAATCATAATCCTGCTATACTGTTATTTCCTGAGACCAAGTCAATGAAGACAATATACAGGAATTTGAATATTCTGAGAGGTAGTAAATTTAAAATAGGTAAAACTTCATCTAATTTCAAAACACTTGAAATAAAAATAAAAGATATTTTTAAGTAATAGTCTAAGATTTGGCTATATTGCTTATTTCACAGTTACTGTCTTTATCCTTACAACTGGCAAAGAAAACCTGAAATCATTTTTAGCAACCCTGGAAATTAAAGTAATAGACTATCAAAATGCAGGAAAAGATTGAGAAAATGGTGACTGTATTAGAAGAGAAAGCTAAATGATGACATTCATAGAAAAAAAAACATGGAAAAATAAAAGACATAGCCAAAAGAAAGCAAATTTTAAAAATAAGTATTTTAAGACATTCAGTGAAAACCTCTAGAAATCATGGATTCTGTTTAATTTTATCCATCTCTTGGTTCTCTCAACACACAGTACACTTATACATAATCAAATCTCAATTTAAATATAGGACACATTAGTAAGACTATTCTTATCTTGTAAATGGTTTTAGAGTTAACGTAAGTTACCAGTATTTCAGTTAATTTTAATTTGGTCCTACGTTCTTTCCTCTTATACTATATTCTTTAATGAGACAGTCATTTGGCATGACAGTTAAAAAGCTTCCAGACTTTCTGATTTGTCAGTTTTTCCAATTTTGACTGCAATTGTTTGCTGATACAATTACAAAAACACTCATTACTGTTTCTAAAACTTTCTGAAAGCAGTATTAGAGGAAAGGAAAAATAACATCACCATATATATCTTACGGAAGATGGGGAAAGGGAAAAATATAGTGATGACACACATTTCTTTTTTTATTCACAGATTTTAATCCAAGACATAAACAAAACTAATATAGCAAACCTTCATTTCTCAATAACTGAGAAGAGGTGAGCAAATAGATTTAAGACCTTAAGAAATTATGCTTTACTTGCCATGAACATAAACAGAAAGGGAGAAGACAAGACTATACAAAAGGGTTGACCCCAAGTGAGTTCTTCCTGCTCATAGCATAGTTTAATGCAATCACCCATGTGAAAGAACCAATTACTCGAATCCCTAAACCAATGGAACTGTACCATAGGTGGGTGAATTCTGAATTGATTAATAGATACTCACAAATTCTCTTGCAATTTGCTCTTTTTTTCCACAAAATTAGTAGCCAGGAGGCAGAAGCTGTTCATGTGGGAAAAATAAGGGAAGGAATGGTAATACCTTCCTCCTGAATATTCAGATAATGGCCAGATCTAAGACTAAAAATAGAAAAGCAGTTGAAGAACATTTGAGAAGCATACTAACCTGCCACCAGTTTGGATCTTCTCTATTTACAATCTGAAGAATTTCTCCTTTGGAAAACTTCAATCCTGCTTCTTTGCAGGGTATCAGGTTATCATTGTATGGGTTATAATCAAAATGACACTTTACAAATACCTAAAACACACATAACAATGAAAAATACCATAAATGAGTTATTTGCCACTGGATTTTTGAATTCCCTTTCAAAGCTCTGAGATTTAATTGTAAGTGACATGTACTTAATACTTCAAATAAGGAATTTGTCTCTCACAAGTAAAAATCAAGTTATTAGATATTAACATAATTTGGCATCAGAAAAAAACAGTAAACATTAGTACTATATTAAAATTGTATTTTAATTAATCTTAAATCAGCAAAGTTTGACAATTATTCCATTCCACATTTTCCTACATTCCCCCAATCTTTTTATTTGATTTTTCAACCAATGCTGCATAATTTTTAATGTTACTTTTCAATTAATATCCTGAAATAAAGTATGCAGTTGATTGAAGGCATATATTTCAGATATATTAGGACTGACTTTGTAAAGGGATCCTGACACAAAAATTAAAATATAAAAGTTCGTGGTGAAGTTAGACCTGAAATACATTTGGTAATCTTAAAGAAAATTTAAAAAAATCTACTTTCATCCCTAGTAATTTTTTTTTAATCAAACACATTTACACTGGCCAAAACTAATATGAAAAATAGTTTTCAAAAATTAACTTGCTCTGATTTATATGATCACTTATATTTAAATGATCAGCACTAAATTAATTGTACGACAAATACTGAAAAAGCCTTTTAACTATTTTCCAATTTAAATTCATTTACATATACATGTTTCTTTTAAATTTGCTTTATTAACAAAAGTATGTCAGTTATCTGGGATATTTTGCTTGTTCACTTTAATTTGAATTCTAATTAATTTAAGCATTTTCAACATTTGAAAGTTCAGACAATTGCTTTTTAAAAACAGACTTTTTTCACACATATTTACAGAAATTCAAATTTTATCTTCTAAAGAATAGCCTCAGTATTAATCAGCAGGTATACTTTAGTAAGCAGGAAAGCACACAATTAGTCAAAATAACAATATTATTTCTCTATTTTGTTTATTATACTTCCATAACTATAACCAAATAAGAGATTCAAATAGTACAAGTGCATATATTATTAGTGTGGTAAAAATTAATATGATAGATGCATACTAAAATAATTTTAAAATAACTAAGTTTGGGGACATATGACAAAATTTAGTTATTTAAAATTAGATGATTTTGATAGAAAGCATTGAGAACATTTTCAACAACTTGAAAAAGCTAAAAACTAATGCTAAAAAATCAGTTAGCCAATTTTTTTTCGGCCTGATATACAATTTTACAAGTATCTAAAAAGCAAGCATACAAACATATTAAGATTGCTAAAATGTGTCAGCTGGATAACTTGACAATGGCATGCAGCTCTATGTTTTGAAAGTGGGGGAAAAAACCAAACAAGTAAGTTTAATCAAGGTAAATTTAGTTGACTGATAAGGAAGAAAAAGGGAATACCAGAGAATGCTGTGGAATGACTTCATACCTGACGCATGTGTGCTGGATGCCTCTCCATGTTGATGTAACTCTAAAAATATATTTTTAATTGCATAAATAAAGCCAGCTTTTAATTTATAATAAATCAATAAAGTATAAATAACTTCTGGGCCATTTTATTGTTTCACTTGGTAAAGAAACTACCTCTCTAATTAATTGCCCACAAATTATAAATGATAGAAGCAAGAAATTAGAGGTACTTAAGATGAGGCAGAGAAAAGGAAATGGTATACATAGTTATAAAATACCTGCATGTTCCTCATTTCTAATAAAAGGGGAGCTTGATGAAGAACCATGTCCTATTATCTAACCATGTTTGTCCTTCTTATGTGTGGGAACATATTTTGTAACCATAAAGTTACAAATTTAATCCAAATTTCAAATATGCATTCCCCTACTTTCCTTAAAATTATTCTGGAAATACAATTATTTGTGGAAAACAAATTACATTTCTCAAATATAAAAATTTCTAGAAGGAACAATTATGTTTTCATCTATCCAACTAATTTTGGATCATTCCCTTATGCTCAAATTCAGATTAAACCTAGTTTTACTTAGGTAAAATCTGCCTGAAAAACCAATTAATCCAGCTTTGATATAGATATTCTATAATAACTTTAAAATCATTGGAGAATTTACTATATTTAATGTAATTATTTATTAATTGAATCTTGAAGTGTTTCACTAGTAGGCTATGTATGAATGTTAACTGTTCTTTTTTAAAAAATATTTATTTATTTTTTAGTTGTAGTTGGACACGATACCTTTATTTTATTTTCCTATTTTTATGTGGTGCCGGGGATCAAACTCAGTGCCTCATGCATGCTAGGCAAGCGCTCTGCCCACTGACTGAGCCACAACCCAGGCCCCTAACTGTTCTTTATAAATAAGTTACTAAACACCATCAACTAAAGCATTTCAATTTCACATTCTTATTTTTTTACAAATAAGAACTGAATGAACAAAAATTAGAAGAGTAAAATTACTTTCCTTTCACTTTTAAACACAGATGATCAACCTCAGAAAACAAATTGAAACTGCAACATTTTATTCCTATTTTACTAGTATAAATCCAAATGTTTGATATATTCTATAGATAGGAAAAACACCTAATAGTCCATATCCCTAATAGACTTGTGGAAGATGGTTCAACCCCTTGGGAGGACAATTTGGGAAAAACTATGAAAATTACAAATGCATAAACCTTCTGACCTAGTAATCTACTTCTGAGAATGGATTCAATAGTTCTATTAATCAGATACATGCAAAATGATTTATGTACAAGACTACTACTAAGTTATTCCAAACAGCAAAAGATTAGAAGCAACCTAACTATTTAACAATAGGGAATTGGTTAAACAACTGATGATAAGCCTATGTTACATAACACTATTGTAGCAGTTAAAAAAAAAAGCATTTGTGAGTGAAAGAGGGTGGTGAGGGGAGGCAGTTTAGGTATGAAGAGGAAAGATCTAAGATGCATGCTTAAGTGAAAATAAAAGAGAGAGAAGATTCAAAATAGCATGCATATCATGAAAACCTTTCATGAAAAAGGAAGTGGAAGGGGAGTAAGAGTATATAATTTTTATTTACTTGCATATGAATAAAGAAACTACAGAAAGATAAAACTAACAGCACAGTTTCTTATTGGGATGATAGGTATTAGACTGATAGCAGAAAGGATTCACAGGGAGACAACTGATTACCTACTTAGATTTTTTTGATTTCTGAACCATGAGAAAGATTCACTTAATCAAAAATTTAAATTTTCTGAAACATCTAGCAAACTGGATAGAATATACGAAACAATGTCTCAAGACATCAGAGATCAGGCAAGAAAGACAGTGATCTCTACAAGATGTCATCAAACAAAATCATGAACTGCACATCTGCCCCAGTTAATTGCACAGGGAAAGGTCCCCAGATGCAACTCAGGCGAGAAGACTACTGCTGGAGTCTGGTGATCTCCAAGTTGAGGAGATGAGCTGGGAGATCAGGAAGATTGAGAAGGCAACAGAGTACTGAAAAGAGTATCAGTGAGGAAAGCTACAGAGAGGGAGGACTTAAGAATCACAGGGACTCCCTCCAGTTTTTAGCTGTCCCCTGTTTAGTGCATGCATATAAGGAAAGTACCCAGCTGCTCCTTCCTTACTGATGGGGCACTTGAAAATGTCAAATATCAGGAGGTCATATAAGGTCAAGAATAGTGTCCATTCTCACCAGGTTGGTGGGGAAAAAAGAATCTCATGATTCATGAGACACTAGGTAGAGTACTCAGAAGGGCAATGCCCTAGACTTCCCCTGCTCTGGTTGCATCTATCAAAGCTTAAGAAGCAAGATTTCAAAGGATCAGAGTACTTCCATGTAACTGAATCAAAGAACAAAACTTAAAAATATTCCTAATACAAAAATGTCCACCACCCAACAAACTAAAATTCATGATGCCTGATAGCCAACTGAAAATGATCAGGAAAATATAACCTAGAAGGAGGAGAAAAGCCAATTAAGAGTAGCCCAGAAAAGATGAAAATAATAGAACCAATAGACGAGGCCAGTATGATCATTATTTTAATTTTACATTTTGTGTTCAGATGTTCAAGAGTGGGCATGTTAAGTGTACACATGATACACACACACACACAAACACACACATACAATTTGAACCTAAAGAAATAAAAACTAATTTTTCTATGATTAAAAAAAATCAGTTGTGATTAATAGCAAATGCAGAAGAAAAAAATAGTAAACCAAAGATACAGCAATAGAAACTATCCAATATGGAAAATATGGAGGAAAAAAGACCCGATGAATAGCACATTAGTGAATTATGAGAGAACTTCAAGGAGCCTGCTATGTAAATGGAAAGAAAAAGGAGAAATAGAGGGGTCAAAAAATATCTGAAGAAACTAGAAAAAAATTTTCTGAGCTTGAAAGAAAGTTTTTCCTTTCAACAAACAGAACTAGAAAAAAATGAATATTTATACGTAAAAAGTAAAAGAAAAAATACCAACTTTGATCTTTTCCTCACACTATATATAAAAATAAACTCCTAGTAGGTCAGTTATAGACCTAGATTTAAAGCACAGAACTATAAAACTTCTTGAATAAAGGAAAAAAATCTTTGACCTTGGGTTATATAATGATTTCTTACAAAACAACAAAAGCATGACTTACAAAAGAAAATGTGATAAGTTGAACTTTACCCAAATTAAGAACTTCTACTCTTTGAATGATTGACACTGTTAAGAGAATGAAAAGTCAAGCCAGATACTGGAAGAAAATCTCTGCAAATCAGGATGTTCTTTTCTGAAGATTTTCTCAGTATATGCATGTGGACTACTTGGTTAAACACACACACACACACACACACACACACATTTTGAGACAAGCAAGGAGACTATATATAAATATAGCTTAAAAAAGATTTGAGGGGCAAATCCATCTGGGGGTCACAAATTTAAGTTTCAGTTGTTGTAGTAAAATTTTATTAAAAAATATTAGCTTAGGCTATTCAAAATTATGCTAATCAAAATTCTCAAATTTCTGTCACATTTGAGTCATTGGCCCATATGAGGGTTAATAATATAATGAACAACAACATGGATTTGCCAACCAAAACACAGTCTAAGCCTGTGTGGTCCTCCTGTCCTTATTCCATTCTGTCTCTTCCATCATCCTGGCTTCCCCAACCAAGGTGACTCTTACCCTGGACCTTTATTCACAAACTCCTTTCTTTACCTTTTGTATATAGATTTAATTGCATCTATATATATTGTTTGAAAGTATGCTTTTAGTTATTTTGAATTAAAAATACTATACTATATGCATGTAATGATTTTGGATTTACATGCTTGTTAACCTGTTTCTAGTCGTACATATTAAGAACTACTCTAGGAAATTACTGCATCTTGTTACACACGAACTTTCAACTGATTTTGCCCATTGAACAGTATAAGATGGAATTTCACACTGTGATTTCTAATATAACTGCAAATATTTACTGACCAAGTGTATTTTACTTGATTTAATATAGAGAATGAAATGGGAAGACAATTTCAAATATTATCCCTATGAATAAACCAATTTCCCTCCATTCCTTGAGTGCTTTCTTCTTTTCTTACTGAATGATGTCTTTGTCATATTCCAAAGGGGTAGGGGGGGCACACACAGGTCTTTTTCTGAGCTCTCTATTCCACTGATCATACTATTTATTCCTATGCCAATACAATATCTTAATTTCTATACAATAAGCCCCTATTCCTGCCCCCTCCCTTTTTGGCCTCAAAAATGTCTTAGCTATTTATCTTCTCAAAGGCCATGAAAAATCTTGCTGGAATTCTGATTGAAATTTCATTTAATCTATAAGTCAATTTGAGGAAAACTGACATTTTCACAATATTGTCTTCCTATCCATGAATATCATGATCTCTCTATAAGAACTCTTCACATTTTTTTTTTTTGGTGTAGAGGTCTTGACTTTTCTCGTTAGATTTATTCTTAACACAAATGTGACATTCTGTGCCTCTATTGTAAATGATCTAGTTATGTTTTTAGATGTCTGCTATGACATAATCAAGTGATTGTTGCATATTAATTTATTTTTCTATTACTTTGATAAATTATTAAACTATTACTTCTAAATGTATAATTTTGGGGGAGGTTTTCATGCAAAAAAATCAATTTTTTGTCATACTTCTAAAATCTTTTGTTTTTACAATTTATTTTTGCCATACTATGCTTGTGAAATTTTCAGGAAAATATTAACTGAAAGTGGTGCTAATGAACACCCTTCTTTACTTCCATTTTTTTTTAAACTGGGCAAAGACTTTATTCACCTTTGTTTTACACTTCAGTTTCTCAGTTCTTTGACTTAATTAACAGCAAATAATTGAGTATAAGGAATAATTAAAAAGTAAAAATGTCCAAGAGCCTTGGAATTTAAAATATTACAGATCTATATGTTGTTATATCCCAAATGAAAACTTTAAAAGCAGTCAAAAATCCTTAACATTTCATTATTATTTCTTTAAGAAGTTAAATCAATTCAGTTTGCTTCATTGTTGAAATCCTCATCAAAATTCTGAACAAGATCACCCTTCTTCTCTGTAGCAAGTTGTGCTTTTCCATCCAGTTTCTGCCAGGGTCCGCAAGCTTGTCAGTGCCAAGCTGATTTAGGATCCTGGGTGACATTTCTGTCAGCTGCTTTGTCTCAAATGGCTGGAATTGGTCAAAGTGTTTGTTGCCAGCTATATCTCAATGCTGAGCTTATTAAATGGATCAATTCCCTAGTTTGCAAACATATACTGTTCATTCCTAATTTAAGGAAAACTGAAGCTATCATCTGTTATAACAGATATTGATGGTTTTATCATTTGAGGGCAGTTCCTTTCTACCAATACACAGTTGTGTTTCATATTAACAAGTTTCTCTTGGTTTATGATGGGCTCATTTATTATGCTGGAAATGGGGCTCCATGGGAAGTTGGAGTTGGCACATAAAGAGATCTCGGGCAGACCAATAGAGAGTCCAGTTTCTCTCTTTAAAAGAAAGCTTCTAATATTCAACTATTCATAAGAATATTTGTTCCAGTTTTTCTTTTTTTAAAATAAAAGGAGGTTTCCTCTTGTTTTAAATTTACTAATATTTAAAAATAATGAATCAAGCTGGGCACAGTGGCACACACCTATAATCCCAGTGGCTCAGGAGGCTGAGACAGGAGGATCCCAAGTTCAAAGCCAGCCTCAGCAACTGAGACACTAAGCAACTCAGTGAGACCCTGTCTCTAATAAAATACAAAATTGGGCTGGGGATGTGGCTCAGTGGTTGAGTACCACTGAGTTCAATCCCTGGTACCACCCTCCCTCCCCTCAAAAAATGAAACAAATAGATCACAATAAAATAATATTGAGTGGGCTGGGGATGTGACTCAAGTGGTAGCGTGCCCACTTAGCATGAGTGAGGCACTGGGTTCGATTCTCAGCACAACATAAAAATAAGAAAATAAAAGATATTGTGTCCACCTGAAACTAAAAAATAAAAAAACTCATTAAAAAAAATAATACTGAATGATTTCAACACACCTCTTTCACCATTAGGTAGGTCATCCAAACTATGTAAAAACTTTTCTGAACTAAAAAATACTCTTAATTAAATGGAGCTAACAGACAACTATAGAATATTTAAATCATCAACAAATACATTCAGTTTCTTCTCAGTGGCACATGGAACTTTCTCTACAATATATCATATTTTAAGGCACAAAGAATGTTAGCAAATACAAAAAAAGAAAATTCCTTGTATCATGTCAGTTCATAAAGAAATGAAATTAGAAATCAACAAGATAAAAAACAGAAACCATTTTAATGATGAATAGATCTCAGAAGCAATCAAGGGATAAATTTTTTAAAATCTTAGATACAAACGAGAATAGACAAATAATACATCAAAATCCCTCAGATAGGGGCTGGGGTTGTGGCTCAGTGGTGGTGTGCTTGCCTAGCATGCGTGAGGGACTGGGTTTGATTCTCAGTACCACATACACATAAATAAAATAAAGATTCATCAACAACTAAAAAATATTTTAAAAAAAAATCCCTCAGACAGTATGAGGGCAGTTCTAAGAGGAAAGTTTACAGCACTGTGCTCTTACATTAAAAAAAGAAAAAAAGGAATATCCTAAGTAAATAATCTAATATTACACTTTAAGGTCCTAGAAAAAGAAGAACAAAACCTTAGCTTAACTAACCCAAAGAAAAAAGCCCCAAATAAGCAAAATTAGAGATGAAAAAGGAGATATTGCCAGATAGTTATGAAATCCAGAGAATCATTAGAAACTATTTTGAAAATTTATACACCAATAAACAGGGAAACCTAGAAGATACTAACATATTTCTAGACATGTATGATCTACCCAAATTGAACCACAAAGGTACAGAAAACGTAAACAAACTAACATCAAGCAACGAAACTTAAACAGCAATTAAAAGCTTCCCAACAAAGAAAAGCCCAAGACCAGATAGCTTCTTAGCTGAGTTCTACCAGACCTTTAAAGAAGAACTAACACCAGTCTGTCTCAGACTACTCCATGAAATTGAAAAGGAGTGAACATTTCCAAATACATTCTATAAAGCCAGTATCACCCTGATACCAAAACCAAAGACACATCAAGGAAAGAAAATTTCAGAATAACATCCTTGATGAACATAGATACAAAAATATTAATAAAATTCTAGTAAACCATATCAAAAAACACATTAAGAAGACTGTACACCATGATCACAAACTTTTCATTTCAGGGATGCAAAGTTGGTTCAACATACGCAAATCAATAAATGTGACTTATCACATAACTAGAGTTAAGGAGAATAATGATCACATGATCATCTCAACAGATGCAGAAAAAGCATTCAACAAAATCCAGCACCCATTCATGTTAAAAACACTGGAGAAACTAGAGATAGGAGGAACTTAACCTCAATATTATAAAGGCTAGATATGACAAACCCAAAATCAACATCATAATGAATGAAGAAAAACTGAAAGCATTTTCTCTAAAAACCACTCTCATCTGCTCAATATAGTTCTTTAAACTCTAGTTAGTTAGAACTATCAGACAAAAGAAGGCAATTAAAGGAATACAAATTACCTGTTTGCTGATGACATGATTCTATATTTGGAAGACCCAAAAAAACTTCACCAAAGATTTCTAGAGCTGATAAACAAATTCAGCAAAGTAGCAGGATATAAGATCAACATACACAAATCAATCACTTTCCTATAATCCAATAATGAATCTGCTAAGAAAGAAATCAGGAAAACTATGACATTCACAATAACCTCAAACAAAACAAAACAAAACTTGATAATAAATCCAACCAATGAGGTGAAAGATCTCTACAATGAAAACTATAGAACACCGATGAAAGAAATCAAAGATCTTAGAAGCAGGATGTTCTTGAATAGGCAGAATTAATATTGTCAAAATGGTCACACAACCAAAAGCAATATATGGATTCAATGCAATCCTCATCAAAATACTGGGGCTGGGGTTGTAGCTCAGTGGTAGAGTGCTTGCCTCGCAGGTGTGAGATCCTGGGTTCAATCCTCAGCACCACATAAAAATAAATAAATAAAAATAAAGACATTGTGTCCATCTACAACTTAAAAAAATACCAATGACATTTTTCACAAAACTAGAAAAATTAGTCCTAAAATTCATTTTGAAGATCCAGAATAGCAAAAGCAATCCTGAACAAGAAGAGTGATGCTGGAGGCATCACAATACCAGATCTCAAATTATATTACAGAGCTACAGCAACAAACCTGTATGGTATTGGCACAAAAACATTTGACACGAAGACTATTGGAATCAAATAGAAAACATGAGACAAATCCACGCAGACACAGTCTATAGTATTTGACAAGTTGCCAAAAATGTATGCTGGGAAAAATATAGCCTTTCTAACAAACAGTGCTAGGAAAATTGAATATCCATATGTATATGATTGAAAACAAATCCTTCTTTCTCAACCTGCACAAAAGTGGACTCAATGTGGATCAAGACCTAGAAATTTTGCAACTGCTAGAAAAAAGAAAAGAAAATATACAGGCATAATACTCCATCATATAGGTGCAGGCACTGACTTCCCTAACAAGACTACTAAAGTATAAGAAATAAAACCAAGCATCTATAAATGGGATGGAATCAAATTAAAAAGCTTCTGCACAGCAAAGGAAACAATTAAGAGTGTGAAGAGAGAACCTGCAGAATGAAAGATTTTTGCCAGCTGCTCCTTTGACAGGAATTAATATCCATAATACTTAAAGAACTCAAAAAATTTAACTCCAAAATACCAACCCAATAGATAAATGAACAAAAGAACTAAACAGACACTTCTCAAAAGAAGAAATACAAATGACTAAAAAATATATGAAAAGATGTTCAACATTCCTAGCAACATTCCAATCACAAGTACATCGAGATTTTATATCACTCCAGTCAAATTGAAAACTATCAAGAATACAAGCAACAACAAATGTTGGCGAGGATGTTGGGGGAAAAGGAACACTTATACATTATTGGTGGGACTGAAAATTAGTACAACACTCTGGAAAGCAGTAAAGATATTCCTCAAAAAAAAAAAAATAGGAATGTAACCACCATATGACTCAGCTTTGCCACTCCTTGGCATTTAGCCAAAAGAACTAAAATCAGCATACTAGAGTGATATAGTCATATCAATGTTATAGCAGTGCAACTGACAACAGTCAAGTTATGAGATCAACCCAAGTGCCCATCAAAAAAAGAATAAAGAAAATATGGTATATATGCATGATTTACTCAGCTATAAAGAAGAATGACTTATGGCATTTGCTGGTAAATGGCTAGAATTGGAAAACACCATGCTAAGAGAAATAAGCCACATACAGAAAGAAAAGGGTTGAATGTTTTCTTTTATATATAGAATCTAGACAAACCAAGGGGGGAAAAGTGGCTGGTAGGGGAATCCCTATGAAAATAGAAGGGAGATCAGAGAAGCAGAGGGTTGATAGGGAGGGAGGAAGGACAGAAAAAGAGAGGAATGGTGGAATGAAATTAACCAAATTATGCTAAATACAAATATAAATATACAGCAGGGAATTTCACCTTTATGTATATCTATAAAGCACTAATTGAAAAAAATCTATAAATAAATAGAGGACCAGTAGAGTAGAGGAAGGGAAACACGGGAGGATGTAGGGAAATACGGGGAATTGAACTGGAACAAATTATATTCCATGCTTATATCATTATCTCAAAATGAAGCACAATATTATGTATAACTACAATTCACTAATAAAAATAAATAAAAAACTTTAAGAAAAAATAGGTGTTGAATTTTATCAAATACTCTATTGAGATTATTCTGTTTTAATTTGTTAATGTGTCTAGTTTCATATATGGGTTTTCTAATATGAAACTATGCTAGCATACTCACAATATATCCAATGTAGACATGGTTATATTATGATCTCCTTTAAGCACAATTAAATTTTATTTGTCACTATTTTGTTGGGATTTTTTACATGTATATTCTTAAATGAAATTTAATGTAATTTCTTTCCCTATAATATTTTTGGTATTCAGGTCATGCTGATCTTAAACAATGAATAAAAGAGAATTCCTATCAGTTTGGTCCTAATGAAGAAACAGAATTATGAACAGCCTCTAGAAACCTAAACTACATGTAAGGTGAAGAACTTCAGACTGGCTACAATGTCCAGATTACCCTAGTCCTCATATTTAAAAATAGAGATCTTTATGTCTCATACAGATTTTGGACTATTAGCTAGTAATCCCAAATAATTCTGACAAAGATGATCTACTGGCGTGCTTTGAAAAATACCACCATGGCAGGGAGACCACCTGGCTTCCATCTACATTTACAGAAATCCAGAGGAAGAGCTGCAACTGACTCCATAGCATAGGAATCTGCACTTTCCCATGGGAACACATTCCAGATCTCTCAGTGGATGCCTGAAATCTCTGATAGCACCAAACTCTATAATTCAATGCCTTTTCCATCCCAACTAAGCACTTCATAAGCAACATGGCCGTAATTTTTGCTGTTTGAGGTGAGAACACAAAGTTTGCACTAATCTTTCTTCACAATTTTGTAGCTTAAAGATTTGTTCTTGATGTATATCTTGGTGATCTCAGCATCAAATTATTTTCCTTTCTTTATTAAGTCAAAGTTTCACTTTTTCACTCAAAAGAATCACTTTATGGCTTTTGAATTGGCATATCCGAATTGCCAGCATTACTTTTCTTGTGCTTCGGGGTTGTTATTAAATAAAACGGGTTGCAGGAACACAAGCTTTGTGATACCACAACTGGTGTTCAGGTAATAGATTCAGCCACTAAGTGAATGGTGAGAGGTAGCGTACACAGCATAGGTGCACTAGACGAAGGAATTATTCATCCTCTGGTTGGAACAGAATAGGACAGTGCAATATTTCATCATGCTAATCAGAATAGTGTGCAATCTAAAACTTATGAGTTCTTTATTTCAGCAATTTTCCAATTAACATTTTAAGACTTTGGTTGACTGCAGGTAACTTAATCTGCAGAAAACAAAACCAGAGACGGGAAATTTATTGAACTATATGATAAAGCTACTACACAGAGCTGAGGAGGCTAAATGCCCTTCCTTTCTCATAGTTTCTCTTAGCAGGATGCTCCTGGGTTGCCCAGGGCAGTCCTGACTTATGTCTATTATTCCAATGTAATGAGTAATAGCTCCCCTGTTCGTTTTTTCAAAAGCCCCCCTTTGGACATCTGTAGTCCTCCTTTGGGATGCTCCATGTTATAGTCTTTCCATTTTTACGGTCGGATAGGCCTGAGTCTGCTTCACAAGCTTGTAGGACCTCTTCTCCCCCATTTTAATCCCCTCCCCCAGATCTAAAGGCTAAGTGAAAGCCAGAGTTTCAGAAGGCATGGGATAGGAAAATATACTTAAGTCAAGACTAAATATCTACACATTTCATTCTATTCAGTGTACACAATACAGAATCTATGCAAATCAAAACTACACTGAGATTCCATCTCACTCCAGCCAGAATGGCAACTATCAAGAATAAAAGCTACAACAAATGTTGGCAAGGATGTGGGGTAAAAGGTATACTCATACATTGCTGGTGGGACTGCAAATTGGTGAAACCACTATGGAAAGCAGTACAACATGGTATGGAAACACCATTTGACCCAGTTATCCCATTCCTTGGTTTATACCCAAAGGACTTAAAATCAGCATACTACAGTGACACAGCCACATCAATGTTTATAGCAGCTCAATTCACAATAGTAAACTAAGGTGCCCTTCAACAGATGAATGGATAAAGAACCTGTAGTATATATACACAATGGAAACTTACTCAACCTTAAAGAAGGATGAAATTATGGCATTTTCAGGTAAATGGATGGAACTGGAGAACATCATGCTAAGCAAAATAAGCTAATCCCAAAGAACCAAAGGGCTGAATGTTTTCTCTGATATTTGGATGCTAATTCACAATAAAGGTGGGGGGTGCTAGGGAAGAACAGAGGTACTTTTTCTTAGAGTGGAGTGAAGGGAGGGGAGGGGTTTTGGGAGGAGTGAAGTGCTAGGGAAGAACAGAGGTACTTTTTCTTAGAGTGGAGTGAAGGGAGGGGAGGGGTTTTGGGAGGAGTGAAGATAGTTGAATGAATCAGACATTATTACCCTAAGTGCATATATGATTACACAATCTTTATAACACCACGTACGACCAAAAGAATAAGAAGTTATACTCCATTTGTGTATGATGTGTCAAAGTACATTCTACTGTCATGTATAACTAATTAGAACAAATAAAAAAAATTTTTAAAAAGATACAGAATCTACATAGAAACTTAATATCACAAAAATTTATTTTGC
Source organism: Marmota monax (assembly GCF_021218885.2). Lineage (NCBI taxonomy): Eukaryota > Metazoa > Chordata > Mammalia > Rodentia > Sciuridae > Marmota > Marmota monax. The sequence continues at coordinate 10,252,858 of NW_026693933.1, read as the reverse complement.
CTGTAAAGTCCATTGTGGACATGGTGAACTGTAGGAATTCTGAAGCTAAGACCATTGGGGGAAGGGGGTTTGAAGGGATCTTCCTATCACAATGCACATAAAATAATAAAAAATAGCAAAACTTAGATTTTACTCTTCTAATCTATGGAGGTGCAAGACAGGTCTCATGTTGTCACAAATGGAAATATACCAGTTGAGGAACAAAGGCAGCCTGAAAAGTACAGTAACATGAGATGTCTAAGTACTAATGCATTTTATTTTTACAATTCCTTTTTTTTTTTAACTAAGCTCTCCACTTTCATTTCAATCAAAGTTCATTATAAACCTATTATTTTCAGAAGCTCCATTTATTTGGTAGAACTCAAAACTAAATAGTCCATCCTGTTTTCCAGAGAACAGTCTAAAATAGGCATTCAACAAATATTATTTTGAAGAATTATATGGAAAATAAAAACAAGAAGGAAGATACCTTGGCAATATTTTATGCAAGAAAATGTAAAATTTCATTCCTACATCAAATAATAAATTTTTGGAATAAAATTGAACATTAGAGGTATCAATCTAAAAAATGATGAATATTTCCTATTTCTGTTTTCTAAGTTTGAAAATCCTCTTTTCCATTCCAATACTACTATAATTTTCAACTATTTTTGTGCAATTCCTTTCTTTTTCTTTCTTTATAATTTCATCATACATTTTTATCATCTCCATCAATAACTACAGTAGCCACTTGTTAACCTAGTTGGTCTTGATTGTTAAAATATTCCCTTATTCAAATATCTATTTTAACTAAAATACAGATCAAATGTCTGCAAACCAAGTGTCCAAGATCTTCTGTATCTATCCTCCTTTTTGGCTTCATTCTTTATTCAGCCTATCACATGAACACTAATCTGGAAGTGATATACATAACGTCCTCTCAAAGGCCTTAATACAAAGCCTGGAATACATGTCAAAAATGTTTGTACATTAATATTTAAATGGATTTATGGTTTTTCTGATACCTAGATGTAAGGACAGAGGTTCACAGTGTTCACAAAAAATGTACTTTCTATTTCCTTTATAATAGCAAGATAGTGTTTTTAAAAAATTCATTAATTCACCCATGACAAAATAAGTCAATTCAGAACAATTAAAGCAGTTCTTTCCTTTTGCAAAAATGGTAGCAACTGGTGGGTTATATCTAACAGGGTTATTAGGTATTCTTAACATTACCAAAACTTTTATTACTAACCTGTTGAGGAGTAATGGTATCTCTATAACTTGGTAAAATTTTTAGGGTGACACTTCCACTAATATTTTTCAGTAATTCCTGTAATTCCTTTGGGTTGTTTCCAACCTCATGGCCATTGACTTCTTTGATGATATCTCCCACATGAAGCAGACCTTGTCGATCTATCATTCCTCCATGAAGGATTCGGGCAATTACCAGATCATTATTTTCAACCCTGAACGTTACACCCTAGAAGAAACAAGAAATAGAATAACTATTTATTTTATTTTATTAATAAGAAATAGGTAAATATTTATGAATATAAGAAATAATTCCAAAGCTATATAAGTTGTTCTTACTTTTCCCATGATCAATCCTGTCTTAATATTTTAATCCCATTCAGCTAGATGCAATTGTAAGAATATACAGCACCCATCAAAAAGAACTTTCTTGGTAAGGTTAACCCTAAAAATGAAACAAATACTAGTATCTAGGCTGTATTCCACAGGATAAAAGGAAGGTCAAGGAAATATGAAAGGGTATTTGTGCATTCTCATTCTTGGCTTTTCCTTTTCTTCATTCCACTATTCTTAGGATCCACAAGAGCAGAAACAGTGAACTTCACTACTTACAGGTATTTGAAAAATGGCTTCAATTTTTAATAACCAACCTTATGCCATGTTTTAATACTATCATTAGTAAGCAACCTGAGTTCATTATTTTTTTAAAGGCAGAAAGAATTGAAGTAGTTCTCTTTTGAATTCTTTGATACCTACTGGCATACTTCTAACATCTAATTCTAAGTTAAACTTTTCTTTTTAGTTTTATATGCTCGATCAATTTGAGAGACTGTCAGCTGTGTGTTTATATGTGGGTAAAAAAGACTAATAAAAAGTTTTCAGATTATGTTAAGAAAAAGAAAAAAAAACAGATAAAAGTAGTGACTGAGTCACAATTTATTTACATTTCAGATTTAAGAAGGCACTGATTTATCTACTTACCAATGGCTCTCCAGCTCTCTTGTGAATTCCAAGAATACGAATGGCATCTACTGGTAATAACTGATTATTGAGAGAAGAATTATTCATTTCTGGGCTTGACGGAGGTGAATCATAACACTTTGATGCCACAATATCATGGGCTTCCAAGAGCGACTGTAAGAAGTGAACACAGCCTGTGGTTATTAGCTACTGATGGAATAAGTTACTAAAAATAATTTGTTAGTTCATTATCCCAGTGGTGTACTAAAAATTTCCCAGGCGTACATTATTAAATTCCCAAACATGAATTGAATCAAATATATATAGAATATTTTTACAGAAATATAAAAATAGCTTTAAATATATAAAATAGCTTTAAATATTTTCATCATCAAATAGTATTATATTCTTGTCTTAGTCTTGAAGAGATTGAAAGAATTCAGTCACATGTTTTTAAAATGACATGCTCACTGGAAACCAAACCTAGGTCATCAAAATAATTTAGTATTTATCATTAATTCTTATTTTATTAGGTATTATAAAAACCCAAATGACAAGGACCCTAATATTTACACTTATGTTGCTAAGTTAATAACTTGATATATTTTCTATACCTATGGAATGTATTAAAAAAGATGTGAATTAGAAAATAGATAAATATCTGCACCTTATATCAGAGATAGAAAATTTTGCTACTAATAAAGGTTTAATCTATAAAAGACATTTTTGAGGGAAAAATGAGTTAGTAAAGATTCTCCATATACTGCATTTTAAAATTATATTCCCTCTCTGTGTTATTATCATGGATGATTTTGATCTAGCATTCTAGGAATTTCTTATATATTTATATATTTAAAATGTTTGTCAATCCCTTATCCTAAAGGAGTAAGTTTTACTACAGTTGCACATATTCATCATAATGCTAAATTTAAAAAAAATTTTGAGTGAACAGACAACAAATTCAAACAAATCAAAATAGAAGAGGGGAACAAATAACACCAAGTTCACAAAAAAAACCAATCTGAATATTGGCTTAATCGGTAATTTCTAGTCATTTCATGAAATCACTTGTAAGAAACTGGAGAAAAAAAATTCAAAAGGAACTCCCAAATGCATATGTTAAGAATTCTTCCTATAAATGCTGGAAGTTATTCAAAACTCTAGGCTGGGCTGCTTGGTTGTCCACCCTGTATTCTCAGGCAGTATTTTTCATTTCTGTTACTTGAACCACTTCTTACATACTCCTAATTCCCTATATTCTAGTTCAGAACTCTCATATGTTTCAGATTAATGTACTAAAAATCTGTCCACATGGCTAAAGTCATGACAATTTGAAAATCAAAGAGTAATTATACTTGAAACACTGAATAAGTACACAATGTTATTTAAAACACAAAAAAGACTAAAAAACTAAGTTGTTATCATATGAAACTAAGTTGTTATCATAAGAAAATGCTATTTTAAACAAGTCTTTGCTTTGAAAATAGGTAAAGAGAAGGATCTAGCATTTCTCTGCTTTTCCAGGAGGAAATCCATTATAGGGTAACAGCCCCTCTGATGAGAAGCTCTACATTTATCAAAGAACACAGCTAATAAAAATAGAACAAGAATTTGAAAAAAAAAAAGTCATATTGTAACCACTAATGAAAATATTGATCTAGGCAAGAATTATTAATTTATGTTCTCTAGAAGGTAAATGGTTGATAGGAACTAGCATTTATATAACGTCAGAATAATAATAGACTAGATTACTTCATGGGGAGATTTTGTAGAAAACAATAGACTATCATCTTTACTCAGGAACCAAATCAACAATGTGGGGGGGGGGCGGCAATCAGGTATTCTACTTCTTCTGACAGTCTAATTCATGTTGCAAATCACTTAAGATGAACTGTAGTTCTAAATCATGGATTTGAATCAGAAACCTTTTAGCTAGAACTTCTGGTAATAGGAAATAGAACTGATAACTGAATAACCCAGCAGGGCAGCAGCCAGACAAATCCTGGAAGTGCCACACTCTACATGACAGTGGCTTGGACTCTTCAGTAGGTCAACATCATAAGAGGGAAAGGGGTTGACAGACAGAAGTCACACACAGATTTAGGTTGGAAACTCATATGTACAATACCCTTCTCTCCACTAGGATTCTGACTGTCTCCAGGATAAAACCTAAATACCTTAGCATTCCTTATAAGGACACAATCAACTAGTCCCTGCATAAAATGTGTGCCTGATGTGTCTCTGCGGCTTTTGTACCAAAGATGCTGATTGATGTAGGAACCATCCCACTGTTATCTTCATATTTATTGTAGAGTCACATAAAGACGTTGAGAAAAAGCAAAGGGGTGTTACTATTTGATTTTGCAATGGAAAACGTGAAATTTGCAATGGAATTTGCAATGGAAAACGTGACATTCTTCCATCTTAGTACTACCCTTTCTCCATGAAAAAGTAATGTCTGTCATAAAACATGTTACCATATATGACTGAATGTATTTCTGGGGTTTTCATTCTCTTCAATTCATTTATTTTCCTAACACTCCCCAATATCACACTATCCTGATTAATTCAGGTTTTTTAAAAGAAATCTTTTTGTCATTTGATGAAGGAGATTCTTCTTGGTGAAAATGATTAACTCATTTACTGACCAAACTTTAAACTGTACTTATTTCTCTATGGAATAAATATGTTTGGTAATAGTTTCTACCCTTAGCTCTCCTTTGTTTCATATCATCAACTGTACCCCAGTCTTGAGAAGCAATACTAAAAAATGTTCATCATTGACCCCAAAGAGTAATGGGAAACAAAGTGGCAGTAAAGAAGAAAAAAATTACATTCTCATGGTGAGGAAAATTTTGCTAGCATGATACCTGATGTTAGAAAAGGGATGTTGTTTTCTTTAACTGCACACAGGAAAATCCATGGTGATGTATTTCTGTAAATTTATACAGTATGTACAGTTATATCTGTGTATTTATGTATTTTCAGCATATCAGAATATTAAAATATCTAAATTGGAATTTATATACTTATAAAAAACAGCCTCAAGTAATTCTCCAAAGGAAAAAAAAAATCACTTAAAACTGGAAATGAACTACTAAGGAACTTCAGGAACATTGGGGAGAAGAGCTGTAGGGAAAGGTTACCTGGAAGTGAGGCTCTTTGAGTATACCAACCAGTTCTGCCACATTTTCATCCACATTTATTAGGGGAGTGATATCTTCAAGAATTTCATTAACTAATTCCAAGTTATTATCACTGACAGCTTCTAGTTTTGAATCTTCAAGCCTCTCATGAGCCTGAGAAGACAACAGTTTATTAAGGTAATGGTACTTTTATTTCATTTGCTCCAGACCATAGTTTACTTCTTCATTTATTTATTTTTCATAGTTTTAAAAGATAATACTTGGAGGTTTGATTCACTGAAACCTATTTTAATATTTCTATCAGTAGAAATATTTGAATTTTAAAGTAAATATACCAGGCAGTATAATAAACGTTGGCCTCCATTCCTATCCTATAGGTCATAAAAAACTCATTTTTATGACTACCCCTGAAAAAACATGACTACTAAAAACCATGTTATGCTCCTACCCACTAACAGGATTTCCTTATGACATTCTAGTCAAGGCTCTAACTCTGAATGCTATTGTTTATTTCTTATTCAATGATTAAGCATACAAAAAGAATAAGAACGTAACCATCACATATGTTAACATTTCAAAAAATGATAAATATCATTCTGAAAATTCCAGAATCTTAAAGTTATTAATTTTCTATTTTGAAAATTCAGGCTGGGAATGTATCTCAGTAATGGAGTACCTGTCTTTAGCATGCACAAGACTCTGGGTTTGAGCCTCAGCAATGTCAAAAATAAATACATAGATTGATAGAAAGAAAGAAAACCAGTTCATTTAGAGAAAGAAAAAAGTCAATTTAGAGTAATTGGACTTTGAAAGACCTCATATTTAATTAGGAGAATGAACCTTCCTGTCTCTAATCTTAAGTTTTGTTTTTGTTAAAAAATATCACCATCTTATCCTCAGAAAATACACTCTGAACCATAATAGCATTATCCTTAGATAGCGGAAGTAAAGCAGTTTTAAATTCAAACTGAGAATGAACACAAAGCAGGCTGCACCTTTGCTGATAAATAGTTTTTGCTTTTCTGACAAATAGGTGCTTTCTGATGTTGAAGATGGAAAAGCATAATTATTAAGATTTAATTTTTAAGTAAAATCATGTAAGATGACAAATCTTACATTTTCCCATTCATCTCTATAAGTGCTGAGGAAAAATCCAAATTTCAAATGGTGACCGCATTAACTAAACTTTATTAGTTTCCTGTAATACTTCACATATTATTATATCTGCCACCACACAAAATGGTTCCTTTAGAGTTCAAAAACAATATTCTAATTTTTAAAGATGAACTTTTTGTTTAAACTTTTTCCTAGGTAATTCACATGAGTGAAGTAAGTATAAGTTATTATTTTAAGAGACAGGTATCTTGTTATGTTGCTCAGGCTGCCACCAAAATCCAGGGCTGAAGCAACACTTTATCTCAGCTTCCTGAGTAGTTGAGATTACAAGTGTGCACCATTACATATGGTGAAATGATTTCTTAATTAGAAGAAGGGATTATATACTAAGCAACATTTTAAGAAAGACCTCAGGAAAGGAAATTTTAAAAATCATATGAAATAGACTGATAAAGAAAAAAAAACTGTTATTAAACAAAAGGAAAAATGTCAAAAGGCCAAATGTAATTTAAATGGAGGAAAAATTTTCTATTAGATTTAGATAAGAAAAAATTAAAGACTAGAAAATCCCACAATGAGGATGGATATAATTTGTAATTTTGTGAAAAGTATAATACACACCAGATAAGAAAAGGATGATGAAGATACCCAACACATATTACAGAATGATTATCACCACTGCAAGTAAATTAATCTACATAATTAGTTACTTCTTACAAAAAAGCTACAATTATAATATTCAGATATTATTATGGTATTATAAGAAGAAAGCTTAAAAATATTGGAGGAAAGAACTTTAATATGTACTGAGGTTTGTGTTTGTGTGCACCAAGTGCTACACCCCATGTACTCTGTATGTTTATGTGATGTATTTGTGTGTTCACAAAAGCAGGTAGTTATTCAAAACTTCACTCTATAAATGAAGACAATGATGCAAAAGTAGGTGACAGGATTTGCTTGAGTTCACATTCCTGGTAAATGGCAGATATAGGTATGTAATACTATATCTTACCTGTTGAAGCTTATTTGACGATTACTATACAGAGAGCCACTCGAACATTATTTTGTAGTAAATAATTCATTCCCATAGATGATGTATAATTCTTGCTCACTTAAATGTATAAGACATGTTCTCACAGGCTGCTAGTTTATTTGTTGCTTCTTAGCATGGTTCTTTAGCATAGGTGTGTTGTTACTTTTGTTCTAACTTATCTCTCTCTCTGAGTTATCTGATACTCCTATGGCTCAGATTACTACCCCCTCTGACTTTCACTCTTTTGCTCTAAGGAAGTGCAATAAAGAGCACTTGTTGATTTTTTTTTTGTATTATAATTCTTAATACACCTTTCTACCACAATTTAGGCATAATTTGGCGTGAACATACTTTATATGAGGCAAGCACTCTACCAACTGAGCTATATCCCCAGCCCAACATACTTTATATAGAGAGTTATGAAAAATTGTGCTGTGAATGGATAATTACGAATGTAATGCATTCCACTATTGTCATGTATGAGAAATAAAAAAAAAAAAAAAGAGAGTATTTGTTTCTCCAGGAAATGGTTGAAGACTGGCCTGCTACTTTCAGGCACCATGTTAACATATTTTCTATATAATCCCATGTTATATGACCATCACATGGTCACTATTTTGACGTTGATAGTATTCAACACTTCAGGAAAGAAATGATCACTGTCACAGATATCTCTTCCCTTTCTTTCTATGTGCATCTACCTACTACTCACCTCCTTTTGGGTGAAGATAGATAGGAATGTGGAAAGGACTAATGGTCAGAGTAAAAGAGGAAATAAAATAGGAGAGAAGAATTGTGCCATAAGCAAACTCACATATGCCTAAATATTTTTCACATCAATCTCACATATTATTTTATGGTAAAAAGAATCTCACTGGAAAATAAATTCTCAGAGAAAAGTGAAATTACAGCTATAGTCATATTAATATGGAAATCCAATTTCTGAAATATAATTGTATTCAATCATTTTACTTTTCTCAAGAAAGTAAGTATAGGTCCATAATTACTAACATGTAGTTTAAAAAATTTTAAAAAAATTATTTTTAGTTGTGGATGAACACAATAATGTTATTTATTTATTTATTTGGTGCTTAGGGTTGAACCAGTGCTTCACACATGCTAGTTAAGCAATCTACCACTTAGCTACAACCCCAGCCTCCTAACTTATAGTTTTTAAACTTCTGAAAGGCTGTGAAAAACTTGGGACCTCTAGTTCACCTGAAAGTCAGTAGATTTCAAGAGTTACGCCTTACAACTTGAACTTAACTAATGAAACTAAAAAGAACAAAGGGAAATACTAAAAACTGACTGGAGGGGCAAATAAACAATATGCTATTTGACTAAATGAGTCTTGTTTCCTTTAAGAAAGAGCATTATTAGAAAGCTACCAGAACTCAATAAAAATATATTTCACCTGTCACAAGTGGTTGGAAAAACATGTCATTACTGACACTTTAGAACTCTTGGACCTTATACAAATAAGTCCTAGTCTTCTTGTATATGTCCAGTTCTGAGAATCCTATTCACCACTGCATCTTATAAAAATGAACTGCCGATAAGAAAAAGTTCTTTCAAACTTCTGGGCATTTTACTCAAGCACAATCCAAGTATGCTTGCAAACAAAAGTATTTTGAACAAAATTCTTGAGCTATACCTAGCATTATTATTATGCAAACCCTTGCCTTTTCCCATTAAATGTAAGGAACATATCTTAAATTTTGTTTCAATCTTCTTATAATAGGGCTAAGTAAGTATATAGTCACTGCTTAGTAAACATTTTTGAGAAAGCTAAGTAAAGGGAAATAAGTTTGGCTGTGGTTAAGAGTCAATGACTTCTTTTATTCTTGAGACCTAAAACATGATACAGACATGTCCATGAAGACCCCAAAGCAAATAAAAATTTGAGCAGAAAGTAGAATCAAAGCAAAAATAGGTAAGTAAATTTCTATTTTGCTTCTGCATATGTTATCAAAAAGATGAGCTTTACTCTGGAAAATATGGTGAAACAGGTTTAAACAAATTAGAATACAATAATTCTAATGAGCAAAGAACTTCTCAGAAATCACAGTTAGCCAAATTGAGTACAAATTCTCAGACTAGTAAGTTATGTATCAAGGTACTCACGAAGCTTCTAAATAACACTGCTAAGCTGCCCTTAAAAAAAAAAATCTATAGACTAGAGCCACAAAGATGCCAAAAACAAACAACAAAAAAAAAAAAACAAAAACAATTAAAAAAGCAAACCTACCATACTTTTTAAAAAGGAACAAGGAATATTTTAAAGAGCTTGGCTTTAGTAGTATTCAGAGAAAATATAGAAGAATCTTTTTTATAATCTTTGAGCTGGAAAGACCTGTCCAAATATGGAATAAAATCTGGAAGGTATAAATTATACCAAAAAGGCCCCCAAAATTCACTATGTAAACATTTAAAATTTCTACTCCTTAAGTATCAAAATACAAATGAAGAACAAGAGTTAAAACAGGAATTATATTAGACAAAATGCTAATTTTCTTTAAAGGAGTTCTACAAAACAATGAGAAAAAGAACATCTCTTTAAAAGAAATGAGAAAAAAAAAACAACAAAAATTCATTGAAAAGGAAAATCAAATACCTCTTAAATGTACTGAAAAGGTCCATAATATCACTCAATGATAAAAGAAGTACAAACTGGGCTCTGGGGCACATATCTGTAATCCCAGCAGCTTGGGAGACTGAGGCAGAAGGATCATGAGTTCAAAGCCAGCCTCAGCAATTTAGCAAGGCTGTAAACAACTCAGTGAGACACTGTCTCAATAAAATATAAAAACAGCTGGGGATGGGGCTCAGTGGCTAAATGCCCTGGGTTCAGTCCCTAGTATCCTCCTCCCCCTGCAAAAAAGAAGTACAAACTAAAAATATAATAAATATCCTTTTTCTTATCAGATTGGCAAGGATAAAAAAAAAATCAACTAACATATCATGTTGGTGAGAATATGAGAGAAAGACATTTCACACATTTTCCCCCTAGTGAAAACATACTGGTAAGCAATTTGACCACATCCACCACACAATTATACTGATCATTTTAAGAATTTATCTTTAAGATACATAATTACATGTGCAAAATAAAATGAGAAATGTTAGATATTATAGCATAATTTATAAAAGAAAAGACCATCTAAATATCTGTCAGAAGGCTCATTAAAAATCCATACATGGATATACATCAACTTTACAAAGAATAAAGAAGCTCTATAGATACTGATACGGAATTTTATGCAAAAAAAAAAAAAAATCAAGGTTTAGAACAGGTAGTATAAATCCAAAACTTCCATTGCATTCACTAGTGAAAGACAAGATGTTTTACCCTAAGATTAGGAAAAAATAAGTGTCCACCTTCACTTCTATTCAATATTTATATTGGAGAGTCTAGCCAGGACAATTAAGCAAAGAATAAAGGGGCACCCTGATGGGCAAGAAAGAGATAAAGCTATCTTTATTCACAAATGACATGATCTTATATTTTGAAAATCCTAAGTAATCCTCTAAAAAACCATCAGAACCAATAAACAAGGTTGGAGGTTATAAAATCAATTGTAAGAAAACAATTCCATTAACAATTGTATTAAAAAGGATACACAGAAGCAAAATTTACTGTGACAAATACAAAACACTGTTGATAGAAATTGAAGACTTAAATAAATGGAAAATTATCCCATATTTATACAGTGGAAAATTTAATCCTGTTAAGATGGCAATTCTTCCCAGAGATCCACAGATTCAATGCAATACCCATTAGAGTCACAGGTTACTTCTTTGTAGAAACTGACTGATTCTAAAATCCTTAAATAACTGCAAGGGACCCAGAATATCCATAAACAATGACAATGATGACAATAATAACAATTCAAAGCACAAAGAAAGAAGAGTGATACTGATTTCAAAACTCATTAAAGGCAACAGTTATCAAAACAGTGTAGTTATACCACAAGAATAGACAAAAGAGTCATAGAATGCAATTCAAAGCCCAAGAGAAAACTCATGTATCAATAATCAACTGTTGCATGTTAGGCAAGGGTGCCAAAACTATTCAGTGAGAAAATTAACAGTCTTCAACTAATGGACTGGATAGGCACTTATAGAAAAGTTCAAACCTTACCCCATACCACACATGAAAATCAACTCAAACGCATCTAAGATCTAAATGTAAGAGTTAAGGCTATACAGGTCTTATGAAACATGGGTAAATCATTTATCTTAGATCTGACAAAAGGATTCTTATATATGCATTCAAAAGCACAAGTGAAAGAAGAGAAAAGTAAGCAAATTAGACTTTATCAAATTAAAAACTTTAATTGAAAGTATTCCCTCTAAAAATTGGAACAAGACAGAGATGCCCTCTTTTACCACTTCTATTCAATATCATTCTGGAAATTCTAGCCAGAGCAATTAGACAGAAAAAAGAAATTAAAGGATACAAAGAAGAGCTCAAATTATCCCTATTTGCTGAGGACATGATTCTATATTTAGAAGACCCAAAAACCTCCACCAAAGAACTTCTAGAACTCATAAATTCAGCAAAGTAGTAGAATATAAAATTAACACCAATAAATCAATTGTGTTCCTATACAGTAGTGATGAATGAACTACAAGGAAAACTATCTCATTCACAATAGCCTTTATATATATGTGTGTGTGTGTGTGTGTGTGTGTGTGTGTGTATTTGGGAATCAATCTAACAAAAGAGGTGAAAGACCTCTACAATGAAAACTACAGAACACTAAGGAAAAAAACTGAAGAAGACCTTACAAGATAGAAAGACATCCCATGTTTTTGAATAGGCAGAATTAATATTGTTCAAATGGCTATACTACACAAAGTGCTATACAGATTTAATGCAATTCCTATTAAGGTCCCAATGATGTTCTTCAAAGAAATAGAAAACGCAATCATGAAATTCATTTGGAAAAATAAGAGACCCAGAAGAGCCAAAGCAATCCTCAGCAAGAAAAGCAAAGCAGGAGGCATCACAACACCAGACCTTAAATTACACTACAGAACTATAGTAACAAAAATGGCATGGCATTGGCACCAAAACAGATACAAAGACCAATGGTACAGAATAGGAGACACAGAGACAAACCCACATAAACATAGTAATCTCAGACTAGACAATGGTGCCATAAAAGATACATTGGAGAAAAGATAGCCTCTTCAACAAAATGGTGCTGGGAAAACTGGAAATCCATATGCAATAATATGAAATTACATCCCTATCTCTCACCCTACACAAAACTCAATTCAAAGTAGATCAAGGATCTAGGCATTACACCAGAGATCCTATACCTACTAGAATAAAAAGTAGGCCCAAAGCTCCATCATGTCAGCTTAGAAACCAAATTCCTCAACAAGACTCTAAAAGTGCAAAAAGTAAAATCAAGAAGCAATAAATGGAATGGTATCAAACTAATCAAGAACGTGGAGAGAGCCTACAGAATGAGAGAAATTCTTTGCCATCTGCACCTCAGATAGAGCATTAAATCTCCAAGATATATAAAGAACTCAAAAAACTTAACACCAATAATAATAATAATAATAACCCAACCAACAAATGATTAAAGGAACTCTACAGGCACTTTATAGAAGAAATATGAATATTCAACAAATATATGAAAAATGTTCAACATCTCTAGCAATAAAAGAAATGCAAATTAAAACTACACTAAGATTTCATATCACTCTAGTCAGAATGGCAATTGTCAAGAATATAAGTAACAATAAATGTTGGTGAGAACATGGGGGGGAAATGTACACATATAAACTCCTGGTGAGACTGCAAATTGGTGCAACCAGGATGGAAAGCAGTATGGAGATTCCTCAGGAAACTTGGAATGGAACCACCATTTGACCCAGTTATTCCACTCCTTAGTATATACCCAAAAGACTTAAAATCAACATACTATAGTGATATGGCCACATCAATGTTCATAGCAGCTCAATTCACAATAGCTTAGCTATGGAACCAACATAGGTGCCCTTCAGCAGATAAATGTATAATTAAAATGTGGTACATATATACAATGGAATATTACTCAGCCTTAAAGAAGAATGAAATTATGACATTTGCCAGTAAATGGATAGAACTGGAGGCTATTATGCTAAGTGAAATAAGCCAATCCCAAAAAACCAAAGGCCGAATGTTCTCTCTGATACGCAGATGCTCACTTACAATAAATGTGGGGGAGTGGAGGTTCTCCAGATTAGACAGAAAGTGGGATATGGGCTAAGGGCAGGAGGCATGGGATGGGAATGAGAAAGACAGTAGAATGAATCAGACATAACTTCTATGTTCACATATGAATACACAACCAGTATTAACTCTACATCATGTACACCACAAGAATGGAAAGTTATAGCCCAAGTATATATGTTAAGATATATTCAAAATATATTCTACTGTCAGGTTTAAATAAAAAGAACAAAAAAATTGTTCATGAAAGATATAAAGAAAAAATAATTAAAAAAAACTTTTGTGTTTCAAAAAGACACTCTGAAGAATGTTGAAAGACGACTGATAGAGAATTCTCAAAGGGACTTGTATTTAGAAAATGTAAAAAAAAAAAAAAAAAAACTCTTAGAATCCCACAACGAAAAAATAACACAACTTAAAAAATATATGAAAAAATGGACAAAGGATCTGAATAGATAGTTATTTCCCCAAAGAATATATTCAGATGGTCATTAAATGCATGAAAAGATGCTCAATATCCTTAGTTATGAGAGAAATTCAAATCAAAACCACAATGACATAGAACTTCAAAACGATAAGGATGGCTAGAACCAAAAATTCAGATAACAAGTATTAGAGATAATATGGAGATATGAGAATTCTTCAGCACTGCTGGTAGGAATATAAAGCATGTATTCATTCACTTTGGAAAATAGTCTGGCAGATCTTCAAACAATCAGTTACCATATGACCTAGCAATTCTACTCCTAGGTATATGTCCAAAAAAAACTGAAACATATGTCCACACGAAAATTTGTGCATGAATATTTTTAGTAGCACTAGTGCTATATTTATAGGATGACTATTTATAATAGTCAAAGGGTATAACAACCCAAAGGTCCATCAGTGGTTGAACAGATGAACGAAGTGGGATATAGCCAAACAAAGAAATATTATTCAGCTGCCAAAAGCAAAGGTGATTCAGAATGTTATGAGCTTAGAAAGCATTTCTTCTGTCTTCATAGCAATGAAAATTTGAACAAAAAAAATATCAACAACTCTTCTGAGCTTCACCAGAGAAATTAAGGTCACATGGATAATTGCTATTCCTCAAACCTGAGACACAAAACGAAAACACAGAATCACAGTTTAGTTGAACAGAAACCTTTACTACAATAAATACTGGGAGAGGAAAACTTAAAAAGACTGAGAATTACTTGAACTGCTGGAGCTCAGTATTTACAAGGTAGAGAGTAAAAATAAAGAAAAGAAATTGGAGGCAGGGCTGGCCCAGTCTTAGGGGGACCTTCACACTCTTCTTTTACCTTCCAGACACCTACCAAGTTCTCACAACGAAAACTGGAGGGAAAATCCTTCATGCTTTTTGGAGGAGAAAGGGGAAATTAGCCATTTTGAAATTCACTGAGCATTTATTTGGTTTCCCTTAAGATTTGTCCTCAAGGGAATCTACTTTATCAGAACCTAAGCAGTCAGCAGGGAAGAAAAATCCCAATTTCTGTCCCAACTCCGTTTCCTGGTTCCTGTGTTGGGGAAAAACAAACTAAGATTCAAACCTAATCAACAGAACCCTTTCTCTCCCTCTTGTGCCTCACATCAATAATAGCTGCACATCTCAAACTTTATTTAAAAAATCTCTAGGAAATCCAGACACAGGAGACAAAAGGAAGGACATCAAAGGAAATTTTAGCTTCTGCCACTTACAACCTGATCCCAGACAGACAAAAACCTCACACTTAAAGTCTGTTCATCTCAGTTTCTTTTATCCAACATATTGTGTCCCACTTTCAACAAAAATCATAGAAAACAAAATAGAAACAAAAAAATCTCAGTCTCAAAGTACACAGCAAGCATCAGGACCAGACTGAGATATGGCAGAATGTTGGCATTATTGGGCTGGGAATTTAAATCAACTATGATTAACATGCTAAGCTCCAATGGAGAAAGGAGACACCATGAAAGAATAGACAGGTAATGTAAGCAGAAAACTGGAAGTTCTAACAGTAAAAAGAAAAAAAAAAAATCAAACAGAACTACTAGAAAAAGGAAACATTGTAATAAATGAAAAAAAAATAAAAAAACACCTTCAGTAGGCTCAGAGTAGACACAACTCAAAGGTGAATCAATGAACTTGAACATATGGCAATACAAACTCCTAAAACTCAAATACAAAGGGGAAAAGAATAAACAAGACAGATCAGAATAACCAAAACTGTGAGACAATCAGAAAAAGGTACAGATACATATAAAATCATAATACTAGAAGAAGAGAGAAAGAAAAGAAACAATTACATGAAAAACTGATTTTCAAAAAACTATAGATCCAGGTAGCAGAGAGAACTACTGAGAAAGATAAAAACTAAAAAAAAAAAAAAAAAAAAAAAAAATCTAAACTGAGGCATATCATACTCAAATTGCAGAAAAATCAAAAACAAACAGAAAACCTTGAAAAATGCTAGAGAAGGTGAAAAACACCTTATGTATAGAGAAGCAAGAATAAGAATTACATCGGACTTTTCTTCAGAAACTATGAAAGCAATTAAAGAATGAAGTACAATATTTAAAGCACTGAAAAAAATAACAACTCACTATTAGGGTTTGAATCTTAAATGTCCCCCAAAAGTTTGTGTGTTGAAGGCTTGATGGTCCCCACAAAGCAGTTCAGAGGCGGGCTCTTGAGAGGTGACCAGGTCATGAAGACTCTAACCTCATAAATGGATTAATCTATTCATGGATCCATAGATTAATGGGTTCAAAGGGAAGGGACTTTGTTATAATAGTAAGCTCTTTTTTCTTCCTGGCTGCCATGAGCTGAACAGCTTTGCTCTCACACACTACTGCCATAATGTTGTTCCTCCACTCAGGTCCAAAAGCAATGAAACCTGATGACCATAGATTGAAACCTCCAAAACCATGAGTCAAAATAAATCATTTGTCTTTTTGAATTATTTTTCTCAGGCGTTTTACCATAGCAATGGAAAACTAACACATCTATCAACCTAGAATTATCTATGCACTGAAATTATCCTTCAAAAGTGAAGAAATAAACACGTCACAATGCAAACACAAATTGAGGGAATTTGTCACTGGCACACCTGCCTTGCAATAAATATTAAATGAAGTTCTCTTTTTAAAAGTTATTTTTAATTTTGAAATAATTCTAGAGTTACAGAAAAGTTGCCAACATACAGAGAATTCCTTTAAAAAAAAAAAAATTCCTCCATCTCCCTCATCCAATCCCCATATTGTCAATGTGCAAGTTTCCACATGATTTTTGTCAAAACTAAGAAAGCAACATATGTTATTAAAGAAACTTCAGAGTTTATCTGATTTCCTTTTTAAAAAAAATTTCTTTTTAATTACATGAAGTTCTTTAAAAAGAAAAAAGGTATAGGTCCAAATTCAGATCTATAGAAAGATATACCACTAGAGAGAAAAAAGACATAAAGAAAATTGTATTTTTCTTTTTATTTTCTTATTCTTATTTAATAGATTTTGAACACCGATGATAAATCTGCTAATTATGGCTTATGAATAAGTGAAATGAACAACAGCAATATTATAAGACAGGACAGAGAAACTAGAAATATCGTGTCATAAAGTAGCTACATTTCCCATGAGTTGATACAGTATTACTTGGAAGTGGATCTAGATTAGCCATAAATGTATATACTGCAAAATCAAGGGGGGGGGGACTAAAAAGTATAATTGATATGCTAAGAAAGGAGGGAAAAATGAAACAAATTATTAACATGCTCAGTTAAAACAGAGAAGGTAAGAAATGAATGGCAGACCAAGAAAAGAAAGAATGAGGGCAATAATTAGAACATAGTAATTATATTGTAGATATTAATCCAATTCTATCAATTATCACTAAAAACATCAATGAGTTAAACACACTAGAAAACAACAAGTGGTTAGGAAAGCAAGATCCAAGTATTTGTTGTCTATAAAGAAACACTTTAAAATATACAGGTAGATTAAAAGGTATGGAGAGACAGAAACCATGTTAACATCAGTTAGCAGAAAACTGTATTACTTATATTAATTGTAAACAAAGCAAACTTCAAAACAGGAAAATCACTAGGAACAAAAATGGGCATTTGTTAGTGATGAAAATGGTCAGTTCTCGGCCAGAGCAATTAGACAGACGAAAGAAATTAAAGGCATCAAAATAGGAAAAGAAGAACTTAAATTATCACTATTTGCAGGTGACATGATTCTATACCTAGCAGACCCAAAAGGCTCTACAAAGAAACTATTAGAGCTAATAAATGAATTCAGCAAAGTGGCAGGATATAAAATCAACACGCATAAATCAAAGGCATTCCTGTATATCAGCGACAAATCCTCTGAAATGGAAATGAGGACAACCACTCCATTCACAATATCTTCAAAAAAAATAAAATACTTGGGAATCAACCTAACAAAAGAGGTGAAAGACTTATACAATGAAAACTACAGAACCCTAAAGAGAGAAATAGAAGAAGATCTTAGAAGATGGAAAAATATACCCTGTTCATGGATAGGCAGAACTAACATCATCAAAACGGCGATATTACCAAAAGTTCTCTATAGGTTTAATGCAATGCCAATCAAAATCCCAACGGCATTTCTTGTAGAAATAGAGAAAGCAATCATGAAATTCATATGGAAAAATAAAAGACCCAGAATAGCAAAAACAATGCTAAGCAGGAAGTGTGAATCAGGCGGTATAGCGATACCAGACTTCAAACTATACTACAGAGCAATAGTAACAAAAACAGCATGGTACTGGTACCAAAACAGGCGGGTGGACCAATGGTACAGAATAGAGGACAGAGAAACCAATCCACAAAACTACAACTACCTTATATTTGATAAAGGGGCTAAAAGCATGCAATGGAGGAAGGATAGCATCTTCAACAAATGGTGCTGGGAAAACTGGAAATCCATATGCAACAAAATGAAACTGAATCCCTTTCTCTCGCCATGCACAAAAGTGAATTCAAAATGGATCAAAGAGCTTGATATCAAATCAGAGACACGCCGTCTGATAGAAGAAAAAGTTGACTACGATCTACATACTGTGGGGTCGGGCTCCAAATTCCTCAATAGGACACCCATAGCACAAAAGTTAATAACTAGAATCAACAAATGGGACTTACTCAAACTAAAAAGTTTTTTTCTCAGCAAAAGATACAATAAGAGAGGTAAATAGAGAGCCTACATCCTGGGAACAAATCTTTACTCCTCACACTTCAGATAGAGCCCTAATATCCAGAGTATACAAAGAACTCAAAAAATTAGACAATAAGAGAACAAACAACCCAATCAACAAATGGGCCAAGGACCTGAACAGACACTTCTCAGAGGAGGACATACAATCAATCAACAAGTACATGAAAAAATGCTCACCATCTCTAGCAGTCAGAGAAATGCAAATCAAAACCACCCTAAGATACCATCTCACTCCAGTTAGATTGGCAGCCATTATGAAGTCAAACAACAACAAGTGCTGGCGAGGATGTGGGGAAAAGGGTACACTTGTACATTGCTGGTGGGACTGCAAATTGGTGCAGCCAATCTGGAAAGCAGTATGGAGATTTCTTGGAAAGCTGGGAATGGAGCCACCATTTGACCCAGCTATTCCCCTTCTCGGTCTATTCCCTAAAGACCTAAAAAGAGCATGCTACAGGGACACTGCTACATCGATGTTCATAGCAGCACAATTCACAATAGCTAGACTGTGGAACCAACCTAGATGCCCTTCAATGGATGAATGGATAAAAAAAATGTGGCATTTATACACAATGGAGTATTACTCTGCATTAAAAAATGACAAAATCATAGAATTTACAGGGAAATGGATGGCATTAGAGCAGATTATGCTAAGTGAAGCTAGCCAATCCCTAAAAAACAAATGCCAAATGTCTTCTTTGATATAAGGAGAGTAACTAAGAACAGAGTAGGGTCGAAGAGCATGAGAAGAAGATTAACATTAAACAGGGATGAGAGGTGGGAGGGAAAGGGAGAGAGAAGGGAAAATGCATGGAAATGGAAGGAGACCCTCAGAATTATACAAAAGTACATACAAGAGGAAGTGAGGGGAAGGGGAAAAATAATATAAGGGGGACAAACGAATGTCAGTAGAGGGGGCAGAGAGAGAAGAGGGGAGGGGAGGGCAGGGGAGGGGAGGGGAGGGGAGGGGAGGGGGGATAGTAGAGGATAGGAAAGGCAGCAGAATACAACAGACACTAGTATGGCAATATGTAAATCAATGGATGTGTAACTGATGTGATTCTGCAATCTGTACATGGGGTAAAAATGGGAGCTCATAACCCACTTGAATCAAATTGTGAAATATGATATATCAAGAACTACGTAATGTTTTGAACAGCCAACAATAAAAAAAAAAAAAGAAAATGGTCAGTTCTCTAAGAAGTCACAACAGTCTGTAATATCCATGTGCCTAACAAATGAATACCAAAATATACGAGGCAAAATCTTACAGAGTGCAAGGAAAAATAGATTAATCCATTATTATAATTGGAGGCTTCAATATCCTTCTATCAGCAACTGACAGATCCAGCAGGCAAAAAACTCACTAAGCTAAACTGGATGATCCCATCAATCAATCAGACTAACCAACATCCATAAAATACTTCATTTAGCAACAATAGAGTATATATTCTTCTCACAGTTACACAGAACATTCAAACTAGAACAGTTTGAGTCATGAAACACACCTTAACAAATTTATAAGAATAAAAATTCTATGAAGTATGCTGTCTGACCTTAACAAAACAGAACTAGAAGTATAGCTGGGAACCTCTAAAATATTTTGGGACTAAAAACACATTTTTCAATATTGCATGAGTCAAAGAAATGGTCTTAAGAGAAATTATAAGAAATTTTGAACTGAAGATGAAAATACAACTTATAAAATTGTGTGGGATGCAGCAAAAGTAGTTTAAAAAGGAAATTAATAGCACTGAACAAAAAAATATTAGAAAAGAAGGCCTAAAATCAACAATCTATACTTCTAAACTCAAGAAAAGAGAAAATTAAATCAAAAATAATTAGAAGAAAATTCATAAAATTTAGAAGAAATTAACAGAGAAAAACCAATGCAATTAAACTTGGTTCTTTAAAAACATCAAAATTGATAAACCCCTTAGTAGCTTAAAAAGGAAGACATAAATTGACTGATATCACAAACAAGAGACCATTGCTGATGCCACAGACATGAAGAATTCTATGCTCACAAATTTGATAATGTAGATGAAATGGACCAAGTCCTTGAAAGACACAACCTATCTCACTCCAGTCAGAGTGGTAATTATCAAGAATACAAGCAGTAAGAAGTGTTGGCAAGGATGTGGCGTAAAGGATACACTAATACATTGCTGGTGGGACTGCAAATTGGTGCAACCCCTATGGAAAGCAGTATTGTGATACCTCAGAAAACTTGGAATGGAAGGAACCACCATTTGACCCAGATATCCCACTCCTTGGTTTATACCTAAAGGTCTTAAAATTAGCATACTACAATGATGCAGCCACATCAATATTTATAGCAGCTCAATTCACAATAATAAACTATGGAACCAACCTAGGTGCCTTTCAACAGATGAATGGATGTGGTACATATGCACAACGGAATATCACTCAGCCTTAAAGAAGAATAAAATTATGGCATTTGCAGGTAAATGGATGAAACTAGAAAATACCATGCTAAGTGAAACAGGCCAATCCCCAAACACCAAAAGCCGAATGTTTTCTCTGATAAGTGGATGCTGTGGGGAGGGGAGGGAAGCATGAAGGAACTTTGTGTAGAGCGGGGAATTGGGCTTTGGAGATGGGAAGGATAGTAGAATGAAACAGACATTATTACCCTATATACATATATGAATTATACTACTGGAGTGACTCTGCACCATGTACAGCCAGAGGAATGAGAAGTTGTGCTCATTTGTGTACAATATGTCAAAGTGCATTCTACTATAATGTATTATTAGAATAAATTAAAAAAAGAAAAAGACAACCTACCAAAATTAACAAAGGAGATATGGATGCTATGATTATTATTATCTGCTACAGAAATTAAATCAATAATTGATAACTTCCCCAGAGGGAAAGCCTCAGGCCCCAAATTGACCCAATTTAAGAAATAAAATATACTGGTTTTCTACAATCACTTACAGAAGATAGAACCAGAGAGAATACTTCCTAATTTATTCTGTTAGGCCATAATATTTTAGTAGCAAAACCAGATAAAGACATTATATGAATGTACAACAGAAAGTGAACCCTAATGTAGTCTACAGACTTATTTAACAACTTTCAAATTTACAGAAAATTAAGAAGTACAGAGAGTTCCCATATATTCACTCTTCCCTGCCCCTACACACAGTTTATTATTCACGTTTTGCATTAGTGTGGTACATTTGTTACAATCGATAAACCAATTTTTATACATTAACTAAAGCATACTTTACATTAGGTTCTCTCTTTGTGTTGTATAGTTCCATGGATTTTGATGAGTGCATGTCATCTATCCATCTTAACAATATCATACAGAATAACTTCACTGCCCTAAAATCCCACCCTGTTTTACCTAGTCATCCTCTCTTGCCATTTTCCCTTTAAAATATTGGCCACTAATGACCCCCCCCACACACACACACACACACATACTGTGTCTCTACTTTTTGCTTTATCAAGAATGTCAGGTAGTTGGAATCCTACAGTATGAAGTTTTTTCAGGCTGGCTTTTTACAATTAATAATATGCACTAAAGTTTCTTCCATGTTCTCTTACACCTTGATAGCTTATTTCTTTTTATCACCAAATAATATTTTGTAACATGTAGAACCACATTTTGTTAACATCAACTATTGAAGGGCATCTTTGTTGCTCTCAAGTTTTGACAATTATGAATAAAGCTGCCAGTAACATTTGTGTGCAGGTTTCTGTGTGCATATAAATGGTCGACTCAGGTAAATACCAATTAGTGTTATCACTGGATCATATGGTAAGACTATGTTTACCTTTTTAAGAAACTGTCAGACTGTCCTCCAAAGTAGTTGTACCATTTTGTATTACTACCAGCAATGAAAAAGCAGGTTCTCTTCCAGGATATGCATTTCAAATATTTTCTCTTGGTCTACAGCTTACCTTTCTTGATAACAGCATTTTTGAAGAGGAAGTTTCTCATTTTGATAAAATTTGATTGCTCAAATTTTTTTTATTATGTTTCATGCTTTTTATGTCTTGTTCTAAGAAGTCTTACGTGAAGTAATTCCTATGTTATGTAGCTCAACTGAGTCATACAATGTATACAAGTTATAAAACAATATGCTGTACAGGTCAAATATATACAATTATTAACTGACAATTTTTAAAGAAGACTTTGTCTAACTCTAAGTCACAAAAGCTTTCTGTATGTGTTGTTTTAGAAGTTTTGATATTTTTAGTTCTTATTTTTAGATCAGTAATCTGAGTTAATTTTTACATAAAAGATGATATTCATATTTAATTTTCAACATTTATTGAAAAGACCACATCTCTCCAATAAATTACCAAGCCATTAAAAAAAAATTGGTTCACAGTATGTTTTTGTCTCGTTCTGGACTCTATTCTGTGCCGTTGATATAAATGTTGATCCTATATTATCTTCTTTACTATAGGGGCACAGTAATTCTTGAAATCAGATTGAAAAAAACCTCAAATTGTTATTTTTCAAAAATTTTTTGGTCAGTGTAGATTCTTTATGAATCTTAGTAATATCAATTTCCTGAAATTTTGACTGGGATTATGCGTTTCTATAGATCAATCAGTGTGGGAAAACTGGCATCTTAGGAATAATGAGCGTTCTAATCACTTCATCTATATGCATTATAGGTATGGGTATAAACCTTTAATTTTCAGTAATATTACATTAATTTTAATGTAATTAATGTTTAAAAACATTAATTTTAGTAATGTTTAGATTTCATTTTATAGGTCTTGTACATATTGTGAAAAAATTTATACCTAATTATTTAAATTACAATTACTAATTTTTATTGCTAATATATAGAAATATAATTGATTTATATAGAGGATTTTATATCCCTGATCATCATAAATTTATATAACAGTTCTACTTACTAAACCTAGAAGATTTTCAGCACTGCTGATGTTGTCTTTACATACAGATGGCTTATTTTTCTTTTCAATTTGTATGCCTTTTCTTTTCTGTTTTTCTGGTTTTTTCTCCCCTTGGCTTTTTGCACTAGTTAGAACTCCATCATTGTACGTGTGATTGGAAATGATTAAAGTGGGTATCCTCACCTGGCCTCTGATCTTAAAAGCATTCTATCTTTTACCATGAATTATGATGTTAACTGTGGAGATTTTAAATAGAAGCTTTTCATCAGGTTGAGAGAATTTCCTTCTATTCCCAGTTTGGTGAATTTTTTATTAGAACTGGATGTTCAATTTTGTAAAATTCTTGTACTGAAAATATTAACTGATCAAATGGTTTTTCTCATCCTGTCTGTTAACATGTGATATACATTGATCAGTTTTGAAATGTTATAGCAATCTTGCATTTTCTGAAACAAAACACATTTGGGTAATGGAATATAATCTTTTTTGTATTTTGGTATTATTTGATTTGCTAATATTTTCTTAAGAACTTCACATCTGTGTTCACCAGCTGGTTTTAATAATCACATAATACTAGCTTCATAAGACAAGACAGGAAGTGTTTCATTTCCTTCCTTTTTTTCTGGAAAAAAACATACAAAATTAATATAATTCTTCCTTAATTGTTTGATACAATTTATTGATGAAGATATCTAGGATTGGAGCTTCTTTTCAAGGAAGATTAGAAACTTCAAATATTTAATTAAAAAAATATATATAGGGCTATTGAGGTTATCTATTCTCATGTGGGACTTTTGTGTCTTTCAAGGAATTAATCAATTTCATCTAAGTTGTATTTGCTGTCAAAAGGTTGCTCATTATTTTTCTTATTATCCCTACAATGTCTGTTGGAGTTGTAGTGATGTTCTCTTTTTCATTCCTGATACTGGAAATTTGTGTCTAAATAGAGTTTTATCAGTTTTATTGATATATCGAAGTTACACTGATTTTTTTTCTCTAGTTTGTCTTTTTAGGCCCACATTTAGCTTTATCATTTACTTCTTTGTGAATATATTGGATTACATTTGTTCTTTTTATATTTTTATTAAGGCTGACATTTAGATCACTGATTTGGAATATTGTTCTTTTCAATATAGGTGTTTTCCTCTAAGTATTGTTTGATTGTACCTTCATAAGATTTGACATGTCTTTTTAAAATTTTCATTCAATTAAAAATAGGTTTTGTGATTTCTTCTATGACTCATAGTTATTTAGTTACTGTCTATTTTTTTTTTTTTGAGGTGCTGGGGATTGAAAACCCAGGCATCAGACATTTTAGGCAAACATTCTACCACTGAAATACATCCCTAGGCAAGACTAATGGTTTTTTAGAAGAATAATGCTATTTACTTTCCAACTGTCTGGGGATTTTTTGGTTTTCCAAATGACTTTGTTATAGATTCTCAGTTTATTTCTGCTGCAAAATTATATATATATATATATATATATATATATATATATATATATATATATATATATATATATATATATATATATATATATATATATATATATATATATATATATATAAAATCAGTTTCCAAGACCACTCTCTATAATATGCTGGATATGAATTCTGTCCAGTGTCTTGTGTATTGTGAAGATATTCAGGATAGCAGGAATTCTAATGATTATCTGTCCTTGGTGAGCTCCAGAAATTGTTTGGCATACTAATTTCCAGTAGATCTTTCCTGAGACTGAGGAGGTTTACACTGCAAACATGTTCAGGTCACTCAGCCAAAGATATAGGACATCCCTGTGTAGAATTCCAAAGCTCATTCTGTGTTCAGTTTCCTCTTCTCTGATATTCTGCTCCATAAATTCCAGTTAGCCTAGACCCTGCAGAATTCCAAGTACTGTCAAAACTACTGGGCTGTGTTTGTCTAAAAATTACCCCAGATGTTTTCAAAATGTCCACCTCAATTGTTTCCTTTCTCTAGGGATCACAATCCTGTGCTATCTGTTGCTCAATATCTGAAGACGGTTTCTCCTCTTTATTTGGGTAACTTTTCTAGTTCTTTCAGGAGTGAGTGAGAATATTTTCAAACTATATTTTCTCCTTTATGACTTGGGTGAAATAAATTAACTCTTGTAACTTTTGGTTTTTAACCTAAAGTATTGATATGCATCCCTGACATACATACAGTCTACTTAAGCCAGTACTTTTATCTCTTCTTGGATAAATCCCGTAGCTTTAACATTGAGCGACATCCCCAGTCTTTTTAACAATTATTTGATAATTAAGTCTCTTCCTCCTTTTGGACTACCATCTCCGTGTGTGTGTGTGTGTGTGTGTGTGTGTTTTATAAAATGTCATAAGACATTATTACTTCATCTTAAAATCAAAACTATTTTGTAGTTATCCATTAATATTCCCTTTCCTTTGTCATCCTTTCTGCCAGACTTTCTCTTGTGTTTTTTAAATATTTTTTTTAGTTGTAGGTGGGCACAATACCTTTATTTTATTTATTTATATGTGGTGCTGAGGATCCAACCCAGGGCCTCACATGTATTGGGTGAGTGGTCTACCGCTGAGCCAACAACTCTAGCCTTCTTGTGCTTCTTAAAAGTTTTTTTTTTTTTTTTTTTTAGATTTTGTCTGTCTGGAAAAAAACTCTTTTTGGATTTCACATTTTGGGTTTGCTTTTGCTAGATAAGGAATGCAAAAGTGGCAGTGTAATTTTTTGGGGGGTGGACTTTAAAAATTTCAATCTACTATATTATGAATTTCATTGTTTCTGTTTCATTGCTCCCATTATTCTTTTTTGGACAGGGTATACTAGGGATTAAATCCGTAGCTTTAACATTGAGCGACATCCCCAGTCCTTTTTATTTTTCTAATATTGAGATAAGGTTTCACTAAGTTGCTTAGGGCCTTGCTAAATTGCTGAGGCTGGGCTTGAACATGCAATCCTCCTGTCTCAGCCTCCCAAGCTGCTGGGATTAAAGACATGTGCCAACATACTCTGTATTACCCATTATTCTTATTTTCTCTTAAAGGTAATGTGTCTTTTTTCCTCTGGTTGTTTGTAAATTTTCATTTTATCTTTGAGCTTTAGGAGTTTATGATGTTCCTAGCTATGTGTTTATATTTCTCCTGTTCAAAAGTTTACTTGGCTTCCTGAAACTGTCACAGTTAATGCTATTGTTTTGAAAATTCTTGACCATTGTACTTCCAAATATTTCTTCATCCCCCTCCCCTCCCTTTCTGGGATATTAATTACATGTATGTCAGATCTTTTGATTATACTTCACATATTCTTTTTTTTTCCTGGTTTTTCCATTCTTTTGTCTGCACTTTTGTTTGGATTTTTCTATTGACTTATCTTCAAATTCACTAATTCCCTCTTCTGCTATGTTTAGTCTTCTATTAATCACATCAAACGAGCTAATTTCAAATACTGTGTCCTAAATAATGAGTTCTAAAATGTCTATAATTAATTTCACTTCAGATTTTCTAATAATATTTTAAATGTCTCCATGTTTTTCTCTTCTATTAAAAATATATTAGTAACTTAATATATTAGTAACTTTATTATATAAGATATATTAGTAATTTTAAAATGCTTATTTACAAAGTCCAATCTATCTATGGTGCTGCTTCTTTTGTTTTCTCCTGATTATTGGTCATATTTTCTCACCTTTCAGCATATCTAGCAATGCACGCCTCTTTGTTTTCTACTTGTATTGAAAGCACTGGCCTGTGATTCAGTATCCCTTTCTTGGAAGTAGAAGTCTTCTCTTACTCCTGCAATTTCTTTATATACATTTTAGGAATACAGAGCTAGCATTGCTTTTATTTACGGAGAATCTGCTTGAATATTGAATATTATATGATGATTCTTTTTTTATTTCATTTTTCATTAACAAGAGTACAGTTGCAATTTACCTGCTCAAAAGTTATCCAGTCATTTCAACTGCTAATAATAATGAATAGATGACCTTCTGGAAGGTCATCATCAATGGCAAAATTAATAAAAAAATTATACATAAAGGTTGTTAAGAAATGAACACACACACACACACACACCCCAACACCTGTATTTCAGTAGATACAATACAGAATTTAAAGCCAGAACAACTGCTCTAAGCCTTACCTCTGTCATTTACTAATAAAGTGACCTTAATCAAATTGTTTGCCTACTTTGAGTCTTAGTTTTCAATTTACAAATATAAAATAGTATATTTTAAGTTCATAATGCTATTGCAAAGACAAAACATTTTTTAAAAAAATATTTTAAAATATTTTAAAGACCTGTATAAGCTATAATCATGCTGTAGAGTGACTTACACTATTATTATAGTTTATAAATCTATAGATCAAAAGCCATTTAATTAAATAAACTTGGGGATAGGGGGATAACTGATTCATGGAAATAAAAAATAATAACAGTTTGACATCAAGGAAAGGGTAAAAACTATTTTTAAAGTACCAATATAAATGCATGGTAAGCTATTTAATATTGACTTAAACACTCCTGCTTATTTTAACAAGCCCTGGAAGTTATTACTTTATCTCAACAAGGTGAAGTGATTAATGACAAGAAGTCTGAACATAAAGGTAAATAATATCCTGTGTATTATTACTGAAATATAGGAATAAGTAATAAACTTGGGAAAACTGCAATAAAAGATAATAAAAATAAAAATAAAAATTCCTGTTGCAATCTGCAAGTGGATTCATTTCTACATAGGTATCTTTATAACATGACCTTAGCACAAGTAACTGCAAGAACAAAATGAAAAATCTGTATCATTTACTAATTCATATTAATGGAATACTTCGTAAAAGGTATGATTTTCTAGAAGTCTTGAACAAGAGACTGGCCTTCAAAAGATCATAGGAGAGGATATAATCAACATTCTAGGTATACAACAGAAAAAAGAATGAAGTGACTATATGAAGGAGAGGTCAGAGAAGGCATGTCATATACGTTGTTGGAAGCCAGAACCATTTTGAGCAACTGTAAAGAATGGGAGAGCAGAGGTAAGTAGAAGGGATTATACTTCAGAAATACTTAATAATCATATGGGGAAGTAGGATAAATGAAATAAAAGTGGACCCCCCCACACTAAAAATGGTTGTAAACTATGAATGAAGTAAGAAGGCTGCTCCAGAGTTGACTACAGAAACAGACTTAAAATGTCAAATTTATGCAAAAAAAGAAAAATTTTAAATGTACTACATAAAGGAAGTTAAGAAAATAAATGAGAAAAAAGGTACATGTGGATAATGTAAAAGAAAATAATCAATTAAAATATTAATTTATTAAAACTAGAGGTAGAACCAAAATCTTTTTAAGACTGTGCTCCTGTGATCTCTCTAAACCTTAAATGCGTTAGGCCAAAAACTAGTGTTATTTCATTCTGTATTTAAAGAAGAACAGAAAGGGCAAAAGTGGCCTGATTTTCACCCACATTAGGATTTCATTATGTGATAAGGGTTACTTACTACTGGCTAACTATGCCTAAAGCATATCAACCAAGTTCTAAAATAGTAGTATCTCAAAAGACTTTTATAAAAACGATTTCCAACATAATCCAACAATCTTATGCATAAACCAATATACCTTAGCAAGTGATTTTACAATAGGATTCTCCATAATCCCCTTGAGGAAAATTAGGTCTATTTCTTCTGCTCCTGTAGATGAGGGCAGCTCCGTAAGGTTTTCCAAGACTTGCTGCATTGCTGCTGAGATAAAAGCAACATAAAACAAAATAAAACAAAACAAAACCACTTAAATTCTAAGCCAACGATTATAAAATAATGCAAATAAACACATTAATAACACTCTGAAAAATCACATTTTAAAAACGAAATAGTTAAAGAGTATGAGTTTCAAGTTGACTTCTTGTGCATTCGTAACAGGATAAAAATTTATATGCAATTTGGGCTGTATCAGACTACACCTTATACATGTTAGAATTTGCATTGCTTTATATTATAAATAAGAAGACTGAGTCAATAATAAATAAATAAGACGACTGAGTCAGTAATCAAAAAACTCCCCACAGGCCCAGAATGAGGCATCACTGACAAATTCCACCAAACATTTATAAAGAGTTAAAACTAATTCCTCACAAATTCTTCTAAATATATACAAGAAGTGGGATCACTTTACAACTCATTCTGTGAAACCAGTTTCCCTGATAAAGACATCACAATAAAATCATAGTCAATATCCCTTATGAATACAGATGCAAAAACCTTTAATAAAATGCTAGCAAAGTGAATCCAGCAACATGTAAAAAGGACTGTACACAAATGCCATGTTCAATTTATCTCAGGAATACAAAATGGTCCAATATATGAACACAAAATGGTCAATCAATATAATATACCAAGAAACTGAGGACAAAAAAAATGCCATCTCAATAGACAAAAAAGAAAGCATTTGACAAAACCAAAGCCCTCTCATGATTCAGGAGAAAAATATATATATTTTTTAATAACCAAACTAGGGGTAAAACAAAAATTTCTCAAATCTCCTAAAGGACATCCACAACAACCTGAAGCAAACTTTGAAGACTAGATGGTTGCTCTTGAAGATGAGGAATAAGAAACCAGTTACCCATTTTTTTTTTTTAGCATTTCTTTTCAGTTTTGTATTAGAGTTTCTAGCCAGGGCAGATAAGCAAAACAAATAAATAAATGGCAACCAGATGAAAAAGGAGTAAGTCAAACAATCTCTATTTGAAAATATGATCTTCCATATGGAAAATCCTAATACACAAAATATTTATTAGAATAAATAAATTAATTCACTGAAGTTTTGGATACGAGAATCAATATACAAAAATCAAATGTATTTTTATACATTAGTAACAAATAATCCAAAAACAAAAAACAAAACACTGCTTTTATAGTAGCCTCAAAAAAAAAAAAAAGCTGAACAATAATGTAACCCCCCCCCAAAAAAAACCCCATAAAATTTGCTTACTAAAATTTTATGAAAAAATTTTATAAAGATTGAATGTTGACCTCAATGAATGGAAAAACATCTCATGTTCATGGACTAAAATACTTAATATTGCTTACATGGCAGTACTATCCAAATTGATGTACAGGTGTAATGTAATTCCTATCAAAATCTCAAAATTACAGCTATCTTTTTTTTTTTTTACAGAAATTGACAGGCTAATTCTAAAATTCATATGAACCACAAAGGATTCAGAATTGCAAAAATAATCTTTAGTGAGAAGAATGAAATACACATTTTTTAGTTTCAAAACTAACAAGCAATAATAATTAAAACCGTGTGGTACTAACATATATACAAGTAACAAGAGTCCAGAAACAATCCCATAAAAATGGTCTTTTCCAAAATTGATACTGAGACAAATGCACATGTAAGACAATAAAGCTAGATTCCCTCCCTCAATCAATATTATAGTTTAATTTTATTAGAATTAATTTTTAGTTTTATCTCATTTTGATGTTACTTTAAAATAAATTTATTAACACTGCAGTTAATTTTAGAATACTTATCTTCATTAAAATAAAACCAACAGTGTGTTATCATTTGGATATGAGGTGTCCCCCAAAAGCGGTATCAAGGCACAAATATTCAGAGATGAAATGATTATATTAAAAGAGTTGTAACCAAACCATCCTAATTTGAAAGGACTACTGTACTAGGTGGTAACTATAGGCAGGTGGGGTGTGGATGGTAGGAGGTGGGTCACTGGAGATAATCATTTATCTGCCCTATTTTCCCCAACTTTGAATTTTTAATAAAATCAACAGTTCTTTTCATATAGAACTCTTGAGTTTTTTCCAAATGTTCCAGCAATCATCACATTTCTATCAGTATTCTTCCAAATGCTCAAATACTTTTCTAATACTCTGTTAGCTATATTTCTTGACTTCTATCCATGATTCCCCTCCCAAAACATTATTCTGTGCTTTTATTTGTACAGATTCACCTCTAGGTCTCCTACTCTATATTTAAAAAAACACAGCTAAAAAGGAAAAAGGAAAAGAAAGGAGAGAAAAGGAAAAGAGAAGAAAGGAAAAGAGAAGTAAGAGGTGAATGGCAACACAATGTACACTTAAACCAAGAAGGAGGAAAACCACACTACACTAAGATGAAAGAAGACACTAGGAAATAAACAATATTTTAAACATTGCTTCTCAGCCTTTGGCTAAAATCAAGTGAAGAATATAACAAAGCCTACTTAATAACTTTGCTTGAGTTCAAAGTTTACTTTTAAGCAGGCAGGGAACCACAGAATCAATTTTGAAAAGTATTTTTGTCCTGATTTTATCAATGTAGTTAGCTCTACTTGTCATAATTACTTATAGTTCTTTCCTTTGGCATTCTATATTTATCTTTTTATTATGGAAAATTTAAAACATATACAAAAGGAAACAGAATAGTATAATGAATCCAACAACTATCAACTCTAACTTAGCAACTTATGACCAATCTTGTTTCACACTCGTATATACTTTCTACCTCACACAACTTTGAAGCAAATCCCAGATAACATCTCAGTGTGTATGTAGAAAAATTCACTTTTAAAACAATATAACCAAATACTGTTAACACAGCTATCACATTAACAATAATCCTTTAGTGTTTTCAACTATCTGGTATGTTTTTAAATCTCCATTTGTATTGAAGATTTTAAAAATATATCTTCATTATTGGTAATTCAACTGTTTATTGTTTTATTGGTGCTTAATTAACTAAGTAGAAAAATGCTGGTGACTATGAAATATACCTGTGGCTATTTTGAAGATAAATTTTAACTGCTTCTTTATCAAAAGTAATTTAATTAAAACTCTGACACATCTGCCAATATCCTATGTCCCAGAAAGGGAATCCTAAATGTTATAAGGCTGACAATCATTTGTAACTAATTTGAACATTGGGTGGACTTTCAATCAAAATATAATACATAGTTCTTTTTAACTGTATTATCCTAAAAGCACATGAAAAGATAAAATGTGAGATAATTTTAACAAAGGATAATGATAAATGGGTTTGTTCCAAGTTTACTAAAAAGATCTGCAGAGTTTCTCACCAATATTATGAACAACAGAGTCTGAGGTGTTACTTTCTAACTGAAATCCCTCCTATTATTTTTTTCCTTCAAATGCAAATAATTGCCTTTTATTCCACCAAAGTCCTTTCTTCACCAAATTTGGGGGAAAAAAATACATTCATGGTAAGAAAAAAAAAAGGAGTGGGGGAGAGAAAAGTAATGAGAAAGAATTAACATTACAAAATGATAAAGTATATAATAGCTCAGACTTGGATAACCACAAGACAATTCTAGTGTACATAACAGCTTCATATATGAAGTAAAAAATGAAAATCGAAATGAAAAAATGAAAATTTTTGCAGTGAGGGCCTTGAAAAGAGGTGGGAAAATGTCCCAAATTTACTTAAGAGATTCAGGAAAAAGGGAAAGTCTCAGAACTCAAAGGTAAACTACCTGCAAATTCCATTCTTCCTTTATAATCATTGGAGGATAGACCCTTTAATCAGAACCTAGACTTGATGACATATAAAAGGAATTCTTATTAGAGCTGGAGAAAATCTTATATAGTTAACCTAGGCTCTTTAATTTTAAATCTGAATAAATCAAGAATCAACAAATAAGCATCAAGAATGAGACTCAGATTGAAGCACTAACCTCCAAAGAAACACAGTTAAAAAGGAAAAGAAAAGAGAGAAAAGGAAAAGAGAAGAAAGGAAAAGAGAAGAAAGGAAAAGAGAGAGGACTCACCAACTAGGGAGGCCGAGACAGGAGGATCACAAGTTCAAGGTCAACCTCAATAACTTAGCAGAACCCTATCTCAAAGTAAAAACATAAAATGGACTCTGGAGATATAGCTCAGTGGTAGAGCACCCCTGGGTTCAATTCCGAGAGAGAGAGAGAGAGAGAGAGAGAGAGAGAGAGAGAGAGAGAGAAGAAGAAGAAGGAGGAGGAGGAGGAGGAGGAGGAGGAGGAGGAGGAGGAGGAGGAGGAGGAGGAGGAGGAGGAAGGGAGGGGAGGGGAGAAGGAGGAAGAAGGGAGGGGAGGGGAGGGGGAGGAGGGGGAGGGGAAAGAGGAAGGGGGTAAAGGAAGGAGGAAGAAAAAGGGGGAGAGATAGGGAGAGGGGGAAGGGGAGAAGGGAGGAGGGAGAAAGGAGAAAGGAAAAGGGAAGGAGGAGGAGGGAGGAGGAGGAAGAGAAAGAGGAAAGGGAGAAAAAATGAAAATTGAATTATAATGGCCAGGAAAAGTTGAAGAATCCTCCCACTAAAAAAGTGCAGAATGGGCTGGAGATGTAGCTCACAGGTAGATCACTTGCCTGGCATATGTTTGGCCCTAAGCTTGATCATCATTGGGGAAAAATAAAAAATAAAAAGCAAAAGGCAAACAAAGAGAAAAAAATATGAGAAAACAGCCCGCTCTGAATCTGGAAAGAAAAAATTTTACAAATCCAGAAGTACAAAAAAGGAATTTAAAAGGGAAAGCAGAAATCAATAAAAAATACAAATATATGAAAGATTTAATCAATAAGCCAATAAATAGCTGCTATTTCAAAAGAACAATAAAATAGTCAAATATTTAATCTGATTATAAAAAGACACAAACTATATGAGAAATGAAATGAGAAAATAATTACAGGTATAAAGAAGATTAATCAAGAATACAATGAACAACTCCTCCAAAACTTCATAACAGTAAATGATTCCAGAGATATTGAAGAGGATCAAATGCTGGATGAAAAATTCAAAACAAAGATGTTAAAAATGATGAATGAATTTAAAAGGATACAAACAAACAGCTTAATGAATTAAGATAGACAATGTAGGATATGAAAGCACAATTCAATAAAGACGTAGAGATTCTGACAAAGAACCCAACAGAAATCTTGGAAATGAAAAGCTCAATAAGTCAAATAAAAAAAAATATATATATATATATATACATATATATATATATATATCAGTTGAAAGCTTCTACAATAGACTAGGATCAAGTGGAAGAAAGAATATTAGGATTTGAAGACAAGGTTGATGAATTATCACATTCAGAAGTAATAAAGAAAAAAAAGTAAGAATGAACAGACCTATGGGACACAATTAGAGATCCAAGTAGTGAATCATATATATAAAGAAGGAACAGAGGTGCAGATTAAGGACATAAAGAGCATATTCAGTGAAATAACAACAGGAAATTTCTCAAACCTTGGGAAAGCTATGCACATTCAGGTACAGAAACTTAGAACCCCAAATAAATATAACAAGGACCTCTTCACATTATATTATAGTAAAACTGCCAAAAGAGCAGAACAAATAAAGAATATTGAAAACTGTGAGAGAGAAAAACACAAAGTCTAGTCTCAGCTGAAATTCTTAAGGCCAGGAAAGTATGGAATGAAATATTCTAAGCCCTTTTTGAAAGAAAATAACTGCCAAGCTAGATTACTATATCTAGCAGAGCTATCCTTCAGAATCAAGGAGAAATAAAGACCTTCCAAGATAAGTATAAACTAAAGGAATTCATGACCTCTAAACCAGCATTATAGAGAATATATAAAGAATCCTACACACAGAAGAGGAAGCAAGAGAAACACTATCATGAGAGCATAGGAAAAAACAAATCTCACTAGAAGAGTGGATAAACAATTGAGACCTGGGAAAGAAACATTACTAATTCAATAAACCAAACTTCTAAGATGAATAAGAGATAAAGAAATAAACATAGGTTATTTGAAATAATCAGAAGAAAAATAACCAAATGGCTGGAATTAGTATATATCTCTCAATAATAACCCTGAATGTAAATGGTCTCAATTCTCTAATTAAAAGATGCAGACTAGTGAGGGCTGGGGTTGTGGCTCAGGGGTAGAGTGCTCGCCTAGCACGTCTGAGACCCTGGTTTCGATCCTCAGCACAACAAAAAAATAAATAAAGTAAAGGTATTGTGTCCATCTACAACTAAAAAATAAATATTAAAAAAAAGATACAGACTAGTCAACTGGATTGAAAAGACCCAACATGTGAGAAACTCACCTCACCAACAGAGACAAAAACAGACTGAAAGTGAAAGAATGGAAAATGACAATTCTAACCCAACAGAATCTGAAAGTATGCAGTAGCAGCTACACTCATATCTAATGCACTCATATCTTTTGTCAGATATGACAAAAGAAACTTCAAGACAAAATCAAGTTAGAATAAAGAAGGCCACTAACATTGCTAAGGGGAACAATCCATCAAGAAGATAATAATGACTATAAATACACACATACCAAATATGGGAACACCCAATTTTATAAAAGAAACACAACTGGATATAAAGGGAGAGATAGGTCCCAATATAACAATAGTGAATAACTTTAGTTCCCCACTCTCATCAATAAATCATCTAGAGCCCCCCTCAAAAAAATCAAATATTAGAGTTAAACTACACTATAGATCAAATGGACTTAAAGAGACTTCTATAGAATATTTTATCCAACAGCTACAGCCCATACATTCTTATAATAAGTTCACAGAATTTTTTCTAAAATAGACCATATTTTAGGTCATGATGCAAGTCTCAAAAAAGGAACTAATTTCCTACGAACTATCTGTTCACAACGGAATGAAAGTAGAAATCAACAGCAAGAGGAGCTACAGAAACTGTACAAACACATGAAGATTGAACAATAATCTTCTGAATGATCAGAGAGTCACTAAAGAAATTTGGAAGTGGGGTTTAAAAATTCCTAGAATCAAATGAAAATAGAAACATAACAGACCAGAATCTGTGGGACACAGAAAAAGTAGTACTAAGAGGGAAGTTTATAGCTATGATTGCTTATCTTAAAAAGACTCAGAGACCTCAAATAAATAACTTAATGATGCATCTCAAGGTCTCAGAAAATAAGAACAAAGAAAACTCAACAGAGCTGTCCCTGCATGAAAGACAGACTAAAAGAACAATACAAAAGATGAATGAAGCAAAGGGTTGGTTCTTTGAAAAGATAAACAAGATTAACAAACTCTTAGAAAAATTAACCAAACAGAAAGCAGATCAAAATTATAGATGAAAAAGTGGATATCAGAACAGATACCAATGAATTCTAAATTACTGCTAGGAACTATTTTTGAAAAATTATATTTAACAGAATGGAAAATCTAAAAGAGAGACAAATTTCTAAAAACATATGACCCACACCAAAATTAAACCAAGAAAATTACAGAAACTAAATAAATCAATAACAAGCAATGAAACTATAGTAGTAATGAAGTCTCCCAACAAACTAAAGTCCAGGATTAGAAGGATTCTCTGGTAAATTTTATCAGACTTTATAAAAGAATTAACACTAATGCTCCTCAAACTAGTCCACAAAATAAAAAGGAAAGAAATCCTTTCAAACTCATTCTATGAAGCCAGTATTAAACTGCTACCAAAACCTGATAAGGACACACAACAACAAAAAAGAAAACTATGAACCAATATCCTTGATGAACATAGATGCAAAAATATTCAATATAATCTTGCAAATTAATTCAACACGTTAAAAAGATCAAACCACATTGTACCACATAATCAATGCACATTTTATACACTTGTTTGCAAAATTGTGATTTGTAACCATGCATAAAATGTTTTTTTTTTTAAATTGCGCTAGCATTACTTAAAAATCATTACTAAACTGTCTTTCATTGTAAGATTAGGATGCAATGAATACTTGTGAATGTTCGTTAAAAAAGAATGTCCAAATCAATGCATATCACTTCTTCACACAGTTTAGTGAACATTTTTCCAGTCTGGGAAAAACCAAAAAAACAAAAATTAACACATTATTT
This sequence comes from Marmota monax, assembly GCF_021218885.2. Taxonomy (NCBI): domain Eukaryota; kingdom Metazoa; phylum Chordata; class Mammalia; order Rodentia; family Sciuridae; genus Marmota; species Marmota monax. The sequence goes on along the minus strand of NW_026693933.1, from coordinate 10,215,169 downwards.
GTTATACTCAAAATATTAACTTGAAAAATATTATTACAGGGTTGTAAAGTATGGATTTAGAAAATTTAATCTTCTGTGTCCATAGATTCTGTGTTGCTATCATTGGTTTTATTATCTGATGTGCCACTCATGTAATATGATTACCATTAGTACTGCAGCACTCCAAACACCATACAACTTGGCTTTGGGAAACACACTAACAATAAGTGTATGCTGAGAATTCTAGGTTCCCAGCATTTAATGTGTGAGAAGACAATTGTGCATCCATATCCTACTAGTGAATACATTGTTGCTCTGTTTATCTTTTGAACAGCATGAAGAACAGAATTATATCATGCTACCATTACAGGATAAAAGATTATAGCAAAGTTTTGGATTGAAAAAACTGGCTGCAATGATTACATGGTAACAGTGATTATACGGTGAAACAGTACACGTACACCATGATCCAGGTGGTTTCATTCCAGGGATGAAAGGATGATTCAATATATGCAAATCAATAAACCTAATACAACACATAAATAGAATCAAGGACAAAAATCGCATGTTCGTCTCTATAGACACAAAACACCTTTGATAAAATGCAGTATCTTTTCATGATACAAGATTTAAAGACATTAGGTTAAAATAAATTATACCTTCACTTAATAAAGGCTATATACAACAAACCCATAGCCAACATCATAGTGAAAGTGAAAAAACTGAAAGCACATCCTCTAAAATTAGGAATGACACAGAGATGTTCACTCTTACTACTCTTATTTAATATAGTACTTGAAATTTTAGCCAAAGCAACCAGACAAGAGAAATAAAATAGGAAATAAGTCAAATTATCCTGTTTAAGATGATAAGATTCTATACTCTTGGAAGACCCAGAGACTCCACCAAAAGACTCTTAGAAACAGATAAACCATTCAACAAAGTAACAGGATACAAAAATAAACTACAAAAATCACTAGTTTTTCTATATATTAATAACAAACTTGCTGAGAAAGAATGATATACATACCAAAATATAATACCATACAATATCTAGGAATAAACTTAACCAAAGTAGTAAAAGAATGAAAATTTCTACAATGAAAATTGTAAAACACTAGCCAGGTGCAGTGGCACATGCCTGTAATCCCAGCAGCTCAGGAGGCAGAGGCTCGTGAGTTCAAAGAGGCCTCAGAAAAAGTGAGGTGCTAAGAAACTCAGTGAGACCCTGTCTCTAAATAAAATATAAAATAGGACTGGAGATTGGGCTCAGTGGTCAAGTGCTTCTGAGTTCAATCCCTGGTCCAAAAAAGGAAATTTAAAAAAAAAAGGAAAGAAAATTGCAAAACAGTAAAGAAAGAAATCAAAGATGACGCTAGAAGATGTCCTCCCACGTTCATGACTAGGAGAATATTGTTAAAAGGATCATATTACTAAAAGCAATCCCCTTTAAAATACTAACGTCATTTTTCACAAAGCTAGAAAAAAACATCCTAAAATTTTTATGGAACCATTAAAAGACCCAAATAGCCAAAGCAATCCTGAGCAAAAAGAGCAATGCCAGAGGCATCACAATATTTGATTTTCAAGACACACAACAGAGCTATAGTCACAAAAACAGCTTGGAATTGGCATAGAAACAGACAGGTAGGACAATGGAATGGAATAAGGACCCAGAAATGAACCCATATACCTATAGCCAAGTGATTCTTGACAAAAATGCTAAACACATATGCTAGAGAAAAGACAGTCTCTTCAACAAACAGTACTGGGAATATTGGATATATACATGTAGAAGATTGAAACTAGATTCCTATTGCTCACCCTGTACAAAAATCAACTTAAAATAGATCAAAGACTTTAATGTAAGACATGAAATTCTGAAACTATTAGAGGAAAACATAAAACACTTCAAGATAAAGGAAAAGGCAACAACTTCCAGAATAGAACTCCTATAGCTCAAGAAATAAAAGAATTGACAAATGGGATTACATCAAAATAAAAAGCTTCAGCACAGCAAAGGAAACAATCAACAGTGAAAAGACAACCTATAGAATGGACAAATATCTTAGCTAGCTATCCATCTCAGAGAGGATTGATATCCAGAATATAAAAACAATTTTTAAAAACATCAAAATAACAAGTAATACAATAAAAAGGGCAAAAGATGTGAAAAGAGGCTTCTCAAAAGTACAAATGGCCAATAAATAAATGAAAAAATGTTCCATATTGCTAATCATCATACTAATCTTCCCCTAGTGCTGATGCATGGCTCTCTCCCAGTCACCACATGTGCACAACCACCTTCACATACGTAGTTCACACTCATCCTTCAGGAGCCAGATTTGAATGTTATAGGCTGCCCCAATTAGGATAAATATTCTTATTAATATTCTATGCTTCCTAATACAATTAAACATCTTGTTATTTGTTTAATGTATAATTTCCTCCCTAAATTCTAAGTCTTACGGTGCATAGAAATCATTTATGTCTTATTCCAACCTGTGTCCCCCCCAAATTAGGCTGCAGACTGGCACATCATGTGTTCTTGATAATACAGCTTTTGTCACAAAAATATAACATCTTTTTCTTATCAAAATCATTAATAGTTTTTAATTATATCTTCTTATTTACAAATATAACTATATAGTACTGAAAGCAGCAAAATGTGGTATAATTTGTAGACAATTTTTTTAAAGTTATACATGAATTGGGTGACAAGACAGAAGAATATCTATAATTCTTAAACTACTAAAATAGCAAGTTTTTAAGAAGTATTAATTGCTGATAAGTATATTTTTAGCTTTCTATAATATAAGTTCATTATGTAAACCAAATTTTATAAAATGAATGGTATTTTCCCACCTATATAATTATAAGAATTGTTTTACAAAGCATTTCTACTCAATTTTAGAACTTTAATTAAATGAGCTATTCTTAATAAATTAGAATAGATTAGAGCCTATTTTAATATTAAAAATCCTTTCTAACCACATTTAGTGGTATGTTCACACTCATTTAATTAAATAAACTGAATTCCTCAGTGAAAATATGATAGCTAAATTAAATGTTCATAAGATGGCAAGAAAATCTGCTTATATTTTACAGATAAAAATAACAATTATTTCCCCAGAGTCATGCTGCATAATTTACAGAATCCATGAAATGAAAAAAACAATCTCATTCTATATTTGGAAATATTTAAGCACTTTTTTAAAGGAAGTACATAAAAGAGACAGATTATTTTTAAAGGGCTTGTGATAAAACAGCAAAATTCTTTTTAAAAATACATTTATAAGAAATGATAGAGAAAAAAGAACCTATTGAAATTTGGATCATGATACCTTGAGATTAAAAATTGATACAAAAGTAATTTGACCATGATAGCTCAGATCATACGTTTTAGTCAGCTTTTTCACTGCTGTGACTAAAGGATCTGAGCAGCACAATTATAGAGGAGGAAGAGTTTATTTGAGGGCTCACAGTTTCAGAAGTCTTAGTCAACAGAACACTGGCTGTAATCATCAGGGCTCCAGATGAGGCTGAATATTATGGTGGGAGAGGGTGGTAGAGGGAAGCAGCTCATATCAGGGTGATCAGGAAGCAGAAAGATAGATTCTACTCTCCAGATACAAATGCATACATCAAAACTACACCCTAATTCCCACCTCCTCCAGCTATACCTACTACTTCAGTTACCACTCAATTAATCCCTATCAGGGATTAAATCATTGATTGGGTTAAGACTCTTAACACCCAATCATTTCTTCCCGAAACTTTCTTTCATTGTCTCACACATGAGCTTTTGGGGGATACCTCACATCCAAACCATAAAATCATATAAGATAATCCAGTCAATAAAAACAAAAACAACTTTCTATTATACGAAAATATGCTGTCCATATCCTAGCTCTCAAACTAATATCTTGAAATTCAATCAATATTTACTATTAGATGCCAGACATGGGGTTAGATGTTGAAGAAAACACACTATCTGTCCTCCACATTAGTCTACACACTTTAGTCTAATAAACTGAGTTTGTAAACAGATGTATGAAGCATAATGATACAAATACTATGAAGTAAGCCAGAGTGGAGTCTTTGCATAGTGAATAAGAGCCTGGACTCTGCCATTTGACTGGTCCTGAAAAGTTGGGTAAATGACTTAGCCTCCTAAAGCCAGTTTTATTTGTTAAGCGGGAAATGACAATAGTATCTATTTCTTAGGGTTTCGGTTGCTAAATAATACATGGAAAAGTCTTAGGACAACACCTTCCAGTGCATTATTAACATTGAGGGAGTACAGGAAAGAAGTTCAATGTTAATGCTTTGAAGGAGCTGGTGAGTGGTATAAAGATGGGAAAAACCAGAGGAAACACCAGTGCACAGCATCTTAGGAAGAATAACTAAATTAAGTTCATCCTACTAAAAATATTGAATTTGTGGTCAACATTTAAAGCCTTAAAACAAAATGTGGTGCTGAATTCCGCTGAGGATTCTTAAAGAAAATCCAAACTTGGGAGTCAGCAACAACAAAAGAAGACAGGCATAGCAGAGATGCAAACATAAGAGGCAATAAAGACGCCCCACATGAGTGCCCTGGTTACCTAAATACCACCAACTTCTTTCTAGAGACAGTGAGCATTCCTTCTGCCTGGGAAGGGTTCCTACTGGGGATATTGGGGCCTAAAAACAGGAAAGAAAAGGCTGAGATAAATCTGATTCTCTGTAAGACACTAGAGCAGAGATGGAGGAAGAGAATGCCTAGGAGTGAGGGAATGGGAGCAGTGTTTGTCAAACAAGAAACTACTGGCATTTGGGGAGCAAGATTTTCTTTTTGCACATGAATGTTCTCCATCAAAAGCCTGCAGTGTTCCAGAGTTGTTCTAACAACCCAAAACTCCTCTTACTACACTGCTGACACTTTCTATGGGTACCACCTTCTCTCCTTCTGTTCTTCCAACTTAAAGCCTTGCATTAATATGTTCTATTTCTAGACCATTCTTCTTTCTTTCTGTAGCTACTTTAAGGGTTCCCACCTGTTCTTTGCCTACAAATTCCAAGAAGTCTGCCTGAGGACAAACCTACCACTCAAGTCTGCTTATGCCCTCTATTCCAGGAAGGGCTCATGTGGGGAGGAGCCATATGACACCCTACAGGACTGCAAAGGAAATCCTCATCAGGTATCTAAATATGGATTAATTCTTGATAAATATAACCAACAATTACAGATCGCCAGACATTTGAAGAAAACATCAACAACAGTGAACAAAGCTGAAAAAACTAAACTGCAGTGGGGGTGGCTGGGTGGAGAAGGCAGACGAGTCTGAGAATACAACTTTGAAATTTCACTTTTGCTAGCTAGCATTCTCAGAAATAGGTGAGAAGCTACTATATTTGTAAAAGAACACACCACTAAGAATGAAAAAATGAAGAAGCCCAAAATCTTGAGGCAATTAAAACATTATTGTCTAATTAAAATCCAACAACAGACTAAATGAAAAATTATAAGGTTTAAACTGCTAATCCAGAGAATCGAGTCAGGGCAACTTTCCAAATGCAGAATAAAGAAGAAAACATGAAAAATACTAAAGTAAAGATAAAGCACATAAGTAAGTCTAGCAATGCCTATTAGGAGTTTCATAAGATCAAAGACAAAGGGTAGGGAAACTGTTGAAGAAGTGACAGAAGAAAATGTTCCTGGATTAAAATGACATGCAAATTTTTAGAATTAAAGGCCTTCCAAATGCAGAGCAGACTGAATGCAAAAATGCTAGGTCTACTTCCATGTTTTTAGATAGACATAATTAATATAGTCAAAATAACCATACTATCAAAAAGAATACACAGATTCAATCAATTCCCATCAAAATACCGATGACATTCTTTATAGAAACACACACACACACACACACACACACACACACCAGTCTTTAAATTCATTTGGAAGAATAAGAGACGCATAAGAGGCAAAGAAATCCTGAGCAAGAAGAGCAATGCAGAGTCACCACAAGACCCAATCTCAAATTATACTACAGAGTCGCAGTAACAAACAGCACAGTACTGGCATCAACATAGACATGAAGACAAGCAGAAGAGAAGATACTGAGATAAGCCCAAATTTATCTGCTATTTGACAAAGGTGCCAAAAATATATGTTGGAGCCTTTTGAATAAATGGTGCTGGGAAAACAGGATATCTATACATAGAAGAATGAATTTGTACCCCTCCTTTTGCCATACAAAAGTCAAATCAAAATGGATCAAAGACTTAGACCAGAAAACTTGCACCTTATAAAACATAGGGTCAACACTGCTTCATAAAGGTGCAGGCACCAACTTCCTCAAAAGACCCTAAAGCTCAAGAAATAAATCCAGGAATCAACAGGTGAGATGCCATCAAATTAAAAAGATTCTGCATAGCAAAGGAAATAATAAAGAGCATGAAGAGGGAGTCTACAGAATGGGAGAAAATCTTTGCCATCTACTCTTCTGACAGAAGATTAATAAGCAGAATGAATGAATGAATGAATGAAATATATATATATATATATATATATATATATATATATATATATATATAATATATATATATACATACATAAACAAAAAACTCAATGCCAAAAAAACAAACAGCCCAATCAATAAATGAGCAAAAGAATCAAATAGAAATGTTTGAAAAGAAGAAACACAAATGGTCATGAAATATATGAAAAAATGTACAGCATCTCTAGCAATTAGGAAAATGCAAATAAAAACTACACTACAATTTCATCTCACTCCAATCAGAATAGCAATCATCAAGAACATGAATAATAATAAACGTTGGCAAGGATGTAGGAGAAAAGGTACACTCTTAGATTGTTGGTGGGACTGCGAATTAGTACCAACCATTCTGGAAAGCAGTGTGGAGACTCCTCAAAAAACTAGGAATGGAACCACCATATGACCCAACTATCCCATTCCTCAGTGTTCATCCAAAAGATCTAAAATGAGCATACTACAGCGATACAGCCATATCAATGTTTACAGCAGCATAAATTCACAACAGCAAAATTATGGAATCAACTCAGATGCCTATCAGTAAATGAATGGAAAGAAAATGGCATATAATACACAATAGAGTTTTACTTGCCATAAAGAAGAATGAAATAATGGCATTTGCCAATAAATGGATGGAGAAAATCATGTTAAGTGAAATAACTCAGATGCCGAAAATCAAGGCTCAAATGTTTTCTCTTACATGTTTGGAAGCTAGAGCAAAATAAGGCAAAGAAGGCAACTGGGGAGGGAATCAGATATAAAAGTATAAAAGTATAGGGAAGACTGGTGGAGTAGAAGGACAACCAGAGAGAGAAAAGGAGGAAAGGAGAAGATAAATGGAATGAATTTAACAAAATCATGTTATGTTCATATATAAATATACCAAAGGGAATTTCACTTTTATGTATAGGCTTAATAAAGTAGAAGACGGAGAATAGGGGAGGGAAGAAGGGAAGAAAAGTGGGGATGGAGTTTGAAATAAAATTCTTTGCATGTATATAATTTTGTCAAAATGAACCTAATTACTATGTATAATCATGAGGTTTTAATTAAAAAAAAAAAAAAGACCTAGGTCAAATCCTACCTAACTGAAACTGCAGAATGCTGAGGATTAAAAGGGGAAAAACAAATATTTTCAGAGAGAAAAAGGTAAGAGTTATTTAATAGGAATAATAACAAAACTTTCATGACATTTATTACTAAACACCACCAAAAGATAACAGACTTCAAAGTTTTGATGAAAAATAACTTTAAAAATCCTTTACATATATAATTTTTAAAAGTCATTACACAGTCACACATGTAACACAAAAGTATGTATGTATACACACAATGTGGTAAAAGATAATAATCTAACTATATTAAAAATTTTTTAAACTTCTCCCTCAAGATTTCCTTTCTAGCTTTCCAGGAAAAAAAAATTTATGCCTGTATTTGAATAATTATTTTATGTTTACAGAAATGCAGTTCTTGCTTATTTAATAAAATATCTTAGTGATCATTTCATATTGGAGTTCATTCTTTTCAAGATACCTGGTAGTTCAGAATACAGATGCATCAAAATTTATTTAGTTTGTCCTCTACTAAAAGATATACAGGTTGCTTCTATTTGTTGCAGGTATAATCAGCACGCAAAAAAGAAAAACCCAAAAAATATGCATGTGGTCCTACATTAATAAGTAAATACTCAGAGTAAAATTTTTAAGTCAAAGGATATTTTTCAATTATCTGATACTGTCATACTGTTTCTTTAACCAGGTTGCGCAGCAAGGACATTTCCATCAAGAGTCCTTCATTTATTATTTGTCATAAAAATAATAATGAATTGTCTCCTAAGACACTAATATAAAGGCTGATGCACAGCACCTGGAGCAATTAAAGCATGACAGGAACTGAATTCTGAATTCTAATCTCATTTTCCCCAGTGAAGTATTTTTAAAAACTTAACTACATATTTATTTCCTTACCTGTAATATGTAAATGACATTGACATAACTCATAAGTTTAATTTTATTTAAACGATTAATCTATTAAAATGTAAATGCTAAATATTCTGCTTAATCCATATTCTGCAACTTAGTCTCTTCAACCATATTTCATTGTGACCATATTAATTATTCAAAGTGTCGATGAAAAATTAATCAATGAAACAATTTATTTGTAGTTTTTCTTCAACTTAAAAACAATGATATTTTTAAAAATTCAAATACTGGGTTCCCCTCATTTTATTCATCTTAACTCACAACTTTACACTTTGTTGTCTTTGAATGGGAGGTTTAATTTAGAAAGGAAAGTGAACTACCATTTTATAAAGAACTAATATTCTTATTATAAACGATGTGCCTTAGAAAAGTGGCTATTATAGTTTTCTGACAATCTGACTTCTTAATAACAATTTTCTATTATGTGCAATGCTTTCAGAAAAAAGTTAAAAGAAAACTCAACAAAAAATCAAATTCTGATAAAAGGAAATTTTAAAGTACTATACTCTGGACTCCACTGAAGATATATAAAAATTAGGAGCCCAAAATATAAAGATGGAACTTATATTTATTTTGAAATTATCTCTTTAGGTCTTCCATGATCTATAAAATTATTTTCTTCTTAAAGAAAAATTTGTATTTTACCCAAAGATATAAAGAAATACAAAAAGTTTTCCACAATATACATCTTCTCAAGGAAATCTTTGTATTTATTGTACAAAACCATCAAGTAACTACGTTGTCTCCAATTTCTCTCATATGCTCAGTAGTTTTATCTGTCATATTCTTGACATCTTCTCATAGGTTAATTTGTTTCTCAAGTGTTTTGTGTTATTAAGATATTTCTTAAAATTTTATTTTATATTGGCCTTGTATCCAGCAATCTTCCTTAATTCATTAATAATATTAATAGTTTATCTGTAGATTTGTTTGGATTTTCTACAAGCACAAGGATGTATGTCACAGTTATCCTCCTTTACCAGTAAAGACAACTGAGCCATTTTCTTTGTGGGAAAGTTTTACATTAAAGATTTAATTTTTCTTAAAAACACAGAATTTTTTTCTTTCTTCTTTTATCAGTTTTACAAATTTGTGTTCATTCAGGAATCTTTCAAATTAATTAGCATAAAATTGTATTTTCTGTGTATAAAATCCTATGGCCCCAACTGGGTATGGAAACATCAGATAACCCTGATCATAGTTCTTCATCATATAATTATTTTAGTCAGATTTACCATTATTGTTTAGCTTTCTAGATATGGTCAATTAGTATTTAAACTTTACATAACAAAATGTGACATTAAATTATCTGCAGTAAAAAAAAATATATATGAGTATTCATGTTTAAGTACGGTGAAGAAAAGAGCCTGATGTCAGTTCAAGTCAGTTTCGCCACCAATGAGTTATGAAAAACTGCTTTACAAGGCCGTTTAGAACTGACCTGAATTCCTTTCACAGATTTTTTTCCTCTTTTCTAAGAAGATTGAGTAAATATATCTACCACCATGTGCACACTTTGAAATGCATATCTTATGTATGTGCTTGCCATTTAAAGTTTTAGGTACTACTTACCATTACATACTTTTTCATCCTCCAGGTATCTTAGAAGTCATATTTTTATGTTAATACCTTTACCTCACCTGTTTAATACTGAGTATTGTAATCTGTAGATATGTAAAATATAGTACTTTAAATGTGTATATGTATTATTTACACTTTATGTAACTTTCCATGTGAAACACTAAGGTTGTTTCCAGATACTTTTACATAGTTATATGGGCATGCCTACAGGATAAGTTTCTAGAAATGAAATATCCCTCCTCTCTCAGAGGGTATATACAGTGTGAAGTTTTAATAGATATTGCCTTATTGGTATTTCATGAAATAATAGCAACTAATAACATACTTCTATAATCATTTGTTTTTTAAAGTTCTTTAAAATTTAAATACAAATGATATAGTATACAATTTGATGGATTTTGACATATGAATACAGTTGTGCAACCATTAACACAATTAAGATAGTGAACATATTCATCACTCTCAGAAGTTCCCAAGACACCTCTTGAATCCTTCCCTGCCCCCAAGCCCTTACATCTCTCCTCCCACTGTACCTGGGTAACCAATGATCTGTCACTATAGGATAATTTGTATTCATAGAATTTCAATGTGTTATATATTCTCCATCATGAGGATGCAATAAAATCTACCCTACTGGTTGTGTTATTTTTTTATGGTACTGATAATTAAATACAGGAGCAATCTACCTATCACTAAGTTATATCCTCAGCTTTTCAAATTTATTTATTTTAAAATTTTTATTTGATACTAGAGATTGAACTCAGGAACACTCCCCAGTGAGCTATATCCCCAGCCCTTTTAAAAATATTTATTTTGAGATAGGTCTCACTAAGTCACCACGGGTAGCCCTGAACTTGCAATTCTCATACCACAGCCTCCTGAGTAGCTAAGACTATAGTAGTGCACCACCACACTTGGTTGGTTGATAGTGAGATCTTCAATCTCCTCCCTTGTTTCTGTTCAGTTGATTCATATGGTTGAGAAGTGGTACATTAAAGTCTCCTATTATTAGTGAATTTTCTTGCATCTCCTATAGTCCTGCTTCATAAAGGAGATTGCTATTATTTGATACATATTTATAAATGGTACTCTATATGAAAAGAATTGTCCTTTTTAATTTTTTTAAATTTTATCTTATCTAATATCAGGATGATATCCTCACTCTGTTTCCATTTGCCTGATAATTATTGTTATCCTTTTATTTTTAGGATATTTCTTTTCTCTCTCCTTTAATTTTTTAGTTAAATATTAATTTCTTTGGGGTAAATATCCAGAAGTGGTATTGCTGGGTCACTAGGAAGCCATACATTTAATTTTATAAGAAGTCACTAAACTCTTCAAACTTTCATAATGCTATTAGGATCTGTACCACATAGGTGCCACCTATTGGCTAGTCTGAGACTTGGACAGTGGCCTAACAGTTTTCAGGACACGTTTTATATCATGTTCTTGAGGGTCAGATCCACAAATGAACAGCTCAGGGGTGAACCCAGAACTATATAAACAATTTGAAAGGGTCTCTTTCCAGACCTCCTCCCTCTCCATAATCGGTCTGGTACTTCCAGTTCTCTCGGATGCCATTTTCTAATTCTCAAGCTAGAAATCTGTGGCTTTATTTATGCCACTCCAACACATACTTCCTACCACTACACTCATATCCAGGTTCAAGCTGTGGGAGACACAGGGGGAAAAAAAGATAACAGGGATCTGCCCTACCCTTTTGAAACCACAGCTCCTCCGACTGAAGAGGAAAGTTTAAGATCCTCTGTTGTAGCTGTGCCAATGCTGCTGCCAGAGGATTTCCTGGGGACTGGAATACAAGAGAACACAGAAATGGACAAGGTAGAAAAGGAGAGAAACTGAGGTTTCTGTACTCTTGACAAGCATCAAGAAACCCCATTCCTGCTTTTCAATTGAGTACAAGCGAGTTTTGAGAGCTACATTGAGTTCAGGTGACAGGGACAGGGACACTAAAGTAAAATAACAATAATAAAATGCCTCATTACTGATCTAGTGTAACTTACTGACTGACTACCTTTTGTAACTGCTTGCTATTTGCTTTTCAGTTCTGCAAATAGCCACTCTACGATGATGATATGCTTCTTCCACCTTACTGGAACTCTGCATGTCACTTTTTTTTTCTTTTCTTCTTTTTTTTTTTTTTTACCAAAATATGGTGGAAATTTAGGATTTTTTTTCCCTTCAGATATCTTTTCTGTCATTTTTTCTTCTTCCTCTTCATCTAGAACTCTCATTATGTGTATTTGGAATGTTTGACATTTGTCCCACAGGTCTCTGTTACAAATATGTTTTCTCCCTTCTTTGGAATGAAGTCTTTTTATTGATCTTCATGTTTTCTTTCTTTTTATTTATTTATTTAAATTAGGTGTATGTGACAGCAGAATGCATTTTGATTCACCGTACACAACTGCAGCACAACTTTTCATTTCTCTGGTTGTACATGTTTTATCGTTGCACCCTATGTGGATTCATACATGTACCTAGGGTAATGATGTCCATCTCATTTAACCATCTTTTCTGCCCCCATTCCTCCTTCCCACCGCCCAATTACAGTTCCTCCATTTTCCCCATAACCTGCCCCGCCCCCATTATGGATCAGCATTCACTTATCAGAGAGAACATTCAGCCTTTGTTTTTTGGGGATTTGCTTACTTCACTTAGTATATTCTCCAACTCCTGATAATTATTGTTATCCTTTTATTTTTAGGATATTTCTTTTCTCTCTCCTTTAATTTTTTAGTTAAATATTAATTTCTTTGGAGTAACTCCATCCATTTACCTGCACATTTTCTATCATCTCAGATCTTCACATCTGCTGTTGGGCCTCTCCAGTGAATTTCTCATTTGACATATTTTTAAATTTAAAATTTCTATTTGGTTCTTCTTTTCTAACTTGTCTCTCTGAGATTTTCTATTCATTGTCTTGTTAGCATGTTTTCTTTTACTTTTTCAATATATTAAGACAGTCAATGTAAAGACTTCACCAAACCCAGATGTCAGTTTCTATTGACTATTTTTCCTGATTATGGTTCACATTTTCCTAGTTTTTCTTTTTTGAATGTCTAGCAGTTTGTGTTGAATACTGAAATGTTAATGTATTACAGCAACTTGGATTCATTTTAGTTTTTCAGAATTACTAGGTTATTCAGTAATTAGTCTGGCCATAAACTGTAGAATCTGTTTCCCTCAAGGTATGCAACTAGGACACCTATGTTGAGGTTAGCCTGGCTCCCTGGAGGCTGTGTTGGTGTCTGTAGAGCTTAATGATCAGCCAATGACTTGGGCAAAGGTTGTACCCACAGACCTCAAGCCTGCAAGACTTCTACCCTTTGCCTGTTTAACTGTGTGTGGACTGGGAAATGCAATCAAAGTTGCAACCCCTTCTCATATCTCCCTTAGCTTTCACTTTTGCCAGGCTCTCTTGGGTCTCCTTATGTGTAGGTTATTCTTTCTATGGTTCTAAGATTTCCCTATTAAATTTCTACTGATCCACTGCTTATACCAAGTCATGTCCACAATGTCAAACTTGCAAAGCAGCAGGTTTTCTCCGGCTGTTTCCAACCAAAGCCAGCACTTTTCCCACCAAAGTCATAGGTTTTTGTGTCTCCTCTCACTCCACCCTCAAAACTCACTCCAACTCTCAATACTGATTGTCTTAAGTCATTCAGGATATTATAATACTACTACTATGGGCTGTCTCTTCATCTCGCTATAAGGGCATTAATGGCATTATAGGAATTTTCCCTTCATGTCTTTATCCAGCTCTAATCATCTCCCAAAGGCTCCACCTCCAGATGCCATCCCATTGGGAATTAGGGTTTCAACAGAGGAATTTGAGGAGACACACTCACTCACTCCACAGCACCTGAGGAAGGTTCAGTTCTGACCAGCTGAGTTTGGAGGCTTGGGGAAATACATATGGGAAATCCCGGGCAAAAAGACCACTGAATCACAATGTTCTTACCTCAAGCTTATTTTTTTAACTGTCTTTAGTCAATTTCCAGTATATATGGAAGGCTGTTTTTGACAGTTTTGCCCAGTTTTATATTTGCTTCCTCCACCCCCATCTTCAGTACTGGGGATCCAACTCAGGACCTCACACGTATATTTGATTTTTTTGAAGAGGGCACTGCCAACCTTTTCATGCCAATAATACCAGAATTTAAGTAATGTTTTAAATAAGCTTCAAGGTTTTAATTTTCTTAAACCTTCATGATTACAACTTTACTATCGAGTAAAAGAGATCATCATGATATGAGTAAAATTGCTTCTAACAAGGCAGATATCAGGATGTTAATTGTGACATTATTTGAAAACATAAGAAAAAATAGAAACAACCTCAATGATTCTCAACAGGGGAATAGCTAAATAAATTATGCTCATCCTGTGAATTGTCAATTAAAAACAATAACATGGTTTTATAATATGGAGTATGCATTCTTCTATGGGGAAAAAAGCAAGTGTATATAGTATTATATTACTAATACAGTAAGATCTTATTTTATACATGTATATTTATAAAAGTATTTAAAGAAATGAAGCATGCTTCAATTTTATATAAGTACATGTATATAAATATATAGGAATAAGTCTAGAAGATATAAAGCAATGTATAATAGGAACCACCACTGGAGAAGGAGCAGGGATTAAAAGCAGACATAAAGGCTCTTGGCTTTATCTGGTAATATCTTAAATTTTTAATAAAATTAATATATTTATATACAACTGTGTGACAAATAATTTAATATATGACTTGCCCAAGCTGTCAACTAACTGCCTGCTATTTGAAGAGCCAATATAAAAAGGGTTTCTAACAGTTTCTATACAGATTCAAAAGGATTAAAGGAAATCACTTTGCCTAATAAAATTAAGTTCCATTTTATGGAAGATTTTATTAGGCAAGAAATGCTTGGCATCATTTCTAAAAGTCATGGATTTGTCTCTCCAAAGATAATCTCCTCATTCATCCCTTCAATATACATGGCTTATATTATTTTGTACTTTTCTCACAGATTTCTTTCCTAGTAAGCCATTTTAGTCTGTCACATAACTAATATCTTTTAATAACTTTAATAGGCACACTTTAAGCTTCTTCAAGGCCTACACATAAGAACTGCAATGAAAGAAACATTAACAATTACTCTTCATTTTGAAATTTCATCCTATAAATCAGATTTTTTGTCAAAAAATATTTTACCTAAATCACAATCTTTTTAGATTTCAAAAAGGAAATAGACTTACAGACATTGTGAAAATAAATGAAAACATTATCTTCTAATTGTAGCCTTACACACACAAAATGAAAACTGTAGTTCCTACAGGTAGCTCCATGGTATCTAGTCTGAGATTACTAAGAATTGAGTTCTATATTGATTTCTGATAAATATTATAAGTCACAGGATTTTTTCTTTAGTATTTATTTGATAGTTGTAGTTGGACACAATATATTTTTTTATGTGGTACTGAGGATCGAACCTAGGCCTCACACGTGCTAGGCGAACACTCTACCATTAAGCCACAACCCCAGCCCCTCACAGGATGTTTTTTACTCTCCTGAAATACTATTTCCCCCTCATAATTGTAAAATTATAAAATAAACAATATCTTCTATTTTTACTGAGTGACCAAGGAAGAATTTATTAGTGTTGCTTCAAGGAGTCCCTTTTGAAGAGTTTTCTTTCAGACTTCTCTGCTGAAACACACACACCCCTACACATGCTAATTTAATTAAAGTCATCAAGTGTATCAATAGAAAAAAGTCTCTATAACCTCTTATTCTTTACATCTCTCTTTTCACTGAATCATGCCTGCACACCACTGTAGATATTCAGACTACATTACTTTAATTTCGTTTTTAGGTCAGTTGTCCATTGCTTCCCACCTTTGATCAATTACTTCAAGATTCATCTTGGTGTTTTCCCTAATTTAATGAATCCTAAGCATTGCTCTAAACCACTACTTGAGTTCAAATAATAATCACTTTATATGTAATTTATTTCCTTTTTCTACAGTTTCTATTGCATTTAAGACTCAAGAAACATTCCTGGAAACTAGATGAGATAAATATTATCTCCATTTTTAAGATGAGAATAGTAAGACCCCAAAAGGTTGAGACATACTAGAGATTGATTTAATTGAATGACCCTAAACCCTGCTCATTCTTTGCAGCTGTATTCATAGATAATAAGCAGCATTTCCCAAGTATTATGCCCCCAATATCACCAAAATGATCTCGATATTTCCCTAAAATAGAGAGAAGGAGAATACCCTGAGGCTGGAAAGATAACAAATAGGGACATTTTGTAAAGGACTGACAAAGGGCATACGAATACTATAAGCTGCGTTCTGTCACTGAGGGCATGTATATCAATAAGTAGCAGATATACAGAAAAATCATGGAATAAAATAATTTATTTTGACTAGAAGAGTGTTGAGTATGAAAAAAAAATGTTTCCAGTTCTAGAATTGCTACTATGCAATTTGGTTTTATTTTAATTTTAGTCCCGAAGGAGCAGAGACACAAATTTCAATGGGTCAACACCAACCATCTCTCATCACTTCCATTGCTGTGACAAGTATTCGAATGAAGTAATGAAGGAATCAGAAACATCCTTGAGAAACTTGGAAGTGGGTGCAAAATTTAGGAAGATGGAAAAAACTAGGTTGCCAGTAACAACTTGCTCCAGAATAAGCAGGTGAATGAAACACATACATGCAAGAACAATAATTGAAATTATTAAGCAAGCAGGATTAACAGTAAAAAATATCCATTAGAAACTATTTGTAGTCAGGAGGGTCCAGAGATGGTAGATGCTACTGATGAGCAGTATTAAAATATGTTTCACACTTTATTTCCTTATCCATCTCCCTAAACTGCAAAAGGTAAAAAGAGACAATTATTACTAACTTTTTATTATTGTTAGTTCTTTTCCATTGAACTAACAACTGAAACCTAAAAGAGAAGGAAACATTAAATACAAAAATTTTCCTGTCTTTCAAATTACCCATCTTCTTTTTTCTCTCATATTCTTGCTTAATCTTTTAGAGTAAAAATACCAAGAATTAAGGAGAAAGTTGAAGAATGGTAAGAGACACATATTCTAATAATGTCCCTGAACATTATGTAATTCCAAAGAAGTCTATGATCATGATTATGTTACTCAGTTTGAACTGCTATAACAAAGCATAATGGTCTTCTCTTAACCATGCATTATAAGATACCCTTCCCCATGGATGTCCCAAACCACAGACAACAGTGAACTCTATATAACTGTTTCTTCCTATACATATACGCCTAAGATAAAGTTTAAGTTATAAATTAGGCATAGTAAAAGACTGATAATAACAACTTAGAATAGAGCAATAATATAACTATATTACCATAAAATGTAGTGTCTGTCTGTCTCTATCTTGTAATTCCTCATTGTACTATGGTATTAATTTCAGATTACAGATGACCACAGGTAAGTGAAACCATAAAAACTAAACTGCTGTCAAAAAGGCACTTCTACATCACAGACTAGGTGGTTTTATAAACAACAGATATTTATTTCCCAGAGTACTGGAGGTTGGAAGCCTGAGATTAGGGTACCAGTATGGTTGGTTCCAGTGAAGGCATTTTTCTAGTCTACAGAGTTCTCACTGTATCTTCATATGGGTAGACAAGAGAGCTAGAGGGCGGTCTAGGGTTCCTTTTATACAGGCACTAATTGTATTCATGAGGGCTCCAATCCTATGATCTATTAACCTCTCAAAGGCCCCATACCTCCTAAAACCAACACAGGATTAGGGTTTCAAAATATAATTGGGATTTCAATATATGAATTTGAGGGATACACATTCAGCCCATTATAATGGTTATTAAATGAATTCTAGATTCAAAGAGAATCCATCTATTCGTAATATATTTTCCCATTTCCCAAATAGTTTTTAAATTAAAATACCTGGCAAAACAAGGGGAAAGATAATTCTCCAGCAATCACTATAGCAGTCCTCCCTTATCCAGTTTCATTTACCCATGATCAACTGTGGTCCAAAAATATTAAATAGAAAATCCCTGAGAAAAAAAATGCACAAGACAGTCTTAAATTACATACCATTTGAGTTACATGATGAAATCTCACACTAATCTGCTCAGCTCAGCCTGGGACATGAATTGTGCCTTTATCAAGTATATCTATACTGCAAAACACTACCAGCATATTAGTCACTTAGACATCATAGTTACTAGATTGACTACTTAATATTGCAGTGCTTGTATTCAAGTAACCCTTATTTTATTAACAATGGCCCCCAAAGCATAAAAGGAGTGTTGCTGGCAATGTAGTTAGACCAAAGAGAAACAATGAAGTGCTTCCCTTAAGTAGAAGGTAGACGTTCTGGACTTACTAAGAAATTTTAAAAATTCCTATGCTGAGATTGCTAAAATATATGGTAAGAACAAACCTTCTACCTGTGAAATTGTGAGAAAGGAAAAATAAATTTGTATTCGTTTTGCAAAAGCAACTATAAAAGTAATGACATAATGCATGATTAAAGTGGTAAAGATAAACTAAACTTATCTATTTCTGCTTTCATTTTAAAAATCCTCTAAAAATGCAATAAATACTTGTATATGTGTGCGTGTATTATTATAAGGCATAAATTTATAAAGATGGGGATAAAAAGAGAAAAATTCTTTGGGAAGCTATAAAACATATAGACAAAGGAGTCACTGACTTACTAAGACCCAAAGAGACAAACTCTAAACCACTTCATCTATACAAAAAAAATCTTTCAAAGCTCAGGAATTTGCAGCAGAAGTACCAAAGGTGAGGGAAAGGACAACAAGGAGATTGGGATAAAAAACTATTTCCATGTGTACGCCAGTTCCCACTTTCACTCTTTCTGCCCTTTACCCTCTACTACAGAGAAATGAAAACTAGAAGGTTATTTTCTTGGAAGACTAAGATATGTTACTGAACCAAAGACAATGAAAATATATGGAAAATGGGATTATTAAGTGCCAAGACAAACCCTGTCACCTGATTCTTCCTGTAGACTATCAGAAGTCTTTAGCCAGCCTGGTCTTTACTTTCTAGGCAGATGTGAAGTCTTCTCTAGAGAATATGATTAGTTGACAGAAAAGACACAGGCATGAAGATCAGGTTTACTCTAAACAATCCAACTACAGTGAAGCTCAATATGCATTCAGAGCCTCCAGACTTTACCGTACTACTTTCAACAAGGAGCGAAAAACCTTGGGATATTAGGTGACTGAGAAAAGCCTATAACATGAAAAAGACTAAAATAAACAACTTTAAAATGTACTTAGAATAATGAAACTATTCTAGTGAAAAACCAACAAAAATTAAAATTCTCAAAGAAGAAAAAAATATATTATATTTATAAACTAGAATATTATTGCCATAGGAGATGAACATTTCAGGGGAAACAGCTCTTAGAAAATAAAAAGACAAAAGCAGAAACAAAAAATTCAATAGAAATTATAGAAGATAAATTCACAGTAACACCACAAAACACAGAAAATTAGGAGAACTGATTTAAGGACATCTAATAAGACAAGCTCTGCAAAGAAATAACAAAATGGAGAGGAGGCAAATGTTAATGAAATACTTAATGTTTCCAAAAACTGAAAACTGTAAGTTGTTAGACTAAATGGGGCACTGAGCACCCGAAAAATAGATGAAAATAGACTTTGCTGTGAAATTTCAGAACACTAGAGATACAGAAAGAAAAAAATCACATGTCAAGGATAAGAATCAGCCCCACGTGCCTGCAATCCCAGTGGCTCTGGAGGCTGAGGCAAGAGGATCGCAATTCAGTGCCAGCCTCAGCAATTTAGCAAGGCTCTAAGCAACTTAGCAAGATCCTGTGTTATGTTTTGGATGTGAGGTGTCCCCCAAAAGCTCATGTGTGAGATGATACAAGAAGGTTCAGAGGAGAAAAGATTGGATTAAGAGAGTCTTAACCAATCAGTGAATTGATCCCCTGGTGGGATTACCTGAGTGGTAACTAAAGGTGAGTAGGTGTGTGTCTGGAAGGGGTGGGTCATTGGCGGCATACATTTGGGGTATATATTTTGTATCTGGCAAGTGGACTCTCTCTCTCTCTCTGCTTCCTGACCATCTGGTGAGTTGCTCCTCTCTGCTACACTCTTCTGCCACGATGTTCAGCCTCACCTCCAGCCCTGAGGAATGCAGCTGGCTGTGTATGGACTAAGACTTCTGAAACTGTGAGCCCTCAAACAACTTTTTCCTCCTCTACAATTGTTCTGGTCAGGTCTTTTTAGTCATAGCAATGAAAAAGCTGACTATAACATCCTGTCTCTAAATAAAAATTTTAAAAAAGGGCTGGGGATATGGCTCAGTGGTTAAGCACTCTTGGGTTCAATTCTTAGTACCAAAAAAAAATGTTAGGAATCAATGATGACATCTAAAGATGAAAGACAATAAAACAATGCCTTTCAAAACATTTCCAGTCAAAAACTCATTACCCTGCTAAACTATTGTTTCATTAAAAATAATTTCCTGACTTGCTTATAGTTTCATTAAACTATCATAAACATGGTTTATTTATTTAAATGAGTAAAAATTTATTTAAATAAATAAAACATCCCCTGACCCAAGAGCTACTGCATAAAACATAAAAGTAGCAAAATGGAAGATGTGAGATACAAGAGCCTAACTCAGAAGAAAGACAAAGGAAATTCCAAAGATGGTTAAGAAGTGTGCATCAGAACACAGAACAGGGAATGCATAATAGACAGGCCAGAAGGGTCCAGGAGTCACTCCTCTAGAAAATGAAGTTGGGGGCTAGGGATGTGGCTCAGCAGTAGAGTGCTCACCTAGCATGTGCAAAGCCCTGGGTTCAATCCTCAGCACCACATACAACAAAATAAAGATATCATGTCCAACTACAACTAAAAAATATATTAAAAAAAGAAAATGAAGTTGATAAATTTGAATTAATACACTTAAATTTGATTTAGACAATTAGTAGGGATTTGGTGGTTAAATTATTGATAAGAAAAGTAACAAAATTATAATCAACTTCTTAAGTTAAAAACAAGTAGCTCTTGGGTCAGAGGATGTGGCTCAGTGGTATAAGGCTTGCCTACCATGAGGCTAAAAACCTGGGGAAGACAAAGTTATCCTTAATGATATGTTTCATTCAATTCTTCTTTATGCATATGTACTATGACATGAAATATGTTTTAGTAAAACATTCAACTAAAATGTAACACATAAACATTAATATTTAAAAATCTGTAAAATATAAAGAATATTTCCACTCTTTAAAGATAAAATTACTCTCTACATTTGCAAAGATGAAGATTCAATTTACACCAAAGGAAACTTTTCAGCCAATCTTACTTTATTTAAATCATCATAAAACTGCTTCTACTTTCAGCCATGTTTATCTGGTGTCAACCTAAATCATTTTCCTTAACTGGCACACTACCAATTCCATTCTAATAAGGAACTGAGGCTCAAAAATCATTGCCCTGTCATCAAATGTAATTCAGCTTGTAGTATTATGTTATACTGAAACATCTTGCTATATAAAATATTTTATAAGCTAGTAGAATAAACTCATCAATTTAGAATATTTTATTCTTACCTCACTCAACTTTTGTTTATACCACCCTCTAAAGCAGGGAAGGCAAAGCACTACATTAAAAATAAGCAAAAAATATATAATTTTGATGGTTAAAAACAAAACAAACAACAACAACAACAACAAAAAAGGTGGGAAACAAATTCTGTTCTCCAAAGCTTCAATGCCACTCAGTACTTCCTTCTAGGCACGAATGCTCAGGTAATGCGGCAGGAACACTGGCAACCTCAGAGAATCCTCACATGGAACATGCCAATGTCAACATAGTCCACAATTAGAAAATTTTTATTCTATGTAACCAGATGAAAAACTTGCATATGATATTTAAAGTTTTAGATGTTTAGTAAGTCTGAAGAGGTCCTATCTGGTGAAAACAAAGATTGTATCCTATCGAAAATGAACAGATTATTTAGGCTTTAACCCCACATTTCTACTATGATTTTCTGTTTATAAGAAACATAAGCAATATGTAATTTATTCACACTATTGAAAGAGCACTCTAAACAGATGAAATCACAATTGAACAATGGTACTATTTTAGTATCTTGTTCTCATTGCGACAACTGGATATCCTTGCCAGGCTTCATTTTTGGCAATTAAAGATATATAGTACCATGTTTTGGAAAATTTGGGAACAAAAACTAAAATTTAATAATCTGTATCTTTCAAAAACCTGTAAAAGGTTGCATACAAATACTATTTTCAAATATTACAGAATATTTTACAGGTTGGTTTCTATAATTATACTTGTTTTAACAGAACTCCCTTTATATATTTTGGTTTGAGAAAACAGCATTAATAGCATATTTTACATTTAGACTCACTGAAAATATTTGCCTGGTGGCTTAGCGACAGTTTGCCTGTACACACTCAACATGGGTAGGCCTGGAAACAAAAATGAGGAAATCATCTCACCTTGCCTCTTATTTCCACACCCCTTTTCTCCAGGTCTGTACTTTCCTTCTATTCTAATTCCCAAGTGTTTTTTTTTTTTTGTTTGTTTGTTTGTAATACTTGCAAACTGTCATGGTTCTTAAAAAAAAAAAAAAATCAGCAAGGCTTTAAACATGGCAACACAATTCTATGCTTTCCTTTTTTTGGGTTCTCTCATACCCACTGTTTAAACATTGTCCACACTAAATTAACAGATTTTGTTAAAAGGAAAAGAAAAAGCAAAAAAGAGGTTATACTTTATTATTTATTGACCTTCCCTTCCACTTGTAGAATTAAATACATCAGCACAATAACTTACCTTGTTTCCTCAAATCTCAGAAGGAAATCTGCTGCCTTCTTCCTGATACCTATGCAATGAGTTATGTCCCTTCTGCCTGCTGTGGGACCATGATCCATGAGTTATTCCTCTTTTGTAACTTTAATATCTCTTCTTCATCTGATACTTCAACATCTATAAATGTAAACATCTTCCCCATCTTATGTAATTATTTTTTAAAATCTATATTTTGAACCCCACTTCCCTTTGAAGTTATATCTGACATATCCCTCCTTTGTCCCACCACTACAAGCTTCTCTACAGAGGGGCCTGCACTGTGCATAGACATCTCTTCATTCTCCTCTCAGCTACTGCTCTCTGCAAACTTCTCGAATAAGATTAGGAATGGCCTGACAAGCCAATCACAACTTCTGACCTTGTCCTGCTTGAGGGCATCATTATTGAGGCATCCCTCAGGTTTCACTGTTCTCATGAAAGATTTTATTTACTTCTGGGATTTCAACTAGTTTCTACCTGATGATTTCTACATATTAGCTATAGCACTCACCTTTCTCCAACTGCCTTCTTAATGTAGTTCCCCTGGAGTCCCACAGATGGTGACTTTAATTTAGCATTTTCAAAACTACTCACCCACCCAAGCAAGCCTACACGCCCCCCCATAGCTTTTGCCTCTCGTGTGTATTATGACATCACCATCTGCCTATTCTCTCCAAAGCTTATAAGCCCAGAATTGTCCAATATTTTTGTTCTCCCAAACCTCTAGATATTTAATTCTTCTCCAAATCTTTTCCAGCTTCACAAAACTCTCAGTCATCTCCTTACAATTTCCACTCTGTCCTTTTGTTAAAAGTTTTTATTCTTTGGGCTAAAAGTTTTTGTTAAAAAGTTTTTATTTTCTTTGGCCTAAAATTTAAAAAGTCTCTTAACTACTCTCCCCCGACCCTTCCCCATCATAGTCCATGCTCCACACTATGTCCAGAAGTACAGTATGGTATAAAGTGTAGTGCTCAGACAGAAGGAACAACAACAACAAAAAAAGCTAGATCTACAGAGATTCTCTTTTTTAAAACAGGGCTTAAGTAGTGCTATTTCTAATGTGTTCTCACAACAAAGTGGCCCTACTTGGAAGAAGCTTTTATTGACCTAACCTTTAATTAACAAAGCTTCATTATCTTAATTATAAGAAAATATGCAGTGTTATAATTGAATAATCAGAACTCTCTGAAAGTTTTTGTTTTTATACATCTAGTAAGTACTAATAAACATAAAATAGTACATAGGATATCACTGCCACATTAAATACACAAATTTGAATATTTTTAATATTTCAAACTATATAATTTTTAGATAATGAATTTCATTGACAGTTTATATTCAAGATTACATTTCCTTTATACAAGCACTTACACTAGATTCATATCACATCCAATGAAAAACTGGTTCTTAAATTCAGTCATGATGGAGGTGACTCCCTCACCTATCCACTGCTATCGAATATTCTAAGCCACCATCATCTCTGCTAAAGTCCTCACCAGACCTGTTTCCTTCCTTTCAGTCTAGTTTTCAACAGAACTCTTCACAGGGTTCCTAGAGTTATCATGTCAAAACATAAAACAGATTTTGTTACCCTCCTGCTGAAACGATCCAAAGGCTTCCAACAGTACTTGGAGGAATAACCACACCCTTGTCCACGGCCTGCCAGAGCCCTGGAGATCTGGCACCCCATCTGTGGACCTCTGTGAGTTCATTTTCTACAACTCCCTCCCCCTTGTCCGCTCATCTCCAGTCATACTGACCTCCTTTCTCTTCATCAAAAGTATCCAGTTCATTCCCTTTCCCCAATCCCCATCTTTACGATTTCCTTTCTTACTGTTTGAAATCTCTTCCAGAGAGTTACATGTGTACTGTTATTCTTTTTATTCTCAGAATAAATGTCATCTCCCCAGAAAGTAAAGTCAAAAACCAACTAAACCAGCCCCACCTCACACACAGCCTGATACTCTCAACCCTCTTAGTTTCATTTTCATCATTGTCCCCATCTGAAATTTACTCTGCTTGTTGTCTCTTCACTAGAGATTCACTTATGCTTCTGTCTCCTCTAGCACCAGGACAGTGACCTGGCATTCAGATATTTACCAGTGTCCAATGCCTCTCAAGCTAAGCTTAGGCTCATATTTCCTTGCCCACATCTCCATAAAAATGTCCCATCAGCATCATACACTCAACATTTCCAAAACTTATCACATTACAAATCTAATCTTCCTCTATATTCCCTCTCTTAATAATATCATCCAACTGTTCAATTTCCCATATTCTCTCTAATCTGCCAACTAGATCTTTCATTTTGATATCTCCTATATTGTTCAAATAACATCCCCTTTTCTCTATCTCCACTATCTATGCATTAGTTCATATTCTTATCTCTCACATTTAAATCTAAAACCTATTATCTTTTCTTACTTCTCCTATACCTCTTATAATTTGAATATGGCTTGCTCTTCCAAAATTTAAACTGGAGTCTAATCCCCATTGTGAGATATTAAGACTATGGAAATTTAATTCAACTATCATTTTAGAAGTATAATCTTTGGGAGGTGATTAAGATTACATAAAGTCATCAAGGTGAAGCTCCTGAGTGAATATTGGTAGCTTTATAAGAAGTGGAAGAGAGACCAGGATACACACATGACATGATCCCTGCCGTGTGATAACTGACACTATCCTGGGCCTCTGCCAACAAACAAGCCATCAGCAGATGTGGTCTTAGACTTTCAGAAACACAAACAGACCACCCCCACACACCAACTAAAAATTTAAAAACCCTCTTTTAAAACTTACTCAGTATGTGTTATTAGAAACTGAAAATGGACAGGGGCAATCACCAATAACACCATCAGAATAAGCTTTCCTAAATGGGACTACAACCATGTTTCTTGGGGGCCATTCTGACTTGGCTGTGGCTCTCAGCAGTTTCTCCCCTGGTTAAAATTACTCACTAGTTCCTCATCCCCTATAAACTCCAAGATCCATAATATGGCAATAAGTGCCTTCATATCCTCCTGTTAACTGTCCAGTCCAAATTTCCCTTCTAGACTCTTCTAATACCAACTACATTAGACCATTTGCTATACCCTAAACCCATTATTCAAACTGCTATAACTTCATTTAACTTTCCCAACTTGTCCCATCCTATCAGATTTAGCATATATGGCACTTATTGTATAGTATGTATTATAAGTCAATCCTTATTATTCATAGACTTTTTATTTTATAAATTAGCCTACTTGCTAAAATTTATTTGTAAACCACAAACTAATACTCAGAGAGCTTTTGTGGGTATGCTCAGAGCTATAAAGTTTGAGTCCAACCAATATTTCACAGTTGCAATTGAACAAAGTGACACTTTGCTTTCATGTTTCAGCTCTCATAGCAAAAACAAGAGTCCTTTTCACTCTATTTAGTGCCACATTTTTTGTGCTTTTTGTTTGTAAGTTTGTTGTCTAAATAAAAGGCCCCAATCATAGTACTGAAGTGTTATCTGGTGTTTTTATTTATTTATTTATTTATTTATTTTTAAGTTTTCAGCGGACACAACATCTTTGTATGTGGTGCTGAGGATCGAACCCGGGCCGCACTCATGCCAGGCGAGCACGCTACTGCTTGAGCCACATCCCCAGCCCCTTATCTGGTGTTTTTAACACAGAAAGCTGTGATGTGCATTATGGAGAAAATATATATTGAAGCATGAGTATTAGTGAGGTTAGCTCAATGTCACTGACTATCAACAATATACATTAAATAAGGTGTCTCTGAACAGAAACATACCCAAAACAAGGTTATGTATTGACTAGTTCATAAAAACATTGTGACCAAGGGCTTACAGGAAATTAATCCTGTATTTCCCCTAAAAGAAATAGTTCGATATTCAATAATTCGGTGTTTGCAGCAACTTTATAGACCACAGTTACCATGAATCATGAGAACTAACCATATTTTAAATTACATGTCTATCTATAATACAAAATTGGTGAGCTCTCTTGAGTATATATACATGGTATCTCATTCATTTTGTACTCTTAATTCTGTATTATACCAAACACATGCAGTTAATTGATAAAATTTTAAAATTATGGTTTCAAATCACTATAATGTGATTCACCTTAAATATTTAGAATTTATCATAAAAATACCCATGTAGGTCAACTGCTACACACGCCACCCATCTCAGTGAGGTCTTACTCAATTACAGAGGTAGTGGTCTGAATGTCATCATCCACTCCTGCTCCTTCACCTCCTTTACAGCTAAAGACTATGCTCTTCAACTTCAAATCTAAGCCAAGTATGGTGGCGCATGCCTGTAATCCCAGCAGCTCAGGAGGCTGAAGCAGGAAGAGGAAGATTCCAAGTTCAAAGCTAGCTTCAGCAACTTAGTGAGGCCCTAAGCAACTCAGCAAGAGCCTGTCTCTAAAGAAAAGGTAAAAAAGGGCTGGGGATGTGCCTCAGTGGTTAAGTGCCCCCGGGTTCAATCCCTGGTACAAAATTTTAAAAAAGTTCAAATCTAAAATCACAGGTTTAGATTTGGAAATGGAATGGAAATGGAAAGGCATTCCCAGATATTTACTTTTTCTCAGGTCAGTTAGTTCTAATGTGCTTAGGCCTAAAAACTATTAGACATGTCTAGTCAAAGTCAAAGACTGAACATTCATGTTTATAGTTTATGGTCCCTCCCTCCTGAGGTCTCACTGAAATTATAAAATGGTACATTAAGAAAACGTTAACAGGGCTGGGGTTGTAACTCAATGGTAGAGCACTTGCCTAGCGTAGTTCTTACATAGTTCTCTGGGCCTCCTTAGCACCACATAAAAATTAATAAACAAATTAAGGACATTATGTCCATCTACAACTAAAGATTTTTTTTTAATTATTTTAAGAAAATAATACTTGAAGTTAGATGGTAGGGTATTGAAAGAGAAAGAGATTAGCAAACCAAAGTATTAGGAAATACCTGGAGGTTAGGAAGCAGATAAGTGAGGCTTAGCTATCTGGCAAAAAGGTAGACTTCATAATCTGAAATTAATCTTCTCATGAAACATCTAAAAATACTTAATAAAATACCAAAAACATCCTCACAAAAAAAAATAATTATTTTTAAATAGTAAGTCACCAAGAAAATCCCCTTGGGCAAAGACGAAGGGGAATAACAAACTGGTAAGCAGGAGCTAAAATCATGCTTGCTCTGTGTATTTGCTAATTTCAGCACCTAGAAGTTCAGAGGCAGCTAGGTAGGCCATAGACTGGAAAAAATGGAGAACTGCAACTTGAAACCCTGCACAAGAGGCCAGGACTAACTCCTACCTTGTAAAAGAATAGTATAGTAAGAAGCCTGACTGCTGGCCAAAGAGGACAAGAAAATTAGGCAGTCTCAGTTTAGTCCACATTAAAGGGAAGAAATGTCACCTGAGAATTTGTAATCACAGCCTACACTTAAGGATTCAGGATTCAAATATACCTACCTGATTCAAAAAACCCCAAGCAGAAAAGTTACAGTGATCCTGTGTTGGGAGTTTCCCCAGGTGCCAAAGAAAACCTCAGCAAATCTCTGGAGAAATGTGCCCTCTAACCTGGCTGCACAGAATTCCCTTGAATAAAAATGCAGCCAGGGGGAGAAATGAATGACAGTAGAGGGGGTAGAGAGAGAAGAGGGGAGGGGAGGGGAGGGGGGATAGTAGAGGATAGGAAAGGCAGCAGAATACAACAGACACTAGTATGGCAATATGTAAATCAATGGATGTGTAACTGATGTGATTCTGCAATTTGTATACGGGGTAAAAATGGGAGTTCATAACCCACTTGAATCAAAGTGTGAAATATGATATATCAAGAACTATGTAATGTTTTGAACAACCAACAATAAAAAAATTTTAAAAAAATAAATTAATGAGTTAAATAAAAAAAAATGCAGCTAAGCAAGAGTGCACAATTCAAAAATCACAAAACACTAAAGGAAAAAAAGGTAACTGAAAACACAAGGAAGTAATGCTATCATTGTAGAAAGCAGGTAAGACTGAATAATCTTGTAATACAAGACTTCACAGGCAAGCATAGTTCTTCCATAGTTCTCTGGGCCTCCTTGCAAAGTATATGTATGCTCAAATATTCTTTCTTTACAGTATAGTCACTAGTTATATGCCTGGTTGAAAACATGTCTTCTAACATATGGTATAATTTTAAAAATTACAATACCACACCTCTCCCAAGGCATTATTTGGTAGTGTATTAGGGCATTTTTTATTGTCAGTGACTATGAGAGAGAACAGGGGCACAAAACATTAAGTAGTGTCCAGGACAATCCCAAGACCCAAACCACAGTACTGCCAAAAATGCCAGTCATGAATTGTTGAGAAACACTTTACTAATATAACTCAATTGGAAACTGTTGCAATGAGTAAGTATATGGATTAAGGACAGAAATTTAATATACATGGTGCATTCTTTCTTCCATACTCAATTGTTTATAGTGTAACATTCATTTTTTTTAAAGTTTACCTAAAAAATAAATTCATCATAAATAAGCAATGGGAAGGGAGAACTACCTTACTCATTAACATAAATCCCTTCCTCCAGATATAATGGGCTATTCAGAGAACCAAGGAAAAAGGAATGCACTTGACTACCCTCGAATTCCTAGGCTCACAGAAGCAGTCTCTTCAAATATTTCTTAACTAAAATATTTCAAGAATTAAAATGAATTTACTAATGCTAGTTGGGTGTTCATGCTGAAAGCACCAGAGGTCCCACTGAAATTACAATTGTTTTTTATCCTGTGACAGGGTTTTGCAAAATTGTGGAGGCTGGCCTGACATAAAGCTATTACAGTGATCCTGTTAAAATATTTTAAGAACTATACTACATTAGAATATTTTTGGTTTTCTGCCATCTGGAATGTTTAAATTTCTCTTCTTAAACCCTAGATTTCCATCTACTCAACCTAATTCACATTTTTCCTTACTATAAACTCTCTTTTCTAACTACATCTTTTTATTTCCTATCTGCACAACCACACATCCCATTCCTACCTAAAAGCCTTCACTCATGTTACTCATCCCATCTAAGTATGCTTTATTTTTCCCTTGGTTATTCAATACCTAATAAATTTATGGCCCAACTCCTACTTTTGTAGAATCAATTGTAGAGCTAAATGGGCCTTCAAACTTGCCTCAAAATTAATTCAATCAATTCAAAATTAATCAACGAGTCTCTCCCCACAGGTGAGAATTTTTTTCTGAATTCTTTAAGAACTTATAGTGTGTTGTACATAACACCATTTATATGAACAACTGTTTTCTCCTAACACATTTAATAGTAAAAATAATAAAAAGCATAGCCTATGATGCTTGGCTAGAGGAAATAAAGACGTGGTTTCTTTTCTCAAACTTATATAAAGCAATCCTTATGTGAAATTTCAGAATATATATATTCATATTTACTTTTACTGAAAATTTCTACTTGATAATAACAAATTCTTAGTTATTCTTTTTGGAGTTGGCGAAGGAAAGAGGGAATTCCAGGTTTGGATGACAAAAGAAAGGAATAAAAGAAATGGCAGAGTAGGAATAGAAGATACTTTCAGTACACACTTAAGAAAGGTTCTGACTAAGACACCCAAGACATTCTCAAAAATT
Source organism: Marmota monax (assembly GCF_021218885.2). Classification (NCBI taxonomy): domain Eukaryota; kingdom Metazoa; phylum Chordata; class Mammalia; order Rodentia; family Sciuridae; genus Marmota; species Marmota monax. The sequence goes on along the minus strand of NW_026693933.1, from coordinate 10,184,532 downwards.
CCTTTTAGTATTTATGAGCACTTTATTTTGGCCCAGACTGGAAATCCTCAAAAGTTTCTTTCAAGAAAGTAGTGATGACTGGAAACTAATTATATATTACCTGGTATTTCCACATTGAATAAAATGTTGATAATCTGATATATTTTACTTTTTGTTGTTGTTGTTTTTGGTACCAGCGATTGAACTCAGGAGCCCTTAATCACTGAGCCACATCCCCAGCCCTTTTCATATTTTATTTCGAGACAGAGTCTCACTAAGTTGCCTAGGCCCTCCCTAAAATGCTGAGGCTGGCTTTGAACTTGCAATCCTCCTGCCTCAGCCTCCCGAACTGCTGAGATTACAGGTGTGCTTCACCGTCCTACCTAATGTTTTAATTGGGTGAATGTTAAACCTTAAAAGAATTTGTATGGATTCATTCATAATCCCAGTCTCCTTAACCTTATTTACCCTATAATGTCTTAAACTCCTTCATAGAAAAAATGTGTCTACCTAAGGTTTTTTAGGAACTTTATACTAAAGTTTGGAGAGGGTATACTGTGACTACTTTGTCTCACAAGATATTGCAACATTCTTGGGCTAGGGATGTGGCTCAAGTGGTAGCGCAATTGTCTTGCATGCATGAGGCACTGGATTCGATTCTCAGCAACACATAAAAATGAAATAAAGATATTGTGTCCACCTAAAAAACTAAAAAATATATTTAAAAAAAGATATTGCAACATTCTTAAAAACATGGTTTAAAATTATTCATTTATTCTCCTTCATAAGGAACACTAACTTAAGAAAATCAAAACAATTTAATCAATTTGGATAAAAATATGCATGATCATTTTATTTCTAAAATAAACAACATCAATGCTTTAATTTTTTTCACTGAGTTACCTAAGTTTCTTATACAAAGGACTATTTAGATATTTAAAAGATGAGAAAGAGATAAATTATCTATGTTACTAAAGTTAAGAATTCTACAAAATATTTTATCATGTACATAGAACATACCCAATCTAGCAATAAAAAGAAAGATATTCACTTGAAGACAGCTACATTCATTCAAAAGACTATTATGTGAAAATGGACCTTTATTCAAAACAAAATGTTACATTACCAAACACTATTTAACTTTGGTACACTTTTAGGGGAAACACATGAGAAATAAACCAGGACTATGTCAATTTCATAAAATCTTTAAGTTGGAAGGAATCTGAGATTACCTAGTTCATTTTGCCACCCAATATTTAATTCGCCTTAGTAAACACGTTGAAATGTCATGTAAAATGATATTAACTTTAGTCAATGGTTATTGAAGTACTTTAAAATCAAGATTCCTTTAAAAATGTCTACTAAATGAGACCTTCCTCTTATATTATAGGAAAAAGAAAGCTGTGAATTAAGCAAAGGCAACTAAAAACATGTTTATTCAACCACTATTATCCACCGTACATTCAATATTGTACCTGACTAAGAAAAAAGATAAAGACATTTACCGAATACCTGAAACATACCAGACTCTGGGCTGTGATTTATATTAGCCATTAAAATTTTACTTCAATCCTGTAGATATTATACCCCTATTTTAGATAAGAGGCATATTGAATTCAGCAGCAACTCCAGACTTTTCTACCAGATAATTTATTGGGTTTTTTTTGGAAAGCAAAAATAATATTTTAATTTCGTTCTTAACCATCATTGCTAATGGGTCATGTATGTCCTTTGGACAATGTTATCACTTCTCAAATTTTGGAATTAGGTTGACACTGTCAATCTTTCATTTCCTATTCCACATTGGTGTACATCTCATGATACTGATGTATACTTCAAATTCCACCATTCTGGGACAGATAATTTATTGTTGATACTAAATATAGCCATGTGTCCTAACTAACATAAAAGAACTAGAAGTTAGAAAAACTGAGGTTATAACCTCGTCTCTAACTCCCCTACCATGTTAAGAGATCAAAGAATAAACTATATTAACTAATTTCAAGGAATTGTATGATTGAACTATATAAAAAACTTTATGAATATTATTTTCCCAGTAAATAAGATTTTAAATAATATTTTTCATGATTAGTAAAAATCAGTATTTCTCTTAGCAGAAAATGAACTCATCATTAAACTAGTCATGTTAGTACAGTATTTATAGTAATAGTCTATGGTAATTTACAAACTTCCAGTATAGTACTAAATAAAATTTCCTGAAACTTCCAAGACTTTGTGAACAATTGTGGCATTAGTTCTCACTATATCACTATGTTAGACGATACAAAAAGGAGCCTGCATGGTGCTGCTACACTTGTAATCCCAGTGACTTGGAAGGCTGAGACAGGAGGGTCACAAATTTAAGGCTAGCTTCAGCAACTTAATGAGACCCTATTTCAAAATAAAAAATAAAAAGGGCTAGAAATGAAAAAATAAAGAGCTGAGGATGTACCTCAGTGTTAAAGTGCTCCTAGGTTCAACCCCAGTACAAAAAAATATGTGTGTGTGTGTGTGTATGAACTTCAACTGGAGTAGTTCTTCCAATTCCTTAGTCATTTTTTTGTACAAAATATAATTTCTTTTTCTTTATGTATAATGTATTTGATGCAAGACCATGGTAGTTATACTGGTCTTTATATTAAAACCTAGTTCAATGATTTGGAAAGACTTTAAGAGACCAAGTGACAAAAAACAAACAAACAACAACAAAAAAAACCCTTAAGGGTGAACAAGGTAAGTGTTAACAATTAAGGAGTCATAAAATACACTGTTTCACATTCCAAAGCTGGTTATCAAGGACAACACACTAGTTAAGAATGATGAGCCAGAGCTCCTGCCAAGATGCATCCTCAAGAAAAGATTGACGTATGAACATATATTTATACTTTTAAGTAATTATGTACTATATAAGGTACTTTATGACTCTTCACTAAATCAACTTTCAATCAGCCAAAACCACCACCAATCCGATGAAATTATATTAGAGGGTTTTAATCATGATATATACTGATATTGGCGTACAATTTTTTGTGGAACGATACACAAAAATTGGTAATACATACCTTTACAACTGTGTTTCTCAAGCCCAGGACTACTGACACTAGGGGCCAGATAATTCTTTCTTGTGGGGGACTGTCCTATAAAATTGTTTGCAGAACCCCTGAACCCCATGAACACTAAAGCAATCCCCCTTAGTTCTGACATTCAAATGTTCCTAGGGGAGAAGACCAGCAAAATCATCCCTGGTTGAGAAACACTAGTTTAGAAATGAATGAGGATGAGGAAAAAGAACTTTTACTAGACCCTGTTCCTTTTTCTGAACCATCTGAACTATCATGATGGGAGGCTGATTAATATCCTGTCCCTAAAAATCTATGTCTTAATTACTAGAACCTATAAAAGTTACCTTATTAAGAAAAGGAGTTTCTGGATGTGAAGTAAAAGATCTTATGAGACGAGAAAGTAAGAGACACATAGAGAAAAGAAAGGAGAAAAACAGAGCTGAGAGATTAGAAATGCTGGCCTTTAAGACTGGAGTGGTACAGCCACAAGCCAAGGAATACCAAGAGGCACCAGAAACCTGAAGAACCAACAAATGGATTCTGCTCTAGATCCTTCAGAGAGAGCATGGTCCTACTGATAACTTGATTTTGGTTCAATAATACTGATTTCTGATATCTGGCCTGTGAGAGAATAAATTTCTGCTTTTATTTATAAATCACTAAGTGTGCCAATTTGTTACAGCAGCTATAGGAAACTATTAGAATCATAAGGATTTCATTTTGATTTTTAAATCTGATTTTGGATCCACAATGAGCAAATGAGATAATGTGTAGAGAACATTTAACATAACAAAAGGAAAAAAAGGTAAGTCCAAATAGGAAAACTGGTCATATATATTCAAGGTTCCAATGAACAAAATACTTACATCATTCACTCACATGAATACTTAAATCATTCACTCACTTCCATACTTGCCATTTACATAAGTGCTGTATTATAATTTGTTCCATGCTGAAAAGACAAATTGTGGATGAGGTCAATTAGTGATGGCTTCTTGAAGAAAAAACAAGAGGGCAAAGGACGAAAAGAGTATGGATATGAGCAAAGCAATGCTAACCAATGAGATGTATGTCACAGTGTGGATCTGGCTTAAATACAGACCAGGGAGGCAGACTAAATTCTAGGGTTATGGTTTTCTAAATGATATAGGACCTATAAGTTGTGCTGAATGATTTGATTATTAAATAGAATATTCCATAGTGCGTATTATTTTCACTCAAGTAATGCCTCCTGGGGACTTCAACAATATAAACATGTTCCTGCCCCACACCAGACCTACTAATTAGAATCCTTTAGTGTAGGATAGTTCCAAAGGATTGATGCCCACTTAGGTAGAGAACTCCCACATCAGAGTTACTTTATGACAAAATGACCAATGATCTATAAAACAAAATAGATATCATAAACAGTGGGTGGTTGGCGGGGGGTAATAGGGACTGAACCCAGGGCTTGGTGCATGCTACCAAACACTCTACCCACTGAACTACATTCCAGGGCCTTTTTGAGTTAGGGTCTCACTAAATCACCCAGGCTGGTCTTGAATTTGTGATCCTCCTGCCTCAGTCTCCTAAGTAGCTGGGATTACCCCACCCAGCTTCCACTAAATATGTATTCTTGATGTATGCATTTAACTAAATCAGCTTAGCATTTTCCTATTTTAAAAATGTAGTCCCTCTGAGTTTCACCAATTCCTTAAACTAATCTCTCACTCTTCAGTTTTCCTTTCTTAAATATATGGCCTTTAATCTACTCAGTCATTTTCCTCCTCCTTTCTCACAAATTTTTGGAAACAGACCTATGTGCCTCCAGCTTTTAACAACATCTATCCGACCCTACTAAGATCTATATATACAGAACAGAGGAAACACGAAAAAGTAAAGTTCCATTAATATAACAAATAATACATCAAAATTTATGAAAACTGCTTTGACACACACTTGTCTTAATAAACAAGTACATTTACCACATTTTACAAAATATTTCTTCCAAAAATATAAAATTATGAACTGGGTCTATACAATCTTTACTCAGTGCTACTAAATAGCTAACAAAGCACTAGGCTCTATGAAGGATACCAAGAATACGAAAATCTCAAGTGATTTAGAAACACCTTTGTAGGGGTTGAGTTGGAGTTCAGTGGTAGAAAGCCTGCTTAGCCTGAGACAGTCACCAAATATGCACCAGTAGATGGATTCAGTCACCAAATATGCATCAGTAGACGCACCAGCATGTGTGCAGGTACACAAGCACACAGGCACAGTAAACAACCTTATAAATACTAGAAGAAACGGGGCCTGGGAAGGTGGGAGAAAAACTAAATAGGACCCTAAAAGGAATCTCTTTTTAGTGGGGATAAGAAGAGGGAAAGGCCCAATGAGGTAGTCTCATGAGTGTTATGGTTTGGATGTGAGGTGTACCCCAAAAGTTCACATGAGACAATGCAAGAGGGTTCAGAGAAGAAATAATTGGGTCATGAAAGCCTTAACCCAATCAATGAATAAATCCCTGAGATGGGATTAACTGAGTGGTAGCTGGAGGCAGGTGGGGTGTGGCTGGAGGAGGAGGGGCATTGGGGGCTTGGCTTGGGGTATATATTTGTATTTGGCAAATGATCTCTTTCTCTGCTTTCTGATCATCATGTGAGCACTTCCCTCTGCCACACTCTTCTGCCATGATGTTCAGCCTCCCCTGGAGCCCTGGAATGGAGTGCTGTGTATAGACTGAGACCTCTGAAATTTTGAGCCCTCAAATAAACTTTTCCTCCTCTACAATTGTTCTTGTGGGGTGTTTTATTCACAGCAGTGAAAAAGCCAACTAAAGCACATGAGTAAAACCAAAACATAGCAATAAATGTTAGTGTTCAGATAAATAAATTGTATACTAGCTCTTTACCCTCTCATAAATATCTATATAACTTTATATAGATATTATATTTATAGATTTATATATTTATATAGATATTATATTTATATAGATATTATATTTTTATATAGATATTATATTTATAGATTATAATATATAGATATTATATTTATAGATTATAGATTTATATTTCCACCAGCAATGTGAGAGCACTTGTGAACCTTTATCCTCTTCCAAAGTGTTTATGGAACTTTTTAAATCTGACAATCTAACAGGTGAAAATGGTATCTCATTGTTTTGCTTAATATTTGTATTTTATGTGAGGTTGAATGTCTTAACATATGCTTAAGAACCATTTGAATTTTCTTTTCTGAAAGTTATCTGTTCATGATCTTTGCCCATTTGATGGTTGATCTTTCTCTTTCTGGCTTGCAGATACTCTTTATATATTAAGGAAGTTAGTCTTTGTGATACAAATTGCAATTATTTTCCCAGTTTCTCCATTATTATCATGATATTTTCCCCCTTTACATACACATGTACATATATGTGTATATACATATATCTTCCTTAACCAAACTGTAAATTCTTCCCATGAAGGACATTTCTTTTATACATCCCTAGGAAAGTACTTTTCAGAGCTTTAGACCTAAAGATCAAGTAAGAAGGGGGAGAGATGAGTTTTGGGGAATGACCAAGGATATATATCAATTATCACAGGGGCACAGTAAGTACACCAAGATCTGGTAATAAAATATAATTTGTCAAACAGGGAAGAAATTGGTACTATATGACTCCATTTCTAGTTGTCTGGGCTAATACCATGAAATCATAGAAGCTGCTGGCTGCCATATTTTCCATTAAGAGGAATAGGAATTGGTCCTCTGTAGCCAGAGAAGAAATAAGGCAAAAGCATGGTACAGAATAAAAAGATGTAGTGTGTTCTACTAGCACTGGAGTTCCCAAGCTCCAGCACTGAGATTCCATGAGGCATTCACTACATTTTAACAATAATTCCCCACTCTGCAACAGGCCTTACCCCCCACCCCCGTTCTGGTGATTGAACTCATTGGTACTTTACCACTGCCCTTTTTATTTATGTATTTTTTAAATTTTGAGACAAGGTCTTGCTAAGTTGGTTAGGGCCTTTATATATTGCTGAGGCTGGCCTTAAACTTGCAATCCTCCAATCCTCCTGCCTTAGCCTCCTGAGTTACTGGGATTACAGGTGTGTACCACCCATGCCCAACTCCCCTATTATTTATATAGAATGGACTTTAATTACTTATGACCAAAAAAAAAGCCTACCATATATTCATATTTTATAATAGAATATTTTAACAGCAAAAACTCAGGCAGGCCATAATCTCAGAGTTTTAAAAATGATTATTCATTTGATGATAGCTATGTGCCAGGAACATGTCTTAAGTTCTTGAAACACAGAATAAAACAAAAACAACCAGATCACTAGTGTCACAGGGTTACCTTCTGGTGAGAGCACACAGATAATATTATAAAAGTTCCAAATAATGAAAATGTTTTACAAAAAACATTTACAAAAAAAAGTAATGAGATAGATTAGTCTGTGCTATCATTCTGGAAGAATGGTTAAATAGCAATGCTTTTGAGACTAGATTCTATTCTATTCTATTCTACTCTACTCTACTCTAGGAAGCAAGCCAGTCATGTAATGATTAGGAAAAGAGTTCCAGACCAAGCAAACAAAAGTCTTACGAGTAAACACTGGTATTACTGGGAAAAAAAAGAATTGCAGGATTTTGATGGAATACAGTAAAAAGGAGAATGGAAAAAAGTTTTCAGAGACCGGAAGGTCTAAGAGGAAAACACATACGTTGATAAGGTAAGTAGAGATGAGATCATGTATAGGAGCTAATGAGTTGTGAAAGGATTTGAAAATAAACTTTTTAAAGAAAACTCACTGTACTATCTTTTAATCTCATTTTTTCTTAATTATTGATAATTTCAATTTATAAGCCTTTAGAAATTACCATCCTCGAGTATTTAACACAATCCGAAAGTTAGTGAGAAACATATTTTTACTAGAATACTATATAAGGAAGAAAGGAAGGAAGAGAAAGGAACTTTAGAACAAAAGAAAAACCATATTAAGGGAAAAAAGGAGAACAATCCACAATGATAGGCACTACTCCAAATTTTGTCCTTTTTGTTATTCCATAGATGAATTTACAATGATAAAGATTATAAAAACATCTTCAAATTATTCTATCATGATTAAGGAAAGTCATAAAACTTGAGTTGTCTTAAACTACTATAAATGCCAAATCGCTTGTTTACTGAGTTCACTACTATGAATTGAGTATTAGCAAAGTAAAATACCATCAGGTATAGAAAGAGTAAAAACAAGACTTCCAACTTTGTTATACTTTATAAGAATAACCACAGTTCAATGGTCAACAAGGTGTAGGCTTTACTCTTTATCTTTATGACTCTGATAAAGGATGAAATTCTCTTTTGTAGTGAAATGAACACTAAACTTGGTTACAAGGGATATTTCAATATCTCCTCCTCTAAAGCTTTTAAAAACAGGAGACCAATCTGCTTAAAAAGGTTTGGATATAATATACCTCACAGAAGAGAGATAATCTCTCCAGATCCTTTCAGACAATATCTGTGTATTTCAAGCATGTAACTAAAGCTACAGTACTTCTAAGATTAATGTCAGTAAAGTTAGATCTTTGAAAACTATAACAGTCATGATTCTTTTCTTGCATACTATGTTAGATCCTCAGTTAGCCCACTTAGTAATAGCCCAAGAACAACACTGTTAAAATAATACAGCATATAAAGAGAGGTACTTTGTGTGTGTGGAGTGAGTTAAAGAAAGAAAAGTCATTAAACACCTTGATCAAGACTGGATTCTGAGAGCATCCTCCTTAGTACATACTTTCCAGCAGTTTGGCAAAGTGCCCAAGATAATTAGCAGCCAGTGTAGGCAAAGGAGGGATTTGGTCAAGCTAAACTGTAAAGTCTCCCCCCAGTGGTCACACACAAACAGAAAAAAGAAAAGAAAAAAAGTGTGGGAAAATCACTGCAGCTTCTTTGAGACTGACCAATATACTCTAAGCAAAAATGATCCCTACAAAATAAAATAAAAATTTTAATTCACTAGCACCATATCAGTAGAGCTATCTCTCCTGTTATCTGCTCTTGTGATGCAGTATTTACATATGTGAAGACTAATTTTGGTAAGAAAGAACCTATGGGTAAAACAAAACTAGAATAATTTTTTTCAGAGCTGACAATATCTCAAAGCAGCAGAGAAAAAGGCATGTGTTCATTCTTTCTGAAATAAAGATCAGCACATCCCTTCCAATTTAAGTATTTACTTGAAGCAGAGGTATGATACAAATTTAATCCCTCATCATGTGAAATACTTTGGAAAGTAAAATTAACAAAATTTTCTTTACCAGAAAACTAGGTAACTTACATTAAATCATGTAAAAACTTCAAATGAGTCCTCTTGACTCTTCTATTTATTTATTTATTGGTATTTTTGTAACAGGCTTTGATTAACATGAACCTTGTGTTATTTGAAACTTCCTCAGCAATAATTTGCTGATGCTACCCACTTTTAATAAGGCTCAAATGTCAAAAATGCAAAAGGGATTTAATTTAAACATCTGTTTTCTTTCACTAACCATTCATTATTCAATACTGAAGAATAATATAAAGGGATGGTAAATTTTCAAACAGCCAACTTAATGTTAAAAACAGTTTTGTTTGTTTGTTTGTTTTTAAGGTAACACAGCTTCTCAAGATTTTTCTTGCTTATCCCAAGCTAAAACAAGGTGGGGAGAAGCAGTCTGGGTGGTCTGATAGAACAATTTCAGCCTGAAATGAGACTCCAAAAAGCAAATTGCTCCCTCCAATGTTTAAGAAAAATGATTCATTTTTGAAAATCCAACAGTTACCCTAAAGCGGGTGGGGGAATTCTGTACTGTGTAAAGAGGTGGACATGCAGTCATTTTGATTTCTAGGTGGAAAAAGAATTCAGTGGCATCAATAAGGACATACACACTCCTTTCACCCTGTGTGGTCTCTATAGGACAAACTAGAGCAATTAAAAGTGTTACCATGTGTGTATTATGTAACCGTAGTCTAGAAGAAAAAAAACATGGGCCTTAAGGAGTAAAACATTGAGCAAACATGTATTTAAATATGTATTTAAATGTATGATAGATTTAAGATACAAATGACCTCAAAATGACACAATCACTAAAGTTCTTTATTTACAGTAATCAGGCCCTGAAGACAACTATAATCAGGCCTGGATGCTTATCATAATTGCACAGTAGACACCTAAAATAAGCAGTACGTTATTAGCTGAGGTCCCTTGTTAGACCTATGTACCAAAACTATCTCCTCATTAATAACAGTGTATTATCTCGCCTAATACATTTGACAAATGTAAGCTTCTGATCTATTATTTCAAAGATTTCACAGGAAGAAATGAATGCTAAATCATACTCCAATTGAAGAGCATTTTAATGCCGCCACCCCCCTCCCCCGCAATGTTCTTGGCTATACTACAAGGTAACCAATTCAGCAAGCATGAAGTAATATTCCGACAATTCTCAAAGCCATAGGAAGAGGAAAACGTGGCTAACCTGACCTTAACCGGCTGTTTATAAGTAATGCGGAGAATTTTCTGAGCCTCCCGGTCAGTCTTCAATTCTCTTCTTCGCCTCTCCCTCCCCCACCTACACAAATGCACGCCTCAACAGATGAAGTTTAATAGATATAATCCCAGGAGCTGATAGGATTGAGACTAAACTCCCAATAAAGTATCAAAAAGTCTTCTGCAAAAAAACACCCACCAACCTATCCACAAGCTGTCATCACACTGTGGGATCCTTCAACCAACTCCCTCCTGACCCCACCCCCCACCCCCCGCCCCGAGAGAGAGGGAGGGAGAGGGCGAGGGGGGGCCCCGGCACCTTTCTGGTTCCGGATAAATGTACCTAAAATCAGGGGGCACGGTCTCTGCAGCGAACGCCCCCGGAGCAGTGCGTGCTCTGCCCACAACCACTTTGGCCAAACAACTGGAATCTCGTGCCTCGGAAGTAGCAGCAGTAGTTGCAGAAAGCCTCCTCCCCGCCGAACTCCGAGCTCGAGAGAGAGCCAGAAACCGGCGGAATCGCCCCCTCTCGGGACTGACCCCGAAGGTGTCAGTCACAGCAACACCGCCCCCGGCGCGTCTCTCCATTCATGTTTTAACGCTACTCCAGCCGCAGAGGGTGTCAGCACCAGAGCTCCGCGCCTAGAGAGGGCCGTAGGCGCCGGTAGCCCCAACCCCAGCTCCAGCCTGGGCCACGCCGGAGAGCGCGAGGCGCCGCGCGGCTGCCAGCAGCATGCGCCAGACACGTTGCCGCGCTCCTACCCGCCCGACCGCTGCACGCAGCCCGCAAGCTAGGTGTCCGGCCCAGGGCGCCCCTTCCGCGAGTCGGGCGGGCCGGGCGTCGGAGCTGCAAACAGCCTCCCTATTCGCGCCGCCCCCACCTCCGCGGAAGCCCAGGTGCCCAGGGGCGGGGCGGGCCAGGGTCCCGCGTGGCGCTGCAAAAAAGCAACAGGGCGCCCCCAGGCCGGCCGGCGAGCGCCGAAACCGTTACCCGAGTGGCTTGGGGCCCCAGCAACTCACCGGCTCGCACCTCAGCCGCCTCCGCGCCGCCGCTCCTCTGCTCCCGCCGCCGCCGCTGCTCTCCCTCAGCCGCAGGCGCCGCTGAGCAGCCCCATCTACAAACTCGGGGCTTGTAGTTGGGTATTAGAAATGCGTCTCTCACTGTCCCCCGCCTTCCCCTCCCTCCGCCCCCTTCGTCGCCACCCACTCCGCCCTGGCTCCGGTCGCTACCGCCACCGCGCGCGCGGCCAACCTCCCCTCAGCCACCCTCCTCCTCCTCCTCCTCCCCGCGCTGCTGCAGCCGCCGGGGCGCGCTCCCTCCCGGCCTCGCGCGTGCGCGGGACGCCGGGGAGCGCGCGCTCGGGCGCGAGGAGGCGCCACCGCCTCCGGGAAGCCGGGCCCCGCCCCTTCGGCCGCGGCGCGGCGGCCAGGTGGAGCCCCCTTTGAGCGCCCGGCCTGCCTACCCGCGCGCGCCCAGTCGCCTAGCCTCGGGCTCGCAGTCAGGGCACAGCTGTCGCCGCGTAGTCTAGCAGGAGGGTTTGTCCCACCCAGTCCACGCTGATCTTCCAGGCCGAAATCGTCGTTGTCATTCAGCATTTACTGTTGGCCAAGATATTCCACCCGGCATGAAAGAGGCCCCTCCCTGCCCTTTCTGAGAGTTTACAGTGAAAGTATCCAGTCAAGGGACACAAAGGAGAAACAAACCTCAAAGAAAAGCCTATGGGAAATCTGCCCCTTCTCCCTTACACACCCCTGACTTTGATGTGTATTTGTCAGGTTCTGCAGCATCATGTCCTTCATGAATTTTCTCCCAAGGGCTCAACAGGAGAGTGTGATTCACACCCTAGGAAATGGACCGACACTAGTTCTTTTCGTATTACCAAAGCTCCCATGGAACTCTGGAGCCGGCTTTGCCAGACACTCCCCGGACACAGTTGTTCAGCTCCTCCCAAACATCTGGCCCTCCCAGACCTGGAACGGAGGGGATTCGCCATCCTCTCAGTCCTGGCTCCTCGTGGAGCGTAGTGAATTGTGGACTGTCCGGGTGTGCAGATGACACATTTTGACAGGAGTGCAGATTTAATTTTTCAGTTGAAAGGAAGTGAGCAACGCAGTGCAGCAGAGGCTTCTAGCTACAAAACCACAGCAACGCAGTCAAAGCACTTCCGATCCCTATCCCCTTGGACTTTTCTGCGAACCCTCAGCCCAAGGATGGATGTTTTTGGAAAAGCTGTCGTGTTCTTCCTAAAGCTGAAGAAGCTATTAGGTTGTTATTTCAGTGGAACAAAATGTTTACTGCAGCCTTTTCAAACCATGAACTTAGAAAGTGCGAGTAAAACTTCTCATGTGACAATACATCAGGTGGCTTCCTCTATGCATCCTTTCCTGGTTTCTCTTAGGCACCTTTGCACAGCTGCTGCCCAATCCAGGTTTTTCATAAATGTTTATAAAACTAGTGAATGTATCATGGCCCTTTGGATTCAGAGACGGAGTTATGTTAACGTGGCAGGCATGGAAAGGAGGAAGATAATGCCATGGGGATGTGGGTGTTAAGAGGGCCCAGTGCTCAAAGCAGTGAGTTTTGTCTTTAGCTTCAACCAGACATCAAAGATTAATTTGCTTTTCCATGAGGATCATTAATTTTGCAAACTAATACATAGGGGCACTTTTTAGAGTTTTAATTTAGAACCTTCTTTCCTGGAACAGCAAACCTGAGGAAGGGAAATTGAAAGCAATTAAGGAAACCTGAATGTGCGAAAGTGCACAGTATAACTTTGGGCAGATGTTGTGACCCCCTGTAGTCAGGCCAGCTGGATGAAATAACATGGAATGGGTCCAATAGCCTGTCAAGGTAGAGGCAGTAGGAAAGCATGTGGTTTCTTTTCTCAGGGAATCAGCAGACTTCTCTTCTCAGGTAATTGCTGCCCCAGAATTCCCAATGGCTTTTCCCTGCTTCACCCTACCTCAACTCTGTAAACCTCTCTTCTTCTATTCCCACCTTACCACACCCTCTCCTACCCAGCTAGTGTACTTGCCCTAAGTTGCTCTTGGAGCAGGTCTGGGGTGTGGGTGACATTTCTGGGTGTGTTGCTGATCCCTTATAGTGCATTTTTATTTTCTCAAGGATCTTGTAGAAACAATGTTCCAACGTCCTAGTCCACCACCTCCACTCATGGCAAGTAAGATAAAGTTAGCTTGGGAAGTTTTAGGGTATAAGGGTAGTCTCTACTCCTTAAATCACAACATGCACATGAACTCTACTTACATCTAGAATAAGCCCTGACCAACATCATTGTCTCTGTGTACCAGGGACTCAACATCTAGAAGCAAGAACAAGTATCTATTACTTTCAATTCCAAAACTGTTCTCTAAATAATGACAGCAGCTACTAGAGGCTTATCATTTTAAGTCTCAGCCTCATCCTCAGAATCAGAAAAATGATTTTCCTCCTATAACTATATTCAATCACTCCCTTCCAGGGAGCTCTTGCCAGTGAAGTTTTTCTTTCAGTATCCATATTTTATCAAATGCTATATAGGTTATATTATGAAACATTACGTCTTTATATAAGTAATAGCCCCACCTTATGACATTCTGCCCTTCCTCTAAACTTTAAAGGTGGAACATATCAGAGCAAATGTAAAATGATCTAATGTGAACCCTGGAACTCCTATCACTGCTTGCCAGCTCACCTTGCTGAGAGGTCATCATTTCTAAGACACCACCCATTCATTTCCCATACCTGTTACAAAGCCTTCATTGTAGGAGAGGTGAACATTATGATTGAAAATAATGGTGAATCTTTCATTTTAGTGTCCTTGAGGTTCTGACTTTTCATTTCCTTTAAGGTTACTCTAAAGGAATCAAAATTTTGCCATAGTCTATCTCCTAATCATAATTCAATTTAAAAATCTGTATTTTGATTCTTAATTGGAGAACATCATCATTTGCTTTTATTTTCCTCCTTCAAATATGACCAAAAGGTTTACATGATTGTTTTATTTTCTGACCTGCTTTGCTACAACAAAATGAAGAATTGTGTAATAGTTAAGAACCCCCAAATTTTAGCAAAAGCAAGTCCTATCTGTTCATTTTCCAACTAATCCATCACAATAAGAGCAGAAATGCTCCTGGAGGAAAACTTCATGAAAAATTGCAACTGACATGCATCACAAAGTCCAACCAAATTTTCCTCCAGAATATTTTATTTAGCTTAGCCTCTTTTATCTCTGTACCAAAGCTAGGTCAGACTCCCATTTCCAGACTCCTTGCTACCCTTTCCAATTCTAGCCTCTGTCTTAATTGCTTGCATTTTACCCTACACTCAGAGCAATGTACTCTACACTCAATTTTGGCTGTTTATTGGAATCATCCAAAGAACTTTTTAAACATTGATGCCTGAGTCCCACCCCTAGATCTAATTGGTCTGGAGTGCAGTCTGAGCACCAGGACTTTCCAAACCTCTCCGGGGTAATTCTAATATGCAGCCAGACTTAAGAACTGTGGAAATGAATCATCTTCTAGACAACATTTATACCAAGTCTTTTCAGAACACTGGGGTAGCTCCAAATTATCTCAAGTAAACAAATTAAAATACCTAATCCTGTGCTTTAAGACTCTTTGCCAATTGACTAGAATAGTCCCCTTTCAAAACAGCTTAAATTTATCTCCTTCCTAAAGCTTCCCTAGATTAGTCTTACCTGGCTGCCTGAAGATCACTGTTCCCACCTCTCTGAGCATTCCTACTGGTACTGGTTTACAAAACCTTGAACCACAGTTAACTGTGTATATTATTGTTTTAATCTTGCTTTCATAGATATCTGTCAGAGGCTTTTCTTGTAATCTTAATCTCTTCAAAATTCCACCGGGTTGACAGATAATCAAAAATAAACAAAAATATTATTCTTAGCAGAATTTTCTACTCTAAATTAGCTACCTGAAATAACATCCCCAAGCACAATAGCAGTTCATTTTAAAAAATCATTACTATTAAAGCCAATAGTTGTAAGAATTTAAAAGTTTTGGGTTGTTTCTTACAAAAGAAAAGCTCTGTGTGTTGGGAGGCATATCCCTACCTATTCTTACCATTATTAATTTAAGCATTGGAATTTGACTTTCACACCTGACATTTTCATTCATGTGCTTATTAATTTACCAGTTTACTGGTGATAAGTGCTAGGAATAAAACAATTAACAATATCAAATAGCCTTTACCTAATGGTGGATAAATACTAAGCAATTATAATATCACTTGGTAAGTGCTATGCCAGTCATCTTAGTAGGACATAATGGAATTATGGTGGAGCCTGGGGTCTTTGCTTAGTGTTCATGCAGTTCAGTCTCTCTATAGTGTTTGAGGAGGTAAAACCCACTCCTAGTTTTTGAACCTCTCCTTTCCTGATACTATACAAACTCCTCCTACTTCTCTGTTCCATCTCTGACCCTTATCTGGTTGCTTAATCTCCTCCCACTTCTTAAATAAATATGTTTCACTAAGATTGTAAGAGATTTCTGAAAGTATATATAAAGAAAATAGTCCTGGTTTTTTCAAGAATCTCATGGATTTGCAGGTCAGGGCAATTCACGCTACCTGGGAGGCTAGGCAGGAGGATCGAAAATTTGATATCAACCTGGGCTATTTAGATCCTGGCTCAAAAATATAAAGGTCTGGGGTTGTAATTCAGTGGTAGGTCACCCCTGAATTTAATCCCCAGAACCAGGAAAACCCTTTAAAAAGGAATTTCTTGGAGCCTTGGGGCTCTTGCACCAGTGCTCCCACATCTCTCTCTTCTTTCTTTGGAGGCACGTTTTCAACTCCCTGTTGAGTATCTCTATCAGGATAAGCCAATAACAGCTCAGATTAACATGTCTAAAATCAAATTCACTGCTTCTGGCCATCCTAAGCCTGCCTTCAGTTTTCTCTGGCACTTTCCTTTCTATTACGTCTCTTATTTTCTCCCTAAAAGGCATATATTTAGCCTGCACCCAGTTCTCTTGAAACTCACTTCCTCAAAGATATGGGAATGGATTTTCTTGTCTATTTCCTCTGGCCCTATAGGATCTCCTTGCTCTCCTTCCTACCTCAAAGCCTCCTTGGCCTAATCTAATCTGCACCTGACTGTAAGAGGCCAGTCATTTTTGTCCCATCTCCTTAACTGCTTATGGTACAGTCATTCTGTGTTTACTGTCCTGAGGTCATTCACAATGACATTCAAGGTTTCCTGTTTGAATATTACAGTCAGCCGTTTCTTGGCACCATTATGTTTCTATCCCTTGGTTTTTTCAGGAATGTCTTTCTTGCTGGTCAAAATCCAAGCTTTTATGTCCATCTTACACCCTACTTTTCCTCCTCACCCAAACAGAGGTAATTGCTCTCATTTGGATTTCTGTAATACTTTGATTACTTCTTACAGCCCTTTTTTATTTTGCTTTGTAATAGCATCAGTTATATTTTGAAATACTTATCTTTATGTTCTTTTCATTGCAACCCAGTTTCCAACCCCCCTCTTGCTTGCAGGTAGGAGTGAGCCCAGGGTGGTGTGTACAAGAAAGTCTGCTGTGCTTGGCACAGTGCTGTACATAGTAGGAGCTCATTTATTGAAACAAAGCTGTTAGCTGATGGACTGCCAAAATTAAAGAAAATTGAGTGAAAAAAATTGTTGTTAATTATAATTGAATGCTTGTTCCTGAATATGTGGGTTGCAGTTGAGAAGCTCTTACTAGGACAATCAGATAAGGTAAAGCTGCTTGAGGTTATCCTGCTGGCCGACAACATGCATATCTAATTAATCCTTTGGGGTTCTCATTTAAGATTGACTTCTAAACTCATCTCTCCCACTACTATATATGTGAGTTTTGGGGGGGGGGGCACTTCTGCTCAGGTATTAAAAGAAAGGTTTGAAAATTATATGGAACCAGGTAGTGGTGCAAGCCTATGAACCTGGCAGCTTGGGAGGCTAAGGCAGGAGGAATGCATGTTCAAAGCCAGCTTCAGCAACTTAGCAAAGCCCTAAAACTTAGTGAGACCCTGTCTCAAAATAAAAGATGGAAAGGGCTGGGGATATGGTTCAGTGGTTAAGCATCCCTGGGTTTAAAGCCTGGTATCCTTTCCTCCCAAAATATATGAAAATGGAAATTTAAAAAAAAAACAAACTGCAAATATCTATTGTGCCAGGATACTGTCCTGATCTTACTGGAGGGATAAAGAGGCATAAAGTCCCCAAGAGCAGTTTTTGAAAAACCCTATGACAAGATAAACAAAAGAGTCTCTTAGTAGTGATTAAGCATCAAAACACAGAGTCAAACTGTATAGCTGATAACTCCTCCAGAAGATCAGAGAGAGGTCATAAGGGTAAAACAGTCCTAAAACAGTAAGCATTTAATGCATTTGTGTTTAAAAATAAAATGACTGAAATATGGTCAGAATTCCATCTACAAACAAAGATGGAAGTAGGTGCATATGGGAACACACAGCCAGGGAAAACTGTTTGGCTGTTCAAAATCCAGAAAGTTCATAGCTCATGTTAAAGTGATACTACAGCCTTCATGGTAGAAAGTACAGGGCACTTAGTTCCTTCTTAAAATATCTGCTATGGTAAATATGGAAGACTAGGTCTTTAGGGATCCTGCTTTTATGAAATAAACTAAACTCAGAAAGTCAAGGGTCATGTTTTCTGTATCATATGTGGAAGCTAGAGAGAGAAAAGGAAAAGAAAGATGGGAGGGGGTTGTAAAAACTTTAAATAGAGTAGAGGAAAGAAATCAGAGGGAATGAGGAGGGGAGGGAAAAGGGAAAGACTGAGGAATGATATTAGCCAAATTATATTATTATAATCATGTGCATGTACAAATGCATAACAAGAAATTCTACCATTATATATAATTATAATGCGCTAATAAAATATGGGGAAAATTCTGCTTTGGTCATAATAGTGATTAACAACTATCTAATGAGCTCACACCTATGTTTCAGACACTACCATATCTCTTCAGGTAGAGCATCCCATTAAAATCATAATCATCCTTGTTTTATAAACAAGAAAGCAAGTGAAGAGGGGTTAAGTTCACCTGCCCAGGCTCTGGCACTAGGAAGTATGGAAGGCAACCATGGTGCAAAACTCCCGCCTTTCCCTCACTTCATACAGAATGCTTTGTAGCTTTCAGGTCAACTCAACCAGAATGAATTACAGTAAAAGTCATCACAATGAAGGGTTCTCTGTAACATGTTATTTAACTCAGATTCATCACCATGATCTGCAAACTCATTGTACACGTGCATTTTAGCAATGTAGAATTTGTGCAAAGGCTATTTTTGTTCTTGCTATAGTAGAACTATATGATAGACAAGCAAAAATTCTTAACTATTCTTTACAAGAAATAAAAAAGTAAAAGTAGTAAGTAATAAAAATAAATAATACACTGAAAGGAGTTTGTGTGTGTATTTTTTGTTGTTTTGTTTCGGGGGTGCTAGGAATCTAATTCCAGGTATTGCTCATTCCAGGAAAGTGTTCTACTTACTGAGTTATACCCCAGCCCCAAAGGAGTTTTTTGTTTTGTTTTTAAAGAGTATCTTTTACTTGTTTAGTAGGATATGGCAATTATTTAAGGCTCAATACATTCCACTGAAAATTTAAAGTACAGGAATTTGCCAAGTAATACAGGAATGGAGAATATCAATTTAGCCTTACCAAATGTAAATCCACTTTTCTACCAGGAAAAAAAATAGTACTAGAATTAAATGAAATACTCTTAAAACACAACTTATGTAAAATATGTGCAACAGAGCATTGAAAAAACTATTATCTTGCTTTTCCCACCTTGATATCCATTGGCTTCAACTTTGTAGAGAATGCTAGATGCAAATATGCACCATGAGGCCTCCTTCAAGAAAAGACTTGTTGCCCAACCTTGGAGGAGGTGTCAAAGGAAAGCCTTCAGATGTTAGTCCTTATCTTATCATATCATATCAGCTGCAGCTAGCCTGCTGTGATCAAACACATGACCCCAGCTCTTCCTAGGATGGTCCACACTGACTGACTGATGGAGATGGAAGTATAATGGCCCAGTCATGATAGCTCAGTGTGGCAAGTCTGAGAGACCATTTTTGTTCCAGGGTAGCCACTGTGGGTAAACTGAGGCTGTCATTCAGAACTGCATTGCACAATGATTTCTCCCTCTGTCCAAATCTGCTACTGTCCCCTTTCCTTCCACAGAATGATGCAGGGGCACCTAGTAAGCTCCACACCAAAGTATCTCAGAATTGGTCTCAAGAGAACATAGCAGGCAACAAGAAAAAGGACCCCTTCTGATTCATGCATCACACATTATCTCAGTGAGAAAACATAAGCAAGTCATAGATGTTCTTTCAATCGTTTTAAGGGAGATTCATAGTTAACAGGATCTATTGAAGTATATCCATGTGTATACTTGTATAATTCTTTGTCACTGAGGAATACAACTAAGTTAAAGAAACTGTTGATTGAAAAGGAATTGTCTTAGTCCATCTGGGCTGCTATAAGAAAATACCTCAGACTGGGGAGCTTATAAACAACAGAAATTCATTTTCTCACAGAAGTTGAAGTCTTCTTCTAGAAGCCTTGGAACTCCAAGATGGAGGCATAAACAGATGTAGTGTCTGGTGAGGACTTCGCTTCATAGATGGCACCTTGGTTCTGTGTCCTCACATGGTAGAAGGGACAAAATGCTCCTATTTCACAAGGGCACTAGTCCCATTGGCAAGGGCTCCACCCTTATGTCATAGTTACCTCCTGAGGGCACATCTCTTAATACCATCACCTTGGGAGTTAGGTTTCAACATGAGTTCAGGGAAAATGCATGCATTTAAACTATAGAAAAGAGCTTATAATTTATAATGAACACTTGTCATTTTTATTAACCAATGAGAATTCCCATCTCTCTGCTTGGGGTAATATATCTGTCCTTATTCATTGTATTAGATTCTGACAGGGCTGCTAATCACCATACCCTTCCTATACCCATAAACCATAGGAGTGGTTATGTTACCTAGAACTTCCTGGTTACATAAATTCATGAGATCTTTTTTTAAATTTAAGCTAATTTGAGATGTGTTTCTATCACTGGTCATGAATAGAGTTCTGACTTACAGACAATTGATTTAAGGGAAAAGTTATATATTTATGAGATGTTAAGTTACAAAGTAATCAGTAGGCAATTACATGATCTGGTTAGGTAAATAGTTATGAAGATATTCACATACTATGGATATTTAATATTTATTTGATTCATTCTAATTTTTAAAATTAAGAAATAAAAATTATAATTCACTGTATTCTAATCAAAATATAATTTTTACATGTTGAATAGTATTCAAGGTGTATGAAAGTATATCATTATGTCAATTGATCAGAGATATCATTTTACACCTATCAGAATTAAGTCATTGTGTACAGGTAATATGGTAGAAAAGATTCTGGATTCACTACTTATGAGCTGAGGACTTTAGGTATGGTTTTATAATTTTTAAGGGGGGTACCAGGGATTAAATCCAGGGTCACTTAACCACTAAGCCACATCCCCCTGCCTTTTTAAATTTTTGTATTTTGAGAAGGAGTCTTGCTAAGTTGCCTAGGAACTTGCTAAGTTGCTGAAGCTGGCCTCAAACTTGTTATTCTCCTGCCTCAGCCTCCAGAGTCACTGGGATTACAGGTATGCTTAAACCACACCCAGCAGGCATGTTTTAAATAGACAAGAACCTTCCTTTCCTCATCTCCAAAATGGATATAATAAGCCTACCTGGTAGAATGTTTTAGGGGTTATCAACAAAACCTACAGAATGCTTGATAGAGTTGCTTCTCAGAGATGAATGTGACTGTTGATTATTACTGGGTTCATAATAGTTGTAGAACAGCAAATGGTCATTTGCTAATTACTTTTAGTATATAATGCTCTTATTTAGATTATTTTCCCTCTCAAAGAAGACAATTTTTTCATTTTGTCTATTAGGGTTGAGTATTGATCTAAAAGTTCTAACCAGTGTGATAAGACAAAAAAGGGAAGAGATAAAGTGATATGATATAAGCATTGGAAAGGATAGTTATTATTTATGGGAAGTGATACATAAGCAATATGGTGTTAATATTGGAAAGGAGAGATAAAGTTATCATTATTTATTGGTAATGAAATTTTCTCTTGTAATGACCCAAGTTAATCAACTAAAATAGCTAATAGAACTAAAGACAAAGATTTGAAAGATTTATTTTCCATATGTGTAATAAGAAGACAGAAAGTTAGGCTGACAAAGAAAATACTCCATTCATAATTGCAACAGAAATGTGCTCTATACCAGAATTTGATACATGAAGACAAAGTAAGTTAATTACACAGTATTAGAGAAAGAATAAGGAGATTAATGAATAATTAATGTATGTATGGAGATTTAGGAATGTAAAAGTTATTATTTCTAATTGGTAGAGAAAGTATGAAAACCTCAATTAATAATGTGAAGATAACTGGCAAAACAGTTTCAAATTATAATCCAAAATATAAATTCTAATTGAACTGAAGATTTATATCTAAAAGATATAATTATAAATAGAATTTAAAAATAACACAATAGGGATAAGTAGCTCAGTGGTAACACGTGTGAGGCACTGGGTTCAATCCTCAGCACCACATAAAAACAAATAAGTAAAATAAAGGTATTGTGTCCATCTACAACTAAATCAAACAATTAAAAAAACAAAACAACATCAGCAACAAAAAAAAAAATCCACACCAAGACAGAAACTACAGCCAAAAGACTAAAAATTGTGATTATATGAAGTCTTAAGGAAAAAAGGCTGTAAATCAAATGATAAATTTAGAAATAAAAATGAAAGGTATGGCTAAGTGTTGAGTCACATAGAAGGAATTCCTTTTAAAAATCAATATAAATATGAATAAATAAATTGGAAAATGACATGTATAAGCTTAGTTAAATCAACATTCTTCAGGATTCACCTTTTACAGTTAATTTATGAAGGTAAGTGAAAGTGTCAATATAATGGGATCTGATTACTCAAATAATTTGAAACAAAGTATCAGTGAACTTTTTGGGGAACAGAGATAATTATACGAGTGATCTTGATTTGCAAAGTATAGAAATTAAATGTGTTTTAATTAAAGCCTTTTGCATAGTACCTAGCAGGATGCCTTACACAGATGGGTGCTTAATGATGATTATATACACTATAATAACATTCACACAATATGTGAAATATTTTATAACCATGTGGACTTCTTTATGACAGCAAACATGACTGATTAGATCAATATAATTTGCATATCATTATGAACTTGATGTTTTTCATTCTCTTCTTACATCTTAATCATATCTTCATATGCTAAAGGAATATTAGTAGAATTATGGCAATGTTTTAATATTATGCCCTTTATGAGATTCTATAGACAGGAAAAAGTGGGGAAGTCTTTTGAGATGTTGCCATATAACTGATTTGATGACATTTAGCTTTAGAAATATTGTGCTATGATTCTTTAATCCCAAGTGGAGTATAGGCTACTTATTGACAAAAGGCTTAGTTTTTATTCCTTTCCTGATACAATCATTTGTACCAGGTAGGTACTTACGAAACTAACCAGTTCAATGAATACATGTGTCAGACAGCATGCAGGAAACTAGGGTACAAAGGTGACTGAGATAGACATGATCCTTGTCCTCATGGAGCTCATAGTTTAAGGGAGACAATGGAAGAAGCAAGTTTATTATATTCAATCCGGGCATCCAACAAGAAAAGATTAGCAGCTATGGGTGTACATGATAGAAACTCCAAGCTCACCTATTTCTACTCAAGCACAAGGCAATTATTTTTGATCCTTAATAAACTATTCAAATTATTTTTGAGTACCAACTATGTTTCAAATACTTTCCTAGATGCTATGTATTTTGAGAAATACATAATTATTTATGAGTGATGAAGCTGTCAAATTGTTTAATGAACTAAATGTTATATAAAATAGTGGTTAAGACTTGATCTTAAAGTCCTACAGCCTGGTGGATCCTGGATCTGCCATTAATTTACTGGGTGATAAGTTCCTTAATATTCCTGAGTATCAGGTTTTTTTCATCTATGGAAATGGAAATAATGGTGAGCTTACCAAAAAGAATATATATATATATATATATATATATATGTGTGTGTGTGTGTGTGTGTGTGTGTGTGTGTATCTATCTCACACACACATACACTAACACTACACATAATGCCAGGTACTTGGCAAAGTCTAAATGGTGACAAAATCTCAAAATACAAAAGAGTTATTTATTAATTCATCGAAACACCTATTATTTATTTAGTACTTCGAATGTATTGGCAGAACGATGTTATGGTCAACTATAACATAAGAACAGTCCTTATGTCCCATGAACTTTTCAAGGGCACAAAATACTTGAGACTTACTGTTCCCAAAAAATTAAAAAGAAAAACATGGCAAAATAAAAAATTGTTTCATTAAATCTCTGTTAAAAATACAGTTAATTTTGTATTTCATTATATCTAAAAATTATTCTAAGCTAGGTTTTCTACTTGGGGAGAATTTTGAATCTGCTTAATAAATTGCCTAGAAATCAGAGCCATGTAACAATTATACCAGTTACTTGTACTTAAATATTTTTAAAGCTAGATTATAAAAATCCTTTACAAATATAGCACAAAGTTATATTAATTATGTGATGTGAGTTCATTTTATGATATTCAGTCTAACTTGAGATGTGGCCTTGAGGAGTTAGTGTTAAAATGTTTGGTAGGTATTGGCCATGTAAGGCTATGTAATCCTTGAAATTAACTGTCAGTAAACTCATTCTGGTAGGAAACTGGGCATACAAATAGTTACCACACTACCATGATATAAGGGATGGAACTAATTATGTTTTATATATAAAAGTATAATAGCCACAGAAAAGGAGAAAATTTCAATTACATAAATCATTCATGAAAATTCGTGGAGTTGGAGCTGCTTAAGGTAGGTCTTAAAGAATGAATAACATGAAGTTGTTAGTTGGACAAGGTTGAGGAAAGGGAAGGCTATCTGAGGTATGGATGGGAGATAGAAGCATGGCACAGTTTGGTACATAAGTTCTGGAAGTGTCTAGAAGGGGAGGTACAGAGGATGAAGCAGATGGAGAACAGTGAGTGCAGGGTGTACCTTCTAGAGTAGATTTGTCCTATGAGCAATGGAAAGATCTAATTGCTTTTTTTTTTTTTTTGAGGGGTGGGGAGGATGCTGGATATTGAACTCAGGGCCACTGGGCCACTAAGCCACATCCACAGCCTTATTTTGTGTTTTATTTAGAGACAGGGTCTCACTGAGTTGCTTAGCACTTTGCTTTTGCTGAGGCTGGCTTTGAACTCGCCATCCTTCTGCCGTAGCCTCTCGAGCTGCTGTGATTACAAGCGTGCACCACCACACAGGCTCTAATCGCTTTTTAAAGTCAAATTTCTGGTTGAGAAAGTCTGCTCTGGTGGATATGTGGATGTTCATTTGGAGACCAGAGGAACTGTTGAGAAACTTTGATCAAAAGGGAAGAACAAGCAGGACTTGGTGGCGCATACCTGTAATTCCAGCAGCTAGGGAGGTTGTGACAGTAGGATCGCAAATTTGAGGCCAGCCTCAGCAACTAAGCAAGGCCCTAAGCAACTTGGTGAGATCCTGTCTCAAATTTTAAAAAATAAAATAAAGTAAAGGGCTGGAGATGTGACTCTGTGTTTAAACTCGTCTTCCCCTACCACCCCCATTCAATTCCCTGTACCAAGGGCAAAGGCAACCACTATTAGTGGAAGACCTGTGGGAGGAAGCAGACATGGAGAGTTTTCACTCCTGCCCTCTCACTGACCCATCCAGCAGGCTGGTGAGGCAGTTTGGATTAGCAGTCTTAGAAATTGTTCCCACTGCCAGTCAGTTAAGCAATCAATGGGAAATTCAAGTACAGGTCTTTCTGATATCAAACCATCTGCATATTTATTTCTGCACCATGTTACCTTTCAGGGTACAGACCAAAAGTGCAATATCTATAATTGGACAAGTTGGAGAGATACTGAGAACATTATCTTCCAGGACTGATGTCTGAATGTGGGGAATAAAGAAAGGGTCTAGGATGACTTCCAGTTGAAGCAAATCATGGAAGGCTACGGGGGAGCTAATTTGGAGTAGAAGGGATTTCAGGACTCAGTGGGGAAGAAAAGCAAAGGTCTTTGGAGGGGACACACAGAGCAGTGTGGATTGAAGATTAAGTCCAGAGATTCGCTTTTACACAAGGGTGATGGGGTTGAGGGCGAGGTGTATTAACTGACTTAGAGATCTGACTTGCTATCATTCCTTATTTTGAAAACAAATATAAATCTCAGAAATGGGAAGTTGGTGCTTAAAAAGAAAAGAATTGCATTCTAGCTCAGAGCAGAGTTTGAATCAACATTCACCACAGGGATATCTGCACTATGAACTGATGTAGAAAAGCGGAGACCTACCCCGGCCCCATACTCAATCAGAGCTAGTCTAGCCACTGAGGAGTTCAGGAGCATCTCAGGAGTTCAGGAGCACCTCAGATGTTCAGCAGTCATGGAGGCTTTCTGAACACCTAGTGCCTGGACCATGTTTGTTTTACTTGACTAAATCTTGAGTAGTCACTGTTGAGAGGGGACGAGTACACCGGAGAATATTCATGCTGAAAGTTTAAGTTTATTTGTGTTCGATTAGAGAAAGTCATTAGATTAGAAAAGAATGAAATAAATTCAAATTGTTTGTTACATTAATAAATTTCAATATTTTCAGTTGTTATGAAACACCATATAGAGGGAAATATCCTCAAGCCTCACTTTGGAGCTTGTGAAATACAAATTCTTTAGTCTTACCTGAGATATAGTGAGCATCTTGTCCCTTTCTGGAAAGAAAAGCCAGTAATATTCATGCCTTAAAGCACCATCTACCACTGGTCCCTGTCTCTACCTCTCTCTATCTGTGCATAACACTAAAACCGCAATTCCTTCTGAAGGATCATTTTGCTTCTTTCAAACCTAGGAAATACTTTTAATGTGTCTGACATATTTTTTGATGTTATTCTTCAGAACCAGAAGGAGGTAGAGGACCCTCTAAGTTACAAACCAGAAGTTATAAAATGAAATTATTGATAAATGTGGCCACATAAAACTTTAAAACTCTTTAAGGTCAAAAAACTCAGTAAATAAATGAAAAGGCAAGTTATAAACTGAAAAATAGTTATATCATATATAGTAGACAAAAAAGTCATGATGTATTTCCCTTTTAAAAACCATTACAAATAGGAGAGAAAAAAAGATTTTTTTTCTCTAGAAAAATAACCAAGGAACAGACATGAAAAGACAATTCAATAGAGAGGCCAATGAATATTTGACTCACAAGAGATCAAAAAAGCATATTAAAATAAGAAACCAATTTTCACCTATAAATTAGTTTAAAATTTTTAATAATAAATACCTAGTGTTGTTGAGGGTGTGAGAAAATAGATATTAACATAAACTGCATTTAAAAATGTAAGCTGATATAAATACTCCTGGGATACAATTCAGCAATGCTTCAAAAATCTCAAATATATGCAGTCCTTGGGCCCCAAAAGAGGATTATGTTGGTTTGAGAAGACTTTATCTAAAGAAATAATCAGAGATAGGCATAAAAATTTGTCTATAAAAATATTCATCTTAGTATATTTATAAGAATGAAAAATTGAAGACAACACAAACCTCCAAGTTTATTAGGTAATATATGTTGTATTCCTAAAATAAATTATTACATGGATTTAAACAACTATACATGAAAATGTAACAAAATAAAATAATGTTTACAACACACTATTAAATTAAAAATAATCTAATTAAAATATGTGTAGTAATATCCCAATCCTTAAAAATGTTATGTGTGCTTATATATCTATGTCTGTGTTTACATCTATATGAATAACTACAAGAATGAAGAATTGGGCAAGGATTTTGACTCTCTACTCATGGTATAGCCCTAGATTTGAGAATAGTTCTCAGTCACATAGGAAATTATATAATCTTATTTTTTTATTGAAGCATTTAAGACACTTAAAATGTTTTTTCTTTATGTTGCTCAAGAGTTTTGAAACTTTCTACAATAAATTTATATTCTGCTTTTTTAGTCAGAGGAAGAGAATAATTATAATTTTGAAAAAGTGTTAATAGATAAAATCAGCTATCTATAGGCAGAGTCTAATGATCAATACAGGGCTCATGAAATTTAAACACCCAGTTCAATTAATTCTTGTAGGAAAATTGAAAAATACATGATTATAACTCAGAAACTTAGGCCGCTTGAACTGTTTTGTGTTACCCTTGTGTTATAATACTGATTTTTAAATTTTTCCACTACGTACCCTGAAAGAAACTCTCAAAATTTTTGTTTCAAGCGTGAAATTTTTTTGAGGTTTATCCTTAGTATTTATTCAAATTTCATCTTGTACTTTTTAATATATCCACTAGCTTCATATAAAAATATTTGAAATTGTTTACCAACAAGTAATTATCTGGAAAATTTTCATGTTATGTTGTGTCTTGTGTCTTCACTGCCACTACTGAGTACCTTTAGGAGAATGCTTAGGCAAGGAGGGGATCATGGTGTTAGTGAGCAGGCTTAGTAGAGTCTGGGAAAACAGATTTCAAGTGGGTATTTGTTAGCATTAGTTCAGAAGAGGGGTAGGTTGACTAATTGCCATCAATATGCCATTTGCTTGGCAGGAACATTTCTGCAGGGAAAAATCTCATAGGGTAAAGATTAAATTAGATACAAAGTGTTTGAGTGCATTGCCTGACATGTAGTTAGCTTTTAATGAAATGATAAATATTATTAATTATTATTACCAGAGAGAGTTTTCATACCCAGATGTCACTATCACTTACATTATCAAATAATTCCTATTATTTTGATTCATCTTGCCTCAGACCTCATCCTCATGTGACTTTCCATGCAGACTTTTTCCCATAGAAAGTCAATGTTCAAAATAGCTGTGTACAGTCATACGTTTCCTTGGAAATTAATGAATGAGTCAGTCCTAAAATATGGGCCTTCTCTTCATGGGATGCACAATCACATTTCATTACTGATAGAACTATAAAATAGACCTTGGGACATGGTGATTTTTATCAAGGTAAAAATGCTTGTTGAGGGACATATTTGGACATATTTCTTCTTTCAGAAGAATCATGTAGTTCATTTCCCTAACTACTATTGACAAGGGCATAGTTTCCTAGTAGGTCTCATTGTCCCTAAATCAGAAGATTTCAAAATATTTTGGCCATGTCCCACAGTTTTTTAAAAAAAAAGAATGGAATCCAGAACACACATTAAAAGTTTCATGAGACAATACTTATCCTTACTGTATTAATTATCTAAAAAGATACTGGGAGGCACAGATGTAAACTGGTTGGGCCTCCATGCTTAGTCTATATTTTCTTCCTTCCCTGTTTATTCTACTGACTGGCTTGAACCGTATTGGTTCATGCCTTGCACACGCATATTCTCTCCACCAATGACTTCTGACTGGTTTGGACCTCTGAACATCAATATGAATGTACCTGTTGTGTGTATCTTCAGCAACCATTTGTCTTTCTTGGATTTTTCAGGAAAATTTTAGTTTTTTGTTCTTTAATGGCTGACTGGTTTAGAACATGTTTCTTTGACCCAAGTCCTCTTGTTTTTCTTTACCCCTAAATTCTGACCTCAGTTTCTTCCAGGGACTTATAATGACTGAGGATACTTTTTTTTTCTATATTAAATATCCTCATTCATTCAACAGACACTTCTGTGCCAACTTATTGTTCTCCAGGCCCCCAGCTCCAGCTTACCCACATTTAGACCATTCCAGCCCACCTCCATCTTCCAAATAAGATGATCTCTGTCTGTTTTGAGTGGGAGTAAGTCCTATTGGCTATTTCATGGTGTATAGGTGTTAATTTATGAATGACTAATAAATGCCTTCATGGCAATCACAGGCTAACACCCTTGTATGGGGTCTTTTTTTTCACACTTGTTGTCTTATAGTTAAGAAAAATAATTTTTGGAGTCAGAGCACTCAGAATTCTGCCTCTTATTTGTTGTGTGATATTGAGTATCATTTTCTCATTTGTAATCTCATAAGAATTTTCTAAGTTTAAATAAAATAAAAATTCTATGTCATGTAAGTGCTTTATGAGGTACCTAATACATAGTAGGTGGTGAATCAATGTTTAGTGATCAATGTTTCATTCACTTTATTTTTTCTGGTTAGTGATGCATAAAGACAAGATATAGCATGGTATCATGATAATGTTAAAACTCTTAGACTGCCAGGCATGGTGGCACATGTCTATAGCCAGGCTATTCAGGAGACGGAGGCAGGAGGATTACAAATTCAAGGCCAGTCTGGGTAACTTAGTGAGACCCTGTCTCAATATAAAATAAAAAGGGTGGGAGATGTAGCTACATGGCTTTAATCACCAATACAATGCAATAAATAAATAAAACACTTAGGATGTATTAAACACTTCATATACCTTATCAGATAAATATTAGAAAAACCCAATTGCATTCCTTAACATTTTACATATGAGGAAAACTGAGGCTCAAGGAAATTAAAAATCATGGCTCAAGTCACAAAAGTTATAAGTCCCCAAACCAGATTTAAACCCCTAAACTAGAAGAGTGTTCAAAATTCTAACCCTATTTGTGGTATAGGATTCTTTGGGTGTCAGAATTTCCACATGAGATTAATATTATTCCTTATATGTACCTGTAACATTATACTTCTTGCCTCTCCCAAAGACAAAGGTTCTAGGCCTTTTCTCATTATCAACTACCCCCATTAGGTTAGGAACATTTGGGAAACTCTTGGGCATCAAGCAGTTAGAAGAAGCTAAAGCTGCACAATAAGAACTATTTACAAACCACATGACCACCTTTTTCATTCACAGACTTATTGAACAACTGATTCCAAACCAATGGAAGCTCTGAGCATTTAGTTTACTCTTGGCTTACACAGTCACCTGACTTGATTTCACAGCTTCTCGGACATATTTTTGTCAATTCCTTGAGGCTATTAGGTTAGTAAGTGCCTAACCACAGTACATCTGTTTGCTTTGGATGATAATAAGTGCTTTTCCAGCTGCTCATTTTTTTCTACCTTCCTCCTTTGTTTCCCTAGGGCTTGTGCTTTTAGCATTCATGATTTTTTCCAAGGTGTTAGACTACATCCAGAATTATCACTGTAGCATTTCAGATGACCTGGTCTTGTCCATTCTCAGACTTATTTTAAACCCTAAAACACACACACATACGCCCCTTCCTTGGAATTTAACACCTGGCAAAACAGTTTCAATTACCTCCCTTTAATACAAGCATACATTTTTTCTTCTTTTTTACTGAATTTTTGAATATGTAAAACAACTGTATGATTCCCAAAATCACATAACAATATAGATTCAGAGATGTCTTGCTTTCCAATCTTCTCTCTCTACCTTGCTGCCTTCCTCCTTTCAGGTATAATTATTTATATGTTTTTAAATCTTTTACAGAGTATAATATACATGCAGTAAAATATTCACATTGTAGGGTACAGTTTGATGGATTTCCATAATCTGAACATATCCATGAATCCACCCTCCAGATGCAGAAATGGAATCCTACCCAGAAACCAGAAATTTCTGGCACTATCTCAGAAACAACTGCTCTCCTAATTCCAAACACTGTGGATGGGTTTTGCCAGATGTTGAACTAGAAGTGAAATAATATGGAATATATAATTCTTCTTCCACTCGACAGTATGTTTTGTGAGATCCTTCCAGGAAGTGTGTGGCAGGAGTGTTAGCAGGAGTGTTCACTCTTTCATTTCTTTTAATGTAGTCCATTGTGTTGCATATACAGTACACTATTATTTATCCATTTTGTGGTTGACAGAGATATAGTTCCTAGTTTGGGGCTTTAACCAATAGTGTGTCATAATACATTCTTGTATGTGTCTTTTCATGCACATATGCATTTCTGGTGAGTATAAGACAATTGCTGGGTCATATCCTATGTGTATGTTCAGGCTTTAGTGGAGTTTTTAGAAGTGAATGTTCCAATTAATACTTCTTCCAGCAGTGGATTAGAGTTCCATTTGTTCCTCTTATTTGCTAAACATCATAATTTCTGTCTTGTTAATTTTATCCATTCTGGTGGGTATCTCACTGTGCTTTTATTTCGGTTTTCCCTGGGTTGTAATAGTTTTCTTGTTTATTCTTGTATATTTACTTTTGCAAAAATGAATATACATATGCATACCCTTTTATCACATAAAAGGCAACATTCTAAGCATACTTTTTTTTATTTTGATGTTGCTTTTTTTCACTTAAACAATGTGAACAGAGACTTCGGTATAATACAGCTTACTAAAATATTACTCATTTTTTTTAACAGCCTCATTGTAGTGAATTGTTTTGTTAGGTATTGCCAGATTTCCCTCTATGCCAATTAACCATTTGATTTTACCCAGAAGTGATCTGTGAAATGTGCATCTATTCATTTTATGCAACAAATCTTTTCTCTTATAATATTCAATAGTCAAGGAATTAAGATGCTGTTTCTTTTTAAATTTTATTTAAAAATAAAATGTTTAAAATACTACAACATCACAAAACATTTTAAATATTCATGCAGCTTGTACATATTTAAATTGAGCTAATAATATAATGCGTACTCTTATATATTGATACAAAAATCATTCATAATGACAGCATAGTAGTCAAGAATCTTACAGTTGTGAGATCAAGAAAAAAGAAGTGAGGCATTCCTTGGTTCCCATTATTGGGACATTAAAGGCAATCTAGCTAGTTTTAGATACAGTGGGATCCAGGAATCCAAACAATAGTAAGAATTTATTTCTCCTCCATCTCTC
Source organism: Marmota monax (assembly GCF_021218885.2). Taxonomy (NCBI): domain Eukaryota; kingdom Metazoa; phylum Chordata; class Mammalia; order Rodentia; family Sciuridae; genus Marmota; species Marmota monax. The sequence goes on along the minus strand of NW_026693933.1, from coordinate 10,152,034 downwards.
ACCCTTTCTTTCCTCAGTGTTAGCTTTTTTATTATATATATATATATATATATATATATATATATATATATATATATTCTGTGTATATATATATATTCTGTTTATAGTATATATTCAATATATATCTCTTCACTTGATTAGAATTTCATATTTTCCCATATTCAGTTTTTCAAATGCCTACATACTTTGCTTCCAATTAAAAAAATATACAATAAAAGGAAGGAAAGTTCATCTGTTAAGTGCAAAAATGTCAAGTCCTTGTATTTTTTCCTTTATACTATTATTTGTTAAGTACCCTGAGAAATTAGAAAGGTAACAAGAGATGTCTTGGGGTGCATGTAGATGGTCATCATTTCTTCAACTCTCCCATTAAGACTTCTCCAAATAAACATATAATTCAAAGACAGTGTGCTTACTATAACAACTGGCTAGGCAAATCCCCTTGTGCTTCTTCCAACTGGATTGACATCTCAAACCACTTTTGCGTAGGTTTTGAAGTTATCACTAACTTTATTCATTGCAAAGGTTCTCAGAGATTTAGCTTAGAATCAGCAGTAGCAGAATGACCCGGGAACTGGTTACAAATGCACATTCTCAGGCTCCAACTCAGACTTATTATATCAGTAACTCTGGACATGGGACCTGGCAATCTGTGTGTGTATCTGTTTCATTGTGATAAAATACATAGAACATAAAATTTATTATCTTAGCCATTTTTATATGTGCAATTTGGTACTGTTAAGTGCATTCACCTCATTGTGCAATCAATCTCCAGAATTCTTTTCATCTTGCAAAACTGAAACTCTATATTCACTAAACAACTCCCCATTCTCTCTCCTTCCAGATCCTGGAAACCACCATTTTTTTTTTCTGTTTTTGAGAGTCAACTACTCCAGGTACCTCACAGAAGTGGAATCATAGAGTGCTTTCCTATGACTTGCTTATTTCACTTAACATAATGTCCTCAAGGTTCGTCTATGTTGTAGCATGTGTCAGAACTGCTTTCCTTTTAAGGCTAAATAATATTCATTTATGTGAATATATCGCATTTTGTTTATTCATTCATCCATCCATAGATACTGGGTTATGCCCATCTTACAATCTATTTTAACTAGCCCACCAGGTGATTCTGATGCTTACACAAGTGTGGAAACTTCTGGGTAATAGGGTACAATGTGTGTTAGTTGTCTTATGAACAGGTCTAGAATTGGTTTTAGAATGTTTTAAATTTGATAGAGCAAATTACTCTGTATTATGCACACAATTCAGGGAAAGTAAACTGCCTCTTTGCCTGCAATAATCTCACAAGGATGCAGTATGGGATGCCACAATGTCAGTTAAAAAGTACTTAGTAAAGTTTGAAATAAAATCTGTTCAACTAATCAAGAAAATATATGACAATAAAGTGCTAAACTAGACTAATCTGGTCTTTGAACCTGGACTGAGATGAAAATTTACCAAGTTAAAAACATAAGGTGGGAAAAAAGAAAAAGGAATGTGATCAAAGAACACATGCCAGAAATAACATTAAGGTAAACAGCAGCATTCTGCATTACGCTACTGTGAAGTTCAGTAAGCTGTTCATGGAGTTGACAGGTATTACTATTTTGAATGAGCTAAATTCTTTTGCAGTTACCAAGGAACATTTGAAGTTATGTAAACTACTATAACAAGGGCAGTCAAATCTCACAAACCAGAGCAATAGTCAACAGCCCGAGGTAGTTATCAGGTAGAATTCCAGGTTGGTGGGCATCCTTGCTAAATAGGCTTTGGCATGCTGAGTTTCAGTTTTCCCATAAGAATCCCAGCTAGGGAATCCTATTGGGGGCAAAGTGTAGTATTAGACAAGCTGATGATATGAGTTAATATCTTGCTCAAGAAATGAATACATGTTGTTGAGAGCCACAGCTGAAGGGGCCCCAGCAAACTTCCAGCTGCCAGCAAAAACTTCCAGCTGCCAGCAAACTTCCAGCTGCCAGCTGATGATTGGCTCACAGCCGCCCCAGCAAACTTCTAGCTGCCAACTGATTGGCTCCTCTGTGGTGACGCTCATTGGGCTGTTTCCCTGCCCTTTCAGACCACAGAGCTGCTCATTGGGGGACTTTTTTTGGCTCTGCCCACACAACCCAGCCAATCAGCCTCAAGAGCAGGAGGAGTGGGGGAGGTTGAGAGGCTTGTGGGAAGCCGGTGGTGGCAGTTGGGCTCTGAAGGTTTTTCCTGAGGAGCTGGGTGGTTTGGTGTGTGTGTTCTAAAAATAAAGTTCGTTTCTTTTGACAAGTGGCTCCTGAATTGTGCCCAGCCAGACTGTGGCAACATGTATTTGATTTTAATGCACTTTATTTGGAAAGACAAAATGACCCAAATGATGATATACTTTGAATCAGTTATGTATTTAGACATAGATAACCTGAGTAAATTAATGAGTCAATGAATGAATGAATAACTTATATAACAAATTAATTAATTTATTCATATTTATTAAATACTTGTAATGTGTAGGCTAAAATAAGGCCCTAGAACACATAGTTACATATCATGTAATAACATTTCAAAGATGGTCCACATATACTACTGTAGCTCCATAGGTTGAATGGAACTGAAAATTCCTATTTCCTAATGACTTGGCAGCAGTCATAATGTCCTAGCACACCTCATGTTTGTGGTGATGCTGGTATAAACAAACCTACTGTATGTTTATACACATATAGCAATATGATTATGTTCAGTACATAATATTTGATAATGATAATAAATGATTATATTACTGGTTTATGTATTTATCATTATTTTCATTATAATTATTTTGGCATGTACTCATTCTGGTTATAAAAACTTTTACTTTGAAACAGTATGCTTGTGACACCAGCTACATGGTGATTACATCGTTTTCTCTTGTGCTTGATTTAATCTCACATTGTCTTGTTCATCAGGGCACAAAGAGCAAGAGGCTGTACCATGTAACCTAGGTGCGCAGTAGACTATACCATCTATGTTTGTTAGAAGTGTACTCTTTGATGTTCACACGAGAATGAAATTGCCCAACAGCCATGCATTTCTCAGAACATGTCCCCATTGTTAAGCAACCCATGGCTTCACAAAGATAAATAGGTCAGCAGATTCCAGTGAATGAGTGCATGAATTAATACTATCCTTTACACAGGACCTTGAACATATTATTTAGCCTCTCTGGGTCTTAGTTTACCCATCTCTAAAGTTAAATGAGTGGGAGTGTCAGGAGAAACCAAGACAGATGATTAGAAAATTGCAAAATTTTCTAATTCTATTTGTCATGCTTTTTTTTTTTTAGGTGGAGGGAGCAGTGCTCTCATTTATTAATTCATTCAGCAATATTTGAGACTGTGTGTAGACATTGTACTATAATTCCCCCATTACTTATTAGTCACTTTCCTTTTTCATCACTATAAAACAGTCTGCTAAATGTCAGGGAGAAGAATCTCAATAAACACATCACTATAAAATCCACATACCAAAATAGCAAGCACTCTTTGGTTTCTGGCAGAGCTCCAACCAGGAGTTAGTTTCTCTCCTACCTTCCAGTTTTCAAGTCCTGAGAAGTGATAATCAAACACCAGTGGCAGGTGCCGCCTCATCCTGTTGCCTTTGCAAAACATCTACTGGCAACAGTACTGTAAGAACCTCCAGCCCCTGTCCACCAATAAGCAATATCGTGCAAAAGATTTTTAAAAAATCATTTCAGAGGCATTTGGTTATTTAAAGATTTGAGTCCTCATAAACACATCCATCCCATGTGACAGAGAAATGGGACTAGCAGATGTTGCCTGATTTTTCTTCTTACCTAGGGATTTCATGGTATCTGTTTTTCAATTTCCAAGTAACTATTAAATGCTTGTATAATTTAAATGGTTCTTTTAATTAAGCTTAAAAATGTATTTAAACTTTAGATCAGCCTAGATAACTTCAAAACAGAAACTATTAGAGCAGGTCAGCTTTATCTAGAACATATTCCATCTCAAATGATTTAGGCAAATGATAAGTATAATTGTAGTGGTTGCTGGGCAAATCAACTCCAAATTCTTGACTTTTTCAAGGCTATATTTATATAAGGAAAGCTATCACATTCTATCTCTCCTTCCCATCATTTTAAAATTAGCCCATTTGTTGGGTCTGAAAAGGGTGAGGAATGTCTTCACTTAAAATTACAAATGGGTGCCAAGTCAGCAGCACCACACAACTAAGCAACATTTTTATTATAGCAGAAGAGCACCTTGACATCCACAATCAATATATGCCCGAAAAGTTGTCTTTAAGTACCTACTTTGAGCATCTTGCTACTTCCCGTGTTTATGGGTTATTGCTCTGCCACTTGAAATATAATTGAATCCAGCAGTTTTTACTCAGTACAAATGTATAAAATAGATTCCTTATTGTTTGTGATGCTGAGTGATGTCTAAAGACTAGATTTAAGGGAGAAAAATGAAGCGTGGTTTACATGCACATATACATGGCTGATCTTTCCCAGAGATACTGGGGGCAATATTTAACAACAGCAGGCACATTGACTTTGTAAAGTGTGGTGATTTGTTTTTAATGAATATGTGTTCCAAACAACATCTTTTCTTATGAAGATAGTTAATTTATACTCTATAATAAGAGTAATTATATAAGACATTTAGGAATGCATTCCAGAGGTGCATTTCTTCCCTGCAGAATCCAAGTAGGCAAATTCTTTCTGCCTTTGTTCCTTGTGGAGAGAGGCAGGCTCTGAAGGTCAGTGGCCAGCCGGGTTCATATCTGAATGGTTCTTTTTATGGATGCAGAGTTCTGCTTGTCTGCATAAGCTGAGCACATACCCCACCCTGTCCTTTTCCTAGAAAAGAAAGTTCTCTCTGACAAGTGCCCACTTCCTGTGTTTGCTTCTCCAGACCCAGCCCTGAGGAGGTCTTAATCAAACTCTTTGTCCTCTCCTTTCCATCCCTGGTTTGAGGAATATCCTCAGCACTATTTGTGCGTTGTTAGCCTCTTCGTGGTTTTCCTGCCTCAGGATTTGTCAGGTCCAGTCCAGGCTCCATGTGGATGTCAGCTATTTTGGAAGTGCAAATTCAATCGTGTCATAGACCTATATGAAATCCAAAGTGGTTCCCTGCCACCTTTGCAATGTAGTTAAAATATCTGAGCATGTCATAAAAGACACATCACCATCACCGTCACTACTCAGCCCCTGCTCCCCACCCAGCATCGTTTGCTACTGCTTCTCCTTTCAGTCTTGCCAAAATCACAGCCCTGCCATTCTTTTTGTCTGGAGAACACTTCTCCAAATTCTTCATTTGACTATGCAGATTCTTCAATTCCCATGGGGAGCTCCAGGGATCTCCCTGGTGAGTTGAGTGCCTTCTCTCCTCGCTCCCACCATGCCCTGTGCCTAACATTGCATGACACTTAACAAACCTATTTGTTCACATATTCTCCTGTCTTTCTCATTTGACCATGAATGTCTCACTTCTGTGATGCTGGGGCCATTAAATCTTTCTCTTTCCTATTTTATCTCTGGTAACAACAGTGGCATATCATGTGCAGTAGTTTTCCAAAAAAAAGACTGGTTACAAGAATGACTCCACTCACTCACTCACTCACTCACTCACTCACTCACTCATTTATTCTGATTCTGGTCAACTTTACTAAACAAGAGCTCTGTTACCAAAGAGCTGATTATGCTAATAGCACTCTATCTAGGCATCTGTTTCAAAATATTTCTGTGCATCATTGGTGCCACCAATAGGGTTTTATATTAGCATTAATATCCCATTATATGGCCTGGGCCACAATACTTGCTGCAGCACAGCAGCTTATGCCAAAATGTAATGATGAAGACATACTGTGGAACTCTCAGCAAATATTTCATAAAGACCCTCTGTATACTTAGTTATTTATACAGAGGCTCCCAAGGCCTGCCTTTTTGTGGTTTCTCCCACACATTGAGCTGGAATTAACATCTATACTGTGTTATCTAATGATTAAGTCAAGTGCTTCTATGTGCTTTCTTTCCCAGCAAGTTGTGTCTATACTGTGTTCACATGAGCGCTTTCTCTGTTATCAGTTGTTAAGCAAAGTAAAAATGCCATTGGACTTAGGGCTGCAAGCATCAGCTTTGAATTTAGGGGATTTGTAGTTGAAAATAGATATTCTAGTGTGCAAATTAAAATGTGCCCAAGGTTTATCTTTCTTATTTTAAAAATGTGCTGCAATAGCTCTTATAGTAGAACAGTGGTTCTCAACCAGAACATTTTTAACCCCTCAGTATACATTGGGCAATGTCTGGAGTCACTTTTGGTTATCACAATTGGAGACAACGTTCCACATGATAACACATTGTGTGTGTGTCTCACTGTGTATGCTAGGTAGAATGGTCAATAACAACTAATTAACATAATACTACCCTATGATGTAACATCTCTGTTTTGTTTACTCCTGTGCCCCCAGGGTTGAGTATAATGTCTGACACTTAGTAGATACTCTAAAAATGCCCTTTTCATGAATAATGAATAATGAATGATATGTATATATTTTGTGTGATAAACACATATGTATATGTAAATGTGTGTATGTATGTCTATATGCATACACATGTACATATATAACATATATTTAAAAACATTTTATTATATGCATAGCATATATGTATATAGAATCTTTTTTTTCTTATTGCTTATTTTAGCATTTAAATGAGTTTGGTATCTAACTTCACCCCTGAATGTTTTCCTATTCAGAATATCCTTTAGGGAAGGAAGGGTAGACCACTGCTTAAGTAGTCGAGTGTAATTTCTAATGCCAAAGGGAAAGTCTCCATAGTTTTTACAGTCAACTATATTACTATGTGTGTATGTGTGTGTGTGTGCGCACGCGCAGGCACCGAAGCCAACAATTTGCCTAGGAGTTTCGTATCCCCCCCAAAGCAAATTGGTTTCTTATTCAAAGATCATCTTCAGGGCCCTCAGAGACATATGTGGAGGACACAGACTCTACATAAATGGAGAATGCTTCCTGTCTCTTTCAGCCCCCCCATCACAGAGTGCCGATTCTGTCCTGTCATAGTTATTTGTTTTCATTATTTCCCGTGTCAAACACTCAGTGCCTCGTTCTTTAATGGTTAGCCAAATTTATTATACTCAAGTTTAATAAAATTTCATATAAATACATTTTTAAAATTCAATTGCTTTATTGTAAATTTAAAGTCAAATGTTTTTTGTTTATATTCAACGTTATTTTGGTTCTTTATACAGAATTTTCTGGAATTGGTAAGTAACCAAAGGACATGAGGGAGTATAGAAACCATATCCAGGTACTAGAAATTATAGTGTGTTACTTAGGCAGGCAGCTACTCTGCCTTCCCCAAAGGATGTTCTGAATGGGAAAACAGTCAAGGGCCAAGCTAGACACCAAAGGTATTTAAATGCTAAAATGGGCAATAAAGAAGGGAATCTAACATTTCTGCTAGAAATAAATGCATAAAGTTTGTACAAAATACAGAGGAAAATTATGTAATAAGGCCTTGGGGCTGGGAGTGGAGCTGAATGCTAGAGTGCTTGCCTAATTGGGGCAAAGTCCTGAGTTCCATCACTAGCACTGAAAAAATAATTTTTTTTTTAAATGCGGAAGTATATGTATAGATCTTCAACCATACACATGACCTATAATGGGAAAGCAGTATTACACAACCTGGGGGAGACAGCGCCCTGTATGCACAGTGCCTTCTTGGAAGAGTGTGCCTGCCCCATTTTCTGGGAGAAATCACTTTTTGCCATTAAATTGCTCTGTTATCATTTAAACCTGATAAAATATAACCAGAGAATATTATTAGAAGGGAACTTAGTGATCCAATCCTCTTATTTTGCAGATGAAGTAACTGGGTCTTAGAGAAATCAAGTGCTTGCTCAGGACATGAGGTTAAAGAACAAGGTAGAATCTAGAGGTCGAAAAAGACCCTAAAAACATTCCTGTGGAGTTGTTATTCCTGAAGTGGCTCATTTAATCCATGAAACAGTAATCTGGGGCCTTCATCCATTCTTGGAACTACATAGTTATTTTCATTTTCGGGGTGGGGGGGTACTGGGGATTGAACTCAGGGGCACTCGACCACTGAGCCACATCCCCAGCCCTTTTTTGTATTTTATTTAGAGACAGGGTCTCACTGAGTTGCTTAGTGCCTCACCCTTGCTGAGGCTGGGTTTGAACTCACTATCCTCCTGCTTCAGCCTCCTGAGTGACTGGGATTGAAGGTGAGCACTACTGTGATTGTGTGGAAGTACATGGTTAGAACTCCAGGATTTTATCTAATAAGAAGAAAGACTGGTCTTTTCTAGAAGGTACATCCTTGATGTCAAGGAATATATTTAGTTTCAGAGGGTTTTATTTTAAATTTTGTCATAAGGGTGTGCATTTTTGGATACTGAAACATTATGTGACACTTTATAAGAATTCTATCAACATCATTCCTCCCTTGGTTCTATAGCCCAGTCTTGACCTAGTCAACAGATGAAAGAAAGCAAGAAAAAAAAATCCCTTATAGTAGCATCAAAAAGAGAAATACTTAGGAATAAGTTTAACAAAAGGAGTATGCAACTTGTATCCTAAAAACTACAAAATATTATTGAAAGAAATTAAAGAAAACCTAAACAAATGAGGAGACACATTATGTTCATAGAGCAGAGGACTTAAGAAATGTTATGAAGTTGATTGAGGTGATGATTACACCACTGTCAATGTGCTAAAATCTTTGAATCGTATGTATACTTTAAATGGATGAATTGTATAGTCTGAATTATATTTCACTAAAGCTGTTACTTCTTATGGGTATGTGAACTTATATAAATGTAAATATATATACATCTTATATATACTTTACTTACTTATTTATACTTACACTAAAAAAACCCTGATATATCAGAAATAAAATTAAAATGTTCCACAAACATTTCCAGCTTGCTGTTGTAGGCTCATGTAGGATATAAAGACCAAAGGTCCCACCCTTCCTGATCCTGGGAGTTCACAGTTGAGTAGGTTCATGTCTTTCTGTGGAAGTCATGGACAAAGCTTTAATCAACATGAACAAAGACGCTTTTTAATTTCTAGGACAAATGCCACAAAAGCAAACAAGTGGAGTACTAAAGAAGTTATCTGAAGACCAGCAAATAGGATAGGCAGTGGGTGGCTGAGTTGGTGGGTGCTGGTATGCCGAAAATTCCAGCACTTCTCTGTTGACTTTGAAAAAGGTTGAGCAGGACCTAAATCCAAGTCCTAGAGATTTATGACAACACTCCTGATGATCACCAACTTTAGGCAAATGCAAAATTACTTTAATATTAGAATAGGAAAAAAATCATTTTCTGAGCAACCTAAAGAAATTTTTTTTCTTAATTTTACTGTTTAATTAATTCAATGAATACTTATTGACATCCTATGTTGTGTAAGAAATGGTACTAGGCATGTAAATAATAGATGGATAAAAAGCAACAGTGATCTCTAGACAGTCTATTTTTTTCCTCCACGTAAATCACTGTTAATTATAGAAGAATCCTACAGTTTATTTTAAAGACATATAGAATAGATCTAATGTTATCCTCCCAAAGGAAACAATATTCTTCATATGTAATTTATATAACAATTGGTCCATAAATACAGCAGCCATGTTTTCAGGATTAAAAGTTGGGACATCTGGCATAAAAACCATATGCATGATACAATGGAATAAAATTTTTGAAATTACAGCTCTCTGAGGAAATTTTAGGATGCAGTCATTTATTGTTACTACTGTGTTCACAAGTCATCTGACATCATTAGTACGAACAAAAGGACTTCTTTGAGATTTGCAGAAGGCAGAGGTGATTTTGAGACATCCACTTCAATCCACACAGCTCTATCCATCAATCATCCAAATGCTTCCTGCATTTATGAAATCACACAGCACGTGCCATATGTGGAAACTGACTGATTTTCACTTTCTGTTATGATTTATATCATTATTCACACTCTGCTGTAGTCTCTTTGGGGAGGGTTGGTTACCATTAGTGTTTGCCACCCATCAAATTTTGCTCCTTTCTTTTTTTTCATGTCTGAACTACAGTAGAAGCATCAGACAGGAATAGAAATTTCAATATATTATAAAAATCACAGTATATATGACCTTTAGCTAACATTACAATCATGTACTTCTTTTAAAAATAAGAGCTATATTTAGAACTAACAAATAGCAATAAAACCCAGTCATTTTAATCTTTTTCTCATACTAAGAAAAACTGGAAAATTCGTTGAAATGGAAAATGATTCTTAAGATTTAATGCAGAATTATTTCTTTAAAGTAATGACTAATACTGAATATTTAATCAAGATATTAACTTATTTCAAAGAATCCATTTGGATTACAACCTTATTTTAATAATATGGGGGCTCAAAATCTTCCTGACTTACAGGGTTTGTTGTTATTGCTATTGTTTTTTCCATAGAAGGTATGTATAAGGAAATTCTGGGTTTATAAACAGATCAGTGTACTGATGCTAATTATTTTTTTCTAGGAGTTAGACTTTCACATTAGGAAGGTTATCTTTGTTTCTTATGGCAAATATTTAGCAGATATTTATTAGAGTCCAGGCATGGATTTAGATTCTGAAAGACATCAAATCATGGTTTTCCAATTTGGAGAAACACACCTTTTAGTGAGATCTATCTATCTATCTATCTATCTATCTATATCCATCCATCCATCCATCCATATGGGTGACAATAAAATGTAGAATGTGTTGATAGAAAGTGAAAGCAGACTAGGAATACTGAAGAAAGCATCACTGAGGAGATAACTTAGTGGGAACACATTGAATAAAGGGTAGCTTGTGAGATGAAGAAAGAGAGGGATGTTAGAAGAAATAGCATGTCTCACCATTCATGAAGGGTCCAGCATCTCATGAGGGTTAAAATTTCCACAAAGGAATTTTAGGGAAACACAATCATTCAGATGATGGCAAGTACCATTGGTAGTTGCCTTTGGAAGAATTGAAAAATAGTGCAAATTTCCTTGAAGAAAATGACTAAAACAAAGATTTGTATAAGAAGAGACGTTTACGAAAGCATTATTATGGTAACAAAAAGATCAGAAACTACCTAAATATCTAGTAATATGGGTGGTGCATCCATGCAATAGAATATTTTAAGGCTGTTAAAAGACAGGTATTCAAAAATATTTCAAAAATATATTCAAAAATATTTAAAAACAAGAAAATATTGCTTTTAAGAAAAAGCTGAATGAAAAAGAAAAATGTGCAATCCCTGAAGGAAATGTACTTTAGTTGCTGGCAAAGCCAAAAACTATTGTACAGACAACTTCCTTAGATTTTTTGAGAATTAAATCACCTGAGGGTTCAAAATACCTCTTTAGAAGCAAATAAAATTAGATGAGGAGAGAATCAAGGACAGCCCTTTTCTTATATAGACCTGGGAAGTTATTGTTTTCCGTTATGACTTAGACTCTCTTATTCTTACTTTCAAAGTCATGTCACACACAACCCAACTTTCATTCTTTTCTCAGATGCTAGGCTCCAAATCTTCCTGTCAGAAATAATTTCCACAGCATTGTGTTGTTATGCTTTTCAAAAGCATCTCACAAGCAGAACAAAAGCATCTCACATTTCTAAAATATCTAAGTTGCATAATATGGTCAAACTCGTTTAGTTTGGGGGAACACGTTTTGTGTTAAATTTTTTTTTGGTGGTAAAACACACAGAACATAAAATTTACCATCATAATCATTTTTAAAGTATGCATTTGGGTGGCATTTAGTCCATTCACAGTATTGTGCAATGTCACCACTGTCGAGTTCTAGAAAATTTTCACAACCACAGACAGAAACCCCATGTGTTACATTTTTGAATTTAAAAGATGCATGGCTGGTCATAAATAGAGATGATTGTAGAGAATCTCTGTAGTGATTCCCCTCTAAAAAGGAGATAATGTTTTTACTATTGTTAGCTACAACTTCCAGAAGCCACCCATCCAAAATAACACCTTATCTATCTTTACCAGACATTGAAGTTAATTAGATAAAATTATAATAATGAACATATCTGGTTAAAATTTAAAGTATTAAAATGCTACTATATGCAAAAAAAATTGAATACAACTTGGTAATACTCATTTTTTTTTCTGTTGAGTGCTTGATATTTGAAGCCCTGTTTATAAAAGCACTTGTGCTTATGTCTTCCCTCTCTCTGAGAATGAAGCCACTCATTATTCCAGAAAACTGGGTAATGGCCTCCACTCATCCTCATTCATTTGACAAAAAAGTTTATTGAGTGCTCTACTAGGTCTCACATCCTGCTCAAGATTTGTGCAATGTAAACTGGAACTGAATTCATAAGGTCTCACTCTTTACCCCAATTATTTCACCTGGTTAATTTCCAAGTCTAGTCACTGTGACAATTCCACCCCCTTAAGTTATTGGTCTGAACTACGTTTTATCCCCTCAAGTCCATGTTCTGAATCTCACCAAGACACCAGTATATCCTAGTGGCTTCCTTGGTGAATCTGTGCAGGAATTCTACATTGCCTTCTGGAGAAACTATGAGTTCCTTGAAATTGTATGCATTTTTTGGGGTGTTATCAGCTTCCTACTTTAAATGTCTTTTTACTTTCCTTCATCTGCCTTGTATTACTACCTTATGAATTGACTTGTTCTTCATTGAATGTCCCCCATGCTCCCTTATGCCAAGTTCCTGCTCTCTTAGAGTCCCTTGACTCACCCCTGTGATTCAGCCTCTGGCTTATTAATAGGCTCCCTTTCTTGACTCTTCAAGACAGGGCTGTGGTCCTTCTTAGGTTTCCCACATTGCCCTGTTCTGATCAGTAGCAGCACTGTTCCGGTTTTCTCATCTATCTATTCCAATAGACTGCAAGACTTGAGCCCAAGACTTGAATGTAATTGTGAGATCAATATTGAATGAGTGAATAAATGAATGAATGACAGCACTGACAAAGACCTCGTCTAATAAACAGAGTATCTTAGAAGATTCAGACAAGTTTGTGTTGCCAATTTGCTAGAATCCTGAAAGTCAAGACCTAGGGTAAGACAAACTTAGTTTAGAATAGATCCGTTCCCAGGCAATTCAGCTACAAGAAAAAAAAAAATCTGTAAATCCAATATTATTCTACACAGTGCTGATCTTCACAGTAATTTGAAATATTTAGGATTGAGTTTTTGACATGGGATCAAGTGAGCAGTTTTTTAAAACTTGGAGAAGTTAAAACTTTGAAATAAACATTGCTTTTATTATAAAGAAAAGAAAGGTTATTTAAAACTGTGTGGTGGTTGAATATGTTCTACTGCTGGAAGATTCTAGGAATCTTCCAGTGAATGTGGAATTAAAACAAAAAATGAAGAAAAATATTTTGTCATCTAAAAGCTACCAGGTAGGGGAAATTAGGGGAAAGAGATAGTAATTAGTCTACCCATCATGATGGGAACCCTCACGAGTGCTTTAAAACCTCAAGATTTACAAAATTTTAGTTTTTATATTTTGTTTGAAATGACACTTGGCTCCTTTCATGCAAAAATGCCAGGGTGTTGAATCAGTGCCATTTAGTTAGACTTGGGGTAAGATTCTATCAATAACCTGGCAGCTTCTCTTCTAATTCTATGAGTTTCCCTGACAAGAGAACTGCCTGGGGCCGGCATATAGCAGACAACAATAGCCCCTCATTCAGGTCAAGAGCAGAGTCAGTTTTGATTTTTTTTTAATAGCTCCCATTTAATGAATTGGGAACTTTGTTGGCTTCAACTTTGAAGTATATCTAAAAGAATCTGACCATTTCCAACTACTTTTACCCCTACCATGGGTCCTAAACCACCATAACCTCTTTTGGGTTAGAGGGATTGCGCCCAAATTACTCTTCTTTGCCTCTATAAGGTTATTGCTTAGCATCTGGATGGCCATATTAAATGACAGCTGCCATCCCTTCATGGTCTATTCTCAAAATGGCACTCAGAAAAAAAAAAAAGAACAAAAACAAGGAAGACTGCTAAGAGCCATAGCCAAGTAGTATTGATGCATGGCATTTTTGGTTGAAAGGTGATGCCAGCAAGCCATTGGGATGATATGATTATGTTAAGATCTGCATTCAAATGGATATTAGACCCCTGCTGTTTACCTCCGCCTGCTACGGAACTCCTGGAGAGTTCCCATTGGTTGGGGAAGTGCAGTAGGAGGGAATTCCGGAGGAGGGATTTCCTGTTGGTGTCCGGGAGAACGCCGGGTGTGTGGGTCGGCATATTTTTCCCAGGAGCTTACAGGGCATTGGCGGGAGTTTCAAAAATAAAATTTGTTCCTGTTTGAGTGGCTCGTGATTTTTGTGCCCAGCCAGACTGCGGCAGAAGACCCTATTACTCTTCTGCTTTAAACCTCCAGGCTCCCCATCTCACTCAGACAAAAAGCTAAACCTTACAATGATGTGGTTACTGGTTTCTAAGATGGCTTCCAGTGATCCTCCCATCCTGAAGTTTAGCCTTAGAATTCCCTCCCTGTTCAGAATTAGGAATCAGTGTGTGACTCCTAATCACAAAAAAAAAAAAAAAAAAAAAAAAAAAAAAAATACATTGCAATGTTTGCCCCAGTCCCTTGATTGCTTTTTCTGAAGGAAGCCAGTCAATAGGCAAAACCCTTAAGTGCCTTCATGGACAATGCTTCTGGAAAGGAATTGGGGGTCCCAGACAATGGCCAACACCAAATTTCCAGCTGTTTGGGCAATTCAGGGGGCTGAAGTTCCAAGCTGACATCTGACTGGACCTCATGAGGATCTCCAAGCCAGCACTCCTCAGCTGTCATTCCCAAATTCCTCATGCACCGAAACTGGCAAAAGGAAAGGAGTAGTTATTGTCATTCTAAGCCACCAAGTTTAGAGTGATTTTTTTATATACCTTTATTTTATTTATTTATATGTGGTGCTGAAGATCAAATCCAGGGCCTCACACATGGTAGAAGAGAGCTCTACCACTGAGCCACAACCCCAGCCCTGGAGTGATTTAGTTTTTTTTTTTTTTTGGTAGCAAATGATAGCTAGTTCAATGTTCCCTGGTGTGCCCACTTCTGGTCAACTTCTCCACTTTCTCCTTCCCTCACTTACTCACTTTACTTCAGCAACACAAGCATACTTCCACCTCAGGGTATTTCTCAGGTACTTCCATCTCCCTGGGCTGATTTTCCCCTCTTGTGTGCCCAGAGCTTGCATCATCATTTTCTCCAGGTATCTACTTAGATGGCCCAGTGCCCTGCATCTCTTCACCCATTTGTTTACCTGGTTTTCTCCAGTATCGATCATCCGATACACTATGTGTGTACTTGTTTATTAGTATATTAACTGTCTCCTAGAAGATAAACTCCATGAGGATAGGAACTTAATATATTCAGTGCTGAATTCCTAGTTCCTAGAATGCCTTTTATTTAGAGGCACTCAAATATTTATTTTAAATATTAATGTGGATAAGAATACAGGAATGAATGGGAGAAATGTCACCACTTCTCAAGGGCACTAGAGGGCACATTGGCCACTGGTGTGAATGGAGTCAGAGTGTGTGTGGTTCACATTGTGTTTTTTCCTTGGGATAATTTAAAATAATACCCATACACTTGTGTATTTGTATTTTGATATAGGTATTATATAGAATATTCTTATGGGTAGAAAGAATTTTTAACTTTACCCCATCCTGTCTCTATGGCTTAGGTATACTTAGGTCACACGTCAAAATTTAGGGGTGTGGGTGTGGGAGGTAGAGCATGCCTATAATCCCAGGGGCTATGGAGGCTGAGGTGGGAAGATCTTGAGTTCAAAAGCCAGCCTCAGCAAAAACGAGGTGCTAAGCAACTCAGTGAGAGTCTATCTCTAAATAAAATACAAAATATGACTGGGGATGTGGCTTAGTGGTCAAATATTTCTGAGTTCAATCCCCAATTACCCCTCCCCCCAAAAGAAATACCAGTCTACTACCATAATCATAACAATACTCTAAAGATCATTATCCTCAAAATGCTACCTGCAAAAAAAGTTCTGTGGCTAAATAACCCTTGGAAATACTATGTGTTATCCCTCATCTAAAGGATCCTCAGTGTGCACTGGTACATAAGAAGTAAACAGATGTATGCACTTTATGTCATTATTCCCTAAGTTCCCTTTCCAGAATTATAATTTATAACACAAACTCTTGCTGACTAGTTCCCACAGGTCAGGGTTCAGTACTGATTGCATCCTCACTAGCCCTAGGAGATAACTATTACTATTACTGTTATCATCCCCATTTCACAGATGCATCAGCACAGAGAGATTTTTTTTTTTAAATAAAAAATTGCTTAAAGTGTCACAGTCATTAGGCAGCAGGGTTGGATGTGAATTGTGTGACCATGGCTATGAGTGAGAAGTTTGAGCTTGACAAATGGTGCTGCTTTGAAATTTTTCCTCTTTATTAGCACTAATAACAAGCATAAACCATGCCTTTTATTTTCAGAAAACACATCTCACTCTGTTTTACTCTGTAACAACGCTTTTGAGTCACTCCCCTATCAAATCTGTTCTCAAATACTTTGATTACTGATAAGAGCTTAACTTACTCTATTTCTAAATTTATCTGTGCTTTACCAGGAAGAAAGTCTCTAGCTGGAAGAACCTGATCTAGAGGAAAAAATTCACATGGTAGCAGGGTATGGAAGATTCTCTGGGCCTCAGGCCCAGAATTCCTGTAGAGAGGTGGTGGTTCTCCAATTCCCTTCTCCAGGCCAGCAGCAGCAGCATTACCTGGGAACTTGACAGAAATGCAAATTCTTGGCCACACCCTCAGCCTATGGAATGAGAAACCCATGAATGGAGCCCAGCATAAGTGGTCTAGCAAGCCCTGCAGGTGCCCTGGGGCACCCTAGAGTCCCGGGCTTTTTTTGCGCACTTGTACATAATTCACCCTGCTAATGCATGTTTCCCAAAGAGCAGTGGTCAGCTTGCTCTCATGGAGTGTGTGTTTATGTCTGAATATCCCAACTGGTGAATTTAATAGCAATTCTATTGAATCTGGAAGACATGTTTTAGTCATATATCAAACCTACTTTCCTTAAATAATTTTCTCTGGTGGCAAAATGAAAGGCAAAGCTTGAAATTTCCTTGGCTTTGAAACAGAGTCTATTTAAGGTAACGGAGGACCTTCTTCAGAATCCAAAAGGAAAGCATTTAATTCATGGTTCAACTTTATTATAGCTAATACACTAGTTATGTTTCCCCTGTCTGGCAAATGATAATTGCCTTTTAATATTTTGCTTTCTTGTGTTGTAAAACACTCAGAAGAATGTGCACGATAAAATCTGCAGTGGTGTGCTGGAGCGGATTCAACTGGCTAGCACAAGCTGGTAGTAAATGTCTTCCTACCTCCACTTTCCATCGTGTCATGACGGTATCTTGAAATTGCTGAGTGGGGGTTTTTACACCGTGGGAATTGGCAAAGGTTAAAAAATCAGAGTTTTTTTTTTTTTTTTTTGTAAATTCAGAGAACAAACTATTAACCATTTGCCTCTATAAGGTTCTTGCTTAGCATCTGGATGACCATATTAAATGACAGCTGCCATTTTAAGGAAAAAGTTTTGCTTTTCTACCCAAGGGAGTTTCTGAGAAAGGCTCACCACTCCATCATACCAACCCAACTCCTAGCCACCCGCATTAGAACCCGCCTGGCTCTGATTCCTGAGTCTGCCTGCCCCATAAAAGTCCCAGAACCCAAGCCTATTTTGCCTCTCGTGGCTATAGAGAGATGGCCTTTATTTGTCAGCTCTGACAAATAAATTCTCATGTGTATGTCTGCCTGGTCCCCATCTTTCATTTCTCACTTATCTGTTTCTCATTCTTCACTTTTCCTTCAGTGACCAGACCACTAAAAATTTGTGAAAGAATGCTCACTGAAGCATTATTTGTGAAAGAGGAAAATAGGAGGATAAGTGACTATCTCTAGGGGAATATTGAATTCAAAAGAATACTATGCAGTCCTTAAAAAAAGAATCAGGTATGTCACTGAAGAATCCTGTTGAGTGAAAAAACTTGCAGAATAATATATATGATTCTATTTTTTTGTACAAAAGTAAATCAACATATGTATGTGTGTATATATGTTTATAATATGTGTAAATTTATATTGTGTACTAGAAAAGATACCACATGTTCTGTTAATATATTTACTTTTACTATGTGGGAAATACGAAGGCAAAATAGCAAGGGTCTTTCACTATTTAATATACTTATGTAATATTTGAACTATTAGAAAATGTACATAATATCCTTCATAATAGTCAGATACAAACACACACTCGATGATGAGGGATTTTTGCTTTTGTGCAATTATTTTTTTTTAAATTACTATTTCTGATGGAGTAATTGTTTTGAAATACCTATCTTGGGCTCTCTCACTACATGGTAAATTGCCCAAGAACTAGGACTGGTTTTCTATTTCTCCCTGCTTCCCACAACATCTGGGTATACTGAAGCAATCCAACAGATCCAAGTTGCTAAATAGAAAAATAAATAAATCCTTCCATATTTGCAGTAAAGTTGTTTGATTAGCTATGCACAACTCATTGCAGAATAAGCAGGTTTTATGCAGTGCAGAGACAGCTTGGGGTGTATGATTCAGAAGGATACTTATCTCTGAAGAAGGGAGACAGGTGGGACCTCATCAGGGGGAACTCCGAGCAACTCTGAACTTGCTATAGTAGACAAAGGAGTGTGCTCTTGAACAGTGGCTATAAAGGACTTTGCTAGGTAATGATGACAAGGGGTGGAGGAACCGGAGGCAGGAAGATAGACAAGAAATGGTGGGCACCTAGATTAAGAGTGGCGTGGTATCTACTCTCCTTCTGTTAGAGAAAACAAAAAGTGTCAATTTTGGAGAACTTCTAAAGGAAAAAATAAAAGACTGTCAGGACTGAATAAGCAGAGAGTAGAAGAAAAAGAAAAAAATAGTATATATATCTAGATGACAAAGGCTTTTAGCCTGAGCATCCAAACCTTTTGCAGAAATGCAGCCATTGGAAGGAGAAGCCATTCAGGATGATGAAATAATAAGTGATGCATGGACACACTGCATTGTAGATGAGTGAGACAATTGAAAATAGAGGGTGGAGAAGCACTTTGAGAAACCAACAGAGTTTAGATTCTGAGTTAACAATGAGAAGTGACAGAGAAAATCTAGGAGAGAAAGAGGGTGAGGAGGGCAAACAAGCCTGACGAGACAAGAGGCCAAGGATCAAAAGGAGACATGAAAGGAAAACCAGGAACCAACACAAGAATCAATTTGAGGCCAAATTTCAAAGAGTGGGTGGACTGTAATGTCAGATGCAGCAGAGAGGTTGAGGAAGACAAAGTATTAGAAAAGAGACTATGGTTTGAGAATGGGGAGGTCATTTTTAACTTCCTTGAGAATTGTTTCTTTGTGTGTGGGGACATGAGTGATGGGGTGGAAGTTTTCAAACAAACCATTGTTGAGGGATAAATATAGGCCTAGGTAGGGCTTTGCAGCAAAAGTCAGAAGAGAGCTGAGAACTGGAAGATATCAGAGACACCATCAATACTTCGCTGCTTTTTTAGATGGAGGGAACTGAGAATATTTAAAGGCCTAATAGAAAAGGCCAAATGAAAGAGAATTACAGTTGGTAGATAAATGGGGGTAGTTGCAGGAAGTGAGAGGATCCAAAGAATAAGTAAGATAGCATAACAGGGAAAATGGACCCCCTCCGCTGAGGGTGTTGACAAGATTAGGAGGAAAGATGTGCCTTGTGGGGTGAAGACGTGGACCCACAAGAAGCTCAGGCTGGAGAGCACCGGGTTTCTCTGAGGGCCCAGAAGCAGTCACTTCCCCTTTCCATGGTAGGAGAGATTGTCTTTAGGGTCGTGAGGAAGGAGGGAAGGTCTGGAATACAGAATGGTGTGACAGGAAGTCAATGAAAGATGCCTCAGGACGGAAGAGCCTCGACAAGCATCGAACCAAACCAGGTCTCAGATGCTATTGCCGCCAAGGCAGCAGGAGTTCCACAGTGCAGTGGCCACGGTACAGGCTGCGGAGGAGATTAGCCAAGGTTGACCATAGTTCTGCTCAAGCTATTTAACCTTCCTGAGTCACAGTTTCATCATGTGTGAAATAAAGCATCTGATTCTATTCCTAAATGTTATCATTGTATAAATTTAAAAAGCAGCTCAGCTGGTGCTAAGTAAGGTAACAGTTGTTATTATTATTTTTTTTTCTGGGATCCAGTAGTTTTAGTGGGGGAAGCATGCTCTGGGTGCTTACTCTGGATGATGACCTGTGCACAGGACATGACAGAAGGTTAAAGTCCAGGGCCAAGGGGATGCCCAGTGGTGGTCAATTATGAGGATCTAGTGCTCAGGGTGGAACAGTGGCCCACTTTATACTTCAAATATAGCCCTTGCTGCACTGCTACTGCAACTTAATTTTTAAACTGGCCATGTTTCATTCTCTTCCTCTCTCCCTGCTCCTTCCTAATCTCTCCCCCTCCAGTCTCAGGGGAAACAAGATTACCTTTCTTCCCCATCCTAGGCAGAGTTATCAGTCCTTGAGCACACACACCCACCCACCACAGGAACAAAATAATTCATACTTTGGGAGTGGCACCCAAAGATCTCAAAAATGACTATCTCCCAAATGAACAAGTGAATTACGACTCCAAGAGAACACGTGGAATGTAGCCTTTGAGTCACATCTTTAAAAAAACCCTGTTCCCCAAGTTGGGCAGAATTACAGCTTTTGGGACAGGAGTCCCCTCTGCTTCTTCTTTGCTAGCAAAAGCAATAACCTTAATTTTCCTTTTTCTTAAAACTGTGTCCTTGTTATTGGATTGGCACCAGGGACAAGGACCAAGCTTTCAGTAAAAAGAGAGCACAAGCTGGGTAGGTGAGAGATGCCTGGGATTTGAGGATGGGGTTAGCAAAGGGAGAGTACTGGTAAGGCAGACCACATGGACTAAGGAAGCAAGGTTTCGAAGGGCAGCAGGAACTCACCATGACTTAAAGTCTGGTCTGTAACCCTGAAGGCCTGGAACTTGATTCTTTCAAGGCACCCAGAGGCTATCAGACCTCGAGGATAGGTTCACTGGCTGCTATGACAGACAGGGTGACTTTGGCAGTAAGTCACTAAAAATCCAATTCAGAATTCTTTGAACAGGCAATTTGTTAGCTCCTATGCCTGAAAATGCAGCAGTGGGCTCTGCAGTGAACATTGTTTTTGCATGCCTAATGTCCACTCCATTCCCCTCCACTGTGTGACAGCAGCGCAGACTGAGGGAATGGCAAGACTCTTCACTAATTTAAGCCAATCATGAAAATCCCCCTTCTGCCTGCCCCCTTGACAACGATTGGTTCAGCGATGGGCAAGCCTATGTCAATCTGGATTAATACCATGTAAAGTAATAATCATCCTCATTTTAGAGAGACAGAACCATGGAAATCCAATCTTTTTCTCTGGATATGTAGGAGGAAGTTGGTATCCCTGATTGTTGTAAGTGTTAACCAATAAGTATGAGGGCATTATGTGTAAAGGAAAGAGCATGCTTCCTGGTGACATCACTGAACTGCTGTGTCAATTGAACCTGCAGTCCATTTGACTACTGGAATTTGTACTTTGCAAGCCATCCATTATCACATTGTTAAGGTAGTTGTTTTTCTTTTCTTGTTACTGAAATCATCTGGATTGGTACATGTAGGTTTCAGGCTGGGTTTGATCCAGGCTTTGGTTTGTGTTCCCCTATAATTATCTTGGCTCTCTTCTTCCTGTATGTCTGTTGTGTTTTCTACTTCTTTAATAGTAGCTGTATTAGTCATGGTTCTCAAGAGAAACCAAACTAATAGGAGACAGAAAGAGAGAGAGAGGAGAGGAGAGAGACTCTTGCTTTAAGAAATTGGTTTATACAATCATGGGGACTGGCAATTCTTTTGAAACTTACAGGGTGGGCCAGAGGCCCAGGAAGAGTTAATGTTGCAGCCTTGTAGGAAAGCAAATGTGCAGCCATGTGCAGGCAAATTTCAGGGAACCTTAATCCTTTCTCTTAAAGCCTTCAACTGATTGGATTATATCCGACCATATTATGCAGGGTACTCTGCTTTACTCAAAGCCTACTCTTTTAAATATTAATTACATATTTCAAACAAAAACTTCCACAGCAACATCTAAACTGATGTTTGACCAAACAACTGAGCACTATAGTTTAGTCAATCAACGCATGAAATGAACCATCATAATAGCAAATTTGCTTCCCCTTCATTCTGAGAAATAGAGATCACCTCAGTCCCAGTTTTCCAAGCAAGTTTCTTGACAGTGACTCAGATTAGACTGGGTTAGGTCCTGTGCCAAAATTTGAACCAGTCACTGTCATTTTGGTGAAAGGAAATATTTGGTTTAAGCCAGTCAGGGCCTGCCTGGAGCTAGAGGTGGGGTCCCTTGGCCCAGAAGTACAAGAGGTATTAGGTCAATGATTGTGAAAAGCTTTCCTGATGGGGGGGCGGGGTAGAGGAGACAGAGGCTGGACAAACAACCACAAGTGTCAGCCATCCTGACCAAACAAGAGATCAATATGTCAATCATGATGACAACTTAATAATTTAGGGCAAAAATAGAAGTGTGAATAGACGTGACTAGGAAGTTTGTGTTAGCTAATCAGTTTATGTTATGCTCACAGAAAAAAATCACAGGAGGCCCAATTGAAATCAGAAAGTTGCTTAGTGAGCATTGAATCCAACTTAATCCAATTCACTGCATACAAGTACTTACTGAATGTCCACTAGGGTGGGTGAAATTAACAGCTGGTGTCTTCAAGTTATACCATTAAGCTACACACCTACAAGGCTGGGTGCTGACAGTGAGACACACAGCTTAAAGTTCAGTTTCTGTGCCTACTGTTTTAGCCCTAGGCTGACATGCTCTTGTCTTAGTGTGGTCTTCCTTCAGACTGAGTGTAATATAATTGAAAAGATTTCAACTCTTGTGTTTTGCAATCACCTTCCTTGATTAGGATGTGGAGGACTTAGTCAGCCCTTTCACATTTCAAATCTTAATATCAAGTTGCAGGTGTACTTTGCTGCACTGAAGAAATTCCCTGTGATTGCCACAACCATCGACCTCCCAGCCCACACTGAGCACAGCTTCTAAAGTGACTTGTCTTTCAAGGCGAGACTCTTTACAACAAAGTCCAGCTTTATTACAGTATAATTGGTATACCAAAACCTGCACATATTTAATACATACCATTTGACAAGTTGAGACATAAGCTCTTCCCAAGAAACCATCATCACAATCAAGATAATAGACATTTCCATCACCTGTAAAAGTTTCCTCATGCTCCCTCTCACGTTTTTGTGGTATGAACACTTAACATGAGAACTACTCTCATTACAAAAATTTTAAGTACACCATACAGTACTGTTAGCTATCGATACTGTATTTTACTGCAAATGTCCAGAACTCTTTCATCTTGCATTTGTACTCAAGGAACAGTTCCTCCCATTTCCCCCTCTCTCCAGGTCTTGGCAACCATTATTCTAATCTCTGCTCCTATGAGTTTGATATTTTACATACCTTTTATAGGTGGAACCATGCAGTATTTATCCTTCTGTGACTGGTTTGTTCCATTTAGCATAATGCCCTCCAGGTTTGTCTGTGGTGTTGTATGTGGCAGGATTGCCTTCTTTTTTAAAGCCAAATAATATCCCGTTGTATGTGTATACCACATTTTCTTTATTCATTTGCCCATCAGTGGACATTTGGGTTGCTTCCCCCTTTTAGCTATTGTGAATAATGCTGCAGTGAACAGGGGGTACAGATATCTCTTCAAGATCTTGCTTTCAATTCTGTATATATACCCTGAAGTGAGATTGCTAGAGCATATGGTAATGCTATTTTTAATTTTTTGAGGAACCTCCTTACTGTTTTCTACAGCAGCTGCACCATTTAACATTCCCACCATCAGTGCATGGAAGTTCCAATTTTTCTACATCCTCACCAACACCCTACCTACATGTATGTATGTATGTATGTATGTAACAGCCTTCCTAATAGGTGTGAGGTAATATTTAATTGTAGATTTGACTGTATTTTCCTGGCCAGAGCGATTCTTCAGAAACAAAATCAGATCTGGTCACACTTTTGCCTAAAGCCTTTCGGTGGCTTCCTGTTGTCCTTGATATACAATCCAAACACTTGTACATGGCGTCGAAGCCCTTCATTTCCTTGAACTTGCCCCACACAGCCTGAGAACTGGGTTCATGCTTCTGTTTCTTTCTCATCTTTTGGCTTTTTTTTTTTTTTAGGTGCTATTTATTTGCCTGCCTAGAACATGTCTTCCTCTTCTTTTTGTTTAACTCTTCCACATCATTTTGGTGTGCCAGTTTGTCACTTCCTTCAGGAAGCCTCTCTTCCCACGCTACCCCCACCAGGTTATTTGCCCCTGGGATGCCTTTCCATCCCCCCAGCCCCCACACATCTCATTCCCCCAGCCCCCATACACTGACACTCATCATTTGTTCCTGTCTTGCTGATAAATTTCTTGAAGTGATGGTGTGTCTATATTGCTTACATTTCATACCCAGTGTCCAGCTTGGTGTCTGCCACAAGAAGATATTCAATAATATGTCCAGCAAAGGAAGTGAGGAAATGAAGAGCTGAGTGGCTTCTCATTAGTGATGTATTAGTGATGTATTTATTAAGCACCTATCCTGGGCAAGGTGTATTAGGATATGCGGGTCCTGAAGTATTGGGTATCCTGTGCATTGTTAAGATGTTTAGCCATATCTCTGTCCTGTCATGGATAGATGCCATTGTGAGCACCTCTGCCCACCTCTAGTTGTAATAATATCAAAATGTCTCCAGATGCTGCCAAATGTCTCAACCCCTTGTTGAGAACCACTGATGTAGACATTGATGATCTGTGGCTGGAGTGAGGTTGGAGACCCCAGAGTTAGGTCAGGAACCAGAGATTCACAAAGTCCAGAAATGGCTCTGTTGGCTGGTCCATCTGGAGTCAAGAGTGTAAAGTAAATATATATGAAGGCTGAAAGACTGGAGAATGTTCTAGATGGGTACTACGGATGAAGAGAGGTTTGGGGAGAGAGAAAACAAGGCACTGTTCAAACCTCAGTGTGGACTTCAGGAAAGTTATTTAATCTCATCATCTGTAAAAGTGGGACAGTAATTATAATCACATCCGATAGAGTGAGGATTTGATGATGATTGATGCCGTTAGAGTGCTTCATATAGGTCTTGGTTCTAGTAAGTCAATGGATGCTAGTTACTATTACTAGGTGTCATAAGATGATAACTATTAAAGCTTTCGTTAAAGTTTCATTAAAAATTAGAACTCAAGTTAAAAAATAAAATTATATTTAGTCTAAATAAGTTTAATAAAAACTCAGTAAATTATGACAGAGAAAATGCTGGCATAAAAATCACATAGCTATTTTTTTTATATAAAAACTATAAAAACTGATGTGTGAGAAAAAGTTTTCCAAAGTGAATGGTACATTAAATAATTGACTTCTTCATTTCCAGTTTTAATCTAAAATGTGTTGATCTCAGAATTTTTAGGAAATAGGCTGTTGAGCCTTGCTTTGGTTTTCAAGGTAGTTCTTCTATGCCAAGTAAAATTTAGAGGATCACTAAAGCTGATTAGGAAGAAGGGCATACGTGCTGCTGCTGGAGACATCGGTCCTCTGGGTTTGAGGGGGTGACTGCTGTCTGAAGTCTCATGGTGGCTTCCAAAGCCCTTAGCACACATCCCTCCTTGCAGGAGGCAGCTCTGTAAATGTTTGTTGAATTGAATTGAATTGCCTTAATGAACTTCAAACAAGGCTTCAGGTGACTTTGAATTAAACCAGACCAGTTCCCCCAACCTCTTGTGGCTCATCACCAATGGAAGAGAACACATTTCACATCTGCTCAGAAAGCAAAAAGGCTGCTGGCTCAGACACAAGCCTTGTTTTGTGCTTCAGTAGCAAGTTAAAAATCCATTTCTCAACAGTCCCGTGATTCACGCGCTCCACTGTGTTTGGCAAATGGATTTTGCAGTTACGATGATGTGTGGTGTTGTCTATTGTTTCGAGGTGAAATTAAAAAAAATGCCACCAAATGATTAACTGCGGGCACAAACCTAGATACAGGATCCCCCCCACACACTCCAACTCAAACAGATCTAAAACTGTGCTTGAGTGATGGACCACGTGTTTTTAGGATTTGTTTTAAAGAGCTTTTGAAACCCTCTCCTCAATAAGAAGGTCCAAAATACCCAGCTGAGATTTTCCTCGCAGCATTTTCTGAATCAATTCAAGTTCTGTGGATGAGTCAGTAAGTTTCTATTATGAGCTTCATAAAAATTCAATGCAGTCATGTAAACAATGAAGAGTTTTTTTATATAAAAAGCAAATAAATATACTTTGATTGACTGCTAATGGCCTTATAGAGGTTGGTTAATTTCCTGTTCTTGTATTTCCCAACGGTCTTTTATCCTTAAGACTGTTATTTTCAAGCAGAGAAATCCATCATAGTTTTGAAATTCATAGCTGGAGAGAGACACACACACACAGAATGAATGGGGGGGTAGGTTATAAGAGGTTTCTAATTATGGCAATTGGAATATAATAATCATGCAAGAACTACTGTAAGATATCATTTTTTTTTAGGGGCTCCACTTTTCTACCCTACTTTAGAGAGTCAGAAGTGAAGAGCCATTTCCCGATCTTTGTTTTTGGAGTGAAAGCCCTGGAATCATTGCTTAAGGAGTCTGTCTCTCACTAGGAATGACCATCCTTCACTCTGCCACATCCCAACTCATTTTGGCTTTGTCTGCCTCCAGACAATGAGAGGAGATAGGGGCTTTCAGGCATGTGGATGATAAACAGCCAGAGACAGGTGACAAAAAGTGCCAGCCTCAGGGTGCTTTACCACTGAGATTTTGAAATTACTAATCTCCAATTTACTCAGGAGGAAAATGAACTCCATAGAGGGTGTTTGGACAAGGATGAAAGGTCTTTAGCTTCCACTGTGTTCTAGAGAAAGCAGGGCTACTCCTTTGGATGAGAAGCTGTCAGGAAAGAGAACTGAAAGCTAGAAGGCAGAAACACCCTAAGTATTTAATAAAAATGGTGTCCTTCAAAATACTGAGCACTCTTATTGGACACGGGGCATAGGGAACTCAGTTTCTGATGGGCATGCCTACTGAGGCAAAGAGAATCTGACCCATGGACGTGTTCAGTAAATATTTGCTGAATGAATGAATGAGTGAATAAACGAGCTAATAGCTGAACTGGGTGGGGGAAAATCCATCCAGCTTGCCTATTCTTAACTGTAATGTCAGGACACACTGATGCAACAAGTTATGAAATACATAGCCACCAATTGGTTAATCATTGTAAATTATCCTGGTTCTGGAATTCGTTTTCTTTTTTGTAAAGAAATTGGAGCTGATTCAAGGTTATGTCTATAATGACGCTGCTTCACCCTTTTTCATTCTGGTATGATTTCTTTTGATAGTTACTGATGTGCTTTTATATTTGTGATTACAAATGACTGTGCAAGTTATGATTATAGCTACTTCTGTTTATTTTTTTAATTTTACCCATGAATAAATTTTTAACCATCAAGACGGCAAGGGTAGATGAAGGGCATATGTAAAGTACATCTGTATCTGCGCTGCATTAGAGCAAGAACGGTGTTGTGCACATATCTGTCAATGATGACACAAGAGTCAGGGGAATTAAATCAAAGGCCAAGCAATGATCAAATAAAATTCATCTAAAAGTATTCATTCTAAAAAAATGTTAAACAGAATTCATTTTTTAAATATTGAAATTTTATATTTTATTTTCTATTTTTAAAATAGAAATACAGTGTGTATGTTTTTCTTTAGTAGTGTTGGCTAATGCCATTATATTAACTTTGGAGTGGAGGTCTAGGAAAAATTAAAAGTGTTTAATTAAATAGTCACAATAGCTATATATTATGAGAAGACTTCAAATGACTGATTTTGATTCTTAAACAAAAGTACTTCAATAGATTATATGTTGAAAATAAAAGTGACACTATTTTGCTTTTATTTTTGGTACCAGAGATGGAACCCAAGGGCACTTAATCACTGAGCCACATCCCCAGTCCTTTTTACATTATATTTTAAAACAGGGTCTAGCTAAGTTGCTTAGGGCCTCACTAAGTTGCTGAGACTGGCTTTGAACTTGTGATCCTCCTGCCTCAGCCTCCCCAGCCACTAGATTAAGGAGTGCTCCACTGTGCCCAGCTAATATCTTGCTGTATTTCACCAAAAAATCAGAAGGGACTGTCAAAAATTGAGAACATTCCAAAATGCTAGGTTTTATACGCTTATATCATCATATTGCATCTATCATAATAGGAAAAAAAAAACGTGAGTAAAGATTCCTGAGAAGAAGTAAAGTGTAGTGTTAAGAGCATAGGCCTGATAAAGGACTACATGTTTTGTTTTGTTTTTTGGTACCAGGTATTGAACTCAGGTGCACTCAACCATTGAGTCACATCCCCAGCCATTTTTTTTGTGTGTGTATTTTATCAGAGACAGGGTCTCACTGAGTTGCTTAGAGCCTCACTTTTGCTGAGGCTGGCTTTGAACTCGTGATCCTCCTGCCCCAGCCTCCAGAACTGCTGGAATTATAGGTGTGTGCCACTGCACCCAGCTGCATGGATTTAAATTCTGGCTCTACCACTTGCTGGGTGTGTGACCTCTTCCTTAGTTTCTCTATTTGTAAAATGCAATTAAAAATATACCAATACATGCAATACTTAGAACACACATGGCCAGTAGCAGCATTCAATAAATGTAAGCATTTGCTATCTAACACAAATATCTATTATTTGGCATTCTATTGATCATCTGTATTATAACTTTTTGAAAAAGACTGTGAGGCTTTTATTAAGAGCATGCAACAACAAAAATCACTTTACAATTCAAAGTATTTCTGACGTTGACTTTGTTGTATAGGATCTCTGTATCTATTCAGCTCCACAGAAATGTTTGCTTTTGTAATTCAGCACCATGGGTGCATGGTTTTGGTGGCATAAAGTACACCTTACACACCTGCTTGCTCCATGACTATTTTCTGCTGTAGGTCTGAATCAAACATTGCAATTCTTCAACAAAAAATAAAATGGAATAAATAATGTGCTTTCAGCCTCAATTCACTTTCCCTTAAAATGACTCTGAATGGCTCACTTTCATCCCTGCAGGAGCATCAAATTCCTGGCAAATTAAGAAAAAAGAATTATGTTCATGGCTCTTTATTATCTAGCCAAATTGGTTTTAATTTTCAGTTGGCAAGGGTAGTGGTCCCAAGAGTTTGAGCAACTTGCTATGTTTGAACTGAATCCAGAATAAGGGGAGTTCATTTTCATCTTGAAGTTTTTAGCACTCAGGATATCATTCTGAGAGAACAAACAAGTCAGCATTTGTCTTGGCGAAGACAGACTGGCAGTGTGAGGGAATCTTCTTCCACTTACAACAGACCCCTCGCTGAATGCGAGATCAGCACATCTCACACAAGCAAAGGCAGAGATGCTTGTGCCCAGATGTTGATCTTGCCTAACACTGCTCCCTACCAGGGGGCAGTGCCTCAGCAGGCAGATGGATGTTTCTCCAGCCTGCCAGGAGTCACCATGTAGGAGACAGAGGCCAAGCGGTGCAGAGATCCCTCCAACATCCTAAGATTCTGTTCTGCTTGAGTCTGTCTCTTAGCAATTTGCAAACTAAAACATCTTACCCAGAAGGGAATTTTTATGCCACTTGGATTTTTAGTTCCCTGAATTGCTTGGTATAACTACCAAAAAAATCAATACCCCTTGAGCCGAGTTGTGTAACAGAAAGCCATGAAGAATGTTCTTTTCTGGGGGTGATGTCAGAATAGGGCTCTACCTAGTCACTCCCCAGCTCTGCATCTGTATTCTGTGTTCATCTCTCACAGTGCCAGCCAAGTAAGTCGTGCTCTGCAAACTAGATGACACTCCCAGGCACACACAGATCCACCTCCACTGAGGTGCTTGCTACTGCTCAAAAGCATAACTGCTTTTATGTCAGGGACCCTCCCACAGATTGCTGATTGTTATGCAGAAACGGGACAGGCCACAGCCCCCGAAATGTGAATGGAGACTTTCATTGTGAAGTGTATCTGATGGTTCTTCTTTCACAGAGCTGTCACCAGAGGGTCCATTTTGAGCTTATTCTTTGAAAGCTATGGCAGCTTCGGCAGCCTCATCTGTGCACTGTTCTGCCTCTGGAGATTGCAGAAAAGCGATTTGGAGCTTGTCACACAATCCCCTCCCCTTCCCCCACCAGCCCCAGTGGGCTGTTGAGCAGAAATTCTTCATCTAGCCAGACTCATTTACAAACAGCATGTTATTCTCTGCCTGCGGTGTTGTTTTCATCGGAACTTTTGGGAACCTACGTAAGTGTACGTTGTTTGCATCCAAGGCTACATGTACCTCTATAATAAGAATGTCTTAATTTTTCCTCATTAATATTAAACATTGCTAATCTATTTTCAAAATAGAATAAGATCTGAAGCTGTTCAGAACACAGTGAAGTAGCTTTTAAGCTTTGAGACACAAATGCTGGCAGAAACTTTACCCTGAAATGTGCCTTTTCAGAAAGGGGACTTAGCCGGGAAGTCAGGTGGGCTGCCTGGTGGAATAGAGAAGATACCAGCCCAAATGTTTTTTTTTTTTTTTCTTGTTTTGGTCATACTGAGGATTAAAGTACCCAGGGGTACTTTACCACTGAGCTACATTCCAGACTTTTTATTTTTTTATTTTTCATTTTGAGGCAGAGTCTTGCTAAGTTTCCCAGGCTGGCCTTCAACTTGAGATCCTCTTGCCTCCTGAGTTGCTGAGATTACAGGTATGCATCACCACCCCATTCAGCCTAGGTTTTAACATGCTGCCCTCCTTATACCAAAACATTTGGTTTATCTGTCAATGTACCTTGGCAGTTACAAGAAGAAAATATTTCTAAGCCAGTCTATTTCAAATAAAATATTTTCATCCCCCCCCCCCCCAAATAAATAAAAACTTTGGGGGTTTAGCCTCATGGTTGATACCTGTTTTCAAATACTTGATATCATAGAAGATGTGCTTATGGCTTAATCTTCAGGTAAAATTTCTGGACATTTTCCATGTCCTGAGTCTTCATTGAGTTTCACAGGGAACTGTTGTTCAGACAATTGTGGCAGAGTTTTCAATGAAAAAGCACTTATTCAATTCTGTATGCACATCTCTGTTACCGTATAGACAATTTATCCCTCTTTTGCTTTGCTATAGAATGGAATGACTTTGCAAATATTACAGCTAGAAGCTTAAGAAGCTAAAAACCTGTTTGTGTAACCAGGCTGTTTTAGAATCATGAACAAGGTAAAAGATCAATTCAGACCAACTACAGACATATTGCCAAATAATAAGCAATATCTTATTAATTGTCTTCTCTGTGGAATCCAGCCCAAAGAGAGTGCATTCACGGTCTAGATGAAAAGTTAGGTCTTGAGTTTTGTATTTTTTGAGACAGAAGCATGCTTTGAAGAGCAGATGGTTTTACTGAAAGATATTTTGAATCCTGGCTGGGCTGGAGAGAGAGCCTCAGGGTTGAGGCATCAAACATCCCAATTTTTTAGCACAAAAACAATTTTCAAAAGTTAAGCCATTTATGAGTGTCATCAAAGTGTTTAGGAGACCTAGAGGTTGAAGAAAAAAAAACACTCTGTGTGTTGTGTTTTCTTTCCTTTTTTTCTTCCTTTGTGTCTCTGGGGCCTAGAACAACAGAGAGCCGCACATGAGCAGGTCATGAGGAAGTCACCTGTGTTTGTTCTCTTGCCTCAGGTGCTTTCTAAAAGGGCATTTGGAGTTATCCTTCTAATGCCAAGGTGGGCGCCAAACAAACTCAGACGATTGAGGTCACACAAATTGCCTGCTGGAAAGCCCCTGGGTAAGAGTTGCTTTCCTTCTACCAGTGCCATTACCCTTCTTCCTTCCCCCCAGCCTTCAGCTGCAACCCCAGGGGACTTCCAGGCAATTTTAAGACATCTGAGAGAGAAAGAACTACAAAGGAGATCAAAGTCCTCTAGAGAAAGAGACAATATAATCCAGTCAGAATCCAAATATTATTATAATATAATATAATACAACATAACATAATATAACATAACATAATATAATATAACATAAACCAGTCAATCCAAATGCAGAATCCAACAATGACTTGCGTGTAAATTTCTTTCTGTTACCCCTCTAACATAAGTGCTAAATTGCATCAGATGTTCTATCAAATCCTGTGTGACCACTAATGAATGGAGCTTTGACATTTGATGTTACTTCCATAATAATCATCACAAGCCCAGATTTAATGGTGTGCAAGGGAGAGAGAGTCAGGTCATGTGCCCAGCCGTAGTGGAAGAAGAGGTACTTTATATGGAAAGCAAATCCAGAGTGTGCTTCCAGGATAGAAGGGTCAGATAAAATACAAGCCACAGAAATAAATATGAATTTTGCATAATGAAAAAATGTCAAGTATCAGCATGTCTCAAAGATTTCATTAAATGTATTTATCCTACAACAATTACTTGACGTTGTTTTCAGGAATTCAAATTTAATTGGGTGTCCTATATTTTATTTTGCTAAATTTGTCAAGCCCACTCTGGAACAGGGGTTTAACTTAAAAGGTGGGGGGGGAAAATTTTAGTGACCAGGGGGAAGATACTACTGATCAGAGAACTGAGATGGGGGAGTCTTAAGTCAGGTTTAGTAATGAGAACACTTAGAGCAATTCAGGCCGTTGTGTATGTCTTGTACTCTCAAAAGGATGCCACTGGGTTTTCTCTTCTCTCTTGTTTTAGCCAGCTTTTTTGCTGCTGTGACTGAAAGACCCGACCAGAACAACTATAGAGGAGGAAAGGTTTATTAGAGGGTTCATGGTTTCAGAGGTCTCAGTCCATAAGTGGCTGGCTCTATTCCTTGGGGCTCAAGTTAAGGCAGGACATCAAGGCAGAAGAGTGTGGTAGAGGAAAGCAGCTCACATCATGATCAGAAAGCAGAAAGAGAGATCTGCTCTTGCCAGATACAAAATATATACCCAAAGCCATGCCCCCAATTCCTACCTCCTCCAGCCACACCCTACCACTTCAGTTACCACTCTGTTAATCCTTACCATAGGATTAATTCACTGATTGGATTAACACTCTCACAACCCAATCATTTCTTCTCTCAACCTTCTTCTATTGTCTCACATGTGAGCTTTTGGGGGACACCTCACATCTAAACCATAACACCTCTTTTGGCCCTACTCAGAATTCCTTCTCAGGGGAATTGTCAATTCATTCACCATTCTACAAATGTTCCCTGAGCATCTATCGTGTGTTAAATGGTGCTGGCTTTGGAGGGAGAGGAACAGATGGGCAGACTATCTGCCTTCATGGAGCGCCTACTCAGGGACCAAGATCTCCCCACATCTCAAGCTCTAAGTCCATCTCCTGGATTCAAAAGCTTAACCCCTTCTCTTATTTCCTACCTGTAATTTGATATCTGCTAGATGAAAGTTCAATGGGCACAAAAGAAATAAACATAAGTGAAACACAATTCTTGAGTGCCAGGAGCTTGTGATAGTGGCTGGAGACCTTTATATCAACGACTATTTAGAAAAGGTGGGGAGTGCCTGGCCAACTCAGTCAGTAGAGCATGAGACTCTTAAAACAAAGGTGGACAGGAAAAGAACAGCAAAAAGTATGAAATGGAGGTGGGTGGTTCTCCCAGAGAAGCCATCACATCGGTTTGATGGCATAGGAAGCTTTTCTAAAGGAATCCGAGATGGGCTTGAAGGATGCAGAGATGTTTCCTCTAAGTCTGGACTTATAATCATGTCATCTTGGAATCTTCGAATTGAAAGCATGCTCAGAAGGCTGCATTTCCAGGCATTCTTTCTATGGCCTCCTTTGCTGAGTATCATTTGACTTTTGCTTGAATTCTTCTCATGTCTTCCCAAGAAGTCTATTCCATTGCTGTCAAGCTAATTGTGGGAAATAACATTTCAAAAGAGCTGAGTTGAGGGACCAACTATCTCTAAACTCCCCTCATCGATTCTGTCTCTGTTGTTTGCCCCACTTACCACTTCAACTTAAAACCTGAACAGAGATACGGTATATAAGCACACTAGCTTTTCCCAGGACAGAAGTATAGGAGGGATAGTGAACACTCATAAATGACATAAAAAAATTCAAAGATAATAGGGTGAAATGGAATAGCAATACATGTAAAAATCCTGCATTTATATTTAAAACTATCATTTACAAAATGGAAGAGAACTGTCTTAGAGGCCCTGTGAAAGAAACCCAAGTTTAAATTAATTCTTAACTTAATATGAACCAATAATGTGATGTGACTGCTAAAGCTAACAGACTTGGGTCACACAGTTAGAGAGGTGCCAATATCATTGAAAATAATAGCCATAAAATATCCTGCCTTGGTCAGATTATATCCATAATCTGTGTTCAACTTTGCACACTACACTTTAAGAGAAGTATGTGGATACATACATTGTCACCACTGTATCTGGTAAGAGGGGACATCTGCCATGATAATAAGCTTGAGAGGGTCCCAAAGATGATAGATATGAGTATAGAAATTCTTTTGTTTGTCCTTTAAGTCTCCTAAGAAAAAAGTGTTTAAACGTTTGGTAATTGATTGAGAATTTTGGCAAAGGAACACATGTGCAGACTGGACCCTATTCAACCCCTAGCAGAGAATGAATGCTACAGGGCTGGGCATGTGATAGGGTAGAGGATAAAATGGAGAGTCTTGGTTGGAAGAAAGTAATTTCATTGTCTGGAGACCTGGCAAAGAACTGGGATGCTCTGTTTAATATTGGCATTCCAATCCCCACAAAGTAGGTATCTAGGCAAATTAGACTTCCTAGCTGACCATACTCCTTTGAGGAATCATTTGGGTAAGGGCTTACAGTTGCCTTGGTCTGATAGGTGAGGCAAGGGAGAGAATCAGCTTGCTGCCTCCCCCAGGTGGTAGTAAAAAGATGACTAGGTCTGTCCCTATCCTTTTCCCTGCCCTGAATCCTGGGCCCTGGACCAGGTTCCATTTTTTGTTATTGTTGTACTGGGGATTGAATGTAGGGATGCCTAACCACTGAGCCACATTTCCAGTTTTTTATATTTTATTTAGAGACAGGGTCTTGTGAAGTTGCTCAGGGACTCGCTAACTTGCTGAGGCTGGCTTTGAACTTGCAAATCCTCCTGCCTCAGCCTCCAGAGCGGCTGGGATTACAGATGTGTACCACATGCCCAGGTCCCATCTTTCTAGCAGATCCATGCCACAATTCAGGAAAGAGTATGACATCTTTTAGCTTTCGAATTTCAAAGGCAGTTCCCCAGAATGGCATGGGACCCTGGGTGAAAATGTGGGCTGGGCAATGGCAAAGTTGACTTATAATTTTTAAATATTTAGACATATGGTGGCCTCCATTCATGTTCTTCTGCTGCGCATGTAGGTGTCAAAGTACAGACAAGACATTATAATACCTCTCATTTAAGGGAAGGAGATTCTTCCTGTTAGGGTTTTGCTGGAGACTGCTACCAGAGAACTTGACCGTCTGTATCCCTATCCTGCCTGCCTGCCTGCTTTCTTTCTTTTTATCTTTCTTTCACGAATGAGTCATTCTAGGTAAAATACCTAGTACAGAGCCTGACATGCAATAATTGTTTAATAAATGCAATTTTCCTTTAATAATCTCTTTTTCTTAACTTCCACAATAACAAATATCAGCAGGTTCCACAAGCTTCACCATGATGTGAGCTTTGAAGTCCTATTCATGCACTATCTTTTGTGTTTGGCCTTGATTCTGAGGCCCACGTTCCATTTTTTTGCACATGTCTTTTAAAAATAAGGCTTCCCCCCTGCCCTGAACTCTTTGATATCCACCATGGTATCTATAGATGTTTAGACTCTGTGTGGAAGAGGGGAGGAAGAGAATGAGAATGCGAACACAATTTTATTTTCTCAAATGTTCTACTCTTTGTTAGACCTATTACTCCCTTTTAGAGTTTCAAATCATGAATTTCTTTTTTTTTTTCAAATCACGAATTTCATTATAAAATGTTCACATCTTTCTTTCTTTCTTTTTTTTTTTTTGCCATTTTGAAAACCACCTAAAAGTTCAGTGCACATATTTGAGTATGCTTCAATTTCCCTTTGTATCAGGGCTCTTAGCTTTTGGGTTACGGAAGTGGACTTGAAAGGATACCCGGTGCTCTTAGATCGAAGCAGTTAGGTACTCCCAGACCTTAGGAGAGCAGTCATCAGGCAGCTTTAGGAATCTTAGATCAATGTGTGGGCTGTGGCGTGACTCAGCCCCAGCTGCCTCCACGTCCCTGGTCAGTCTGTTGATTCCAGGAAGCGAGGTGCTGATTGGTTAATGTGATCTAGATCTGTGATTGGCAGCCCCAATAGAACATCACCGGGCTTGGTTAGGGCAAGTCCCTAAAGCAAAGAATGTCGAGGAGGAAAACCCACACAAACCCATCACTTTTTCATAGCAATGTTTAAGGTTATTGTTAAGGTCGCCATCATTTCCATATTGTCAATCTGTTCAGATGGAAGGCTAGAAAAGTACATTTCTTTCACGACTGCCTGGCATCTGCTCTAAAGTTCTCTGCCTGCTTGAATCTTCAAGACTTACTTGACCATAGGAGTAGGAAGAATAAAAGATCAGGTTTGCCTTGGGGTGAGGGTGGGGAAGTTGGATTTGGTTTGGAATCTTTTATTTGAAGTGTCTTTGAGGCGAACAGGAAGGGTGATCCAACGCTCAACTGGAAGTATGGATCTTGAGCTTACAATAGAAATTAAAACTGAAACAGATTTGCAAGATGGCTAATATTATTCAATCTTTTAAGTAAATATCCAAAAGCAATTATTAAACACCAGACACTATAATCAGGGCAAGAATCACAAAGTTGACTAAGTCTTGGGGGCAGTTTTAAAGAAGCATATATAGTCTTTAGGAGACAATGAACAAATCAATCAATAATTGCAATATAATTCTAATTAGGGCAATACCTGAGGTTTTCTCAGGTTGCCAGGAAATACAAACATGGGGCACTCAATGTGGATCTTCATTCTCTGATGTTTTTGCATTAATAGGATATGCTTTTGTCATTAGAATTTGTTCTGTTCTGGGCCCATCCTGTGCCTCAGGTCTCATACTGGCTCAGGCACCACTAGTCCTTGTTATGTCCACCCTCATCCAGCACCTTGACTGACATTTACCATTCTGTAGCTTCTCATAGTTCTAGCACGAAAATAAGCTATCTTAGCTATAGAAGCTTTGGCTGTAGATGAATAAACTGATGGTAATAACTGATAGGTATGGTAGCACACACCTCAAATTTTAGCTATTTGAAAGTTTAGGCAGAAGTATCTCAAGTTTGAGGCCACCTTGGGCAACTTAATGAGGCCCTGTCTCAAAATAAAATAAAAAGGGCTGAGCTTTTATGTAGCTCAGTAGTACAGCATCTGTCCAGCATCATGCACAAGGCTCTAGGTTTAATCTCCAGTACTGAAAAAGGAAAAAAAAAAAAGATCCTGTTAAAAGTATGAACACAGTCTGAAAAAACTTTTTAGATAGCACCTATTATTTTTTATACTTCTTTTCATGTCTAAATTTTTTTATTCAATACCTTCTTTTTAAGTCCAATTACTACATAAGCAGCAAAAGATATATTAGAAAATAAAAACAAAACAGAAAAACCTCTAGTCATCCACTAAAATCACAATTTTAGTTGCACTATTTAACTTCATTAGGGTGCTGGAACAGATGACCTAGAATAGAAATAATTCAGGATCCATTTTCATTTTTCCCAGCTACCAAATCTTTCTGAATGCATATTTGTTCATTAGTTTTAAACACTTGTCCTGAACATCAAGTACACTATGATGATTTTGCAAGGAAGGCTGATACCCTTTTTAGTTCTTGTGTTTAATCTGTATTATTTTTTTTCCTTTTAATTACATTGTATACAAAAATACTATATATATGCTCTTTAAATGTGTTAATGGGTGTTTTGTAATAGCTTACTTTTTCCAATTACATAAAAATACCCCTTTCTTGGCCTTAATATTTGATTGTCTTTTAGTAGGATGCTTGGTGTTTTGAAAAGGTAAATTCAAGTAAAGATGTTTAAATGAAACCAGCAACTTTAAAGTCAATCTTTAATTCCTGTATTTTCTAGTCTACTATTTCTAAGGAGTTATGACACTTAGGGGCAACAGTGAGAGACTGGAA
This sequence comes from Marmota monax, assembly GCF_021218885.2. NCBI lineage: Eukaryota > Metazoa > Chordata > Mammalia > Rodentia > Sciuridae > Marmota > Marmota monax. Next base: position 10,113,650 of record NW_026693933.1, on the reverse strand, counting down.
GAAGAATCACATATTGTGCTGTCAGTCATCACTAGTCCTTATCAACCCATGAAAGTCTCCAGGAGAATGTGCTAGGAAGACAGTTACAACATCAAGATGGGTGAGGCAACAAATCCTGGCACATGTGGCTCCAGTACTCAGGTGTTCATATGTATCCTGAGGGGATACAACCTGCTCCCTGTATCCCCTTTATACCCATAATTCAACTGCTTTTCCATGGGCTCCCAAAGTGTGTTGTCTACTTAAACACTCAACTCAACGTTCTCTCTTTTTTGACCTCAAGACTCTCTTACTCTCTACCTTCTTCCTTTTTATCATGCCTGTTCTTCCAGAATATTTCTGATCTGGACTTATTCTTTAAAAAAATTAAAATTTTAAAATTGTGGTAAAATATGCATCACATAAAATTTATCATCCTATCTATTTTTAAAAAAAATTTTTTAGTTGTAGTTGGACACAATACCTTTATTTTATTTATTTATTTTTTAATGTGGTGCTGAGGATCGAACCCAGCACCCCACACATGCTAGGCAAGCGTTCTACCGCTGAGCCACAACCCCAGCCCCATCCTATCTATTTTTAAGCACACAGTTCAGTAGAGTTAAGTGCATGCACTCCAGAACTCTTTTCATCTTGCAAAATAGAAATCCCATACCCATGTGCCCACTTTCCATTCTCCTCCTTCTGCTGGCCCTTGACAGCAACCATTCGACTTTCTATTTCTGTAAGTTTGAATATTTTAGGCACCTCATATGAGTGGAATTGATAATATTTGTCTTTTAGTGTTTGGCTTATTTTACATGGCTTCATATCCTCACGGTTAAACCATGTTGTAGTATATGTCAGAATTTCTTTCAAGGCTGAATAATATTCCGTTGTATGCATATACCACAATTTATTAATCCATTCATCTGGTAGTGGACATCTGCATTGCTTTCATCTTTTGGTTATTGTGAGAGATGCTGCTGTGAACCTAAGTGTAAAATATCTGTTTGAGACCAGACTCATTCTTTTTGATGACACATACTTATCTATTTTTAAAAAAACTTTTGCCATGGAAAATTTCAAACATGAAAAAGTAGAGAGAATAGCATAATGAACTTCAGAATACCTGTCACTCAGCTTCAACAGTTATCATCTTGTAGTTTATAGTCATATCTCACCTACATCCTTACCCATAATACCTACTCTGGATTACTTTGAAGCTAATCCCACACATCATATAATTTTACCTATTAACATTTCACAATGTATCTCTGAAAAAATTAGGACACTTTGTAAAAGTAAAGCATAAGACTATTTTCACATCAAAAAAACACTTAGTAATTCCTCATTATCATCAGTACTCAGTGTTCACAGCATCCCAATTATCTTAATTTTTTTTAAATTTAAGTTTATTTTTAACAAATACATAAAAACATAGAAGTTATACATATTTATGGGGTTCCATGTGAATTTTTGATGCATGTTATTGTGTAATGCTTAAATCAGGTTAGATATATCTACCTCCTCTAATGTTTATCATTTCTTGTGAAAACATTCAAATTCTTTTCTTCTAGCTTTTGAAATACATAGCACATTATTATTATCCATAGTCACTCTATTGTGCTTCTAGGTTTCCCAATGGTCAGAATTAGTTAATATATTTTTTATTTAAAGATGAAATATGAGTTTGTATTGATACTTTCAATTCCGTTTTAGATTTATAGTGTTTTTAATTGAACCTCATGAATCTTATATCTATATCTCCTTTTACCTAATGCCCAAACCCCCATAAATGCTTCTCAATATATCACTATTATTTTCCCATCCTCTCTATTTCACTCCACACTCTATGTACAATAGTCTAGAATAGAAGCACAGCATTAGCAAGAAAGCTAGAAAAAAAATTAAGATTTTTTTCTGGAATTATTTTTGTTACTAAAATGCATCGTACTACAGTTATATACAACAAAACTACTGTGTTTAACAGTACTTGGAGAATTTCTTCTCTGTGTGATTATTTTACTTTTGTTTGTGGGGTTTAGTTTTTTAAACTTTGACTTATAATTATGTAAATTATTTACATGGTTCAAAAATCAAACCAATTAGGCAGAATAGATTTTAAAAGTCTAGTTTGTAGCCTCATTCTTTCTCTAGCCTCATTCTTTCTACCTAAGTGCCTGTGGATATTCATTTTTATCCACTGATGACTTTAAATATAGTGCTTATTTAGCTTGATTGAATACATTTCTACTTCTACCAAGAAGAAACAATGTAAAAAGTATTCCCAAACATTGGGTATTTGATATTTATGCCTATGACATCACTGAGTTCTAGGATATGATTAGCAGCATGTGAAACAGAGGCTCAGTATGATGCAGAAGAGTGAGAAGGGCAGAGAATAGTGTAGACCCGTTTGATCAGGGCAGATTACATGAGAGGCGCTTGGTTTTTACCTGATGAAATTTGGATCATTGCCATTAATGGAAGGCTATTTAAGTCCACAGATTGTGAGGGGCAAAAACTGTCATTTTATATTACATATGCCTTGACTTAAATGAGGATATTATTGGCTCTGTCCCACATAATAAGCAAGTTAGGCTGACCAGTGCTGAATCAGATTGCCACTCAGTGACTCACAACCGGTTAAAAGATCAGCTCATTGGATAGCTTACGTCAACCTCCTGAAACACATCATGCTCGTGTGGCAAAGATAGGCCAGAGGCCCAGGAGAGTGATGGGCCCTCATGAACAATGAGCATTGTCCCCATCACAGCTGGCTGCCTGCACCCTCTCTACCAGTTGGCAGGTGATTATGGTTGTGTGCACATGAAGGTTGGCATGGAGATAGTGCTTCCTGCTCCCTTTCCATTCTCCAATATCCTTGAATGCCAGAGAGTAGAGATGGCCAGTGTGCAGACACTCTTCACAGTATTCTGTCCCTCAGAGATTAATAGCAATATTTAACTCAAGTGGATGTACCACAAATCCTCAACAATTTGTGCTTGAATTAGTCAATCCACTTAAGCATGCACTGAATGTTTGTTGCATGCCAGACACCATTTGAGCCTCTGTGGATGTAAAAATGAATAAAACATAGCTCCTGGGCTTCTGGAGTGACTAGTTTAGTGATAGGTGGCTACTGGAAAATAAATAATCATTTTAAAATTTTTACTTATTTATTTTATTGGTTCTTCTTAGTTATTCATGGTAGTAGAATCCATTGTGATAAACTCATACAAGCATAGGCTGTATCATATTTTAATTAGAACCCTGTTCTTGTAAGTGGGCATGATGGTGGGGGTTCACCTAGGTAATTTCATATGGGTACATAGGAAAATTTTGTTAGATTCACTTACTCTCATCATTTTTGAACAAGGTAGTAACTCCTGTGGTGGGTAGGTCACTCCCAAGCTGTTTTGAGGGTTGGGAGGCAGCACCTCAATGCAACTTCCTGGAGGCTTCCTGAAGCAGGTGATGCCTTGGTGTGCAGGAGCCAGAGCAGTAGGGAGGGCCAGCACAAGAAGGTGGTGCAAGATTGGGTCTCCCAGGCAGGAGCAGAGCAAGCACAAGCACAAGAATAAATGAGGCCTGTGAGCAGTCCCTGTGTGTTCCAGGAAGGGGCTGCCTGCGTTCTAGCCTGGGATTATTTCAGGGCCTTCTGGAAAGTCTTTGTTGCCATCCTGATGAGCTTGGACTTTGTTCTGAGCCTGTCAACAAGACACTTAAGGGCTTTCAGGACAGAGATGTTGTGAATAAAGACTGAAGGGGGCATAGTGTAGATGAGAAGTATCCATTTGTTTTAACTTTATAAACAGAAACCAACAAAACAAAACGTTTTCCTTATATAAAATTTAAACACTAATGAAATGCATAAAATGGAAAGTGAAATTGCATCCCCTAAATTATTAATAATTTGGCTACTGTTTCTCTAAATTTTTTTATTCTGAAAAAATGACTTATTACTAATATTGAGATGGAAGAGAGAATAAGATAATTCTTGTTTGTTACTTGTTTTTTTCCATTTTAAAATGTATTTTGGACAACTTTGCATTTTTCAGATATCTACCTTATTATGTAATCGGTGGCTCACATTTTACTATGTGAAGGAAGTATTTTTATTTAGCCATTTATCTATTGATAAATATTTGGATTCATTCCAACTTTTATTCCTTCCTTTTTCCCTTCCTTCCTCCCTCCCTCCTCCTCCTCCTCCTCCTCCTCCTCCTTCTTCTTCTCTCTCTCTCTCTCTCTCTTTCAATTAGAGTGATGTGCCAGGCATGGTGACACATGCCTATAATCCCAGTGTCTTGGGAGGCTGAGGCAGAATGATTGTAAATTCAAAGCAGCCTCAGCAACTTAGTGAGGCCCTAGGCAACTTACCAAGACCTTGTCTTAGAATAAAAATTAAAAGGGCAGTGGATATATTCAGTGGTAAAGCATCCCTGAATTCAAGCCCCAGTATCAATAAAATAAAATAAATCAGAGTGCTTGCATGTAGGTGTATATTTTAAGAAGGCAAATAGTATTCCTGGGTATATGATGATAAATAAGAGTTCCCAGGTCCTTTTCTTCCCACTCTGGTTCCTCTCTTCTCTGAGTTATCCTTTTGGTTGTTTTATTTAAATGCTATTTCTTGGTTTTTACATTTTTAGATGTTATATATTCACAGCCCTAAAAGAGAAGAGGAGAATTAGGTTTTCTTAGAAACCCCACTTCCCCATGGACCACACACACAAAAACAATTTTCTGTATTCTGTATTTCCAGGATAGGTATATCTATATTTTCAATTAAATCAATACAACATTCAGTGTTGACATTATTATCATCATGAAATTATTTTTCAGAGTTGAACCATGTAGGTTTGAATGATTACATTCACACACACACACACACACACACACACTCCCCCCCCCCCATGGGAAGCAGCCACTAATCCATCCCAAAACGTTTGCCAGACTGCAGTAACATCTCCCAGTATTTTCAAACACGCTGCCTGTTATAGCAGTTTTGCTTTCTTTTTGGCAACATCCCTCCAGGAGTCTTCCATCATCCTGCTCCACCTTGGATGGGTTCCGGCCTGGGCTAGTTGAACAGCTGTTGCCTTGGAACTTCTCTCCTTGTCTCCTTGGGAATTGTCCTCTTTCCTGCCTTGGGACCCCTGTATCCTGGTTACCAAACTTCCTTTCTTTGGTTTGATCCCTTGTTTTGGTGCAATCTCTCCTCCAGTAGCTTCCTGAGAAATATCTTCAGGCATTTCATGAATTTTTTTTTTAGAAAGTAGAATTCACAGACTTGGTGATTGATTGGACAATAAGATGATTACAGAATGGAATAAGAAATAATTCCCAAGCCTTTGCAAGAAACACCTAAATGGCATAGTGCAGGAATTTGAGTAGTTTGGGGAATGGAGTAAAGATATTGGATACCTGGAGTTACCAAGGATGTCTGGGTGAAGCAACCTGCAGGTATCTATCAGAATTTCAGGAAAGATATCAGCAATACAGATTCTGAATTTGTAATTGTCCTTCTTAGTATGGTTGCTAACTTATGAGAGCAAATGAGATTGGCTGGAGGGAAAACAAAAGCCCAGAAGAATGGCAAGAATAAGCCAATGATAAAGCCCAGTTATACATGAATATTTATATGGAAAACCAGGAAACAGATTCCATGAAGTCTGGGAAGAAACCATCTGAGAGATGGGATAACCAGAAGAAATTAAAGCCAATGGACAAGAGAGATCATAAGAATGTATAATGTTTAATTGAATTTTAAGGAGTGGTTATATTAAAATAATGGTAAAGGGCAAAAGGATAAATGCATAAAATGTTTACTGCAGCATTCTTTATAGTAAAAAGTGGAGACAAACTTTCTCCTTCATCCCCTAGGGAGCTTAATTATATAAGTAATGGTATGCAGTCATTGGAGTACCACACCCCTATCAAGCTACACAGGCTGATGCTTATTGATATTGATATTTATTGTTCAGGAAAAGCAGTGAAAGTCACTAAAAGAAATGAGTATTATATGATCTAATTTATGTAAATCTCTATACACATAGCCATCTGCTTGAGCATGTATGCAAAGACTAGAGGGACATTTGGAAGAATGTTCACCGAAATGTTAATGGTGATTATCTCTGGAAGAGGAGATGTGGGTACGTTTTACTTGCTCCTTTGCATTTTAAGTATTGTTTAAATTTGTTATAATAATTATGTAATAAAAGAGCTATTTTTAAAGGATACAGTGTTGATGTTAAATACTGCAGAGAGACTGAGTTGTTAAATACTGTGAAGTGGGAACAGAGAAGAGTTAGAGAGAGCTGAAGAGTGAATGGGGCATGCAGGAAATAAAATGCTAAAGATCTTTCTAGAAACATGAACAAGTTAGGAAGGGCTAGAGATGGAGTGATAAGTAGAAGATTAGACATTTAGATTTGTCCTCCAATTCACCATTTCCCCTCTTTTAATTTTTTCTTAACGCTGTTGCTGGATAAATTCCCCAAATGTCACTTACTTTATCATGTCACTCCCATGCTAGACTTCAGTGGTGCCCAATCAAGGAAGGGGAAATGACCCATTTACGTTTCAGAAGCCTCTATAATCTGAATCCCATAACTTCCCTGTATTGACATGCTATTTCATTCACACCAATTTTTCTTGAAAGAAATTTAAATGTATATGTACTGAACATCTACTGTAGTGCAGGCACTCTTAAAGTCACTGGGTGTATGTCCCTATTGTCATCATAGTCATAAACCAGTGCGAACGTCAGACGTAAACAGCTAATAACAATGATAGAGTAATAGGGCCTATAACTGATCTATATGTACCAATTTTTCAGCTATCCATCTGGTCAGTGGAGATGGGTTGTATTTGTATCTGCCATTGCTTTTGTGTCCCGTCACCTCACCTCTGTATTCTTTATTCAACTCTTAAATCCTCCTAACCTTTCATATCCTAGATCAAGTCCAATTTTTTAAAAAAAATATTTTGTAGTTGTCAATGGAACTTTATTTTTATTTATTTATGTGCAGTGCTGAGAATCAAACCCAGTGCCTCACACATGCTAGGCAAGAGCTCTACCATGGAATCATAACACTAGACCCTTAAGTCCAAAGTTGACATCTTACTTCTTATTACTTGTGTGGCATTGACTTTTTTATTTTTCCTTTGTGTTTTTGATCATCTGATGCCTCCCATTGTTGGTTAACTACTTGTATATGTGAACTACCATTTCTCCAGGAAGAGGTGACCATGAACTTCGAAACCTATCACAGTGCCTAGCACAGGGTTAAACTTGTAGCTAGTAAGCAATAAATGCCTGCTGGAATTTATCAGGAAACTCCCCACCCAAGCCATTTAATATCTTGAAATAAATGAACTTTGGAGATTTGTATTGAAAGCATTCTTATACAACTTTAACTCTAATTCCGACTGGTGAAAGGTTAGGGGTGACAGGATCAAGGTGGTGGTTTGGACTGCTCTTGAGGCCGATTGGCTGGGTCGCGTGGGCAGAGCCAAAAAAAGTCCCCCAATGAGCAGCTCCGTGGTCTGAAAGGGCAGGGAAACAGCCCAATGAGCATCACCAAAGAGGAGCCAATCAGCTAGATGTTGCTGGGGCCGCTTCTGAGCCAATCATCAGCTGGCAGTCTGAAAGGGCGGGGAAACAGCTCAATGAGCATCACAGCAGAGGAGCCAATCAGCTAGAAGTTGCTGGGGCCTGATGTAGGACTTCAGAAAAAATGTTGAGAAAAAAATGGAAAAAGTGGATGATAGAACTCAATGAAGATTGCATATGTGGTACATAAATAAAAACTGAACCTAATTATTATGCAAGACAGGGAATAAAAGCTTGATTATTATTCAAGACTATAAAAGCACAAGTATGTTGTGTGAGGTGGCCTTATGAGTCTGTGGTTAAAGAGATAATTGCAGTAATGGATATGTAAACAGAAATATAACCTTGCAAAGGCTAGGAAGTCATCTTTGTACTGTATGTGATACAAGTGATGTCCTTACTAGAATGTCACATCCAGCCTTTATATTAATATTTAAAAAGAAATGTGAAAATATGTTGGAACCTTAGTTCCCAGATTTCCTTCCAATGAACATTAGGTCAGCAGGATGTTAATGGCTGTTCCATTTTTAACATGTTCTAATGAAACTGGAAAATGTTGTTTTAGAAGATCCTGAAATGTTTTGATTAAGATGATATGAAGGACCTATGAATAGAGTTTAGAGGATAAGGGGCTTTTTAAAGAAATGAAAATAAAACTGGGGGAAGACCAAGGGGCTGTAAGTAGCAGGAGGACTGTTATAAGCAGGCAAGTGGCAACTGCTTTATCTCCATAAAGTCAGAAATTGACATATTGCATCAAGAGAGTGGAGTTAGAAGTGGACTGCCTGGTGAGGATGTGAGAGGGAAATATTAAATTATTATTGTGAGAGAGCATATCATCTTCAACTTTGGACAAATGATAGTAAAGACAGAAAACCATTTAAAGATGATTTATGTGTTTTGTTGATGGAGCTGACAGGAAGGTGACCCTTTGGATTTATTTCTCACTTTAGAAGTCCGTGAATCTGGTACTGTGGACCCCAGGATGAGGGATATGACAATAAGATCTGGTTCCAGCTCCACTTCTGTCACCAACCGACTGAACCATCTATAAAATGACCATCATGATTTTTCATACCATCCTGCAGGAATTTCCCTAGGATTCATTACACTCTGCTTGCAAGGTACTTTGTGCTGCCTGCAGAAAGACTTCAAAAATATATACAGTAATAGGTCAGGTCATCTGATTTCTGGCATTTGATCATTTGTGACCTATAAGAATGGCAATTTCATGTGGTATAACCTAAAAAAAAAAATCAGCATTCATGAATTCTGCTGTGTGGCAGCTGTGGGCTGATTCTGGGAATTTGAAGATGATTAAAACATAATTCCTGCCCTCAGGGAGCTCTCAAGCCAGTGAGGGAAATGGACATTTCAATAAAACATTTCAATGCAATTGGACAAATGCTGTAGTGCATGCATTACACAATGTTGTACATAAGTAAGAGAAGGAGCCAATAATTCTGCTGGGCCAGAAGGGGATGCCTGGGAAGAGGCAAGAAAAGGGTAGCTTTGTAGAGGATATGACATTAATTTAGGCTTGATTTTGCAGGTTGAATAATTCTCCAAGTGGGAAGGACCATTCTAAATAGAGAAAACACCTGTGCAAAGACAAATAGGAAAAAGCCGTTCTGGAAGACAAAAAAATATCATTTAAATATTAAAGAATGAATTGCAAAGGCATTAATCAAACCCTCTGTAAATCACTCCTGTTGGAATGCCCTCTCATTTACTATTACCTCATTGGGTATTTATCATATTTTGATCTTGTTTAATAGGGTTTATACAAGCATTTCAGAAAGGCTGCAGTGCAGAATGTCTTTCTGCAGAAAAAAAAAGAAAGAAAGAAAGAAACTGAGCTGGACACAGTGCCAGGAGCCAGAACTGAGAAGAGCCCTGTGTCCAGGGACAAGAAGGTCCTGAATCCTGTAAGTACTGGGAGGCACTAGTGAATTTTAGGGAGGATGCTGACACAGTCATATTCACATTTTGGAAAAGAAAGGCCTCTATGATGGTCTTATGAGGAAAGATGAAAAACAGGTGCCAGTGGAGGCAAAAGTAATAGCTGGGGAAGAGTAAAGAGGAGAGAATGCAAGTAAGTAGAATCAGGTAAGAGACAAGAGCAGTTTGAAAGGCAGAAGGAGAATTGAAGACAATGCGTCAAAGTCCAGGGAGAAAACAGCTTCAAGAAAAAGAAAAAAAAATTCAGTGAGATTAAAAACTGAAATCTACTCCTTGGTTCTAGATCTTAGCAAGATCATTGGTGATCTTAGCAAGATCACTGAGAGGGAGTGGTTGACAGATGAACTCCCACATATGATTCAGGGTAGAGAGGAAAGACAGGAGAGCTCCTGGAGAACTAATGGAAGGATTCAGAATAGAGGAGACAGAGATCTTATGTAGTCTCATGGGCTCCACAGGAAGGAAAGTGAGAGCAGATACAGAGAGGTGGCTGATGTTCAGGATCTCAGCAATGGAGTCATAATAAGATCTCCGTGTGGCCACCAGAGCTGCCCAAATGGGATAGAGAAGGGGAAAGCAGCTCAGTAAGATATGAGCCTTTCAGGCAAGGACAAGAGATGCACATTACACAAACATGCTTCCTTGAGTAGACAGAGATTAGAAGTCAGGTGCCAAACTATTCTTTAGGAAAATGGACTCAGTCAAGTTCATTCTCTATTGGAATATAATCTGTCGCTGATTAATTCCATGTATGGTAATCTCCTACTGTAATATTAATTTTCTTTTTCCCTTGGAGTGGAATTAGAGATGATCCTTTCCCGTTTTTGTGATGAGAGCACTCTGGTTTGCTTTCCCCTCTTTCCCAGCCTCTCTCTGGTTTTTCCATCATTTGCTGCCTTCCAAGCTGGTGGGTGGTTCATTAGCAATTTCCTTCTGTTCTTGCCAATTCTCCTTCACCTGCCTGAGGAGCCGCTTCCAACAGTGTTAGGGGCCAGGGAGATTTCCTCTCATATATGAGTGGACATTTCCAAGCCCAGACCCTGTTTTCCTTTCCCCAGCGTCCTTCACCTCCCAGAGTTCTGAGGTTTCTAAATCTCTCACATGAGAAGCTGTCTGTTTGCCAATCCATTCCGCTCCTGCCAAAGCTGCCTGACAAGTTCAACATGAATGGTTTGAAATTGATTTGTCCCCTATATAAACATGTTAAACTTTTAACTCACAGAGAAACAATACCATTTTCCATGTTTTTTTAAATTTTTATTTGGTAGTATCCTATATATTGAGCTTCAGGATTTTCCTGTGGATAAATGCTGAGCAAGTCCACTTTAAACTCTACTGTCACAGTCCTGCCTGCAGCAGGACCCACAGAGCTATATCCACTTACAAGTTCTGGGGACTTCAGGATCAGGAAAACAGAATCTGGTTTTCTTTTGTGTAGCTAATACAGGGTCTCTGGGAGTCTCTCTAAGCTTCCTGGGGCTCCCTCTGAAGTGAGTCAGCATTTTGGTGTTTGCTTAACTCCTGAGGTTATTGAAGCGCCAAGGGGGGCATAGTTTATCCAAAGTCACACTACAGGATGGTGGCAGGCTAAAATCAGACCCAGAGCTTGTTTTCACTAGGCAGGACTCCTTGAACTTTGCCATGTCCACTGGAAGTACGCATGATGGTACAAGCTCTGCACTTCTATCTTTAAATAGTCCACTGGCAACGGTGATTGGAAGTCCCTCTGTGAAATTGGTTCAGGCCCTTGTGTGAAGAAGTTCAGACTGCTGTTTGAAGGGATTCTGGCAGTTTCTGCCAAATATAATACTTAGATCTAGGAGTGAGAAAAATGATGCAAGATGGCAGGAATATGAAGTGGAGACTGAAATAGATCTGTTCTCTTCCTTTGCTTTTCAACTGGAAGTCGTACTCCATTCTCTCTCTCTTTTTTATAACCTCTGGAAATTTCTGCTAAGTCCAAAATCATTTTTCCCTTGAAACAATTAGATTGGATGTTCAAGATTCAAGTTCATCCACATGCACTGTTATGATTTGTCTGCAGAAACTCCTTGTGTTCCAGTGTGCCAGGATACACAACCAGGGAAGAAAGGGGGAGGGGAGGTGGTTGGATTAATAGCATTCTAAATTTATAATGTATTTTCTTAGTCTCTTTTCCTTGGATGTAATTTTGAAAAGACAGGAATCCAATATGATGGTTTTTTTGTTGCACACAGCTTGTCACTTCACTATATGTAAAAATTTGTAGCCCTTTATCATAAAAACACTGATAGCTATTGTAAACAGTAAACACACTGTGAAGGGCCTTAGTTACCAATTTAGGATCTTACAATTGAAAGATACCTTAAAAATAATATTGGACCAATCACCTGCTCAAAGAAAGAATCCATTCTTTACCAATCTTTAGTTTTCTTTCCTTTTCTTTTCTCTCTCTTTCCTTTTTTTTTTTTTGTATCAGGGATTGAACCCAGGGATGTTCACTGAGCCACATTCCCAGCTCTTTTTAATTTTTACTCTGAGACAGGGTGTCACTAAGTTATTTAAGGTCTTGCTAAATTGCTGAGGCTGGCTTTGAACTTGCAATCTTCCTGTCTCAGCCTCCCCAGTCACTGGGATTACAGGCATGTGCCACCATGCCAGGCCTCTAGTATTCTTGATGAGATAGATCTCTCTCAGTGGTCCTCAAACCTTGCTGAACATGAAACCACCTGGAGAGGTTTTTAAAACTCCAGTGCTTGGGTTCTACTCCAAATCAATTGAGAATTTCTGGGAGTAAGACCAAGGTGTCGGCATTTTTTGAAATTCCGAGGGAATTATAATGTGCATCCAAATTTTGACCAGGGATCTAGTTTCTGTGTAGCTGTGTCCTGGGGTGAAGACTTCATGCTTTGAGGGGGTTGGTTGCCTACTTCCTATCAGAATTAATAGGAATTCATGCCTTTTTGGAATCCACATGGAACCAATTGGCCCCCTCTTTCACTGGAAAGCCCTTTGGACATTGGACGAGAGTAAACAATGTGCAACATGCTCAACTATTCTAGCTATTTTTCCCCCTTAATATGGCCAAAAATATCAATGAAAATGAAAATTTTGGACATATTATCTTATAATGTGGGTTTGGGATCCCTATTTGGCTATTATCCTGTTCTAGTTTCATTATTTTGCCTTCTTGATGAAACAACTGGGGACAACTAGAGAAATGAGATTTCTCTCAAGTTAGAGCAAAAGGTTTCTGAAGAGCCATCTTGGCATATGGGGCAGGCTTTTCTCCTTCCCATCCTCTGTGTTGTCCCAGGGGCCTGGGCCCTGCAAGTCTCCCCTCTCTCTCAGATGTCTGCATCTGAGCCTGGAGGATGGCCAAGCCTGCAGAAAAGCAGCAGAAGGAAGAAGACAGATGAAGAAGATGCTACTGTCACAACCTACATAGGACCTCTGCTGCTAAGTTCCAGCACCATTTGTTAAGAGGCCATATTCTGGCATCATATCTTTTGTATTTGAGCCCTGGCTAACTCATACTGCAGAGAAAACCTTGGGCAAGGCTCTGAACCTGAGCCTCAGTTTCTTCATCTGTAAACCAGGAGTACTAATAGAAACTAATCTCCATGAGATAAAAAGATAATCTGTGTGATGGACTTGGTACAATGTCTGGAGGATAGCTGGTGCCTCATAAGAATTAGTTCTTATTGCATGGTGACAGCTCAGTCCTCCAACACTTCCAAGCTGGCCCTGGTCCATAAGCCGGCCATTCACTCTATCCCACAGATCTAAGCTCCAGCGTGGGCTGCCCACCAGCATTGTCGACAATGGCTTCTGCCAGTCTCTTCTCCCTCACCTGTCGAGTGCTAGCCTGGACTCTCAAGTCCAGCCTCTTGCCCTTCAACAATTCACCTAGGCTCCTAGTGCTTCCCCAAAGCACCGAGGAGACAATTGTTCATATCCAATCTTGTTCCATTGGTTCGCATGGGTTGGAAGGGAGAACCAACAGCAAAAATTTTGCTCCCGATCAGGGTTTTTCTTTGCTGTGTTCAGTTTCCCTCCTTAAGGGGCCATATGAAATTGAACTTGAAACTATGATTTGCCCTTCCTTAAAGCATGCCAGGAAAATCATTAAGTTTTTAGTGGACACTGGAGGATAGACTCTTATTTCCCTTTCCATTTAACAAACATTAAATTTTTGACCAGGGTTTCTTGAACTCCAGCACTGGCAATATGGACTTTATTTTACTGGCTTCTTCATTTTATTTTATCAGTACTGCCAGCGAAACTCTGGGAATGCGATCTGTTAGGCCTTGTCTTCACCAGCCAAGATTTAAAGGGTGCAACAGATGGAAGATTTTTGAACTACAGAACAGTGCTTCCAAAATGTGTCAGTGGGCAACAAAATGCTTCCTTGCAGGAGTCCTTGCTCCCTCTGTTGAGTAAATGGATGGCTTTCCAGGGATGCTGCATAAAAGAGTGATTTTTAAAAAATGGCTGTAGGCAGCTGTAAGACAGATTCTTCCACCCAGTATACATTTCTTGCTGTTTAAAAACAAGTTTAAATTAGTTCCTATAACCATCCAACCAGGTCCCTTGAAGTCTGTACAAAAGCCACTCACCAGTGAAGGATAAAAGAGGTTGGGGATTTAAGTGTTGCTGAATGGTGCTCAGATACCCAGCACTGTACCCATCAGAACAGTTTTACATGGGTCATATTTAAATCCTCCATTCGATTATCACTATGGATGGATTTGTCCGGAGTGACTTCAAAGCAAGCTGGAAAGAAAAAGATATAACAAAGGAAAAAAACCAAAGAGTTTCACCAACAGGTGAGAAAAAAAAATTGGCTCCAAGAACTCAGAATCAGTATAAATAAAACAAACCCCAGTACTGTTCTTACTTCAAATTCTAGTCCCTTGATTTTTCCACTCTGTTTTTTCATTTAGTCACTCACAGTAGGAAAATATTTCCTGGATTCAGGGTGGCTTGCACTCCTTTACCAAAGATAAGAATTCACCTCACTTGCACAGATATGTAGACATATCCACAAATAAACTTGCAGGAAAACCTCTACAAAGACATTCCCAGAAGCCAGTCTTGATTTTGATATATAAAGAAGACGTAACTTCTATATTCATTCTCTGGAAGGTAGAGTATGCTTTCTCTGAGTTGTGTTGTTATTGTTTCCTGTAGTGGTGATGGGTTTTTCTCTGATGCCTCGATGGCTGGGCAATAGTGTGTAGTTTGGGGGAAAAAAAACTGTTCAGCAATATTAACTTCATAACCCTATTCTGGAACCAACTATGCCAACCACTTCAAGATAATTAACAGACACATACACTTACAAATATTGAATCTTGGAATAGACCTTATGTCATTTGCCTTCATTGGATTCATTCATTCATTTATTCATTGAATAAATGTTCATTCACTCACTACTAATTCAAACTTGAAAAATATGAGCAGCACATTTACTGTTTCTAAAATTCATGTACTGAGTCTCCCTTGTCCTTGAGTTATATGGATACCAGAATCAAACAGAATCAATATTTATCCTATTCATTCTGCATAAATATTTTCCCAGACAAGTGGCTATTTACCATATTGAGTCAACATAGACTCATGGAATATAAGAAGGTTGTCTGGAATGTTCTCTGCCCCATGGGACTGGTAACACAGCCAAAGGGAGGGAGAAAGGTATTGATTGTGTGCCTGTCATAATGAGTCACAACACCAGCATTTGCATACATTATAGCATTTTATCCTCAGGAACATCATAGGAGATAGCTGTTCTTGTTCATCTCATTTTATAGATGAGAAAACTGGGATTCTGAAAGGTTAAGTAAATCTCTTCTTAAAATGTCCTGTTTTCCCATTGCGGTCAACACAGCATTTTCCTGACTTTTCTCTTCCTTCTACTTCTCCGCCTCTTTGCTTTCTCCTCCTCCCCCTCATCTGTGGCTCAATTTTGGACACCATCACCATTCCCTGGTGATCTCACACAGTATGATGGTTTTAAATACCATCCATATGCTCATGGCTCTCCAGGGTTTATATGCAGCCCAAACCTCTCCCATTTTCACCATATAGTGTATATCCAATTGCCTACTTAAAATCTACATTCAGACTGTGAGTGAACACCTTCAATTTAATAGGTCCATGTTAGAGATCTTGATTTACTTTTTCTTTCTAGCTCTCTTTCTCCTTGGTTTTGAAACACTTAATAGCTCCACTAGTCACCTGATTTCTCATGAAAAAGAAAAAAAAACAAAAACAAAAAACAAAACCTAGTAGTCACCCTTGTCCTTACCAGCCCCCATCCATAACAAAAATATAGTAAAAACCTGTATTTCTCCATATCTACATTTTCCCAAACTAATGAAAAAAGTCAATTTGCCTTCCTCCTTCTCCTTGTTAGAATGTGGTTTTAATGGCTGAAGTTGCTGCAGTCTTTTATAAGTATGAAAAAAAAAAAGGCTCTAGAATCATAGTGATGTTAGCCCTTATACATTAGATCTAAAAGTCACACCTTTGGACATCATGTTCTCAGTGAAGAATAGCTCTTATTTGTTTAATCCAAAGTAGTTAGAGATTTTTTCATCTGCAGATATTCCCAAGTGATATATCTTCTCCTTTTACCCCCATCAATCTTTACCTACCCAGCAGCCAGAGAGGTTGTTAAACACACACACATACACACACACACACAAAAGCAAGGTTTTTTAGTAATCAAATATTTACTGAGCACATATTGTGTGCTATGAATGCTTTTAGGTGCACACATACCTAGAAGACATACCAGTGAAAAAGCAAACAAAGTTGGGATTCACTAGTGAACCAAGCAAAGCCCCTCCCTTTGTGGAGGAAGAAAGATAATCAACAAAATAAATAAGTGCATTACACAGTATCTTGGAAGATTTTTTATATAAAGAAGGATAAATAAAGCACAGTAAGGTTGATCAGAAGTGAGGGATGTGATTTTAAATAGTGTGGTTTGCAGAATGTGGTAGAGAATGCTGTAATCCCAGCAACTTGGGAGGCTGAGGCAGCAAGGTCATTAATTTGAGGACAGCCTCAGCAACTTAGTGAGACCTGTCTCAAAATAAAAAGTAAAAAGGATTGGGAATGTGGCTCAGTGATTAAGTGCCCCTGGGTTTAATCCCCAGTGCCAAAATAAATAAATAAATAAATAGCTGGCATAGTGGTACATGCTTGTAAATCCCACTGGCTTGGGAGACTGAGACAGGAGAATCACAAGTTCAAAGCCAGCCTCAGCAACTTAGTGAGGTCCTAAGCAACTCAGCAAGACCCTGTCTCTAAATAAAATATTCAAAAAGGCTGGAGATGTGGCTCAGTGGTTAAGTGCCCCTGGGTTCAATCACCAGTACCCCCTCTAAATAAATAAATTAATAAATAGTGTGATCAGGATAACCCTTAATGAGGAAATGACATCTGAGAAAAGACATGAAGGACCTGGGTGATAGTGGAGATGAAAGAAAGTGCTTTTATTCTAGAGATGCTTCAAAAAAATATATATCAAAAGGAAAGGGGAGGCTCTGGTGAGTTAAATTGATCAAATTATGTTAGGTACATGTGCAGAAATGTCATAATGTATCACACCATTATTATGATTTTAATGCACCAATAAAAAAGAGATTAAAAAAGAAAGAGAAAAAAGAGGAAAAACATTTGCTGATGGATTAGAGGTGGGATGCAAGATTTAGAGAGCAGTCCAACATGACTTCCAGAGTTTTGCTTGAACACTGGAAGAATAGAGTTGCTATTTTAGCTTAGATGAGAAAGGCTACCTAAAAGGCAGATCTGTGGTCTAAGATAGACATGTCGGCCTTAGATGTGTTGAGTTGTAGATTCCACCACACATATGAAAGGACACAGTGTTGAATAAGCAGCTGAATGTGTGAGTCAGGAGTCCAGTGACAGGTCTGCACAGTAGGTATGAAGCTGGGTTTCATGGCCTACAGATAGTATTTATAGCCATGAGTTGTGTGGGATCACTGAGAGAACAAGGATAGTTAGAGAAAAAAGAGAAGCCAGGTCCTAGAGTTGATGTACTATAGCATCGAGAAGTTGGAGAAAAGAGGAGCCAGAGGAGGAGACTGAGAAGCAGCAGCCAGTGAAGTAAAAAGAAAGTAGATGACCTGGAAGACAAATGAAGAAATTGTACTCAGGAGGAAGAGAGGGAGATGACTTCTCATTGTCAGTAAGATGAGGATTGAAATGAATTTTTGGAATTAGCAGCATTGAGGTTATTGATGACTTGACAAGAATAGTTTCCGTGGACTGTTGGGGGAGAAAGTCTACTGAACCAGGTTTAAGAGTAAGTAGGAGTACACAAATGGCAGCCTCTGTGAGGGCTCTTGCTGTGAAGATGAAAAAATCTTTTTTTAAGGTCGGAAAATAATAACATGTTGTACAATGATGAGGATGATCAAGTAGAGATGTGAAAATGGATGATGTCAGAGAAAGAAAAGCAATTGCAGGAGTGATGGCCTTCAACACAAGGTGGAGAGATTTGCTTTAGACAGTATGGTTTTCAAACATGTGCAAAAATTCTTTGGCAATCCTCTTTTCAAAGACAGAGTCAAACTTTCCTCTGTCTAAATATGGGCTAAAATTAATGAATGTTTAATAAATAGCATATTACAGGAGTGTTGAGTATGATTTCTGAGATTAGATCATAAAAGTAATTGTGGCTTTCCTCTTGTTCTCTCTTGGATCACTCATTCTTCAGGAAACTCCCGCCATGTTTGAGAATCCTCAAGCAGCCTTGTGGAGAAGCTCGTGTGGTGAGGAGCTGAAGTCTCATAACCAACAGCCCATCTTGGAGGCAAATCCTCTAGAGCCAGGGAAGCCTCCAGTGACTACAGCCCAGGTTGCCATCTTCACTGCAATCTCATGAGAGACCAGAACCCAGAACCACCAGCGAAGTCACTGCTTAATTCCCAACCCACAGAAACTGTGAGATAATACATATTTGTTGTTTTAAGCCACTGAATTTTGGAGAAATATTTTATGTAGCAAAATATGACTAACTCAGAAGGGAACCCAAGATAATTCACGTATAGTGATAGTCTCAGGAAGATAGAGCATGTGTGTACAGATGCTACGGTGGGTGGTTAGAAGTGAAAGAAGCAATTTGTGGAGCTTCTCCTCAGATTGCTTCAGTGTTCTCAGACAGGAAGCAAATCAACCAATTATAACCTGGGTAAATCACAGAAGCTCCACCCAATAGGTATAAGACCCTGGGCACCATATATAACGTCTCTTTCCCCATTTCTAAAATGGGCACCCTATTAGCTCCACCTTCACAAAGTTATTAGTAGGATGAAATACGTTAACATAGGCAGATTAAACTAGTACCTGCAATGCAAGAAGCCTATAGGTATTATTAACTATTATCTAAAACAAAAAGGCTCTCCTAGTTACTCTTAATTTCACTGGTTCTCCAAGTGTGATTCCTGGAGAAGCAGCAGCCCCATTACCTGGGAACTTGTGATATATGCAAATTTTCTCCCCCCTCCTTATCAGAACCATTGGAATTCTAGGAGTGGCACTTATCAATCTCTTTCAGCAAACCCTCCAGCTGTAACTTCTGGTGGCTGCTCAAGTTCTGAGAGCCACTGGCTTGTCTGATCTTCCCTTTCCCTTCCTCAATGTTACTATCATAGGTAGCCATTTTCTTATTTATTTATTTACATGCTTAATACTTGTCTTTCCTACCAGGAATAAGCTTTATACAAGGGCAGATTTGCCGGTTGTACTTACTACTCTATCCCCAGCTGCTAGCATAGTGTCTGGCACAAAGTTAAGCACTAAGAAAATAGTAATGAACAGATAAATGAATTGGATGAACTTGGACAATGTCATATTTTTGTTAAATAATGAAAGTTATTGATGTTGACTCCATCTAGGCCTGCCCCCTTTGACACACTGAAAATCAAAAAATGACAACCTAATTCCTCATCTTTACTCAGCAGCCTCAAGTTTCTCCTGTAGCATCCTGCAAAACGGAAGTTCCTGGCATGTGAAAGGCAAACCTGCTCTTGTGCACTGAATTGTATAGCACAATTCAATGGTCCAGTTCATACGGTACAATCCCTCCAGTACATGTATTGAAATCTAACCTCCATTGTGATGGTATTTAGAGGTATTGTGAGGGCCTTTGGGAGGTAATTAGGTTATAAGGGTGGATCCCTCATGGAAGACATTAGTGCCCTTATAAGAAGGGATGGAAGAGAGCTCTCTCTCTTTGTCTATAAGCCAGGAAGAGGGCCCTTACCAGGAACCAAGTCAGCTGGCACCCAGGTCAAGAAACTTCCAAGACTCCAGAACTATGAGAAATAAATTGTTGATCAAGCCATCCTAGTCTGTGGTATCTTAGTCTAGTAGTCTGAGCTGACGAAGACACCTGCACAACCATTGTGCCAACCCCACCAACATCACAAATACAATGTCTTCTAAGTCCATCGATATTGGTCAGGTTTTGCTGCAATAACAACTCTAATTTAGAAAAACAGCTATAATACTTATCTCTTCCTCATTTACATGAGGCTGCAGGTTGACTGCAGGTTTGCTTCACCTGCTTCTGCATTCCAGGACCCAGGCTGAAGAAGCAGTTGCCCCATGGGACAGGCTCATCTCATGGTGGGTGTCAGAAGGTTGAATAAAAGGCCTCACTGAAACACAAGGTTGCATTTTATGCTTCCGCTCACTTGTGACATGCAGCAGGCCTGCTCACTTTTCATTGGCCACAGCAAGTCCCATGGCTGAGCCACACATTGGTGAGGTTAGGAGCTTTAACACTAGAGAAGAATAGAATGAATATCTGGGAAAAATCCAGCAATTATACCACCACACAACACCTGGTCCGTATTTTCATTATAGACCTCAGAACCTTTTTCTTATTCACCTTTCTCCTCTAAACTTTAAGCTCCTGAGATTGTTTTATTCTTTTATACTTTGCCAGAGCTTAGTATCATTGCTGAATAGGTAAATAAATGAATAAATTAATGACTGATTCAATAATTCCAGATGGAGAACACAGGAAAAAGACTGAATTTGTTAGAGAAGATAGTATGCTCAGTGGCAACATCATAGGCTAAATACATTCAGACCACTATTCTGGTAATGGAACTGTCATTTTTAATACAGTTACTAAGAGCTAATATATCCTGAGTCTCTACTATCAACTTAGAATCACTCTTTTGGGAAAGGGCTAATAAGCTTAAGGCAGTCTATAATGTTTTGATTGATTACCTTGACCTTAAATTTTCTCAATTATGAAGTATAAACACTAATAGATTTACAGAGTTGGCTTTCTTATTTTCAGAAGCTGTCACTAAAGAAAACAGATTAAGTAGTTGTAAAATATAGATAGCTACAGACCTTCAAAATGATAGTAATGGAGACTGGAAAGATAGATGAAGGCAAAGGTTTGCAGAATCTGGGGAGTCCCTAAAACTCTGAAATTGCAAGATATTAAGTGTGTGCATATATACTCTTTTCTAGACATAGACTATAATTTATGGTTCTCAAAGGGATTTGTAAATCACAAAATGTAAATAAAATCATTATAACAAAGAAAGAAGACAAAATAAAGCCATTTTATTTATTCTCAGATGATATTTAATAACAATAAATTTATTGATTTACTTTGTACTTGTTACATTTCTATGTACTTTTGTTGATTTTCTCATCTAATTAAAAAAAACTCTGTCGTCATCTTTAATTTACAAATGAAGAGACTTGTGTTTAGTAAAGACAAATTCTGTAAGTTCTAAATTACGTTCCTTGTGGGTGGCAGAGAGAGATGCCCCAACATTGCTCTTACCGAGGATACTATATTTCCTTCAGTCCTCAATTTTACTTTATCCTCTCTTTCTTAACAAGTTTCGTTTAAAAGTAGCTTTTGTATTTAGCTCCCTGGCAGTCACAAACTGGTCAGATCTCAGACTTCTGGCAGGGCAACTCCATTTGCATGACATAAATATAACTGCATACGTAGCTACACACTTGGATACATTTTCATCAATGTGCAATCTCACTAATGGATTGGCCTCAGATTCCAAGTGGAAAAGTTGTGGTGCCTCACCTAATGGGCAGGCAATTTCCAAGTCCTGTTCAACTATTAAATTTTGCTCATTAGGTTAATGAAAAGCAAATTTGTGGTACCCCTGCTAATATAAAACCTCCTGGCAGCAATAAATTTGTATGAAGTTTATTCATCATTTCTTGGGTGAGTAGTTGCAAATCCCCAGAAATAGCACTGCATGTTATATAAATTCACTTCTCATCCCAATATCTCTCCCATTTTTAGAGATCCTCTTTCAGAGTAATACTTGAATGAGGACATCAAATTGATTGTATCAGATATGATGAGTGATAGGTATATTGTATGTGCACCTGAACGTGTGCTGGGTTTATGGTCTGCCTGAACTTCAGGATAACTCAGTGTTAGGTACTTTAATCGGAGAGTCCAGCTTCTCAGTTCACCTTTCATCTCTGAGTGGTTACTGTACATATTTGGCATTTACATTTGCAAAGTGCCTTGCTTCTCCAAATGTCACTGTAGATGCAGTTGCACTTTATGATTGCTACTTCAAAGGTGGAGAGACTGACAGGGCTGAAGACAGTGGGGGCTAATCTGGGTGCTCGGGCTCTTCCAAGCAGTCACTGTGATTGGTTCTCTGACATTACTGCTCTCATATATTTCTTTAGTTTGTTCCCTCCTTCTTTTCTTCATCTGTTTCTCACCTTTTATGCTTTCCAATTATACTCCTTAAATACAACTAAGTTACAGGAAGTAGCACATAGTATAGTGCTTAAGTGAAGGGGCTCTGACATTGAACAAACTTTAGCCCAGCAGAAGTAACCTTGGACAATTAACTCTGAATCCCATCTGTGAAATGGGATAATAAGACATAACTTACAGAATTTTTACAAGGATTTTAATTTAGTTAGATCATATACATATTATATATAGAATATATATCGTTATAGTTAAAGCTTCATCCCGGGGTTTCATAAACTGACTTCTAGACCACTCACGTATAATCGAATCAAGCCTATATTGAAGCACACCGGTGGCGGCTGACCAGAACATAAAGCTGTTCCCCTGATCAGCCCCGAACAATTGCAAGGGCATTCCTTATAAGCCTGAAAACCGCAAAAGGATGTTTTGTTCGGGGGTCCAGCCAATGCAAGCAAACCAGGTTATAGAAGCCGGAGAGTGCAGTCAAGCGGTGGGAAGCCTAACCAATCACAGTTAGCCCGGTCACCCCAGTTACAGAAACAGAGCCCCATTACCCTAGTTACAGAAACAATGCCCCGTTAGATAGTTCCGTGTTCTTAAAAGTTTCTATAGCAAAAGGAAAAGAACATCTTGTCCCAGTCATGACCCTTCTACTTCGAATGGTTGTTTTACAGGATGAAGTCATAAAACAAAATGGAGTCACATTTGCTTCTACTATCACAATATGTGTGTATATAAATATTTTACAGAAAGAGACAAAGAGAGAATATATCAAATATATATTCTCTATATAGAATACTTGTTACAATTTTTGTTGCCTCTCTCAGAAACAAAGTGATATGAGGTCTAATGCGAAGAAAGATTTTCCTCTACAGAACAGACTATAGGCTGTGGGGCATTTAGTAAAGGAGATCTTGCTGAAATCTGGAGCAACCTGGGATGTCTATAGGGGGCTGAGAACACTTCTCATCCTTTAGCTGCAAAGGATGACAGGATTTAGATAAATGACCAGAAGGGTGAAGAACTATAGCAGTTTTACATGTCTGAAGATTCTTCAACACTTTTTCCATAAAAGTCAACTTGAATTCCCCACCCTTTGAATGTGAGCTATTTTTGCTCTCTTGCTTCTAATGAGTAGAATATGTTAGAAATGAGAGTGGGTGACTTCTGATACTAGATTAGAAAATGTGATATTGTTTGTTGGTCCTTCTATCATTCAACCAACCATCCATCCCTCCACCCATTCATCTATCGACCCACCTCTCAACCTACCTATCTACTTACCCCCCTATATCTACAATTGATAGATTGATCTACCTTCCTATATCTATCTATCTATCTATCTATCTATCTATCTATCTATCTATCTATCTATCTATCATCTAGGACCACAGGGGAGATGTCTAGAGTTGCAGATGCATGTCCATGGGACTATAGCTGCTCCAATCCTGGCTATTTAGTTTTCCCAGTCTGGCATCAAATATGTGAGGAGCCTTTAGATTCCAGTCCCAGCACCATAGGACAGTAATTGTGTGAGAGACCCTTAATGAAAACTGCCTAGTTAAGTCAATCAACAGCTAGAGAGATAATAATAAAATGTTGTTTTAAGACACTAAATTCAGAAGTGATTTTTACAGAGTTATAGTAACTGGAACAATAACCGAAGAGATTAGATCACTTATAAACCAAAGCAAAAATTAAAAAAAAAATAGAACTAAAAAACCAGTAATATTCAGTTTGAATAGGTTGATTTATATCGATGGATGATGTTTACAGTAGCCAAAGTTATGGTATGTCATCAGAAGGGAGTGTTATGGAGCAAGCTCTTGGTAGACGGACACACATGTGCTGTGTGGTGACATGATGCTGTGTGGTGACATGATGCTGAGTACACTGCTCCATCACAACCACCAGGAAACCTGGGCTGGGACAGTGTACCTGTTCTTTTCACATCAGTCCATGGCAATTGCAGATGCTCTCCCTGATGCCAGCAGTATCCTAAGTACCTACATGAATCCAGACACTGAAGGCCAGTACTTCATTATGAGGGGTCATCTGAAGAACCCATACTTGTTTCTTTTTAAATTTACATAGAAATTAAAATGTAAAATTCAAAAAAAACTATGATGGGGAATTAGCAACCACATGGAAGGTATTGGGGTGCTTGGCTGGACTGGAAGTGGGGAGTATACCATGTGTAGTTCTCAGCAAAAGCTTAACTGTGTTCTGGAAGGCCCTGAAACCCAGAACCTAGCATCTGAACTATTAACATAAATCCATTATTGGTTCTTGAGTAGACAAGTGACAGAATGA
Organism: Marmota monax; assembly: GCF_021218885.2. Classification (NCBI taxonomy): domain Eukaryota; kingdom Metazoa; phylum Chordata; class Mammalia; order Rodentia; family Sciuridae; genus Marmota; species Marmota monax. Next base: position 10,089,021 of record NW_026693933.1, on the reverse strand, counting down.
AAGCTCACTTTCAAAATTCATCTCATGATTTTAGATTTATGATGAGTTAGACAAAGGTGAGGCTGGTGTCAGGGAGACTGGAGAATGGTCTCTCCTACTGGACTACTCTTAGCACTTAAAAAAAAAGTCAAGTCTTAAAAGCATCACACTGTACCCCTGAAGTATATGCAATTATTATGTCAATTAAAAATAAAGGGACACTTAAAAAAATCAGTGTTCTCAAAATTCTTAAAGAATATGTGATACTCTTTGAAAAACACAGTATATATTCTGAATTGAATTTAGTTTCAGGATTCAGGGATTTATGTGTCTTCCTTCCACTCCTGCTTGTCATTGATAAATGGCACAACCTTGGTCAAACCATTCATGTTCCAGCACCTCTGAGCCTTCATTTATCAAACAAGGGATAATGATATATACATTCTACCCATGTTATAAATATTAAATATTAAATACATATATTAAATCTTCAAGAAGCTTCAAGTCTTCACAGAATAGAATGAGTTTATACCCTTTAGAGAACACTCTAATGTTAAATCATACTTACAAGAAAACATTTAAATTGTCACACAAAAGAGATGATATTGTTTTTTATTGCAGAAACAATATTGTAAGAGCATTAATAGAAATTTCAAAAATGAATAAAAGCCCTCAAAAATACACAGCTACTAAATGTCAGCTTTTCTTTGCTTTATCATTTATATATATATGAATATATTTACAATGCATAATGGAGATGTATTTTTCTTTTTTAAGTAAATAGTATTTTCATGTCATTTTATTCTGTTCATAATCATAATTTCATAATAGCCATCAAGTTGATATAGCACAATTGACTTGGCTAATCTCTGTATTGTTTGAAGCACATTTACATGTGTAGCAAGTTTCCTTGCTGCTGGCCTGCATTAATTCATTCCTTCCTTCTTCCCTCCCTCCTTCCCTCCCTTCCTTCCATCATTCCTTCCTTCACAGAAGAGGAAAGAAGGCAGATTATAAAGTTCCAAGAATGGAATTAAGGTAAAGAGAATGGATATTTTAAGTTCAATCATTTATTGAACTCTGTCAAAATTGGAGGGTCGAATTATATATTTTAGAGAAGACCAATTTTGGAAAAGAACCAAAAACTCAGCATAGATACAATCCAATAGTAGATCCCTTCATAATTGAAATTCTTAATTTTGAACCCCTGTTTTTTTTTTTTTTTCTTACTGGTATGGAAGAAAACAAGAAGTCACTTTCTGATTCCACTCTGAAGAGCCTTTGAGGAGCATTACTTGTGACCAACAAGCTGACTACTGTGGGAATAAGGGCTCTTTGAAGCAAAGTGACAGAGTCAGCCCCCACAGAGGTATGCTGTAGAGTAAGGACAGACTTAGCCCCGCAGTGATGTCAGATGGACAGTAGTTTGAGAAAATCTTCATTCCCAGTCAAATGAGGTAAAGCTTGTGTGTTAATTTGCAGGGAATGTTCTGACTTAGGAGTGAGGTTTATCTGCCTGTTTGCATTAATCATGTTGGGAGAGCTGATGGGATCACAGTGTTTGCATGGGGGATGCCAGTCATTTCAGAGAGCGAGTAAACAAGGTCACCAGGTGCCAGGAAGCAAATCCAGCTAGAGAATATTATCCTGTATCTCCAAATTTTTTTTTGCTTTTTAAACAGACACGTTATTGATTACTAGGAGCTATGAACTGGGCCTCACAAAATCTGAAGCTTGGAGAGTCCAAAGTCCCTGAATTTTGTCATACAGGCTGCTGAACTGCCACAAGGGAACTGAAACGAGATTGTGATGCAGCAAAGTCTCTTTGCGTGCCAGGGTCCTGTTGCCTGTTGAACTGCTTTGTAAACAGTGTAAACATTAACTTTGTGTGTCAAGTGCCAAGCCTGGGTCAGGTAAGACTGAGTGGGTGTTGGCAGTCACAGAAAGCTGGATTTAGTCAGGTAAATGATAAAAGGATTTCAGTTTGGGTATTTGCTTTTGATGGGTATATGGAAATATCTGCCTCCAGAAAGAAGCAGACAGGCACATCAGTTCTCTAAATGCCTCCATCCCACCTTGGCTGAGTTCAGAATCTTCCCCCCCCCACCCATACACACACACACAGGAAACTAGGCCATGTGCACATCAACTGAACTTGACATTTCTGCATGTATGTGGGGTGGGGGTGGGGAACGTCTGGGATGTGAAATCCTGAATCAGTACTGAGGACCACTATGCTTACTCTATTGCAGAAAGAGTCCAAGACATGGATTGAAATACAACAAATGCTGATGCTACCTGTGTATGCATTTTGCTTGCTCAAGAATGTCAATGTTAAATCATTCACAGAAATCTGTCTGTGCTCCCTCAGCACTGGCTCCTTGTCTGCCACTCCTAATGTTTATTTCTCCTCAAGTTTTTCTCAAACCACAATGTAAATCTGGATGGGCGCTACCTATAATCTCTTCCACAGCGCAAGATACACAGTGCCATTTTGTTATCATGAGAATTCTGACTCCTCCTAGATATAGAAAAAATATATACTCTTTGCCAAAGGTGGAAGTCAAACGTGGGCTCCCATAGCTCAGAGAGGCTGGAGGGATCCAGGAAAAGCTGACAGGAAGATGAAGAAAAGCAGAGTTATTAGAATGGGAAGGGGCATTTAGTGCCTCTTCATCTCATGCTTGAGGGAATTGAAAACAGAGAGGCTGGTACTTGTTCAAGATCAGACACAGCCTGTTAGTGAAATAGTTGGGTTTGGAATTCAGGTCTCCTAGTTCCCCTTCCGCTGGGTGCTGGGGAGAGGATGAAGAAAGCAGAGTGGGCATGCTTCCTGCTTTAACCTGAGCAGTTTTGCTAAATCTGTTTTACATAAGAGGCTTTTAGAACAGGTTGGAAACTGTGGCACACCCCAGCACACTGATGGTTCTGATTTCAGTCACCTTAATTTTTTTTTTTTTTTTTTTTGCAGCTTCTGCTAATCCAACAGAGCTTGTTTACAAAGCACTCAGCAAAGAAGGTTCCAGTCCTTTAAAGCACACCCACACCCCCACACACAGCACAACACTTTCTTAAGGCCTTCACCCTATTTCTAGAGATCATTGCTCCATTTTACTCAAAATTTTTTAACTTCCAAAGATCATTGGATCAGGGACATTCTGAAATATAAGAAGTTAGCATGTTTATGCTTCTGTGCAAGGATGCTTTTCTTGGTTGATAACAAACACTCTTGATTTTTTCACTTTATGATCTCTCCAAAATTCCTTTTTAAGATTATGTATAGCTATGCAAGTTTCTAGCCAAAACCTTTCTGAAAATAAAAATAATTATAATAGTTTTTTATATCCTTTGTAGTTTGTGAAGATTATACCATTTAATATATGCCATTTATAACCATAAAATAATTTAATATATACCAGTTATATTAGCTTCATTTTACAGATGAGGTAGGTGGGTGGCTGGGTTCTTTGCTATCCCAGGTCTAGTGAGGAGATTTGAACCCAGAGCCCCCAATTTCAAAACTGAATCCTTACCTACTAAGACCATAGTATGTCTCAACCCATAAAAGCCACTATAAATATATTGTTTCCATTTGGCTTAGGCATATAAAAATAAATGTATTTTCTTTTAGATCATCTTCAAATAGAAAGCAATTTTCTCCACCTCTTATACCTAAAGAAACAAGCACAGTGATTTATTATAGGAACAACTAGAATTGCCATCTGCCTATGGAAATCCCTATTGGGGCATAATAGAGTGGCAAAACCCCAGAGATAAGGATGGGGGTACCACTAGCACTTGCTATATTACTTAATCAACAGTATATGTGCTATGCTAGGCACTTGACTCCAGAGTTGAATAAGAACAAGCTTTCTGGTGGGGTGAGGTGACACATGCCTGTAATCCCAGCGACTTAGGAGTCTGAGACAGGAAGACTGCAAGTTCGAGACCAGCCTTAGCAACTTAGCAAGAGCCTTGGCAAATTAGTGAGACCCTGTCTCAAAATGAAAATAAAAAGGACTGGGGATGTAGCTCAGTGCCAAAGCACCCCTGGGTTCAATTCCCAATACCTAAAAAAACAAAAACAAAAACAAAAATACCTGCTGGACTTTCTCTCCCCAAAATCTCAGAGTCTAGTGGGGAACACAGATTCACAAACTGATAATTTCAATGTAAGGTGAGAAGCACTCAATTAGCATGATATAGTTTGGATCTGGAATGTTCCCCAAAGGCCCATGTATCAAAGGCTTAGTCCTCAGCCCATGGCACTATGGGGAGGTGAAGAAATTTTTACAATCTGGGGCCTAATGGAACATGTCAGGTCTTTGGAGGGTGTTATCTCAGAAGGAATTGCAGTACCCTGCTCTCTTCCTTCCTGGCCTCCAGAAGGTGAGAGCTTTCTTTGCTGCATTCCTGCCACAATGAAATGCCTCACCACTGGCCCCAAATCAACAGGACTTATGGCCATGGACCTCCAAAACTGTGAGTCAAAATACCTTTCCTGTTTTTAAGTTGACACCTTGGATATTTTCTTATAGTAATGGAAAGCTGACCAACACAAAGCCAAATGCTCAAAGCATATTTGAGCCAGAGATAAGTCAATAAATCTAATCTGTGAGGAAGAAATGGCCAAAGAAGATGACTGAAGGGTCTGACCCATAGTCTAAGCCTGGAAGAAGGAGGGAAAACTAACCAGATGGAGAAGAAAGTTGAGGGGCATGTGAGGAAGGATATTGTGGTTAGAAGAAAAACACAGAGGATAAAATACCCAGGGGCACAAGAGAACTGTGAGCAGATTTGTATGGTGGAGGTAGAGTGGGAGGTGGGAAGGAGATTGGTGTGCTCAGAGGAAAATTTTTGGCAAACATTGGAATGGCATTTTGAGTGTTAACTTCATGAAAGAGATGATCAGATTTGCATTTTAGGTTGATCATCCTGACTGTCGGCTGTTTCCTTTTCACCTGTAATTCTCATACATGCGATATTCTCTTGTTTCCCTAATGTACTTATGAACAATTACTAGATTTTTTCCCCTACTCAAGAAAATATGTTGAGAAAGTCCACTCGGGAGGCTGAAGCAGGAGGATCACAAGTTCAAGGCCAGTCTCAGCAACTTAGCAAGGTCTTAAGCAACTTAATAAGACCTGTCTCAAAATGAAAAATAAAAAGGGCTGGAGATGTGGCTCAGTGGTTAAGTGTTCCTGGGATCAATAATCCCTGGAAGAAGGAGAAGTAGGGGGGAAGGAGGAGAGGGGAGAGAAGGGGGAGAAGGAGAGGGGGGAGAAAGGGAGGAGAAGAAGGAAGGGGAGGGAAGAGGAGGAGGAGGAGGAAGAGGAGAGGGTGGTTGAGGAGAGAGGAGAAAGGAGGAAGAAGAAGGAAGAAGGATGAGAAGAAGGTGGAGGAGGAGAAGGGGAGGGGAGGGGTTGGAGGAGGAGGAGGAACAGCAAACAAACAAGAAGACAACATTAGAATAGGGATGTGGTAGATTGAGAAGCTGGTCACCCCTTCTGGATCCACGTCTTCTATAAAGTAACTTTGCTTCTCCTTCCATCAACACCTGGAGTTTGGTTCCCCTTTTCCTTGACTCTGATTCTCCTTGACCTTAAATCTGGATTGACTTTGTGCCTTTCTTTGGCCATTAGAATGAGGTAAAAAGGATGGTGTGCCAGAGCTAGGCCCAGACCTCAAGAGCCATGCATAGACTCCTAACTCTCCACATGAATAAGTCTGGCCAGCTGTTGGATGAGAGACCGTGCATACCAGCTCCAAGTCCGCTCTTCTTTCCAGACACTTTTAGGTATGAGACAGCCTAGCCAGACCACAGCAGATCAACACAGCAGGAGCCTGGGCAAGAACACAAGTATCCAGGAGAGCCCAGCCATACTTCTGACCCACTCTGAGCTAATTAAATGGTTATTGTTTCCAACCACCAAGTTTGGGATGATTGGTTTTTCTGTAAAAACTAACTAGTAGGTGGGAAAATTGTATATAATCTATCAGAATAAATCATTTGCAGTCCTTGACACTTTCACATTTGTAAGCAACAAGTCACATGTTGGGATGTTGCAACATAATAGAGAAGCATGAAAAAGAGCATTCCTCAAAGCATGTCCTTGAGAGACTCTTGCTCTGGGGGAGATGGAGCCGATGTGCTATTCCTTACTCCTCTGATAAGTATAACTAAAATCTCCACATATTAGAGATAAAGCAACTAAGACTTTGAAAGGTAGAGAAAAAAAAATGCAGACCAGTCGGGGAGTATGGGATCAGAGGAATGAACAGTGGTGAGTTCTTTGCAATTTCTTTTTGGCTCATCCATTCTAGACCAGGAACTGAAGAAGCCAGCATTCCAGCAATGCTAATAGACACAGGCAACAACAACAAAAAGTCCCAACCAAAAGTCTAGTCAAAGGGCCAGAAAGGGGAGCCCAGCAAGACAAAAAACCCTGTAGACACTAAACACTCCACTCCAACCAAACATCAAAGGAAAAACTATGGCCCCTGCTCCAGCCCCACCAGGAGAGGCTGTGTGGGAGGTAGACTTCCACCCTGGAGAGGCTGTAATGAGGCACTTGGATGCTCTTGCTAGGGTGATGTCAGAGAAGAACAAGCAGGAGGTGGGGACTTTCATTCCTGCCAGCTGTGAATGAGTGGCTCCCCATCCCCCTGTGTCAGTAGGGACCATGTGGGAGCCTAGACTTCCATTCCACCCTGCAGCTGTGAGGCTACCCCTACCGCCCCCCTCCCCAGATGATGTCATAGAAGGCCTGGTGAAAAAGCAGGACTGTAATAAGGCCAGCAGTAATAAGGCCACCCCCCACCAAAGATGTTAATAGAAACCACATGGAAAGTTGGAGCTTCCATCCTCATTCACCAGTAATAAGAGAGCCCTTCTGGGTGTCATGGAAGCTGAGAGGAGAACATGAACTTCCACCTACACCTGGCAGTAATGAGGCAGCACCTCCCCCTTCCACATGCAGCAGGGTCAGAGACCACCAAAAATAGAAGGTTAAATAAGATCCAGCCTCTTAAGATAATATCAAAATGTCTAGGTTTTAACAGAAAATCACTTTTAGCAAGAGTAATGGCAGTCACTTTTCCAAATTTGGCAAGAGGTATAAACTAACAGATCTCAAAAAGCTATGTAAACCCCCAAAAGGATAAACCCCAAAGAAACCCACACCAAAAATCATCATAATTGAACTAGTGAAAACTAAAGACAAAATTATCTTGACATCCAGCATAGAAAACTGGTACCTTGTCTACAAGGAAAAGAATCATGTGAATCACAGTGGATTCCTCATCTGAAACTATAGAGGCCAGAAGGTACATTTAGCAAATGCTGAAAGAAAAGAACTGTCATCCAGCACCCTAACCCTAAGGAAACAATAATTGATCAAGTGGACTCTATCAAAATTAAAAATTTTCTTCCATGAAAGACCCTGTTAAAAGTAAGAAAAGACACACTACAGAGCAAGGACATATTTGTGAATCACATATCTGAAAAAGAACTAGTATCTAGAATGTATAAATAACTCTCAAGATTCAAGTTTTAAAAAGGCACACAATTCAATTAGAACATGGGCAAAAGAAATGAAGAGGCATTGCACTAAAGAAGATAAACAGATGGCAAATAAGCATGCAGAAAGATGTTCACCATCATTAGCCATTAGGAAATGGAAATTAAAGCCACAAGGAAATGCCATATACACATACCTATCAGAATGTCTAAAATAAAATGCAGTGATAGTGCCAAATGCTGGTGAGGATTGTAGCACATTGGAATGTAGCACGTTACAGACACTCAGGAAAAATGTATCTTAAAGAAGGAGTGGAGTGAAAGACAAGAGGAGATGGCCATAAAAGTTTAGCATGATGAATCCTTATAGGATGGAAATGTTTGGCCTCTTAGCTATATGAATGTCCATGTCCTGGATATAGGATTGTACTATAGTCTTGCAAGATGTTACCACTGGAGGAAACTGGGTACATGGGAACTTTCAGTAACATTTCTTATAATTGCATGTGAATCTATAATGATCTCAAAATAATATTTAATTTAAAATTAAGTTTGTCCTTGAAATGCCAGTGCTGTATAAAATTAGTGGTATTATATGAAAAAGAATTTTTATGATTAAATGTTTGGCAACACTGGGGTAAACAAAGCTAACCAGGTTGCTTTGCTAAAGGAATCCTCAGAGCTTTGATATTCTGCCAGATGTCATGTGACCTAATGTCTGAAGACTTCCCAAAAGTCATTGGAAGAACTGAATGAGATGATTCACGTAAAAGAGTATACAAGCCCTGACACAAATGTTAAGTTTCTCATCATCATTATTATTCCATTCTCCATTTACCACAATCTTTTCACATAGGTATGGTTGTATTAAGTTTTAAAATTAGGCAATCAAGGCTTAGAGAAATTAAATAACTTGAAAGGGCATAGTTGGTAAGAGGCAGAGCCAGGATTTGGTATCAGATTTGACTCTAAAATATCTGCTATTAATTGTGATTAAAGAAGCATGATTAAAAAAAAATCCCAAAGTATAAATTAAAAGGTAAGGGACAAATAGGAAAATCTTAGCACTATGTCACTTTGAATGTTTGCATTTGTCACTATATAAAGCGCTTTCATAAATCAATAATCTAACTTTGACTAAAATAATAATGACAAAATATTAAAATGTTAATTCATAATAGGGGCCTAAAGATATCCAAAAATTTTCAAACTGTAATTTTTAAAACCTTCAAACATATTAGACAAAATGCCATTTTCTCTATTTTTTTCTGAATTGATAAAATCTTATATCCCTTCAAAAACGTTACTGTAATGAAATGAGCACTTTCAAATAGCTTTCATTATCATTGCTACCATAATCTTGGTGGCAGGTGATTTGTCTTAAAATTCTAGTGAGTTCTTTGATCTAGTCACTTAATTTCTAGAAATTAATAGAATTAATTAAAAAAATTAAATGAGGCAGATACATAAACAAACATATTTTGAGGAGTTTATCACAGGATTATCTATATAAGCAAAGATGTGGCGATAAAACCTTTAATATCTGCCAGTAGGAGATGGTTAAAAATTGTGGAATATCCCTATGATCACAGTCATTATCAATTAGGTAATAGAAAAGTGATGACATGGGGAAATGCATATGGTATACCTTCAAGTTTTTAAAAAAGTGAAAAACTCTCAATTTTTTAAAAGCAAAATATGTATATGAACACCTGCAAATGAAAACATCAAGAGTGTCTATGGGCGGAGGATATCATGAATGATGCTTATCATCTTTACTATAATTTTCAAAATTTCTACAATATTAATTCAACAAAAACAAGCTGTGATCTGCTTCCCACAGTTGTTCAAACTCAGAACTTCTCTAATGTGAACACCATCGAGTCAGTGTTTTAGCTAATACCTTACTGCACTGGGATGATCCAAGGAGGGGTTGGAAGAGCTCCAGTGTCAGAGTACTCTATTGCCAGGGTCGAGTGGGAGGTGGGGGTGGACAAAGAAGCAGGACATCAGCGGAAATTCCCTCCCATATGCGGATATTAGTCAGCAGCCAGGATGAAATTTGAGAGGACGAAGATTTGGCTCCCTTGGATCTGCCTCCCCAGCTCCTTCTGTTCACGTTACCACTGACAGACTCTGCCATTACGTGGATACCAGAGTAGATGTGTGTGCTGAATATCAAATGACTATCAAAGGGTCTTTTTTTTGCCAAGGCGTTGAAAGTAGTAATAATAGAATAGTACTGACAATGCTATTTCACAGCCAGAGTAACTTTGTCCATATCAAATATCATGACATCATCTTCATCTTTTAGAGTATGAATGCTATGTCTTTTTTATTTGCAGTCTGCACTGCCAGGACATTGAGTATGCAATGGATGATTTAATAATTGGTACCTAACAGGCATCTTAAATTTAAACTGTCTTCAGATCTCTTGGTTTCTTCTGCCAAACCCATTCTCTCTCAGGCTTCAATAACTCAGTTAAAGGCGCTACCCATTTTCTTAACTTCCAATTGACAGGTTTTTCTCGCTTATTCACTTTCATTTTAGTTTAGGCTACTACTGCAGAATACCATAAACAGAGTAACTTAGAAACAATGGAAATTTCTTTCTCACTGTTCTGGAAACTGGAAGTCCAAGATTAGGGTGATGGCAAGATCTGTTAAGAGCCCTCTTCTTGTTGAATACTGTTGACTTCTCGTATTCTCATATGCTAGAAAGAGAGCTGGAGAACTTTCTGGGGTCCCTTTTATAAGGGCATGAATCCCAATCAGGGGGTGCCACACCCACAACCTAATTACCTCCCCAAAGCACCTTCTTCTAATACTATCACACTGCAGTTAGGATTTTAACATATGAATTCTGGGGGATAGGGGCAAAATAACCGAGTCCACAAAAACATGAGTCCACAATAACTTTCCTACACTTCTGACCCCTCCCAGCTTCAGCTATGCTCTTAAAATATATTCTGAATCTATCCATTTCTTTCAATTGCATTACAACCCCATTAATCCATGACATGCTTAATGTATCTAGACTCATACATTTTGTCTTGTGACTGGTCTCTCTGCTTCTGGTCCTTATAGTACATTTTCTGCCCAGGAACCCAAGTGATCTTATACAAATGTAGAACAAAGGCTTGAAAACCTGTCCATGGCTTTCTGCCGCACTTTGAGTGAACCCCAACTTCTCTCATTGGCCTCAAGGCTCTAGCTGATCAGATCCTGCTGGCTTCTCTGACCTCTTCACCTTACCAACCCAATTCCAGAGTCTTAGTGGCCCCAGTGGTACCAAACTTGTTCCCACCATGGGGACTCTATTCTAGCTCATACCTCTGTCTGAACACATTTCCCCAGAACTTCCTGCCATTCACCTCTTCATTCAGATAGCACCTCTTCTTTAATTACCTGCATTAGCCACTCAGTTTAACGTCACTCTATCACTTTGCCCTGTTCTCTTTGCTTCTCCGCACTTACTGTTCTTCAGTAGTGTTTTCTTTATCTGATTAATGTCTGTCTCCCCTATCAAAAATGTGAAGCCCATGGAGCAGGAGTCTGATGTCTTGTGGGCCACACTCCTGGAATAATGCCTGGAAGATAAGACTGTGTATTGAAAGAATGGACATACATTCAATCACATAAAAACCAGATTGCCTCATATTGCTCCGTGTGTACTGAGCATTGTAAATTATACATATTTTCTAAAAAGCACTTTCAAACACAATTAGGTTATCTTGGGGATAAAATGTATTAATATTGGGGCTGATGTGGGGCACTAATTATTTTGTTTGAAGCAGTATTGATTAGTGATTTTAAAAGCAGACTTTCGATGGGCTCAGTGGCATTTTACCTGGAACCTCCACTTTTCTGGAGGCTGAGGCGGGAGGATCACAAACTCAAGGTCAATCTCAGCATCTTAGCAAGACCCTGACTCAAAAATTAAAAAAAAAAATTATAATAATGTTAAAAAACACCAGGGCATGGTGGTGTGAGCTTGTAATCCCAGCAGCTCAGGAGGCTGAAACAAGAGGATTGCAAGTTCAAAGCCAGCCTCAGCAAAAGCGAGGTACTAAGCCACTCAGTGAGACCCTATCTCTAAATAAAATACAAAATAGGGCTGAGAATGTGGCTCAGTGGTTAAGTGCCTCTGATTCAATCCACAGTACCAAAAAAAAAATAATGAACTATAAATTCTAGATTCAAACAGACCTAGTTAAGATCGTACTGTGGCCACTTTTTAAGTCTATCAATGAAAAATGCAATTAATAGTAGCAGCTACCTGATAAGGTCATTTCGAGGAATCACTAGGATTCTCTATGTAAAGTACATGGCCTGGTAACTAGCTTGATTAATAAAATACAATTAACACCTCCACATCTTACTAGTACTAATTTTTTTAGTTGAAATCTTTCTTTAAAGATTATATTTTTCATTTTTTAGGCTCACACTACCATGTAGTTAATTTATTATAAACTTTCAGAATATTTTCTTTCTATACTTTTGTGTTAATTAGAGTTCTTTTCATTGCAAATAGTGGGAATCAACTCAGATTTCCTTATAGGGGAGGAAGAAAGGCTAATGGTTAGGAAGGATATATCATATACAATAATAACTGAGCCATGATAAAGCTAAGAACCATTTGGAGCAGCTCAAAATGGGAAAGCAAATCTGAGTTGGAAGCAAAGTTTCCCAGCCTCAATGCCTCTCTTCCAAATTTTGCATTTCTACCATTTATTTGATCCATCTGACAACTAATCTTCCAGAACAAAGACACCAGGATGACACATTTGTTTTCTATTGCCGAATGACAAATTAACATAACTTTAGTGGCTTTAAACAATGCACTTTAATTACTATCTCATTCCAGAAGTGGAGAGTCTGAGTGTGGCTTAACTGGGTCCTGGGCTCTGGGTTTCACCAGCCTGGAATTTTGTCAGGAGGATTTGAGGGTAAATTCATTTTCAAGCTCATTCAGGTTGTTGGCAGCATTCAGTTTCTTGTGGGTGTAGGGCTGATGTCCCATTTTGTTGCTGGTTGTCAGCTAGTGGTCACTCTCAGCTCCTTGAGATTTCCCTCAGGTCCTATCCACGTGGTTCTCTCAAACATGGCTGTGTTCGTCTCCCCAAAGCCATCAAAAGAAGTTCTATCCAGCAACTGCAAAGGAGTCTCCTGTAATGTAACATAAGCACTCAGGTGACTGCCCTGTATTTGTAGGTGTTCAAGGCAAGGCACTATATGGGGCATGTACACCAAAAGGTGGTGATCTCGGGAGACTGTACTTAACTGAATTGTGTTGCCCTGAAGTTCATGTCCTTGCAAAGTCATTTTATGTGACCTTATTTGGAAAGAGGGTCTTTGACAATCTGATCAGGTTAAGATGAGGTCATACTGGATTGAAGGTGGGGCTAAGTCCACCGACTATAATAAGAGAGAAATTTGGACCCAGAGACACAGGGAAGAAAGCCGTATGAAGATGGAGAAAGAGCTGGAGTCATGATGATACAAATCAAGGAATGGCAAGGACACTGGCAACCAGTAAAAGCTAGAAGAAGTGAGGTGACATCTTCCTTGAGCCTCTGAGGGGAGCGTGGCCCCGCTGGTTTAGATTTCTAGCCTCCAGAACAGTAAGAGAATAAATCTCTGTTGTTTGAAGCCACCACAGTGTTTAAATACCGTGTTGTGGTACCTTGTTACAGCATCCCTGGGAAGGTAGTACTTGACCACTTACAATTCTGCCTATCACACATGATTATGAGGACCAGGGCCAGGAGCAATCCCAGGAAAGGGATGCCCAGAATCTTCTGATAACCATGACAGATTATATACTAGATTTTCTCCACTCTCCAAATTTTGGTTTTACATGATCATTACTTTTTCTTTTTCATTTAAGAAAAAAAGCCAGACGTACTCAGCAGTTCTAAGAACAGCACAATGAACTCCTGTAATACCCTTTGCCTAGACTTATCCATTGTTATTTCTCTGCAAGTTTTCTGTCAGAAGCCAAAGGAAGGATAAAGCATTGAGTCAGAAGGATATGAATTTCAGTAAAAGTATTCACCATCACTGTCTTTGTGATTTTAGAAAACGTTATTTTTAAATACCTTGAGCTTTTGTTTAATCATGTGCGGAATGATACTGGCAATGCCCTTTCACAGAGCTAGTTGGCATCAGATAAGGCAGCCCTGGAAAGAACCAGCAGAGAGATTGGCAGGCGTGGGTGCCTGATGCATGGTGTTTTTCAATTCTTTACATTGTTTTGCATGATTTTTTAAGTGACATTTCTTTGGCCTACTTCATTTGATAAGGGTGTCTCTTCTGGATTCCCTTTTCTCTATGGTGAGTGTCTCCAGGCTGCAGCCACCTTTGGGGATGAAAGGGACCTTTTTTCACATGGAGATTCAACTTGTGCTCCACCTGTCCATGTTGTACCTCCCATTATTTGAAAAGCCCGCCCCTCCACATCTCCTCACCCCAAGGCAACTGTGTCTGCCTGGAAGGTTTCCCTCATGGGTCCTGTGGTGACCATGTGATGCCACTGGCCCTCACCACCCTCCCTGCCCTCTCATGATCTCAGCTGTGGCCACAACCCTCTGCCCATCCCTCTACAGAAATTCCATCTCCCATTTGAAATGTTTCACATGGCTTCTATTCAATGCGTAAACCTCTGACAACAATGTAATTTAGTATTTAAGGGATGGGGTTATGGCTCAGTGGTAGAGCGCTTGCCTACTGTGCAGGAGGCCTTGGGATCAATCTCCAGTACCATAAAATAACTTTATGTCAGAATACAGCATTATTGCCAGAGGAACATTCCAAGCAAATAAAAGTCAGGGTAAAGATAAAACCACCATTTCAACTGAACAAACAGTGAAAGAGATTTAGTTCAACAGCTCTTTGTTAAGAGGCCTTCCCTGGGTTAACTACTAGGTTCATGTACTTAAGAGAGAATTATAGTTAATCTTGCCATCTTTGCTCAGGTTTCTAAAATTTTCTTCAAGTTTTCTTTCTTTTAAAAATGATTAACACAGAAAAGAAATTGCTTCCAATTCATTAGTGAAATATTGTGTACCAATTAAAGGATAATCAGAAAACATGATGCCTTCTCTAGGGAGGGCCTTCCTGAATTGTTTCCATGGAAGAACTTTACGCATTTGGCACGATTTAAAAATAGAATTTCATTGCCTGTCGTAGTATTAGCAATACCAGAGCAGCCCTGTCACCTGTAGTCTGTAAACTGAGGAGTTAGTAGACTCTACTCAGTGTAAGTGAGGAACATATATTGTAGTAGTTGTTATTGTTGTTGTTTAAATCCCACCTAAATTTGGTCAAGTAGATTGTATATTGCAAATGGGATTTATCAGCATGAGGAGCTTGTGTACCCGTGTGCGCATGCTCACGGGGTAGGCACCACGTAGTAGCCTGATTAAAGCTGAAAGAGGGGAAACAATGATCAACTTACACAGGCTGAGAATCAATTAACTCCATCTAACACATTCAGAATCAAAGTGATCTGATCTCATTGACTGTCAGAGGCTGCAGAGCGTGGAAACAGATGATGGTTCCATGGCAAACTTCCTTCAGCTGCATATTCTACCCAGGGTTTGTGAAATGATTGAAAGATGTGTTCCAACACTGAGACATTTATAACATCCAGCTGTTGTTGCTCCTCTGCTTCTTCCTGGGCTCAGTAGACACCTCTGGTTTCAAACCCCCTTTAACAATATGCAACAGGCAAAAATAATCCTAAATTCTGTTGAAACAGCCCAGCAACACATGGAGATCCTTGAAAATGCCCAAGTGTGCCTCTTTAATTATCCAGCAACATGTTGTTTTGTAAAAGATGAAAAACCAGAAATCTGTGGAAGGAGAAATGTTTACAGGACTATGAGGCTAAATTGGAAATGCAAATTGGTTATGATTAGAATAAGTATCATGGCTGAAGCTTTCTTTTTTTTTCTTTTTTAATCAACCTCATCTTTGCTTTGTCAGGAAGAGGGAGATAAAAATCTTCCTCTTTATCTAAGTATCTTACCTCTTTCAGTGGAAAAGAAAAGCTAAGCATCATTTTGCCAATTACTTATTTTCCCTTTTAAAATAACCCATATGTCTTTACCAGGTTCATTCTATATTGTAGTCAATGCTGGGATGAAAGCCATAGATTCACAATTTTGTGATCCATATTTCTGGGCATCTATGGAAAAAAGTCAACAAAAACATACCACAATGAAATTTTCCGTCTACACTGAGGGTCTCTGTTGGGGGATTGCCTATTTTTCTGGTCACTCTGAAGTCCTGACATATTAGGGCAGGCAGTGAGGGATCTTTTTCAGAGGAGTCTGTGATGGATCTTCTGGGAGGATTAAATAACAGGCTATGTTGGGGCTGCTTTGTGGCTTTGGGATTGAGCCTGGTGACTGAGCAGCAGAAGGAAAAAGACTGTATCTTACACTTCATGCATGATCTAGTATGCACAGGGAATTTATCCTTTGAGCGGAGTGGAGACATCAGAACTCAGCTCTGGGATGTGTCATGCTGGGTGAGACACTATATTGTACTTTTTATTTTATTTTATTTTTGCAGTGCAGGGGTTCAAACTCAGGATTTCATGCATGATAATCCAAGCACACTACCACCAACTTTACCACTGAGCTACATCTCTAGCCCTGAGTTGTCCCTTTAATGATTCCTTTATATAATCTTGGTGCCTGACCTACTGCCTAGCAACTGTAGGCATTCAATAAATGTTGAGTTAGTTTATATTTTCTTTCCACCAAACTTCTAGGGAACTGCTCAGGTTTAAGGATGCAGAGGATCTGTAAGAGAAACAAAGAGGCAAATTATAGTTCTTATGCTAAATGCATGTCAAAAAAAAATGAAAGATGGGCTCTTCAAGATTTGGGAGTTTTATTAGTCAGGATATGCTAGGTAATGATTCAATAACAAATAACTATTAAAATATTAGAGACTTAACACAATAAAGGTTTATTTCTAACTCATGGAAATCCCATGCTAATGTTCCTGGTCAAATTGTTACCTTGGGTGGCTTTCTTGCAGGCAGTAACACAGGGATCTAGGGATCTTTTCATCTAGTACTTTTTATCATTCCCTGTGTCACATTGTCTTCTACTCCGTGCTTTCCAAATGGCCAAGCAAGGAATGAAAAGACAGCTTGTTTTAAATGTCTCTTCCTAGAAGTTGTGCATCCTTTCTGTGTCCCATTATTGACAACTAGTCACACAGCTTTGCCAGATATGAGGAGGCTTGGAAGTATAGCCCAGTCATGTATCAAGAGAGAAAAAAAAAGGGTTTGGTAAGTATCTAGCCAATCTTTGCTATGAGAACCTGATACAAGTACTGATAAGGAGAGTAACAGTTTTGGGCTAACAGAGAAGCTGAGCCACAATAATAATGTCAGTGTGTCAGCAGTCATGAGAACCAGGGGAGGAGTAATCAGACAATAGCAAAATCAGGGAGGCCATCAGGGGCAGTGCAGCCACACTGGACATAACAGACTAGCCCCAGTGAAGGTCTGGTTAGAGCCTGAAGCCCTGGGCTAGATAACTTCTGGGTCTCCAAAGAGAAGCACCTTGAAATATCGCTAGGGAAAGAAAGTTACTTGGGAGGCTGGGTGGGGTTTAGGCAGGTCTCTCAAATACATGGACCCCATTTGTAGTTAGCCACTTGTTGGTTGTAATCTATGGGCTTCCAAAAGATAAGACTTACTGGTAACAAGTCACATGGCTTTCATAGCCTCATACGTAAACACACTTGTGTCTTTCATTGTTGAGTACCATTATTTTCCAGGCACTATATATACCACCTTTAACCTTTTCAATCATCCTACAATGTGCTAATTTTCCTTAGTTTCTGTGAAGAAACTAAAATTTAGAGAGATTAACTTGTTCTGCATTGTGTGAGCAATAATGCTAGGATCTTAACACAGTATATCCTAAGCTACAGTGCAGTAGCATCTGTATTCCTATTCTCTGTAATATTTGTGCTTATATAAAATGCGTATTTAATGAGGGAGTATATTAAATGATTATTGTTGCATAATGAACTATCCTCAAATATAGTGGTTTATAAACAGCTCTTCATTATTTTTCACAAGGCTGTGGGTTGGCTGAGCAGTTCTGCTGATGTGGGCTGGGGTTAGCTGATTTGGGCTAGTGTCTCTCATGGATTTTTTTGGTCAGCCAGCAAGTTGGCAGAGGACTGCCTGGTCGGGAATGGCCCCAGCTGGGGTGATCTGGCTCTGCTCCAGGTGGTCTCTCATCTTGCAGGGAGCTGTCCTGGCCTTGCTGTCATCACAATGGCAAAGTTTCAAGAGGGATTGGCAACACACAGGCCTCTTGAGAACTAGGCTTAGAAATGGCACCCCACTGCATTTGTCTTTTTGGCCAAGAGACTCACAAGACCAGCCCATACTCAAAAGTGGGAAAGTAGCATGCACTTCTTTTTTTTAAAGTTTTTATTTGTTCTTTGTAGTTATACATGACAGTAGAATGTATTTTGACATATTATCCATACCTGGATATAACTTCCCATATGAACATAGGAAAGATAGGTCCAATTCATCATACTGTCTTTTCTATTCCCATCTCCCCTCCCTTTCCTTCATCCTCCTTTGTCTAATACAAAGTATTCCCCCCACTCTTATTGTGTGTTATCATCTGCATATCAGAGGGAATTGGCCTTTGGTTTTGGGGGATTGGCTTATTTCAGTTAGCATTGTAGTCTCCACTTCCATCTATTTACTGGCAAATGCCATATTTCCATTCTTCTTTGTGGCTGAGTAATATTCCACAAAATGTGGGCTATATAAACCATATTTTCTTTATCCATTCATCTGTTGAAGTGCACTTATTTTGGTTCCATAACAGCTATTGTGAATCGAGCTGCTATAAACATTGATGTGGCCGCGTCATTATAGTATGCTGCTTTTAAGACCTTGGGGTATATGCTGAGGAGTGGGATAACTGGGTCAAATGATGATTCCATGGAATGTACTTCTTGAGAGAAAGAGCCGAAAAGTCATTTTGCAAAAGGCTTTGGATATGAAGAGCTGTAGAAAATGTGGCCATTTTTGCAATCAAGCTATTACATCTAATATCTTAGGTAGTTTTTCTCTTCAAAAATAACAAAGTAGACAAGAGAATATTATGTTTGCTTAAATTGGTGAAATAGTATATGAGTCTTCTAAAATGTCTAACTCCTCTTGTCTAAAAAG
The DNA here is from genome assembly GCF_021218885.2 of Marmota monax. Taxonomy (NCBI): domain Eukaryota; kingdom Metazoa; phylum Chordata; class Mammalia; order Rodentia; family Sciuridae; genus Marmota; species Marmota monax. Next base: position 10,070,293 of record NW_026693933.1, on the reverse strand, counting down.
TGTCAAAATGGGCAATATGTTAAATAGAAAAATACTTCTTTTATTTATTTAGGGAGGCAGGGCATGAAAATATTCACTTCCGGGCACTAGATCCATCAAAACAGAAAATAGCCTTGCAGTAGAAGATTTAAAAAAAGCAAAACAAAACTGAAAATTTGACTTCCTGTATGCCCTGCAAAAACGGGGGGTGGTGAGAGGGAAGAAGCGTGAATGTGTGATGAGCAGCTGGCTTTTATTTTTAAACACATATTATTTCTATCCGGATTTTTTTTTCTAGAAAAATGGAAGGGGTCTTGCTAAGGACTTCTAATGCATAGGAATATCATTTCAAGTAGGTGCTAATTATATTGACATGATCTTTTCAGAATGAAGTCTTTATAATTTTTTCTCCGAAATAGGAAAATACACATGTGCATAAATGTACACACACACACACACACACACACCCTGAATACTGAAAGGTAGAAAATGCTACAGATTCCTTATGAGTCCTTAAGAAATATGTGGAATGCTTGAGTCATGCTTTATTTATTGTTGAAATAGACTTCTTCCGGGAGAACAGTTTGAGTGTTCATGAGCAGGAGAAATTCCATGTGACTCCTGTAACACTAACAGCCTTTGCTCAGAGTGAGGAATCCAATGATATTAGCAGTAACTAAGGTGCTACAATATTATTTTGAGGTTGGAGGGTATGAATATAAACTACAAGTGTAATAGAAAGCCACAGAGAAAGTCAACCAAATGCTCCCTCTTTTCTGAGACCACCTGGTAGCAAATCTGAAAATGATAAGGCAATTGAATCATAATAAAATTGTTTGATAGATTTCAGGATCTATTTATGGAACTAATTTCTATAAACTTCATAAAGAATGAGAAAAAATATGTTTACAGGAATTGGAAGATAATATAAAGGACTCAGCAAACACGATGTAAGTGCTTAATGATGAATGTGGTGAATTATAAAATAAATGCCCATTTAAAGGGCGCTGAAGAAAACTTAGAACACACAGAAAACCCCATGTGAGCCAAGCTAAGCAAGAGTGAGGGTCAGATTCAACCTGACTGCACCAAGCTCACAGCTTCCACTTCTAATTCAATGCCAGATGGATAGAAAACTAGATACTTCTATCAAATCAACAACAATATTACAAATGTGTTTCTTCTAACTCCTTTTTTGTACTCTCCTTTGGAAAGTTAAAATATTACAAAATTATGTGCCAGTCTTAAGAAGTCCAGGTATGTGACCATGTGACTCTAAGATTCCCCCTTGAGTTTTCTCTGGAAGTGTCTATGCACATGAGAAGGTGCAAAAACAAGAATTTGAGAATAACAAAGATTCTAAACCCTGTATTTTCTATTGAAATGTGGAATTTAGACAAAGGGTTATTTTTTCTTATATAGGTAGGCTGTAAGTAATATATTGTGAGATCTGAATAAAGTTGGAATCCAATGTGGCTCAGCTTTTGTGTAGTGTCAATGGAAAACAGCAGAAAACAACAAAAAAAGTAAATATTTGCTATAAGTCCTCATATAAAACAACCACAGATATAAAGAAATTCCCTATTTTTCCCAATGAGAAAAATGACTAAAAATATGACTAGAGTCCCTTCTTTAATCAATTTCCGCCATGTCCAATGGTGGCACATCATCTTTATTTCCACCCAAGTTGTTGGAGAAACAATGTTTTCTTTTTCCTTTGTTTAACATTGTTCATGATGGCATCATTGGAAATGTCACCTCAAGGATTAAGTACCAACTGTGTAAAATTAGGTCACCTGTCTTTATTTTTATTCCTCCTGTTGGTGTTTATGTTTGATCTCCACAACATAAAAATGTACTGTTTTGCTTTTTAAAGATCTTTGAAAGGATTCTATAGAGAATACCAGCAATTATAATCATGAAGTGATAGCTCAGAAATCTATATTAATGTCTTTGCCCTTTCCTTACTGATCCCACTGCAGAATCACCCAAACCTGGCAGTGATTGAGATCATTTTAGGCTAGTGTGTCTCTCCCAAATAGCACCTAACTGCTCAAAAATAAAATGAAAAAGAAACCATAATAGGATATGGGGATTCTTCTCTTCTAAGGGATACTTTTGAAAAAAAGAAAACACTTCAGTTACAATAGACACATGTGCTCATCAAATAATTCCAATGTTATTTACCCTTAGAAAAGATGAATCTGATGGAGGTGGGATGGTGTTCTTGATGTCTAACAAAACCTCTTAATCTCCTGTCTGCCACTATTTTCCACAAAGACAGCAGCTGCTACTCCATAAATCTATTCCCTGTTCCCCACTACAGAAATTTTCCCCCCACACACCAGGCACAGTGTCTCCCACTCACATCAGTGGCTGACAATCTGCTTCTGACTTTCCATCCCCGCCTTCCCCTCACCTCCACATGGCTCCTCTATTCCCTCTTCATCCTCCACCCCCACGCCAGAGCTCCCTACAAAACACTCTGGGAAGTGTACCCTGGTCTTTACTCTAATTGTTTTTCTTGGGAAAACCGGTCCATTTACCCAGATTCTGCACCAAAAAGGAGAGTCCAAGGGCTGACAACCGCAAAGCAAGAACCCTTTCTTCTTGAAAGAAAGGAGAAAAGCCCCCACAGTCATCAATCCTTTTCAGACTTGCTGTGCTTGAATAGACACATCTTGTCCTGTGTGCCACCCTGTGGAATTGCATAACCCTGTCAAGGAAGTTATAAGCCCCTGCATGCCACTTAAAATGTAATCCTTCTCAAACACAGTGCTAAAGTCTTCTCATTTCCCAAGTCATATATTGTTTCATTTGATTTGCACATATTTCTTGCAAGTATGTTTTTACAGGAATTTTGTGGTAGGAAAAGTTAATCTTCTCATGCTCCAATATGTGAGAAATGGGGTCAATGGTTGAAGTTTACCTTGTTTTGACCAAAAGGAGGAAGCAAACAGATTTTTGGACTTTACTCAATTTAAAGTGGAATGAGAATAACATTTCCAAACGAATTCAGGAATTTTTTTTTTTTTTAAACCCATAACCTGTGCTGGAAATCCACTTACATTTAGTGACTCTCAAGAACAATGTGTTATTCAGCTTTTTGTCACTGTGACCAAAATACTTGACATAAACAACTTAAAGGAGGAGAAGTTTATTTTGGCTCACAGTTTCAGAGGTTTCAGTCATGGTCAGCCAGCTCCATTGCTTTGGGCTTGTTTTAGTTAGTTTTTTGTCACTGTGACCAAAATACTTGACAAAAATGACTTAGAGGAGAAAAACTTTATTTGGACCTCATGGTTTCAGAGGTCTAAGTCCATACACAACTGAGTCCATTACGCTGGGTGCACAGTGAGGTAGGACATCATGGTCAAAAGGCTGCTCTAATCATGGCAGCCAGGAGGCAGAGAGAGGGAGGAGGAAGGGGTTGTAGGGAAGAGGAACCCTTTCAAGATACACTCTCAGAGACCCACCTCCTCAATCCATGCCCCACCTTCCCACATTAACCACCCAGTCTGTCCATTCAAACTAGAAGGGACTGATTAGGTTACAGCTCTCATAATCTGATTACTTTACCTCTGAAAAATTCCTGCATTAACACAGGAGCTTTGGGGGGACACCTCATACCCAAATCATAACAGGGCCTGAGGTGAGGCAGAGCATCATGGTGAAAGGGTGTGGAAACTGCTCAGTGCATGGAAACCAGGAAGCTGGGGCAGGAGGGGCCAGGAACAAGATATAGTCTCTAAGGGCCACCCTCCAGTGACCTACTTCCTCTAACCATGTCCCACCTTCCTACAGTTTCCACCATCTCCCAGTGGTCCATTCAGCTATGAGTGGATAGATCCACTGATGAAACCTGAGTTCTCATGATCCAGTACCTTCCAAAAAGCTCTGCCTCTGAACATGAGGATTGGTTCTTCAAGACGTGCGCTTGGGGAGGACATTCCAGAGTCAAACCATAACAAACATTCATCCCTGTGGGTCACAAATTTGGACAGGGCTTAGCTGGGTAATTCTTCTACTCATGTATATTGGGCTGGAGGAAGTTAGTGGAATTCAGTAGGCAGCTAGCTTTCCCTAAAAGGATCTGGGACAATTTTCCTTACATGCAATAATAACCTTCATGGGATGGTTGGAAGACCGGGATCCACTGCCCCCTCTTATCTCCATAGATTCGGAGCCCTTCCATTTAGCTTTTCCAGGGTGACCAGACTTTTCACATAGAAGTTCAGATTTCAGGAATGAATGTTCCAAAAGACAAAAAGAGGAATCTTCCAGTCTCTTAAGGACCGAACCCCAAAATGGGCACATTGTCACTTTCATTGTAATCTACTGGTTGAGACGGTTATAAGCTCAAACAGATGTAAGGTAAAAATTCTTGCCATTTGGTGTTCAAAATAATGTGATTATCTCTAACTCATCACATTCTCTTATAAAGATCTTTGCCTGGAAGACAGCTCATGTGGTTTCTTCCAGTAGCAGAGGGTGACACACTGTGGCCTACAGAACAAATCTGGCCCTCACTTTATGTTGCAATGGAAGATTTATGGAGACACAGTTGTGATGATTGAGGCCTGTTTTATCTATGACTGTTTTCACATTACTACTTCAGAGTTGAGTGGCTGCTATAGAGACCATACAGGCTCCCGCACACACAATTCCAAGAAGAGCAGGTAGATGAGAAAGTTGAGTCATGAAAGAGAAATGGCTCATGCTGGAAGGGACTAGGTTTCCATAAATTGTGGCAAGTTCAAATTTCATATCTGAGCTCCCCTCCCAACTAATCAATAGGTAGGCCCAAAGAATGTCAGATTATTTATTGGAAACAGATAAACTACTTTTTTTTTTTGCATACCTGAGGTAGAATATAAATTTTAGACCTTGTTACTGTGAGGTTCGATGAGTTTTTTTAATATTCACTTAGGTTAAATCCACATTGTAAAAGGTCCTAGCATCATTGCCAGGCTTTAACATCAAACTTCTAATAGAACTGGAATGAACCTCCTTCTGGAGAGATGGAGGACATTCCTGTGGTAAGTCATAAAGTGAAGTTTATGAGCAGTTTGGCCCAGTTCCACTGTGGTTTGGATGGATAATGACCTTGGGCAATGCAGTGTAATATAATGTTGAAAGGAAGCCATTAAGGCTAGATTCCTACCAAGAAAATAACAGTGGAGTTAATTCAAATGACTCCCTAGCAAAGTTTCTGCCTCCATTCAAACAACACTATCACTCTGTTTAACACATTAAAGGGTGAAGGGTCACTTTTCTTATTTGCTAATGAACAAATCACTGGCTATTTGAAAAAAAGGGGTTGGAAGAGTAGTTTTTAGCTGGTGAGTGCAAATGCAGAAGGTGTGGCAGTATGATTTTTCTTTCCTCTGTGAGATCCCTGGCTTGGGTGGCAGTAACAACCTGAAGATCCTGAGAAGAAGCAACCTGGGTTTGAAAATCAGAGCAACCCTTCTCTGGAGAGCTAATGGGTTCTCATTGGTCAAAGCCATCCAGAAAAACTGAGATGTTTGAGTCAACTATGGGTCTAATTTCAAGGTAGGTTATCTATTGCCATATAACAAACCAGTCCCAAACTTAGTGGCTTAAACCAATCTGATGTATCTTGCATGATGCCATGAGCTCTACTGAGTAGTCCTTTTCCATGTGACATCACCTGAAGCCACAATCCTCTGAGGCTCCTCTGGTTTTGGAAAATGCAAGGTAGTGCTGGAGCCTCAGTTGGGGCTGTTCACAAGCACCCAGGTTCTGCTCCCCATACAAATTTTAGTCTCTCCATGTACCAGGGTCTCTCAAAGAAGGCAGTTGGGTTCTTAGGAGAAGGATGTGGAAGTTCCCAGTCCTTGGAAGGTTTGAACTTAGAAGTCTTAGAAGTTTACATCTGCTATATTTCACTGACTGTAGCAATCACAGGGTCAGCCCAGACTCAAGGGGAGCGGGAATAACCCTTCCTTTTGCCAGGAGGAGAAGCAGGGGTGTAGAGGGAGGGGAGGGGTTGCCAGGGGCTTTATGGTCACGGTCTTTCAGAAAGACAGAATCAATAGGATAGGTTCCGGCCCTATCCTATTGATATTAGATAGTGTAAGGCCAGGCACTGGTGACCAAAAAGGACGCAGATTAAAAGCTGCTGAACAAGGCTTTATTGAGATTCACTCCCGGGTGAGACCCTCCAGACCAACAGAGCAGGTCCAGGGAATGGTGCCTGGGCTAAGCCGGATTGAAATTTTTATTGGGTTTAGGAGAGGAAAGGAGGGCTTGGGACAGGAAAGGGAGGGCTTTAGAGTCCCTTGTCCTACTGGGGTTGGTTGGGGGAGCTTGCTGAGATCCATGATTGGTCAGGAGATCCCGCTGATGGATAGGTGGTTCTGTTGGCACCTGATTGGTGGTTCTTTCAGGCTGGATTGTCTGGTGCTTTGTTTCCTTAGCCACCTCAAACCAAACTAACAGATAGGTTTCTATCCTCTAGACCCAACAGGATAAGTTTCTGTTTCTCCAGAGAAACAAAATCCATAGGAAGAAGGAACTGGCTCACACAATTGTTTAGGCTGATACATCCAAAATTTGTAGGACAGGCAGTTGGGGTCTATAGGCAGTCTGCTCCAAGACATTCTTCTTGCTTGGGGGAATTCAGTCTCTCTCCTTCCTTCCTTCCTTCCTTCCTTTCTTTCTTTCTTTTTGGAGGAGGGTGGTTCTGGGGAGTGAAATCAGGGGCACTTGACAACTGACAAATGAGCCACATCCCCAGCCCTATTTTGTATTTTATTTAGAGACAGGGTCTCACTGAGTTGCTTAGCACCTTGCTTTTGCTGAAGCTGGCCTTGAGCTCAAGATCCTCCTGCCTCCATCTCCTAAACTGCTGGGATTACAGGCAAATTAGTCTTTTTCTATTAAGGCCTTTAACTCATTGGGTGAGGCCCACTCCCATTGTAAAGGGAAATTACTTTGACTCAAAAGTCCACCAAAGTAAATGTTAACATCATCCCATACTCAAACACACAAAAAACCCCCAACCACACAGTAACATGAAAAACAATGTATAGCTGAATATCTGAGTCCTGTGGCCCAGCCAGGTTGACATATAAAATTAGACAAGACGGGCCAACCTTGGAGCCTGGCTACCACAGGAGGCCTAGACTTTTCTGTCAATACTCACTGTGGTCACTCTCTGGTTCCATCCTTACACCCCCACCACTTCTCTACATCTTTCTACCTCTTCTTTTATTCCTTTTGGACTTCGGGCTTCCACCTTTAGTATTCTTTTCCCTGCCTTGGCCTCCTGATCTGTGACTCTGACTTTCTTCTACTCTTATTTTCCATGGGTAGCAAAGTAATTGAAATATTTCTAACCTTGACCTTATGCCAGGGATGCCTCATTTGTTTGGCACTCGGGGATTAAAGTGTTTTAAGGACCATGTTGAGCGAGACAAAAAGAACACTAGGCTGGGCAACTGGCCACCTGGGCTGCAGGACTTGCCTGGTGACTTCACCTCTCAGGCCCTGAGCGTTCCCTCCTGTTTTCAGATTGAGCATTCTAGAACTTCAGTCCATGTGTCACTTGGAAAAGACCAGAGGAGCCTGAGGCTTGCTCTTTCCTCCCAGGCACCATATGTGCCCTGCAACAGTGGCCATCTGCAGACGGTGCTGTCTTTTTGTTTGGTTTTGTTTTTGCAGACATTTCTGAGTTGATAGCAGGAGAAATCAGTTCTTCATGTAGGCAATGAGAAAAGACGAATTTTTAAAAGGTGGACTCGGAGCATGCCGGACAAATCTTTGTGGGTTAACAGTGCCCCTTGCATTCCTGTGGAAGCCTGGGTACCCTCGGAGCTGGTTGGAAAACATCACAAAACTTGTATTTCATACCTTTTGCCCAGTGCCTGGCTGTGGGATGAATGCCACTTTTGCAGCTCTTCAAGCTTTTTCCAATGTGTACATTTTGCCTTGGGGGAGTCCCTTTGTTTGAATTTTTCTTTCCTCCTGGAAATGATTATTAACACACACACACACACACACACACACCATACACACCCCTTCAATGTATTGATGAAGAGAAAGCACACTTTGAGCTAACCTCTAGTAGAAGAATAAACATTATCTCAGGTAGCTGACAGAGTAACAACATGTTCTAAAAACTCAAGAGTCAGAAAAATTGAGTTCAAGATCAATGTCATCTCTACAGATATACCGGAAGTGTACAGGATTAGTTCTAGACAGACAACTAACCAACATAACTGTGGTTATACTGAGAGGGTAATGGTGTTGGGATGCTGAAGGGGATATTTCTCAGTTTATTCTATGTATTTATGCTCTGCTAATCTTATACCAAGCAATAACTCATTGATTTATATAATTTTAAAAACTTGTGAGATGAGGGTTATAGAATTACCATCCTGATCTCTGCCTTTTTCTTCTCTATATATGCATCTATGTCAGAATTTTCCCTTTTTTATAAGAATGCTAGTTCAACTGGATTAGGTGCCCACCCTACTCTAGCACAACCTCATCTGAACTAATCTTCAAAAACCCAATTCTAAATAAGGCTCATTCTGACACCAAGGGTTAGGACTTCACCATATGAATATTTGGAGTGACATAATTCAACCCATAATAGTGCATAAAGCAAAAGTGGATGTCTGTACTTTCTATCTAAATTAAAAACAACTTTTCAAAGAGTTGTGGGCAGCAGAGCTCTGGCAGAACTAAGGTCTGGTCATTATCTTTTTTAAGCTTCAGTTCCTATCTATAAAATGGGGCCAAGAAGCTCTGCCTTTGTTTCTCCATGGAATAGTGGCAAGGGATCCTGTCCTAAATCCTGTGCTAAGGTAAGTGGTGGAGGCTGGAGCAGGGGAGCAGAGCTGCTCACACCCTTCGATGCCTCAGGAAGCCAGCTCCTGGAACAGTGAGGAGGAGCAGGCATGTGCCTAGCCCTTGTGACCAAGAAGTGACAGGTGTCACATCCAGCTTCCTTTCAAAACTGTAAGGTGCTACTGTGAAGTCGAACCTGTGGGAAGAGATATCAGGAATAAAATTTGCATTTTTAAGGCTTTAATTCAGTGCACAGAAAGACTGTTTTCATTTTGAGCAGATTTTTAATTATTTTCTGTGCTTTGAAGTGTGATCAAGGGGAAGCACAAAAGTTAAGGGGAGGGTTGGGTGCTGGCTCAGTGGTACAGCATTTGCCTAGCGTGTGTGAGGCTTTGGGTTTGATTCTCAGCACCACATATAAATGCATAAAATAAAGTTTCATTAACATCTAAAATATTTTTTAAAATATATATATTTATTTCTTAGTTATAGGTGGACACAGTGTCTTTATTTTACTTTATGTGGTGCTGAGGATGGAACCCAGTGCCTCATGCATGCTAGGCAAGTGTTCTACTTCTGAGCCTCAACCCCAGCCCCTAAAAATATTTTTTAAAATGTTAAGGGGAGAAAGATTTGTGACCTTGTTTTAGAACAGTAGTTCTTAACATTATTCTATGGAGAATCTGATTTAAAAAAAAAGGGGTACCTAGACAATTTTGCATAGAATTTCTAGAAGCAGCCCTGGGTTCCTGAGGGTCTGTGAGGATGTAGAAGGAGCTCAGCATGAGATAGACCTGCAAGGGCCTTGTGGTTGGGAATGAAGGACAGCTGCAACGAATGCCTGGATTGATGATCAAAGATCAGAGGGACTTGAGGGTTTCTCCAAGGACAGAAGATGGGATGGCAGCAGTAGGACTGTGGCAGGTATACACCTTTTTCTGCCACCTTTACACCTGACTCAGATGTACCCCTGCACATAATGAAAGACTAAGATGAATAGAAATGCCAAAATGAACCAGAAAAATTTAGTGCATGTGTGTGTTTGTGGTGTGTGTGTATGCGTGTGGGGTGTGTGTGTGTATGTGTGTGTGTGTTTAATTTCTCACCCTCCAAAGATTGTGGTACTGGGACCATTATACTTTCTTGTAGACCTATACTAAGGAAATATTCTTATTACTTGAACCAAGAACACCTTGCTGTTTTTTCCTTAGAACATTTGTTTTAAGGAAATTCACCTCAGTTATCCTGGTTACTGGGTTTCATTCTTCCAGAATTATGAAGTACCTTTGGTTTCTTTTTGTTTTTTTAAAAAACTGAATTCACACAACTTGAACTACCAGCCTATGTGTAGTGAAAAATGCAGAGCCCCTCCTGGCACCTCTGGGAGTCCTCAGAGGGCTCATGTATCTGTTTCACAGTGGCTTAGATCTGCTCCTTTGCTCTTCCTCAGCTAAGGTTCGGCTTTCGGCAGATGTGTGTAGAACATCGAGTCCACACCCCATCACCTCATGTCCCAGGCCACCATGCTTTCCATCCCTCCCCACAGTACCTTAGACACTAGGCTGTGTCTGTGGCAGATGTATTGATGTTTGGGGAAGGATAACAGCATCCAGAAATAACTCACCATCCAACTTAGACATTCTCAGAGGATTCCATTTCCTGGGAACCCTGGCTGGCCCTCAACTTCGCCCTCCTCCCTCCAGCCAAGATCTTGCCCTGTTGCCCAGGCTCCCTTGGGGGATCTAGACTTCTTTTCTCTCTTTGCTATGCAGAGCAATGCAGCCCTTTCTTTGTTCTGCTTTTTTCTTCCTTGTATTTTGTCCTGCAGCCTCATATTTCTTACAGAATGGGCAATCAACAACAAAGGCCCTCCCTCCTTCAGGCGGTTTGCATCTCGGCATTTGAAGTCACGATCCTTTTCTTCTGTTGTCTCAGTCCTTCTCCAGTGAACACGAATGGGCACAAGACTCACCCCGATTGGGGACAGGGCTATTCATTACAGCTTACAGTCTTCTGAGTGTCCTCTTGCCTCAGCCGTCATCTGCTTTCTGGCCACCATTGATGGGGTGAGTAGGCGACAAGTCCACACAGCCAGGCCTGTGTACATTTCGGCCATGTCTTATTGATCCAGAGGCTGCAGATCAATTGGTTTTGTAGCAATCTATAGTCATTGTTAAGACAACCAGAACAAACGGCAGCCATCCTGATCTTGCCACACACACAAACACAGCCCTTTTGCAGGAAGAATTGTGTACCTGGGCTCCTTGACTGTGGAAGTGGAAAAAAAAAGAAGTGTTAAGAGAGCAGAAACCCTAGGTAAAAGGTGACTGAAAATAGCAGTCACAGAGAGCTGCAGAGCTGTCTAGAATACTAAAAGCAAAAAACAAGTCAGCAATAATTACTAACATAAAAATGTTAGTTTTATTCTCTTCTCAGGTTTCTCATCTTGTATGCTGCACACTAGCAGATTGGTTGGAAGGAACTTACTTAGGGAAAACTGAACATGCTATTACCTATAAAATCATGTGGTTTGATTTTAAGAATGTTTTTAGTTAAAGAAGAAAGCAAGTTGAAGGGTGTACTGACACAGTTCCTATTACACTCTGGAACATTCTGGGCAGCACAGAGCAGGAAGTGCCCATGCCCTTCCTTCACTGAACCAGCCAGGGGTGTGCCTCTCTGCACAGAGCACCTAGCCACTGTGAAAGTACGCAGGATACCTGCACCCAATCCCTGCATCAGCAGCCTGTGCAGCCTGCAACAAAGGCCATGGGGCATGTCTGTTCACCCAGTGAACGGAGCCCCTGCAAAGTCTTCAGCATGGGGACGGACCCTTTAGAACTATGATTGACTTGGTGACATGTCCCTGGGCCAAGATGCTTCACCATTTACTGCCTTTGGAAGTTGACTCCTCTGAAATAGAACATTTACCCTGATGGCCAATTTTACAAAGTATGTACAAAGTGTGCATCTTTTGAATGCACTGACATGATTTCTTTATTAATTAATATGCAAAAGAGATTAGTGTTTTGAGAGCATGTTTTGACTAAGATCTGGGGAGGAGAGAAAGTCTCCTCAAACACAGGTACATTGATGCAAGTGTACAACAGAATGACATCATTCTCACTGTACTGAAGGGAAGAGCTCCAGTATAGAGTGTCGAGCAAAATCAACCACAACAAATAAAATGGAACAGCTTATACAGTATGCCACTATTTGTGAGAAAATGAGGTAAAAAAAATCAGAATACACATGCATTTGTATACAATTTTATTTGCAAAACAACCTCCTGAAACAATATACCCCAAACTAACAAAAAAGGTAATTTATAGGAGGTGAGAGTGGATTCTGATGGGGATGGGGAAAGGGATAAATGCAGATAAGGGTGGAAGTGAGACTTCTTAATGTCTTTCTTGTTAAATTGTTTTGATTTTTGACCTTTGTGACTATATTAGCTACTCAAACGTATAAATAATTCAAAGGAAACAAAATAACAAATAAATAAACAAAACTACTCTCCTTCTCCATCTATTGAATTCAATATTTTAAAAAAATATTTGTATTAGTTATTGATGGACCTTTATTTATTTATTTGCTTACATGTGGTGCTGAGAACCCAGGGCCTCACACATGCTAGGCAAGCGCTCTACCACTGAGCCACAACCCCAGCTCCTTTTTTTGTCTTTTAAGACCCACATAAGTAACAATGGTATCCATCCATAAACATGAAAACCCACTGTCTGTTTAGTGCTCTGCCCACCCTGGAGATGTCCTGGTGAGCAGGGTGCACACACCTTGGCCTTCAGGACATGGACAGCTTGTCTGGAAGCTGAGCCACTAAGCAGACAACTTGCTGTGGAAGGCGAGGGCTCCAGAAGCTAACTTGGACTCCTGGACCTTGGGTTCCTCTACCCCATAACACTGTTCTCTGGGTTGCACATGGGGCTCCCTCCACTCTCAGCATACTCTGTGTTTCTCAGGTCTGTCTCTTCTTCCTGTAAGGGGGGTGGCCTTATATATTCATCTGTAAAGAATCACATTCTTTATACATAGTGGGCACCCAATGAATGCTGTATGGATGAAACACTTCCTAGGTTGGGTGGCTTAGCAGGTAGTGACAGGAGATTGAGGGCCCAGAGGGAAAAGGCAGGATTCCTGATGATGGAAAGTGACTACAAAGGCCTCTGGAGCAGGGGGAGGGAAGGTAAAATTCAAGGCTTGTTTCATCTTCATTAGGCCTAAACAGGAATAGGTTAACCTTTTCCATCTCTGACCAGGACCTGGGTCTCTCCACAAAACCCAGACAGATACGTCAGCCTGCAAGTGATCGAACTTGAAAGCTAGAATGCTGGGCATATGGAGCTCAGGAAAAACTACCCCCCTAACTCCTAACTTAACAAGTTCTCCTGGATTACCCCATTCACCATGTCAGGACATTGAGGTCATTAAACAGTAAATACAAATGAGGTCAAATTCCTGTTGCACAGTATAATACCAAGAAATTGAGATGCAAACCAGGAGGTAGCACTATTATTTGTCTTAGAGATTTACCTGCTGCACTCTGCCTGAATAGGATTCTTAAATTGATCAGTTTCAAGCCTAAGTCCCTGTTTTTCAAATATGGCAGCTTAAATCACTTACTGAAAAGAAAACATTCCTCCAAGCTTTGGGTCTTTCTTGGTTATGGATAGCCTTCTGGGGTCAATTTTAGAATCGATTTATGACGACTCAGCCTCTGGCCTCCCCTTCTCAACAGGACATGTGAGGTGGATAATTTTCCCAGCTTGGTCATCAAAGCAAGCCCTCCTCTTACAAGGTGGTTCCTGCCTGGTAAGCATTTATTTGTGTGATTTTGCCTGTCCTGCCAATTCACTGAGGGAGACTGGCCAATGAGGATGGTCTTTCCTCCAGCTATTAATTACTGTAGGCCCAGAGATGAATGTAAGTCCTTGGGGAGTAGACACAAAGGACCAGGGTCACAAAGGGATGGTGGCCTGAGCTGTCAGCTTCATCTCTGGACCCGATAAGCTGCAGGCCAAGTTGAAAAGAAAGTCACTGAGCTTGGTCAGCAGCAGAAGGCCGTCAGCATCAGCATTAAGCTAATGAGACAGAGACAAATTAAAACCGTTTTCAGGATCAACAGCTGTCCTTGGGCCTCTTGCTCATAACTGGCTTTATGTTTTCCCAGGGCTGCTGCAGGTGCAGATCTGCGAGGAGAGAGAAAATGCGGTTTGACGACAACATGGTATCCTGACAGTGAGGCTGCCTCAGAAGCTGCAGAGGGAGATGCACACGGTGGAGACAATAGGAGGGAAAATTGATTCAAAAGAGGAAAGAATGAACCAGGAAACTGAGAGACAGAGCTGCACAATGGACAGAAAAAATAAGGCCAGGTAACAAGAGTGGTACAATAGAAATAGAACAAACAAGGTTGGGGTGGGGAAAAGGCAGAAAATAAAATGCGAAAGAGCTTTAGAATGGACGGGGGATGTGGACTTAGACAAAAGAGGGGACAAATAAAAGACATTGCAAACAGAAAATGAGCTGGGGAAAATACATATGTAACCTATGCTCATTGTAATAGAGAGAACAAAGATACAAGGTACAAAGTGAAAATCTTGCTTCATTTCTACCTGCATAGTCCTGTTTAAAATAACCACAATGAACAGTTTGGTGAGTATTCTGCCAAGTTGGTTTGTGTGTTTTCCTGTACTGTATAAGTGTAGATATTACTAGGTAGGAGAGGGAAGGGAAGTGAGCCTGGGGGGAGCACAGCAGGGAGGTGCCTATAATCTGCAGGTGTAGCAATGTTGCAGGGCCAAGGTGGCCCTCAGGACAGGATCAAGTGCTAGAGAGCAGATGCCCTAGCGTGACCTTCGTCTGATATGGGATGGACCCTGAGAACTCTATCCAGTTTCCTCCTCCCAGGAGGATCATTCTGGGGAGTGTTCCACACAGTTACTCCAAGGATCCCAATGGGATTGAGCTGTGGTTGTTTGCAGTGTTAATTTGCTCATTAATGCACCTTTTATTATTTTTTCTTTTTTCCCTGTCTAATCTCCCCATTTCTAAAGCCAAACAAAACAAGGCAAAACAAAACAAATGCTTTGTACCCAAATCTTTGACTTGTGATCCATTTAGGAAAAAAACCAAGCTGAGACTAGATATGAGGGAGCAACAATGGAAATGGGTAAGGTAGAAAGATCTGTGGATACCATCTTAGGATGTGGTTTTCTCACTAAAAGGACAAGGATAAGGGTTGAGGAAGATGGCTATATCACAGTTGACTGAGGTTTCTAGCTACACACTTGGTTAAATGGTAATTATAGTAACCAAAACAGTTTCGTGTGGGAAATGGAGGAAGATGCCATTAATTTTGAATGTTGATGTTCATGCCAGACGTCTAACAGGACAGGTCCAGAAACATTTTCCATGCTGAGGTTCCATATGTTATATCTCTCTAGGAGAGTTGAAGGGTACATTATAATATTACAAGCTCTATAAAGTCATCCAGTACAGAAACTTGTTTAATTCTCCTAGCTTCTTTGACCCTAGAATTTATCCCCTCCCTTTTTTCTCCAGAAACTTAGTTTGGAGAAATAACCCAGAACTTAGTTTCATGCACTGGATTTCAAATCTTCATAACTAACTTGAAAATGATTTATATTTCTTATATGGTTTGGCCAGTACATGAGAATAGGCCATTTTACAAATGATTTAGGTGGTCCACATTCTGGCTCCTGTGTTGCTCTCTACTCATTATGGTAGGGGAAAATGATACCCTGAAGTGACATTTCTTATAGGGTATTTGGAGATTTGGAAATACGTGAAAATCTTGGAGATCTTCATTTGAAACTACCAGGGTCTACTGTATGGGTCTGGAGCTCTGGAGATACATCTGGGATGAAGGGACAAATTAGAAAGCCACCAGGTTAATAGGTAAAAAATAAGTGATCAAGAAAATATAGAATACCTGGAATTTGCAGCTGACCCAATGTGAATAGCAAAATAAATAAACAAATGCATAAATGAACCCTCAAAAAAATATCTGGTTCATAGAAACTGAAGAAATAATGGAATGCAGAAATTGAAATCGATGCCTCTGCACCGCCTTCTTCGTTTACCACCTAGATTTTCTCACGTGTTGTGTTCTTCATTTCACAGATTTCTCCCATTCCCATGTAAAACAGAAAACACTAATGAATTTACATTGAAAATCAAAAGCAGTAAGACAATAGGAAAAGCGAATTTAAGTTTTGAATAAAAGCAGTGAGACTGGTTTTGTAACAAGCACTGGAAAGAAAGGAAGAAAGGAACATTCGCTAAGCATCTATTTGATACTGCAACCAGAGTGATGATTTTCAGGTCAGTCATTTCACAGTGCTGTAGCTTTATTCCAATTGTGGCCAGGGCGTAAGTAATTTTTGGTTCTCTGCTTTTGGACTTTCCTTCTTATGTATCACTTTGATATTCTTTTATGGTAATTCACTGTCAACATTTGAGGATACATTTTTAGAGACTCAAATAGCAATTTAAATATGTGGGTGGATTATTAAAATGAAATGGGGCTATAAAGTGTTGAAACTGATTGTGAATCTGACCTGTAAAGCTCTCTGGAGACATTTTCATATGAAAATGCCCAAATAATTTGAGCCTGGTCTAGAAATGGAAGCTTAGCCTTAGCTTTTGAGGTGTCTATCTTAAAGCACAGTATTTCTTTGGATAAGCAAATTTTGACTCAATTTTTAAAAAGAGTAACATTACTTTATAGTTATACTGCAGACAGAGTAAATAAAATGCTACAAGAATGGGTAATAGGATGTAAAATGTAGATGTAAAAGACATCTAGGCTCAAGATTATGGGGTGAAAAAGTATAAAATGAGAAAACAGCAAAAAAAGAGGATTAATAGCAGGAATAAGAAAATGGCAGAAAGGTGTCATAGAAGGAATGAAGTAATGGGTGAAATGAGTCGAAGAATGGGCAAGGCATGAGGAAATGTAACGAATGAGATAAGGAATAAAGTAGTGAATGAGAGAAAAGATTACACAGTAAATTAGAGAGATTCATTTTATGGGCAAGGAAATGAGGAAATGGAAGGGAATATTAATAAAATTAATCATGGCAACCAAAGCCGTGGGGAAATGGATAATGAATGGACCCAGTGAGCAGAAAGAATGGATGAGGGAATGAGAGAATGAAAAATAAAGACTCTGGATGATTGAAATTATGGAAATGGAGGTAAAAGGGAACAAATAGCCGTAAAAGATGGAAATAAAATTAAATTGGTGAATGAAGGAACATCCAGTAAGAAATGAACACAATGGGAAAAAAGACATCTGCTGTGAAGAAACGAAAACTAAATGAGAACCTTGTGTACTGTTCTGGAGTTTTCTCGTGGAGCTGTTTGCTATTTCTGCCTCTAGCCAGATAGTTGGATGTGCCGGGGAAGAGAAAGGCCAGGGATTCTGGAGGCAGAGAGGAACTACAGTCAGGGAGAGGTAAATATCACTGAACTGCAGAGATGCAGCCAAAGACAATCTCTTCTTAAAAGTCTTCCAAAAAGATAAAACCCCTAAGTCTTCTACTTTCATATGCTATTTTCATTTGGCTGAATTACTTTAAAATCAACTTTCTTCTCTAATCTTATCATTAAAGGCATTAAATAGGAGAACAGAGTCTTATTACATCACCAAGAGATAAGAAAATAAAATGACTACTGCAGAGAATTCCTAAATGTCCCTCCAAATTGTTTTCAGCTTGGAATGTGACCATTTAGACAGTTAAAACCTATATTTCCCAGTCTTCCTTGCTACTAGGCATGGTCATGTGACTATTTGGATCAATTGGCTGTGAGCAGAATTGAAGTCCACCACAATTTGGTCTTGCTCTTAAAAGAACTGGTTATGCTGGGTGCAGTGACTCGTGCCTATAATCCCAGCAGTTTTGGAGGCTGAGACAGGAGGATTGCGAGTTCAAAGCCAGCCTCAGCAATGGGGAGGTGCTAAGCAACTCAGTGAGACCCTGACACTAATAAAATACAAAATTGGGCTGGGGATGTGGCTCAGTGGTTGAGTGCCCCTGAGTTCAATCCCTGGTACCCACCCCTCCCACCCCCCAAAAAAGAACTGGTTATGCATTCCCACTTCATTTCCTTATTCCTACTGCCTAGGTGATGGTGAAGGCGGGAGCAAAGGCCATTTTAGCCCAGAAATAGAAAACACGTGTTGGGAGGGTGCAGGCAGAGAGGACCGGAGCCAGGCAGAGCATTTCTACCTGACTGCACTACATATATCTGGGTCTTTACATGAAAAGACCGTTTTCTCCTAAGTGACTACATTTTGAGATTATGCTGTTATACACAGCTTCACCTGTGCTCTAATTAACAGTTCATTAACTGATCTTGGATTTTAAAGATACCACTGCTACCCCTTCACACTGTGTGTGTGTGTGTGTGTGTGCGTGTGTGTAGATCTACCTATCTATTGAGAGAGAAGCAGTATATATACTTATCCCAATTTTGAATACATATTATTCCAAAGGGTAGTGATGATAGAGATATAGATATATCATATATAGAACATATGCAGTTGTAGGGTTGTAGGGATGGATTTATCCACATTCTTGTAAGATCTTCCTTATGGCCATTAACACAGTCTTAAGCTTTCAACTAATTTTATCATTTTTTAGAAAGACTGCTCCAGATTAAGAGTAAAACCTGTGTTTCCAAATCAGCATCCTCACTATGTATTCTACTCCTTGAGGAAATTCACCATAAGATGTGACTTGACTTGAGGTGGGGTAGGGAGGCTTGTTTAAGGAACAGGAGCAGAGATTCCAGAACCAAACTGCCAGGATTCTCATCTCAGGTCTACCACTTAGGACTCTGTGACTGGGGAAAACTTGTTTGAGCCTTTGTTTCCTCATTTGTAAGAGGGGGTGATAATAGCACATACCTCTACTTGTGGTGGGGACGATCTCAAGTAATATATGTAAGGCACTCAATGCCTGGAACATCATAAGCATAAAAGAAGTGCTTGTTATGATTGATTTTGTTGTTATTATTGCAATTAATACTTTGCCATTTCCAGCATTGTCTATAAAGCAGCCTGAGTCAGTAATAGTCCCATTTAACAGTAAAAGCAAGTGTCTTGTGAAAAGCCATACTGGCTTTTTAGAGGGTGTTCAAGGTCTGTGATTTCCACTGATGTAAAATCTTATTTAGTATTTAATTTCCCTGCCCCCTAAGTTTTACCTTAAAAGATGTCTTTGAATCACCAAGATGGCAAACTTTACATAACATCTAAAATACTAACTATAAGCCTCATTATCTATAAGTACTTGTTAAGAGCCTGTAACAGAATAAAGTGAGAGAGCATTAATGAGACTTCCCCAAGGTGACACAGTTAGTGTGTGAATATGAGATAAAACCTTGGCTATTGTTTCAAAAATTCTCTTTACTGTTCAACACCTCTGGGTATCACTTCACAATTTACTCATCATTTAAACTTGCCCTAGTTCAGGCTTTGCCTTATTAAGGCACCAATGTCAGGAAAGGAACTTGATTAGCACTTACTGAGTGTGACCTCTGCGCTTGGCCCCACCAGCTATGACACCCATCTGGGATACTTGACCCAACCTGACTTGACCTAACCTATTGGTGGAGGCAGTGAGAGGGAGTAGTTTCTAGATGAGAGAGCTTTAAATATATACACCCACTTAAAATCTTATCTGTGCAGAGGACAGTCTGAATCAAGGACTCTGAGCGGCCCTTTGGGTTTGGCAATTAGAACATCTGACAACTTTCTTGGAAGTAAATTAGAGAAATGGGCCCAACATTGACGGCAAAGGATTGATCAGAGTATTATGGGAGGAGAGGATAGAGTCTAACTACTTTTCAAGCTAAGCTTGGAAGGAAAAGAAAGTTGCAAGGCAGTAGGGAGATGGAGAGGGATGAGGGAGAAGGAGAGGGATGAGGGAGAGGGAGAGGGATGAGGGAGAGGGAGAGGAGAGGGATGAGGGAGGAGAGGGATGAGGGAGAGGGAGGAGAGGGATGAGGGAGGAGAGGGATGAGGGAGGAGAGGGATGAGGGAGAGGGAGAGGAGAGGGATGAGGGAGAGGGAGAGGGATGAGGGAGAGGGAGAGGGATGAGGGAGAGGTTTCTTAATGTTCTATTTTTGTCAAGCATGTTTTATCAGTTGGGAGGAGTCAGTAGAAAAGAACTGTTTGAAGATAAGAAAGAGGTTAACTGATGGAGAGAAGGTTTATGTGATTTGGGCAGGAAGAAGGTTATGTTTTCTTTGCATTACTTGACAAGTTTTATAGAATTGATTGGTAAAAGTCAAATTAACATGGAAAAGCACCAGAATGGTTTCAAACATTGTGGTCATATTTGTTTAGAAATGTTATTTTAACTCAGTAGTATAGGCACATAGTTAAAAAAGAAACTGGAGGGGCTTATAATGAAAACCAGTTGTCTCTTGTGCTACTTGTCATCATCCCCATCCTACATCCAAATGTAGTTCTTTTCATAATTCTTATTTTCTTGTTTTAAGTTCTTTTTGTATTTATCTACATTGTTTTCTGAATAACATGCTTTCATCATGATTTCCTAATTTATCAAATATATATACTACTTATTGACTTTTTGCTGTGATACATGAGAATTTCAGTGACTTTCGTTGTTGTTCATAATTCTCATATCTCCCTCCTAATGAAATTCTTTCAGTAGTTTTATTTTCTCATTCATTACCTTTATAAATTTAAATACTGTTCTCAAAATATTGTTGTTCTACCATTCATTGGATAGTCAGCTTTCTGGTACTATAAAAAAAATACCAGACATAAATCAGCTTATAAAAAGAAAAGTTTAGTTTTGGTTAGTTTTAGAGATTCCATGATGGGGCTGACACATGTTTTTAAGCCTCTAGTTAGAGCGCAGCAAGCAGACATAGCAGAGTGAAACGCTTCCCCTCCTGTCTGGGATGAGAAAGAGAGGAACAAGAAGTTTGGGGTCACACTTTCCCCTTCAAGGACACTTCCCCAATGACAGGAACTTCTACTAGGCCCTACCTCTTAGAGGTCCCACCACCTCCCAGTAGTGCTATGGGCTGGGACCAAACCTTCAACACATGGGCCTTTGGGGCACATTCCAGATCCAAAGTATAATCCTCATGCACTCATTCCCTCCTTTGTCAGCCCACAAATTCTATTGAGTGCCTGAAATGTGCCTTGGACTCCTGTAGGGCCTGGGAATGCAGCCGCAAGCCAGTTGGATAAGGTCTCAGCTCTTGCGGGACTGACATTTAACTCTAGGAAACAGACAACAACTGTGTAAACAAATTGTAGATGGTATCTCTCCACTCCCTGTGCTGTACAAGGAGCATGTCGGCATCCCTACCTTTCCCCTCACCTTTCTTCTGTCCTATTTTTCTATTTCCCAGTGTGGCGACTTGACCTTTAATTTTACATTGCCAGAACGTTCTGTTCTGAAAACATGGTGATTTGTGTGTGGGGGGGTCATGTTTATAGTTTATACTAAAAGATGAAAATCGATAAACTGCTCTCGTTGTTTTATTTAAGTAAATGCTGTTCACAGCCAGGTAGTACACAGTGATCATGCTTTCTGTCTCTGGCAGGAAGCTGTTTCTGTCTCAAAGCTCTCAGGTGCGACAGCCAGACTGCCAAAGTTAGATCCCAGCTCGGCCACCACTCACTAATAGTACCTAAGATGATGATTTGCATTGCTCACATTGTTGAGGAGATTAGATAGCTAGTCAACAGAAAGTGCTTAGAATAGTGCCTGACCTGTAGTTACTGCTCCATAGAATGTTACTTGTTATATACACATATATATGTGTATACGTGTGTGAGTACATATACATATATATGTATACACACAAATACACATATAATTTTTTTTTTTAACTTTTCTTCCTCCCACTCCTCTTTGCTTTTTAGGGTATCTTTTTACTTTCACATTCTTAAGGTTAGTATTAAATCCCTGGGATACTCAAGGACCCCAGGTCTCCTCTTGGCTGGAATCCTTTGTCTTCCTGTTACAAATAGGCCTGCTTTGGTCTTCCCACGTGCCACACAGTTGGGGTCTCCTGAGTTCTATCCACTACTGTGTGGTTCCCAGACATGACTATCTGGTTCAAGGAATAGAAAGATGACAACGAGAATTGAGTAAGATTCAATGATACTTTAATGTAGACAAAGGATGCCCATGAGATTAAGGACATAAAATGGAGTAAGTGAACTTAACACTCCTCCATTCCTCCCACTCCTCTCCATCTGCAACCTTCTCTAATTCTTCACACAAGTTCAAGGTTCCGTGGCCTCAAATCTCAAAGCAATAAGGAATCTTCTTGGTCCTGGGAACCTGGAACTGTAGGCCTTTGTCTCACCATCCTTTACAGGAACAGGCTGGAGGTGGCAACCCATGTTAATCTGAACTAATATTGAATGCCAATCAGTATTAGTGTCCTTATTCTCATGTTGTATTTCTTGCTATGCCACGGAGCCTACTGGAGATTTCAGTGTGGCCTTCTCCTTCTTGGTTTACCCCTCTCTTATTTGTGTTCTGGGGAATATCCTCAAGTAATTTCCTAAGCTATGAATGTGGCATAAAAAATTCCAAGTCCTTTTATATTTAAAAATACCTTTATCATACTTGACTTACAGCTTGGCTAGGTTGAGTATAAAATTATAGGGAAAATTATTTCATCACAAGTTGTCTTTTATTTTATTTTATTTTTGGCACCAAGGATATTAACCACTGAGCCATATCTCCAGCCCTTTTTTTTTTTTTTTGTATTTTTTCAGAGAGAGAGAGTCTCACTGAGTTGGTTAGGGTCTCATAGAGTTGCTGAGGCTGGCTTTGAACTCAGGATCCTCCTGCCTCAGCCTCTCAGCCACTGGGATTATAGGCATGCACCACCATGCCCCACTCATCGGAAGTTTTGAGGACTGTCATCATTGTCTTCTCACCTGAGAACATTACGACGTGTATTCCTTGTATACAACCTATGGTAGCTTCACTCTAGGAAGCTTTTCATATATTCTCTTTAAATTCAATGTTCTGAAATTCCAAAATTTTCTGTGGATTTTTTTTTTATTGAGCTGGACACTTGGTAGATTCTCTAAACATGAACACCCCTATTCTCAGAACTTGGAAGTTCTTTTACATTTCTTGTTAATAATGTCCTCCTCTGTGTTTTCTCTTTTTGGTCTCCTATTAATCTGATCTTCTAAACTGATATCCTATGAGTTTTGTCTTTTTATCCCCCATCCCTTTTTAAAAAATGTTTCTCAAGAGGTGATACTCTTTTCAAACTCTTTTCATGAGTTTGATTTTATTTTTCATATATAAGTGATCCTTATTGTTCTCCATTTCTTATAACTTGTAAGATATCTCTGAGGAAAATAATTATGTTTTTCCTTTAAGTTCTCTGTTATTTCTTGAATCATTTTTTTTTCCTTTTTTGTATTATACTTGCTTCATTTTTCTTTTTCTTTTTTTTTGTCCCTTTCTTTCATGTTGAAGACTTTCTTTAGATATCTTGCCCTTGTAAGTCTCATAATTTTTGGTCAGTCATTCATTTTTAAAGATGAGCCCTTGAAATTGATGAAGAACATCATATGAGGTAGGTAATTGATTAGCAGGCTTCATTTTAAGGCAATCAAGAAAAAGCTGGCATTTAGTCTGAAGTTTCCATAAATGCCAAAATTCAGAAGCCTTTGCCCTGTAATCATTTATTTCAGTAGAGAACAATTCTCCAATTAGCCTGAGGTAGAGCAGATTATGTAAAAGCTCTGCAGTCCTGAAGTTCAATTGGAAACGTTGGTATGAACTATTCTTTTATCTACAATTTCTTTTCAATATACAGAGAATCCGGGGTTTCAAGACACAGAGGATATCAGAATGGGAACCTGATTCTGCTTTTGTTCTCTAGAGTTCAGTTTGTACATGGCAGCCAATGTTCTTCATTTTCATTTTTTATAAACTTTTAATTTTTGAAGTTTCAGACTTACAGAAAGATTGTGAGGACTGTACAGAAAGTTCTCCAATATTTTGCACCTAGATTCCTGTATTTCTAACACTTTCCTAATGAGGAATGTACATTTGTCATGACTAATGAAACAATGCTGGTACATTATTAGTCAATGCAGTCAGCACTTCACTCAGAATCCCTTAGTTTTTACCACATGTCCTTGTCCTGCTGCAGGATGCCCTGTTACATTTAGTCATCACGTCTTCTTAGGCTCATTTTGGCTGCATGTGTTTCTTAAACATTCCTCATTTATGATGATCTTGAGGAGTATTGGTCAGGTGGTTTTTTTTTTAGAAATAATTATATTTTATTTTGATCTTGACATATCATACATTTGAATCAGATGGGGTATAATTTCTCATTATTCTGAGTGTACAGGTTGCAGAATCACATTGGTCATACAGTCATGTATATACCACAGCAATAATAATGTCTATTTTATTCTGATGCCCTTCCTATCCCCCCTTCCCCTCCCATCCCCTCCCATCACTTCTCTCTACCCAATCTAATGTGACACACTTTTTCCCTCCTCACATGATCATACATGTAATCTGTATAATGATGAGGGTCTTCTTCCTTCTTCTGTGCAATTCCCCTTCTCCCTTCTTTTCCCTCCCACCTCTCTTCCCTCTTTAGGGGTAATCTTCTTCTCATGCTCTTCCTCCCTATCCCATTTTGAGTCACCCCCCTTATATCAAAGAAGACATTCAGCATTTGTTTTTTAGGGACTGGCTGACTTCACTTAGCATAATCTGCTCTAATGCTATCCATTTCCCTGCAAATGCCATGATCTTGTTATTTTTTTAGTGCTGAGTAATATTCCATTGTGTATAAATGCCACATTTTTAAATCCATTCATTCATTGAAGGGCATCTAGGTTGGTTCCACAGTCTAGCTATTGTGAATTGTGTTGCTATAAACATTGATGTGGCTGTGTTCCTGTAGTATGCTCTTCTTTTGGGTATAGTCCAAGAAGGGGAATATCTGGGTCAAATGGTGTTTCCATTCCCAGCTTTCCAAGGAATCTCCATACTGCTTTCCAAATTGGCTGCACCAATTTGCAGTCCCACCAGCAATGTATGAGTGTACCTTTTTCCCCCCACATACTCGCCAGCACTTGTTGTTGTTTGACTTCATAATGGCTGCCATTCTTACTGGAGTGAGATGGTATCTTAGAGTAGTTTTAATTTGCATTTCTCTGATTGCTAGAGATGGTGAGCATTTTTTCCGTGTATTTGTTGATTGATTGTATATCCTCTTCTGAGAAGTGTCTATTCAGGTCCTTGGCCCATTTGTTGATTGGGCTATTTACTTTTTGGTCAGGTGTTTTTTAGAATGTTCCCCAATGGGGATTTGTCTGATGTTTTTCTTAGGATTATATTGGTTTTACAGGTTTTGGGGAGGAAGACCACAGAGGTAAAGCATCATTCTCATTACAACATTTCAAGAATATATACCATCAACATGATTCATTACCATTGATGTTGATCTTGAGGTAGCCTTTGCAGGTATCTCTGCTCTGTAGTTAGTTTTTTCATACCTTCCTGTGCTTTCTTGGAAGGAAGTCACTGTGTGCTGTTGTATTTAAGGAGCAGAAAGTCATGTTCTACCTTCTTAAATGCAAAGCCTGCATAAATTATTTGGGATTCTTCTGCACATAATGCAGTTTTGAAGACACAAACCCATATTATGTCAAGCCTTGGATAAAAAGTTCTAATGACTTCTCAGCATTCTTAGAATAAAATCCAAATTTCTTACTATGGGCATGGTTTATGCCATCTGGTCCCCACCTTGTACAGTCTCTGTGAACTTTAGCTCTACATCATCTGCACCTATTTCTTTTTTTTACTTTTTAAAATTTATATATGACAACGGAATGCATTACAATTCATATTACACATATAAAGCACAATTTTTCATATCTCTGGTTGTGTACAAAGTATATTTACACCAATTCCTGTCTTCATACCTATACTTTGGAAAATAATGATCATCACATTTCACCATCATTTATAACCCCATGTCCCCTCCCTTTACCTCCAGCCCCTCTTCCCTATTTAGAGTTTGTCTATTCCTTTCATGCTTCCTCTCCCTATCCCATTATGAATCAGCCTCCTTATATCAAAGAAAATATCCCGCATTTGGTTTTTGGGGATTGGCTAACTTCACTTAGCATTATCTTCTCTAACACCATCCATTTACCTGTAAATGCCATGATTTTATTTTCTTTTATTGCAGAGTAATATTCCATTGTGTATGTATTCCACACTTTTTTAATCCATTCATCTATTGAAGGGCATATAGGTTGATTCCATAGTTTAGCTATTGTGAATTGTGCTGCTATAAACATTGATGTGGCTGTGTCCCTGTAGTATGCTGTTTTTAAGTTCTTTTGGTATAGACCAAGGAGAGGGATATCTGGTTCAAATGGTGGGTCCATTCCAAATTTTCCAAGAAATCTCCATACTACTTCCCATAATGGCTGCATCAATTTGCAGTCCCACCAATAATGTATGAGTGTACCTTTTCCCTCACATCTTTGCCAACACTTATTGTTGTTTGTCTTCATAATATCTGCCATTCTGACTGAAGTGAGGTGAAATAAGAGTGGCTTTGATTTGAATTCTCTAATTGCTAGTGATGATGAACATTTTTTCATATATTTGTTGGTTGATTGTATATCATTTTCTGAGAAGTGTATGTTTAGGTCTTTGGCCCATTTATTGATATATTTATTTATTTATTTTGGTGCTTAGCTTTTTTGAGTTCTTTATATACCCTAGAGATTAGACCCAGAATAGCTAAAGCAGTCCTTAGCCGGAAGAGTAAAGCAGGTGGCATCACTATACTAGACCTTAAACTATACTACAGAGAAATAGTAACAAAACAGCATGGTATTGGCACCAAAACAGACTGGTAAACAGATGGTACAGAATAGAGGACATAGAGACTAACTCACAAAATTACAATTAACATATATTAGACAAAGGTGCCAAAAACATGCATTGGGGAAAAGATAGCTTCTTCAACAAATGGTGCTGGGAAAACTGGAAATCCATATGCAACAAAATGAAATTAAACCCCTATCTCTCACCATGCACAAAACTCAACTCAGATGGATCAAGGACTTAGGAATAAAATCAGAGACCCTGCATCTAATAGAAGAAAAAGTAGACCCTAATCTCCATCATGTGGGATTAGGTCCGTTTTATTAAGTCTTCCTTAATAAAACTCCTCTGGTGCAAGAATTAAAATCAAGAGTCAATAAATGGGATGGACTCAAAAGTTTATTCTCAGCAAAAGAAACAATCTGTGAGGTAAATAGAGAGCCTACATCTTGGGAGCAAATCTGTACCTATTTCTAAGGAGCTGTCTATCAGCATCAGTATGATCTGCTCTGATCTTCCTCCCTGACTCCGTCCTGTCCTAGTCTTCCCCTCTCTCACTATGTTCAGTCACACTGGCCTACCTTTTCTTAAAAATGTCCCATTTTCATCTTATCGTTCCCTTCTATTTTTTTCAGCACTACTATTTTCTTATCATGGGGGTCTTAGCTTAAATGTACCTGACTGTATAGTCTAAGCCACCCCCAGTTTCTTTCTTTCTTTCTTTTTTTATAAGTTTCAGAGAGCTTTAATTAGAGACTCAGGATCTAAAGTGGGATGAAAGCAACATTTCCTATATTTAACTCGTAACCTTGCTATGTAGTAGCTGCCTGTTGGAAATCAAGACTTTTCTTTTTAAAAAAAATTTGTTGAAATTAGTTACACAAAACAATAGAATGCATTTTGACACATCATGCATAGATGGAGTGTAACTTCTTATTCTTGTGGTTGTACATGATGTAGAATTACACTGACTGTGTAATCATATGCACATAGGGTAATAATGTCCGATTCATTCTACTATCCTTCCTACTCACATACTCCCTCACTTCCCTTCACTCCCCTCTTTCTAATCCATAGTACCTCAGTTCTTCCCTAGCCACCTGCAACCCTCATTGTGAATTAGCATTCTTATGTCAGAGAAAACATTGGGCCTTTGGTTTTTTGGGATTGGCTTATTTCACTTACCATGGTATTCTCCAGTTCCATCCATTTACTGGCAAATGCCATGATTTCATTCTTCTTTAAGACTGAGTCCTATTCCGTTGTGTATATATACCACAGTTTCTTTATCCATTCATCTGTTGAAGGGCATCTAGGTTGGTCCCATAGTTTAGCTATTGTGAATTGAGCTGCTATAAACATTGATGTGGCTGTGTCACTGTAGTATGCTGATTTTAAGTCCTTTGGGTATAAACCAAGGAGTTGGATAGCTGGGTCAAATGGTGTTTTCATTCCAAGTTTTCTGAGGAATCTCCTATATTGCTTTCTAAACTAGTTGTACCAATTTGTAGTCCCACCAGCAAAGTATGAGTGTACCTTTCCCCCAACAGCCTTGCCAATATTTATTGTTACTTGGATTCTTGATAATTGCCATTCTGACTGGAGTGAGATGAAATCTCAGAGTAGTTTTGATTTGCATTTCTCTAATTGCTAGAGATGTTGAACATTTTTTTATATATTTGTTGATTGATTATATTTCTTCTTCTGTGAAGTGTCTATTCAGTTCCTTAGCCCATTTATTGATTAGGTTATTTATTTATTTCATTGTTAATTTTAAAAAATTCTTTATATATCCTGCATATTATGCTGTATCTAAGGTGCATGTGGTAAAGATTTTCTCGCATTCTGTAGGCTTTCTCTTCATGATCTTGATTGTTTCCTTTGCTGTGAAGAAGCTTGTTAGTTTGATTCTATCCCATTTATTGAGTCTTGATTTTACGTCTTGCATTTTAGGAGTCTTGTTAAGGAAGTCAGTTCCTAAGCCAACATGGTGGAGATTTGGGCCTACTTTTTCTTCTATTAGGGTCTCGGTTCTAGTGCCTAACTCTTCAATCCACT
Organism: Marmota monax; assembly: GCF_021218885.2. NCBI lineage: Eukaryota > Metazoa > Chordata > Mammalia > Rodentia > Sciuridae > Marmota > Marmota monax. The sequence goes on along the minus strand of NW_026693933.1, from coordinate 10,041,493 downwards.
TCCAGTTGAGTTTTGTGCAGGGTAAGAGATAGGGGTTTAAATTCATTTTGCTACATATGAATTTCCAGTTTTCCCAGCACCATTTGTTGAAGAGGCTATCTTTTCTCCAATGTATGTTTTTGGTGATTTTGTCTAGTAGTAGATAACTGTATTTATGTAGGTTTGCCTCTGTGTCTTCTATTCTGTATCACTGGTCTACATGTCTGTTTTGGTGCCGGTAGCATGCTGTTTTTGTTACTATAGCTCTGTAGCGTAATTTAAAGCCTGGTATTGTGATACCTCCTGCTTTAATTTTCTTTCTAAGGATTACTTTGGCAATTTTGAACCTTTTACTTTTCCAAATGAAGTTCATGATTGCTTTTTCTATTTCTATGAAGAATTGGGATTTTAATAGGAATTGCATTAAATCTGGATAATGCTTTTGATAGTAGGGCCATTTTGACAATGTTAATTCCCTATCTAAGAGCGTAGGGGATCTTTCCATCTTCTAAGGTCTTCTTCGATTTCTTTCTTTAGTGTTCTGTAGTTTTCATCATAGAGGTCTTTCACCTCTTTTGTTAAATTCCCAAATATTTTATTTTTTAGGCTATTGTGAACAGGGTAGTTTTCCTAATTTCTCTTTCAGCTGATTCATCACCCAGTTTATTTCCTATCACATCATTCTGTTTCACTTTCATCATTCACCATATTCAGAGGAATTCCAGATTCATACTTCTATTTATTGTCTATCTCTACCCGTGTGGGATGTTCGGGTGTTTTGCGAATATAGACTTCTTCTGTCTTGCCATATTCTCTAATATTTTTATCAAGAACTATGTCTGACACAGTAGCAGTGAATGAATGGCTTCATTTTCCTTCTGCTACAGGCAGATGGGGGAAAGGATATAAAAATATGAAGTCAGTCCACCATCTTGAATCAGAAGTTTCTGAAACTACATTTGAGTGGTTGAAAAGGGGAAAAAGATGATGATTAATGGAGAAATCAGTAAATAAAGGCAACATAGACTGCATGTTTTAAAAGCAAATTTACTATATGGCATTCAGTCAACAAAGCGGAGTGTTCTTCACTGCCTGGCTTTTTGGTTCACTTTAGGTTAAATGAACCATAACTAAGTTGGGAGCTTCATTCTATTTGCATGGTTAAAAGTGCTGTCACTTCCAGTGTTACTTTTAAATAAAAACCTGTCTTCCCAGACTTAAAATCTGTATTAATATATTTTGTGGCCTGGGAATAGATTGGTCTGGAAATTAGCCAAACTCAACCCTCCTTCCTCCTCAGTCATGCACAGCAGCAGAGAAGCTTTCAGTAGCCAAATCCAAACTCTTCAGGAATGAATTTCCATCTTGGGGCTCCATTGACCAGCACTAATGGGCTCTCTCTTTTCTTTCAAGAATGTATCCAGAAGGACTAATTAAAGAAAGGGGAATCTCAGTTACTCATCATGAGTTAGATATATAGACAGGCTACAATTTAGTCAGCAAAAAGAGAAAACAAAGGATACTTTAAGCTTGTTCCTTAAATGTATAGCATAGATTTGGTATGACTTCACTCTAATTTCCTTATAGAGGTTCTATATTCACAAGACTAATAAATATGCTCACAGTGTCAAGCACTGAATTCTAAACGTCTTGCCTATCTAATGAAACACTGGGGCTCCAGTCCATATCATCAATACCTTCTCATAACCATCTTCTAGTATCTTTCTTCTTCGCCTCTAAAGAGTGACCAACTGTGCCATAAATCTCTGATGCTATGCATAGAGCTTAGGGAGACTTTGGATCCAGAAATTTCATCACCTTATGATCTCATCATTTTCCATTATCATCTGAAGATGAGGATCCTTTTATTTTTATTTATAGTCAATAATTTCACTTTATTTACTTATGTTGTTACCTTATTGCTTGTTTTTATTCACTGTTTAGGGTATGGTTGCTGCAGAATTCAATCCTGCATGGCTCTTTTACACCTTTGTTACTTAAGTATGGTCCAGGCCCACATTTTTGTCATCACTTGGGAACTTGTTAGAAATGCAGACACATAAGTCCCACCCCTGACCTGGTGAATCAGAACCTGAATTTTACCAACATCCCAAATGACTCATGTGCACATTAAAGTCTGAGAAGTATAGCATCATGCCTGCCTCCATGCTGTGTAGATGGCACCGCAGAATAACAGGCCTCCAAGTTCCCCATATTATTCACAGACTTGGTTCTGAGTCATTTCCATGTGCTCTTGGTTCCTGCTATGGGTTAGATAATGATTTGCTCCATCAAAATTAATGTTGAAATTTAATTCCCAATGTGATGGTATTGAGAAGTGGTGGGACTTTTGAGAAATAATTAGGTTTTTGGGGTTCCAACCTCATAAATGGGTTAAAGCCTTTCTCAAGAGACTGGACTAGGTCTCTCAAGGCTAGATTAGGTCTCAAAGAAGTGAGTAGGATCTTTAGGGACTGGATTAGTTACCTTGAGAACAGTTTCTTATAAAGCAAGTTTTCCTAGTCTTTTGGCCTCCTTTGTATCTGTTCACTTGCCACTCTCATGTATGTTTCTGCCACGTGAGGCCATTCCCCATGAAGCCCTGATCAGAAGCTGAGCAGATGACATCGCCATATTTTTTAACCTCTAGAACTGTGAACTAAATAAACTTCTTTTCTTTGTAAAGTACTCAGCGTCAGGTATTTTATTACAGCAACACAAATGGACTAAGTTTCTGACCCTGTTTTTTTTTTAAACTGTCATTAGATTATTGCAAAATTATTTTTGTATTATTTCATGGTTTGTTTTTTATTTATGTGGACTTACTGCTGTCAGGCATCTGACTGCATCTGTGGTATAGAACTTTTCTTCCCTCCTTAAACAGGATAAGCATTGTTTCTCTGGTTCTATCATCAAGATGAGTAGGGATAGATGTGGAAAAAGCAAGAAATGTGAGAAAACCAGAAGAGTGACAAACAAAAATTTTTTTTCAAGTATTTCAGTTAAAAGTATTTTATTAGAAAACTACAATTTTCCTGGAATCCCAAAATAAAAGTTGTGACTCTAGGATTCAGGAGCTAGGGCGGCCCCAGAGCCCTTATCAACAGTGATTAATAACACTTGCATTAGGGTTCCATCACCAGTTTGCTTCAGCTGCTATCTGACTTAGCTGCTGTGTCTCTTAGCTCAAATCGAGAGAGAGGATTTGATGGTTTATTCTTCATGGAGCCAATCTCTGTACATCATGAATATGCCTTGGTCTGTTTCAATCAACTGTGGTCATGGATGAATTTACAATGTAAAATCCCATAACTGAGGTTGGGGGTAAGACAGTTTCTCCTAGATGGGAAAGTGGTTGGGGAGATTAACACTGTAATACCTTAAACCATAGTGAGGAAGGTATATATTGAGCTTCAGGGTAGTTTTTATTTCTCTAGATCAACTGATCCACAATATACATGTAGACTTCTAGGCTCACTAAATCATGGTGCTTAGTTTAACACGGATTCAGATATGTTCAGAATTGTCTTGAGTGTTTGTAAAGCAGATTTCACGTTCAGGCATACTGGCTACATCACTTCTTAAGAGAGATCCAGCTAAAAATACCACACAAAAGACAACCTGCAAATGACCATGGTAGAGTTTCAAACACTTGCAAATATTCACTTGAGGTTTAACCCACAAGATATTAATATTCCAGTTCAAAAATTGTAAATGAGTATAATTCTAGCACATTCTGTTTCAGTAGATGTTTTCTTTAAAACCTGTGGTTTAGTGAAGAAAAACTATGTATGGGTTTGGTTCAGAGTTCTGCAAATAAGGATGGTTCATTCCTATTTTTATAAACAGAATTCTCAATATTCAATGCAAGCTCTTGATAAGTATATGATGATAACATAAATAGGTCTTAATGTCATTGTCTATAAGGAAGGGGAGAAAGTTTAAGGCCCTCTTGTTCTACCTGCTGCCACATTGGTTTATAGCTAAACTGAATTATTTTCTTTCTTTCCATTTTGGTACTGGGGATTGAACCTAGGAGTGTTCTACCTCTCAGCTACATCCCCAGTCCTTTTTTGTTTTATTTCGAGACTCAGTCTTACTACAATGCCCGGGCTGATTTCAAACTTGCAATCCTCTTGCCTTAGCCTCCCCAGTAGCTGGGATTACAGGTGTGCACCACCGTTACCAACAAAACCATCTTAAATAGTGGGTTTCAGTGATATTTTAAAACTCCTTCTAGTAATGGTGATGCAAAATCATCTTTGGTCAGACCATTCCAGTATGTTTTTCCCATGGGAGATTCTTCCATATAATTATCTGTAATTCCTTACATGGCAATTTACATTCTTAGCTTTTTTCCTCCCCCCAAAGCATGGGCTACTGCTTTATAATTGTCCATTGAGGAGATGAAGAAAGGCAACCTTCTCAAGCCTAGAAGTGAACCTCACTTCCAATTGAGTACAGGCTCCTCTATGACAACAAAAGTTAAAATTAACTTGTCCTCAATTTGACACCTAAGCGACCTTAGAAATTGCAGGAATGAGCTCATTTTCCTGCCAGACCGCTGCCATTGTGGGTGGCATGCTTGCTGCCTGTCCCAGTGGGCTTTGCCCTTTCACAAAACCTGGCTGATGCTGACATTCAGCAGTATGAAGGAGCAGATTCATCAACTGGCTATGAAGAACCCGACTCCCTCACAAAGCAGGGTGAGCCCAGAGGACTTACATGGTGTTTCACAAGTATATTTTGTGACAGGCGATGAAATCTTGGGAATCCTTAAATCCAAAGGAAGTGCTCCTGATCTTCCTGAGGCTCTCTTCCATTGCATTAAGAAAGCGGTTGCTGTCTGAAAGCATGAGAAGAACAGAAAGGCTAAGAATGCTAAGCTTCTGATAGAGTGCTGAGTTCACCAATTGGCTTGATATTATAATACTAAGCAGGTTCTCCCCCCCCCCCAGTTGAAAATAGGAGTGATTCTCAGTCTCTGTGAATGGTGTCACTGGAAGAGGTCCAGGGAGTTCCCAGAGACAGGAAACTCACCAAGGGAAAATTGGATTCTTACAGAAACAAATTTAAGGACATGTTGGTTAGAGGCACAGAGATTCATTTAGGAAGACAAGGAATACACATTCAAGGGAGAATGTGGTTCATCTTGAGAGCAAGAGATGCTTTGGGGGTTTTAAGTCTCTTCTTTTTAAAGGAAATTTGGTGAGGGATGGGCATGGGCAGGTATGTGGAGATGACATCAATCTCATGATCACAAGACTATTTATGGTGGTCTGGTTTATCTCAGGATTCTTAGGCTGATGTGGTCTCCATCATCTGATCAGTAGTTCATGCTGCAAAGTACCTTAGATTAGGTTTCCTAAAATATCACATCTCTCTTTGCTTAATCTACTTATTACACAGGCTCATCAACAGCGCACAAGGTAATTTTCACAAGTGTGTGAATTTACAGTAATTAATGCTAAGATTTTCAGATTTCCCAGAAATTTGGGATAACCCTAGGAAAGAGAACTTTGGGAAAAAAGTTCATGGAGCTTTTAGCATAAGGTGTAAGACTTAAATTGAAGCTATGTTTCCCTTGTCCTTCCCTGTGTCTCCTTTCTACCCATCTTTTATTTATTTTCTATCTTATCTCAGTTGCACAAGTGTGTCTATATATTTAAGCAATAAAACCACGTTTAATTTAAAAAAAAGAAAGAAAGAAAAACAGAAAGAAGCCACAGGCATGAGGTGTAAAGTAGCCTGATAGGCACACGTGGTACAAGATTAGGTAGTCTTAAGGCAGGTGCCCGACACACTTTTAGCTAGCTGAGGACACCCAAAGCTTTTGTCTTTTTGGAGTAATCTCTCTCTACCTGAAAGAATTCTTAAAGAAATGGTGGCAACTGAGAGTGACAGGTTTAAGATAAGGCAAACTTTCATTAGCAACGATATACATTTTCCCACATTCATTGAGTGGGCAAGCACATTTATAAAATGGGAGAGAAAAGACTCACAGAGAACTATAACTGAGCCCTCCCAGAATTCATGAAAATTTAAACAGAGAGAATTACGTTTACCTTTGACTACTTATAAAGAAATAAAGGACATTTTAAACAAATTAATAAGACATGAAGAATTTTAGGGAGATGTGTTTAACCTGCTTTAAAAAAGTAAGCAGCCTTGGTTCTTCACATGTGATATACAAATCATTTTTTTTTTTTGTATTGGGAATTGAACCCAAGGGGTACTTAACCATTGAGCCACAACCCTAGCCCTTTTTTATATTTTATTTTGAGACAGGGCCTCACTAAATTACTGAGGCTGGCTTTGAACTTGTGATCCTCTTGTCTCAGCTTCCTGAGGAGCTGGGATTACAGGCATGTGCCACCACACCTGGCTGTGATATACAAATATTAAATGATCCATCTTTATTGCTTGAAACAACTATGCCAGGAACTTTATGTGGGAAAACATTGTTAATGATGCCCTTATAATAATTCTGTGCTCATAGCCATAAAATATTCTAATTCAGATTCTAATTTAATGCTGCCTTTTCCAATTGCTTCATTTACTTAGGCTACATTGTATTTCTATTCCAGAAAGAAATGCTTGAGGACAGTGGAGTTAAAAAAAAAATTAAAGAAATGTTATCCTACCAATAAGGAATGTCTTCCCAGACCAACCTTCAAGAAGAATGGAATAAGAGAAAGCTTGCAGCAGGCTGTGAATTATTTAAATACAGCCAGTTTGGACTTAGATGAACTAATAGCATCTCCATCTCACTTGGGCATTTACTGTGTGGTTTCCACACTCCAGCAAAGAGACAACATCCAGTCTCTTAAAAACTAGCTGGGATTTCTTGAGACAGGAGGGCAAAAGATTATACAACGAAACAGATTCATTCAGGAAGATGCGCAGCAAAGCTGACAGAAATGACATTTGTTGTTACGACCTTCAAGTGCTTCCGAAAGCTCGTTTCCTTGTCGACTTCCTTGTCCTGGGACTGCAGTGTCCCCCTGGCCCAGGCAATGGCCCTTTGGGGTCAAGGTCATCTCAGGCTGCAGCACTGGCTCTACCCTGGCATGAGAGAAGGGCCATGGTTGTGTTCTAGTGGAAAATCCTTAGTGAGAATTCATCACAGCGGGCAATCATGAGCAGGATCCTTGCTCTCCAGAGCTGCACGGGGCTGCTGAGCTCTGATCCCAAGGCTTCATCTGTTTAGCACTTTAGTAACCCTTACTTTAAAAGCCTGACTAGCAAGATTTCAGCCCAGTTGGCTTTGAGGGAGTCTCCTAAAATGCTATTTATAGTGCATAATCAACCTAATCCTATTTGCAAGTACAGTATCATACATAATGAACCATTTGATTTGCAAATTTCCTAATGCTTTTCATCTGACAACGTTTGTGCCAGGTCACCCTGCCTGAGAGGGCTGCCTTCATCAATAAAATCTCAGGGTCGATTTTTTTGTGGTTTATTGCATGCATGTTGATATGAATTATAGGGAGGGAATATTCTGGAAGGGAGGGTGTTCTCTGCACCTTGGTGTTAGGCCATTTTTCGAAGCTTGTCAAGTTATCGAATGGTATAGGATTAGGTGTTGGATCACAAGGTTCTATTTCTGATTCAGCACCTACTTGGTTATATGACCTTGGGGGCACTAATTGGACACCACACGATCCTCCCCTCTAGGTAGATGGCCCCAAAGCTTCTGTAAGTAACTTTCACCACACCCCAAAGTTTTCTGTGTACACTTTTCTATCATATAACTAATGGCCTTATACTGAAGTAATTTATTCGTAGTAGGGTTTTCCCCATTAGGATGAAATCTCCATACCATGGTTTGAAGATCCTCACCAAAGCACATGTTGAAACTTAATCCCCAGTGTGAGGTATTATGAGAGTGTAAACTTAATCCAGCTGTGGTGTCTGAAGATGACACCTTTGGGAGGTCATTCAGAGTAAACAGGGCCATAATGGTGGGTCTCTAATCCAACGGGATAGAGCTTTATAAGAAGAGGAGGAGAGACTTAGCTAAGTGATTCTGTTTCACCATTTGATGTTCTGTGCCATCTCAAGATTCTGCAGAGTCTCCTTGAGCAAGAAGTACTTCACCAGATGCAGCCACTCAATCTTGCACCTCACAACCAAAACAACCATGAACCAAATCAACCTTTATCCTCTATAAATGACTCAGCCTGTGGTATTCAATTATAATAGCCTAAAACAGATTCAGACATTCCATAAGGGCAGGAAGTGGGTATTATTCAACTCAAACCCCTGGCACCTAGTAAGTGATATCACATAAGTAGGAAATCAACACATTTGCTGATCAGAACTAATGGAAGTTTTCTTCCAACTATAAAAGCATATGATTTTAAATTAAGCACTATTTGATAATTTCAAGGGAAAATCAAAATGGAAATAAATTCAAGTCATAGTTGCTTGTCAATGTCATCATAAGCAATAACCAATGAAGCTGAAACCAATGGTTCTCCTCCTCGACAACATATTAGAATCATCTAGGGATCTTAACAACATCCACAAAAGCAATGCCCCTCCCCATCCCCAAACACATACAAGGTTCTGATTTAATTGGTCATTGTTACCACCATTTTTCACAGGGTGGGCTCCTAATTTTGAATCCCCCTTTCCAGGTGATTCTGTCGGCTGCCAGAGTTAAGTTTACTGGTATAAACCTACTTAAAAGGAACATAAAGCTATTACTATCCATTAGAGTTTTAAAACGTCAAACATAAAACTTCAAACAATTAATACCTACTGATTGTATAAAAAATTAGAAAAATATATAAAGAGGAAGAAAACATCTGTAATTAGAATATACAGAGATAATTTGCCATATACACATTTTTTTCTCAGAAAAACATAGACTCTGCTTTGTAACTTGCATTTTTCACTCAGCAGCAGATTATAAACATCTTTCTTTGTCAACAAAAGCATTTCTTCACCACCATTGATTAAATTTTCACAGACAGAGCAGCTGCACTTTGCTTCTTTCCACCTTTTTCTCGAAGACCTGGATGTGGCACAATCTTGGATCCATTTACAAATTCGATTTGCTTTGAAAATAGTGTTTTTTCCTTAGCATTTCAAAAATCATTTCCTACAAAATGCATCTAATAAGGAATATTTGCTAGTTTGGGGTGTCTATTCCATTGTATGTGTAGCTTTTTGGTTATAACTAGAGGTCTGAGAATAAAAAATTGAGCCAGACTAGATTTCATGGTTGTATTACTCTAACCAGCCTACACATAAACTTTTGCCTATGTGGGAGATTTTTCATAAATATTTGAATTCTGTACATAGGATACATGAAACCATGGTATTCAGGTACGAAATGGTAGGAAATTTTATATGTAAAAATTATACCACTGAATTTTGAAAACAAATACTGCATAAGTTAACTTAATATTTAAGTTGTCGTTTAGAAATAGAATATCAACAAAGTTGCGGTTTAATGTTTGTAAAGAGTAAAAAGAAAAATGAAATTATTTTAAAAAAATCACTAAAGACAAGCATTTTGGGGACAAAAACATAAAAGCATAAGCAACAAAAGAAAATATATATACATATGGGATTATATGCAAATCAGGATCACATCATCTCACTCGGGTAAGGATGGTTATTATCAAAAAGGAAGATCAGCGCTGGCAAGGACGTGAAGAACTACAATACACCACTGACAGGAATGTAAATCAGCAGCACCATTATGGAGCACAGTTTGGAAGCTCCTCAAAGCTTTAGAAATAGAACTACCACATGATCCAGCAATCCCATAACTGGTAGGTGTCCAAAGGTAATGAAATTGATATGCCAAAGAGATATCTGCACACCCTATTAATAATAATCTAATAATAACACTATTATTAGAGATAATAGTCAAGATAGAGACTCAATGTAAAGTTTTCATCAGAAAAATGAATGGATTAAAAAAAAGAATGGAAAAAGAAAATGCGGCATGTATATACAATGAAATAATATTCAGCCGTAAGAAGACTAAGGTTCTGTCATTTGTAACACTGGGGATGGAATTGGAGTTTACAATGTTAAGTGAAATAAGCCAAGCACAGAAAGACGAGTACTTATATGTGGAATCTAAAATGGTTACTTGGGGTTGGGGATAGTAGAGGAGAGTGGAGAATGAGGAGAGCTTGGTGAATGTATGCAAAGGCACAGCCAGACAGCAGGCATATCTGGTATACTTTCACAGAAGGACAATTATAGTTAATAATATTGTAACTTTTTAAATGTTTTCATCATAAAGAAATGATAAATGGTTGTGATGATGAATAAACTAAATACACTGATTTATGATCATTACACCAAACATCAGACTGTATCCCTAAAGATTTACAATTGTTATCTGTCAATTAAAATTTTTTTTTAAAATCACCAAAGATATCTGTGGGGATTGTCAGGTTATCCAAGTATCTCCCAATTTTCCCAGAGATTCTGAATTGAGACATTCCAGAAACTCTGGAAACTACCAACTGTATTGAGGCACTGTTACTAATTCTAATCACAAATACAGAGTGCTTTTAATCTGGTCTCTTCCAGAATCATTTCTTCCTGGTGTACATGGAAGAGCCAGTGGGTTCACCAGACTTACCCAATTCAGTGTCTGTGCATCAATATACATTTATTTCTTGTTAACTGTCTTTAACTCACTCCCGAAAACCCTATCACTAAGCGAAGATCTGGTAAAAGTTTTTTTTTTTTCATTCATTTTTAATGAGAAATGATTAATTTTATCCCAATCCAAGATAACTAACTGAATTTCACAGGTGAAAAGAAAATTCACTTGAATGCTAAAGGCACTCTTATCTAGTAATATACAAAATTGGAAAATGAATAAATGTAATTTGTAGATGAAAAGTGATAAAGATGAATTGTACTCACCAGGGAAGGAAGAGAAGTCTGCATGGGAGGCAGGGGTGGGTGGAGAAGAGTGCAGGGTGTAGAACGTGGGGGACAGGCAAATTATCAACTCAGGTGATGTTTTGGGGGCTCATGATTGCACTCAAGGTGCTTAGTAATAAAAGCAAAAGCACTAGAAAACACCTGTAGTGCAATACAAAGATGAAGGCTTGGAAAACAGGCAGAAATTAAGCCATGTATACCACAGACTGAAGCACCACAGAATGTGCTACTTTCTCGTCCCTGTCACTTGGTGGATGCACCAAACCAAAATGTTTGGAGTTCATCCAATTGTGGGAAGCAATTCAAATTTATCGAATATGACATTTGCTAACTACAACAGCTGCATGAAGTTCAGGAGTGTTTTTTTTTTAAATTAAAACAATTATGTCCAAGTAGCACTTGTCTTGGTGAGTTTACTTGGTGTTTTTGAATGAAAAATAATTGCATCAAAAATATAAAAATAAAATGCTATGGTCTGAAAATTGATTAAGCTTTCCAAAACATTGTGGTGAAATATCATTAATCTGAAGTCTCTCTGTCAGGCAAGTCTGTACAAACATGCCCTAGACAGAGAAATATTTTGGTCCCTTAGAAGTGAGTGATGTGGTTCTGGACAGGTCATTTGTAGAGGTCCTTCAACTCACCTGGACCAAGTCCAGGATTTTTCATAATGAATCTGCTTTTAAATTTTTCTAATTTTCATTTGCATTAAAGAGGCAATTTACCGGTAACTCAAAGATGTATGTGAGTACAAGATGGATTTAAGATAATCATGGAATGTGTAATGAATATACAAAAAGGTTACAGAAAAGCATGCAGCAGTTATCACATTTATCAGGAATGGTTGAGTCCTGCCGAATGGCAGTCTCATTTGCTTTTTCAGTTGTGTTCTGTTGTTGTGTTAATAGCTCAGTCATATTTGCAGTCATTTACATGTGTTCAGGCATGAGGCATTCCATTTGTTAGAACATAGGAAACTTCTGACATTAGGAAATAAAAATGCCTTAAATATGCTTTGCTAATTGTTTGGCATTGGCTGTTTAAAAATCAGAGCATCACCTTCAGGAAGGGAATGAAAGATAAAGCTGAATGCTAAAAGAAGATGCTCAGCCTGACTTTCCGAAGACTAAACTCCATTTTCTAAGCAAAGAGTAAACCCCTGGTCTTTTCATTTTTAAAGTAATATTTTAGTGCATGGTTGGGTATCTTAACCAAGTCAGAAGCTGAATGAAGCAGTAAGGAGTAATGCCATCCACTATGGTGAAGTAGGAAACCATCTCTCAATCTTTCTTATGAAAAGAAAATATTAGAAAGACTCCGGAAACAAAGCATTCTTTTCATAGTTCTTTCACCAACCTACCAACCTCCCACCAATTCAAACAGCAGGTCCAAGGAGAAAAGAGACCTCTACTGATGTTTTTTTTTTTTTGGGGGGGGTGACGATGGGAGTGGAGAGCAGAACATAATGAAGGTCTTGTCTGGCTACTCTGCATTTTTACCTTGAATTTATTAGGTGTATGCTTTTCCTTTCTGTAATACATTATGCACTCCCTCTAGTGTCAGAATTTGTATATGATGTGAAACTCAGTTTGACAAAGTACTGCTATAAACATTAGAGTAAGGTTCAGGCTCCTAATTATACCATATTTCAAAGATATTAAAGGCTACCCAATAACATGAAGAACAGCCTGGTGTGAAGTCTCTCTGGCTCAGAAAAGAATGCATATTTTAACCTGTGTTATGAAGAGACTCTTCTGAGCCTTGTCCCCCTCCCCGATGCCATCAGAATGACTTATAAATGAGCTTAGAGCTTTATTAAAGCTTTAAATTCCTTTAATAATCTGAAGTATTTATTGAATTCTAAATCCTCTAACAACAACAACAAACAACAACAAAATAAAACCCCACATTAAAAAAAAAGAAGAAAAGAAAAGAAACCACTAGAGATGAAAGAAAATGTCAGCTACAAAGTAAAGCCTGTGGGAACATCATAAAATGTGCTGTTGTCAAGATTTTGCAAAAATTTATTAGCTATTTTTCCCTATGTCTCTTTCAGGAACCAGAAGTTAAAATGGCTGTTGTTTGTCTATTTCATTGCATCTCATGAGCACTGCTTTTGGTGACCTAAGAAACTTGGATGTCCTCTTTCTTCTCCATGATACTTCCACCTCTTCTAGACCCAGTCCAGCTCTGCAGGAAAGCTGACTCCACCCCAGCTGCAGGGGTGGCCCTGAGTGACCTGCAATTAATCCCACCCTCCTTTCAAGTGATGGCTCAGGAAGAGGCATATGACCTAATTCTGGGCAATGAGATGATCAAGGAAAATTCTTCTTCTCTCTTCTGGGCAAACATCCAGAAGTGACACTTTTTTTTTTTTTTTTGGATGCAGACATGTGCTAAGGTAGAGCAGGAACTGCTGTAGCCATCCTGTTACTCAGCATGAGGGTGAGGTGGATTGATACTGTGGTGGAGTTTTGAGGCAAGAAACTCACAGGGTGATGGAACAGAATCCTTTAGACAAATAAGCTTTGGAGTCCACCCTATTTCTGGGTTATAGGTATAGGAGCCAATATATGCATTAATTTTTAAGCAATTTTAATTTGGGGTTTTTATTACTTAGATTCAAAATTATCTCTATGCTTTTAACTCTTATTATATTTAATTAAACTATCTTTTTATATTGAAAACTTGATTACATATAAACCTAGTCTTATATCCACTTTCATGCTATTTCATGCAGAAAAATACAATAGGATACAGTTAATGAGGGTTGTATATTCATTATGTATTATTGCATATAAATTACCCCCAAACTTAGTATCTTAAACTTTTAATAATAAACATTTATCATTTTTCAGGTTCTGTGGGTCTGGAATTAAGGAGCAGCCTAGTGGGGTGATTGCACTCAAGATGTCAGCGACAGCTTCAGTCATTTGCAAGCTTGTTTGGGGATGAAGGACCTGCTTTAAGATGGTGCCCTGACAAAGCTGGCAATTTGGTGCTGGATGTCAGTGGGAGGCTTCAGTTGCTCTCCACAGGAAACTTTCCATGAGCTGTTTCAGTGTCTTTATAACATGACAACTGGTTCCCCACAGAGTGAGGGATCCATCCAAGAAGTCAGTTAGGAGCTATTCCTTTTTTGCCCCATCCTTGGAAAACACATAGCATTTCGACCACATTTTCCTCATTGGAAGCAAATCTCCCAGTCCGGTCAGCACTCAGGTGGAGAGGTCTAGGCTCCAGGTTTTTATTTAATTAATAATCTTTAAAGGCAGTTTTAGGTTCACAGCAAAATTGAGCAGAAAGTCGAGTCTCCATATAGCCTCTGTATCCCCTCAACATCCACTGCTTCCAACATCCCATATTGGAGTGGTTTATTTGTTACAATCCATAAACCTACATTGACACATCATTATCACCCAAAGTCCATCATTTACATTAGTGTTCATTCTTGGTGTTGTACATTCTATGGGTTTTGATAAATGTATGACATATATTCACCATTTACCACGGTATCATGCAGAATAGTTTTATTCTGTACTCTGCTTATTCATCTCTCCCTACTCCCTAATCACTGGCAGCTACAGATCTTTTTACTGTCTCCACGGTTTTGTCTTCTCCAGAATGTGATATGGTTGGAATCATACCGTTTGTACCCTTTTCAGATTGGCTTCTCCCATTTAGTAATATGCCTTTAGGTTTCCTCTGTATCTTTTCATGGATCAATAGTTAATTTCTTTTTAGTACTAGGTAATATCCATTGAATGGATGTGCCACAGTTGATTTATTCATTCACCTACTAACGGACATTTGGGTTGCTTTCAAGTTTTGGGAATTTTAAAGGTACTATAAACATCTGTGTGCAGGTTTTTGTGTGAATACAAGTTTTCAGTCCATTTGGTTAAATATCAAAAAGCACAATTACAGATCCTATGGTAAGTTTCTTCTTATAAGAAAATGCCAAGCTGTTTTCCAAAGTGGCTGCACCATTCTGCTTCTTGAGGAAGGATTTGAGGATTTCCGCTGTTCCATATCCTTACCTGCATTTGGGGAAGATAGCATTTTGGATTTTGGCCATTTGAAAGTTGCATAATGGCATTTTGCAATTGTCATCTTCAGTTCTCTTATGACATGTATGTTGGACTTCTTTAATTTTCTTATCATCTGTACATCTTCAGTGAGCTGCCTGTTCAGATGTTGTGACTTTTGAAATTTTTTATTAAAATTTTTATTGTTGAGTTTTAGAAGATCTTTGTTTATTCTCAATAACCATTTTTTTTAATCAGATGTGTTCTTTTGAAAATATCTTCACCCAGTCTGCATCCTGTTTTCTCATTCTTTTGATTTTCATCTTTTGCAAAGTAGAAGTCTTAATTTAATGAAGTTTCACCTGTCAATTATTTCTTTAATGGATTGTGCCTGTGGTCTTATATCTAAAAAATCATTGCCATACCCTAGGTCATTTAGGTTTTCTCCTGTATTATTTTCTCGGAATTTTATACTTTTGCATCTTACATTAGATCTACCATCCCTTTCAAGTTAATCTTTATGAAGAATTTAAAGTCTGTGTTTAAATTCATCTTTTTTTTTTTTTGCATTGGATATCCAGTTTTTATAGCACCATTTGTTGAAAATACATCTTTTTTTTCCATTTTGTTCCCTTTGTTCTTTTATCAAATATCAAATATTTTCATCAAATATCAGTTTCTATCTTTATATATATAAATATACATGCATATGTATATATGCATGTGTGTATATGTATATATATATATATATATATATATATATATATATATATATGGAGAGACAGACATATATAGATATATATATTCCCCCCCCACACACACACACATATGTATTGTATATTTTTGGACTCTCTATTCTGTTCCAGTTTATCTGCTTGTCTCTTCTTTTACCAGTTCCATGAGAGAAAGAAAACTCCTGGTTGACTCCAAAATTTGGGTTTCAGCAACTTGAAACTTGGAATTTTTTGACAACCAATATGTGGAAAACAGTAGAAGGAGCAGAGAAACAATGATTTGTTTTGGAACATGTTAAACTTGAGATACTTATTATAGATCCATGTAGAGATCTCTAATTGACAGTTGGATATATAAACCTAGAGTTGGGCTTAGATACATACTTTGGATGCATAGGTATACAGATGAAACTGAAATCCTGAGAGGATAAAAAATCACCTGGAGAAAGAGTGACAGAGAAGAGAAGTCTGAGGATTCAACCTTGGATCCTCTAGTGTTCAGACTGGAAAAACAGAAGGAACCAGCAAAAGGAACCTCAGAAGGAGTGACTGATGATGTAGGAAGAAAGCCAGGGAAAGATTAGTGTCCAGGAGGCTTTGGAGACCATTTCTAGGAGGAGCAAGTGATTTACTGCCAAATAATGCTGATACATTCCATTAAATGGTTGGTGAGAAATTATCCTTGGATTTGGCAAGATGGTGCTCTGTGGAGACTTCAACAGAAACTATTTTGGTGGAGTGAAAGAGTCAGCAGCCTAACTGAAGTGGATTTAAGAAAGAATGGAAGCAGAGGAAGTAGAAACAGAAAACTCTTTAGAAAGTTGGACTCTAAGGAAAGAAACAAGGCAGTATCTGGAGGAGGGTGATAGGGAGACAAGAGAAGTTGTTTCTTTCTCAATGAGGAATCACAGTGTCTTCAGGTTCTGAAGGGAATGACTGAGAAGAGAAGAATGTGGGAGAGGGGGACCTGAAAAAGCTGTGTGCAGAGCAGGAAGAGGGCAGGAACAAATACTGACATAAGAGGGGTCACCTCGGGTGAAGCAAGGGCCACTTGCCATTTTCATTGGAGAGAAGGTAGAGTGCCTGAGTACAGAGGTAGGCTGGTGGTGGACATGGTGGAAAATTGATTCTGGTCATTTCCATTTTTTTTATCCAGTGGAAGAAGGAGCAAAACTATCATTTGAAAGAGAAAGTGAGGACAGAGAAAGAACCATGGGAGAGTCATCTAAGAGACTGGGACGGGACTTGACTGAGTCAGGACCCCTAAACAATAGCAGAGTTCTGCACTCCTGCATTCACAGCAAGCCTAATCAGTGTAGTTGTGTGTTTTCCTTCTGTTACATTTAGCTGCTTTGTGCTGGTGTGAAGCAAGTAGATGGTTGGATTGCACAAGGGTGTTTTTTGCTGGGGATGAGGTAGTGAGTAAGACCATGCCCAGGGACTCTAAGCTGGGAGAGGAGGAAATTGAGGACATAAGGGGTAGAGGATTAGTAGTCTAATGGGGGTTGAAGACCTGTTGAAATCAGCATACTAGGAGGGAGATAGAAAATTAGGATATACTGGTCAGAGTGTGATCATTGAAACTGAGATGATGAAGAGGGTAAATTTATTGACACTAATTCAATTTTGGGGATGGCCATGGGAATGGATTGGCTGACAGTGGGGTGGGAGTGTGGATGATCAGGGGACTGGTGGAGGTCAAGGATGAGAAGACAGGGTTTTGAAAGAATCATCTACATGGGTACTGAAATCGCCAAGAATTATATCAGAGATCATGTTGAGGAGGAGAGAGTAAATCAAGTGCTAAAATCCTCCTGGTATGAGGAGTGACCTGGAGGTGTGTGATGACTGTGACAATTTTACTACAGCCTTTAAAGGCAGTAGTACATCAAACACAAACCTGAGCACAGAACCACAGCCCACTTAACTTCTTCCTAGGCAGTAAGGGGAGGTCATTTATCTTTGCTGGCAGATAAGCATAATATCTCTTTTACAGATAGGTTAGTACAGCTGAATTTAAGCAACTGTTCCATATTGCAAGCAGAGCACCATATTACCTCAGAATTTCCTGGAAATGCCTAAGGGAGTGTAGGACAGTGGAGAGATGAGCTCTGTGTTCTCTGCTCCACATCCCACCAATCCAAGAAGCTTTATTTTTGTTTCTATTCAGGGTTTTCTTTTTGTGTGTATGTGTGCAATGTACACAGAACACATGCATCTCTTTATAAACCTTTCATGCTTATGAATTTAGGATTCAAGGAAGATTCCAAACACATTTCTTGCAAATACAGTCAGTTTGCTGTATGGGTTTTCACTGTGAAGAACAAATTAGGATGCAGGGCATATAGTTTAAGTCATGACGACCCATCTATGAAATAATGGGTTGGATTACAAAGATTTTTCTGGTCTATTTGAAATAAACTTTTCAGGAATTTCACTTTTATTAGAAGCTCCTATTTTATTTGCAAAGTTTTCATTCCAGTAAAGAAAACTAAAGTTTAGGCGGAGGTGTATAACACATACAGACAAATATAACCATTGATTTTTTTTTATTTTGAACTGATATAATTTTATTGTGGCATATGTTTTGTCAAGATGTTGTGACATTACCTCGGGGTAGGCTGACACATTCTCCTGATTTTACAACGTAAATGTTTTGACTCAGTGAATGTTTCCTTCAGGACAAACATTGAAAGCTGGCAAATCCATTTTGCTAAACAGCCTCTTGAAGTATATGCCATTCATCCCCAAAAATGAAGCCTGACCTACAAGGACTTATTTTTTATTAGTTTCAAATCACAGAGAAAAGCTTACAGTTTTATGATTACTCCTCTATGTGAAAGTAAAGAAAATTGATCCTGTCTCTGTTTATCTTCAGCTAGGACAGTGATCTTGCTTTTAATGGCAAACTCCAAAAAGTGTCCTACAGATGCAATGAACAAGCAATAGCTTTCTTTTTCCAATGGCAAATGTGCTGAATAAAAAAGTTTTGTTTTTCTGGCATTTGAGTAAATTTGCTTGAGGATAATTCCATCTGCTGGCCCAGTTTTTCTCTGAAGTTCCAACATGGCTAGAGTGGTACCTGCTTTGGAGGTTGGATATGACCTCTCCAGGGCTGGCTGTACAGAGTGGAACATGGGAAGGTGACACTTGTGGAAGTCTAGATTTGTTGTGCACTGCTGTTCCTTAATTTTAACTCCTTGAAAAAGTTCAAAATCGCCTTCTGTAAATTCCTAAGCAATTTTCTCCATTGCTTAGGAAGCTAGGCAGTGGACATTCCTCTTAGCTTGTAGTAATGAGACTAAGTTGTCAGCTCCTGATAGTGCAACAGATAGTTTGGGTTACTGGGTTCTGCAGTCATTCTCTCAAACTTGCTGGAGTACCGTGAATAGGAAAGAGCTGGCAGAGGGACCAAGAATGGAGAAATAGATAAATATAGGCCTAGATGCAAACAAATTGCATCCAATCATCTTGGAGAGCCTATCCTTTTATACTTGGGTGGGGGTGATTCTTAGTTTAAATAGGAAATATTTGGTTTTGAACATTAACTTCTCTTACAAAATATCTGACAAATGCAAGTCTGACAGACAACACATCGAAGCAGCTAGAACATCATATGTTCAGTCAAAAGACTTCAAGACCTGCCTTGATATTTACAGTGAACTCATTGGGCAAGTACTGAACTTCTCTGAGCTTCAATTTTTCAAAAAATATGTTTTTAGTTGTAGATGGACACAATATCTTTATTTATTTATTTTTATGTGGTGCTGAGGATCATACCCTCTGCCTCACATGTGTGAGGCAGATTAAAAATTGAAGGGCTACAGCCCCAGCCCTTCAATTTTTTATCTACTTCATAGGACTGCTATGAGCCTCCAGTGGAACTTTATAATGGCTCTTTAGATCCAAGGTGTATTGATTATGAAGGTAACTACATACTTGAAAGACACTCAAAGATCATTGCACTTTAGCCTCTTCTTGTAGACAAATAAATGTTAAGTTGTTCCTAATAGGAATGTACCCATAATTTCTGCCATATACTTCCTGCCATATTCACTGTTAGTTGAGCAAATTGATAAAGGAGTGAGTCAGTATGTGATGTAATGAAATATTCAGAGACACAGTGTGTGGGGTTAGATAGGCTTTCACTGCAGACACCACCAAATACTGGCACTTACATCATTCATTGGTTCAGGAGGATTTGGAGGATCCTGGGGTGTTATGATGGGAATAGATAACCCCAGTGGGTGGGTGCTATGGCAGAATTATGACATGGGGCTACCTGGAGAGAGATGCTTCAGACAAATCAGGAGTGAGGGGGGGAAATGAGAGAAAAAGAGAGAAAGACACTCTGGAAGCTTTTGCCTGGAGTTGGACCTGACCATTCTTTCTTGTAAATGGCTCCAATCATTCCCCAGAATTTGAGACAGTCATGGGCCTCACAGTAATGTAGCCTTTAGAGTTCACTTTGTACTCAGAGGAGAGAGGATTGCTTTCCAAGTTCAGTACATCGAGTTCCATTTCCACCCAGGAAGAAAGCTGAGAAGAGGGTCACCCTCACTTTAACAGGTAAAAAGTTCGATAAACAACAATTATAATTGAAACCATTAGAAACAGGAGGTTTCAGGCAACCAAATGGGCTAAAATCTAAGAAAAGACAGTCTTCCAAGGAGAAATGGGAGGGAACTCCTTAGCTGAGTATAACCTGGGCTGAAGAGACCCCAGAGCCACAAGCAGATATGAAGAATTCAGTTTGAAGAGTTGCAAAGGTCAAATGTGTGCACTGGGGACAGTATAGAATCCAGGGGAGTCACCCTCATAATGGAGGTCATGGGCACCGATGGACTCTTCTTTACAGAATTTACCAGGTGCTCACTGAGAAAGACCAGGCCCAGGGAAGAGACTGGCCTTCAGAACTGTAATATCCACTCCTAACTCTAGGAGGTGGAGCTTAATGCCCCTTTGCTTGAGGGTGAGCTGGACTTGTTTCTAATTAATAAAGTATGAAAGGGGAAAAAATAACTTAAGTGGAGAAAATTGGGATGTGATCAAGGTCACCATCACCATGAAATCATGTGGACATAGAGTCCCTCTGATTTGATGCTATAAGGAGGGTACGTGTTCACCTCTGTGACATTTATCCTTCAAATGGGTTTCACCCCCTGTCTAATCATGAGAAAACACAAGAAAAATCCGAATTGAGGGAGACACTACAGAACACCTGGCCATTACTCTTACAAAGTATCGAAGTCAAAACACAAGAATGAAAAGCTGTCACAGATCAGATACTAAGGAAACATGATGAATAAATTGCTAGTGAGATCATGGATTGGATGTGGTTCAGAAAAATGACATTAATAGAAAAACTAGTGGAATATAAATAACATCTGTAGTCTACTTAATAGTAACTTACTGGTGTTGACTTCTTAGTTTTGTAAGAAATGGTTATGTAAACACCATGGTTGTCTAAATTGTTAACATTAGAAGCTATGAGAACTCATATAAGAACTCTATGAATTAACTTTGCAAATTTCTGTAAGTTCAAAATTATTTCCAAGTACAATGTTAAAACCAAAAAATAATTAGTGGTTACCAGGGACTTAGGGTGGGCAGGGGAAGGAGGAAAATTCTGAAGTGATGGGAGGGTTCTATGGGTGATCTACATGTTTGTCAAAGCTTATTAAAGTACATCTTTAGAAAGGTGATTTTAAAATATATAAACTTATACATATTATTGAGTACATTATACTCAAATAAATATGACTTTGAAAAATGTAGTATAATATTAGTGGACATTTATTTATGCAGAAATGTGACTAGTAGAGAATGAAAGTAAATACTTCATTCTTTAGGAAACTCATTATGCTCTTGTCCTTCCCCTGTTCATGATTTCACTTGCAGTAGAGGGGAAAAATTATATTTGTCTTAAAATTAAAAAAATGAAAAATATGGCTCACCCCTATAATCCCAGCAATTTGAAAGGCTAAGGCAGGAGGATCGCAAGTTGGAGTCCAAACTGAGAAACTTAGCAAGGCTCTGCCTCAAAAACAAACAAATCAATAAAAGGGCTGTGGATGTAGTTCCATGGTAGAGTGCCCCTGGGTTCATTTCCCAGTACTGGGGTGGGGGGAATAAGAAGGAGGAGGAGGAGGAAGAAGAGAAGAGATAGGAAATGGGCCAGATTTCCCCCTCTATAACACAGTAGACATATTTAAGGGCATCTCAGTAGCTCTTACACAGTAAACAGAGCCAGGGTGTGTACATTCTGACAGAAACTCAGTGGGCAAAGGTAGGTCAATTCCTCCTCTATTACACCAGCTAGTTCTAAGACCTGAGAAACATTTTCCCCACAGATCCTTAGTTTTAAAAAGATAGTGGAGTATCTTCAACATCCTTGCCTCACCTTATTTGTCTCTACGTATGTGAAATATCAATCCACACCTACCTATAGAACTGACTCATTCACGGGAGCTTGCAGTCTGTATTAGTCAGTGTTCCCCAGAGAAACAGGATCAATAGGAGATAAAGAAGTAAGAGGGGGTTATTAGATAAATCTTTATTTTTATGCAATAAAATTTATTAATGGTTTCTTTTATGGTTTAATTTCTATTGCTTTTCTTTTAGTCTTTCAGTTTAGAATATATTTAGTGTAAAAAAAATAGGGTAGGGTTATCTAGTTGTCTTCTTCCTGGTAGCAGTTCATTTATTTTGATAGTGAATGATCCATCTCTGTCCCTCTCCTTTGAAGTGGGGATGGACAGCTTCTTGAACTGGAAGAAACCCATGGAGACTTATAAAATTTTCCTTTGTGAAAGTCATGACCTCTAAACAGCTATTCCTACATTGTACGTGACATTGGAACCAAGGCCTCCATGTGAGACCTTCAAGAAAGTGCCTACTGTACCCCAGTGGATCAGGCAGGCCCTGGAATTATCCTGCCGTGACTGCAAAGACACTATAGACCTTATAGATCTGCACTCTCGGTTTTCACTATGCTCGATGCTCTGTTCAGATAAGATTTCAGTTCTTTTTTTTTTTTTTTTGAGGGTGAGTTTCTCAAGAAAACAAGATTTCTCTGGGTGTTCCACTAGAGGGTGCTTCAGCTATACATATTTACATATGGGTAAACACAGCGTATGTTGTTTATGTGGGCTGTGGGCTGCACACATGCCAAGCAGCTGCTTTTTCATGATCATCTAAAGTGTTGAAATACAACTGATTTTTTATTCTTCCCCACTCCTTCCACGTATGATCAGATGGCCCTCCCAAAATTCATCCTTTCCCAGAACCCAGGGGTGTGGGAAACAGAGATCTAGCAGAATGGGAATTGTTAGCAGAGGTGGGAAAAGGGGATTAGAGTTGAAATTCTGTCCTTGTTCCTTTCCCAGGAGGCGGCTTTGGGGGAAGATTCAGAATCTTCTCATTCCTCTGAATTGCAGGGAAATTCAAATTAAAAGTCACAGGTAAGGGTCTAAAGTCTTGGAGTTACACAGGGAGTCAGATGGAGCCATAGATGGTTTGGTGCTTCAGAAGTGAGTAAGGGTCCTTGGGGCCCATGGGAGGTGGGATCAAGGGATGAGGATTGCTGAGTAAGTCCAAAAGGTTAGGACCAGAAACCAAGAAGGGAGGAGCTAAAAGATGCAGATTTTTAATAGGGGTTTTCCTTTTAGCAAGGGACTTGCCAAAGCAGATTAAAAACTAACTTTTTTTTTTTAAAGCTCAAAGTAGAATAAATAAGAAAACTAGAAACATGGAATTTGTTGAGATGAGCCTAAAATGTTATAAAATGATGATGGGGGCCCAGTAATTGACTTTATAGCTAAAGATAAGGAAGGCATCTATGAGAGACGGTGAGCAGCATTTGCTAAAAACTTTTCACTACATGTTAGAATCATCTGGAAAAACTTTTTTTTTTTTTTTTTTTTTTTTTTTTTTTTAAATCTTGATTCCTGGAGTTGGGAACCATGGGTAATTTTTTTTTTTTTTTAAGTTTCCCAGGTGATTCTAATGTGAATCAAGAAACAATAGCCTGGATTAGTGATTTTCAAACTTGAGGTGTCATCAGAATCACCTGGGGGGACTATGAGCTGACACATGGCTGGGCCACACCTCAGAGTTTATGCTTCAATAGTTTCATGGTGGGTGCCCAACTGAGTGCTTGAAATGTGGTTAATCTGAATTGAGATGTGTGGTAAGTTTGAAAAACAACAGATTTCAAAGACTGTATGCAAAACAACAACAACAAAAATACTATAAAGTTTCTGAATGTTTTTATAATGATAGCATACTAAAATTATAATATATTGAATCTAGTGGGTTAAACAGAATGTATTAGTAAAAATTATTTAACTTCCTTTTAAAGTTTTTAAAATGCAGCTACTCAAATTTTTTAAATTACCTTTAAACTTGTGCTACATTTTTATTAAACTGTACTAGCTTATTTTATTTATTTCAGTGGTAATGGAGATGGAATCCAAGGCCTACCAATATGCTAGGTGAATGCTCTACCACTGAACTATATTTTGGCCCCTGTGCTGGTTTAGATAAGCATTTCACAGGATAATGCTTAAAACACCTGCATACAAATTTCTTTGAGTGCTTATTTTAATAGATTTCCTGACTATGACTTACTGATTCAGAAAGTCAGGGGTGGGTCTGGGAATCTGCATATTAATCAGCTCTTTGGATGAACTTGATACTCTAAAATATTCACCTGCTGGTTAAGGAGAACAAAGAAAAAGGTGAAGAAAAATTTCTTTAGGATTTGGCGAAGTCATAATGTTGGAGCTCAGAAAACAATAACCCTAAGCACTTTGACACACTAAGTACTTTAAACTAAAAAAAAGAAGTCTTGAAGATCTCTCTGACCTCCTCCTGCCCCCATCTGTCACTCCTCCTTCTCCCCTGAAGCACAGCAGGGAGGCACTTTCTGAAGTTCCTCTACCTACCTGAAGGCCAATCCTTCAGAAGATTAACTCCTAATCTTTTTATTTTCCATCCATAAGAATTATTTTAGATATTCATGTCACATTTCCCTTCTCTTTTTTTAAAGTTTAAAATTGACTTTTATTTTTTTAAAATTTATTTTAGTTAGGTATATATGACAGCAAAATGCATTTTGATTCATTGTACACAATTGCAGCACAACTTTTCATTACTCTGGTTATACACGACGTAGCATCACACCCTATGTGTAGTCTTACATGGACCTAGGATAATGATGTCCATCTCATTCCACCATCTTTCCTGTCCCCCTGCATACTCCCCACCTTCCCTCCCCTTTGCCCAATCAAAATTCCTCCATTTTTCCCATGCCTCCCTCCCCCTCCCCCCTTTTGGATCAGCATCCACTTATCAGAGAGAACATTCAGCCTTTGGGTTGTTGGAATTGGCAAACTTCACCTAGCATGATATTCTCCAACTCCATCCATTTACCTGCAAATACCATGATTTTATTCTCTTTTAATGCTGAGTAATATTTCATTGAGTATATATGCAACAGTTTCTTTATCCATTTATTTGTTGAAGGGCATTTAGGTTGGTTCCACAGTTCATCTATTGGGAATTAAGCCTCCATGAACATTGATGTGGCTGTGTTATTGCTGGATTTCTGTTCTTGAGACTAAAAGGCTCAGGGGTCACTCCAGTTGAACTGGGCTGACTGGGCTGCGCAAAATAACCACACAAGAGACACAAATACCTTTTTCTTTGGGGTCGTTGTGACAGCTCCTCTGACCTTAAGGGTCCGCAGGAAGAGAGAGAGCAAGAGCATGAGCTGACCCCTTTTATTGAGGAGAAGCTATTCAAATGAGGCAAGGGGTCAGGTTTCAGGGGGCTGAGTCTATCTTCATGATGTCCACTGTCAGCAGGTTGACTGACACCTGGGTAGGCCACACCCAATGGCACAGTAAGAGAAGGGGACACACACAAGGCACTTCCATGGAAGATTCTATCCTAAACAGGGCAAGGGATTATATTACAAAGAAACAGGTGAGCATAGCTTTACCCATGGGGCTGTAGCAAGACACACCCATGCACGAGACACCGACCCTTGAACCCAAGAAGGGTGGGGAAAGCTCTGCCACATTTCTGTGACTGAGCGCCTCAGCACCCAGCCAGGGAGTGTGACTCAGTCATGTGCAAGGTTGGTCTCCCACAGTTATTATAGTATGCTGATTTTAAATCCTTTGGGTATAGACCGAGGGGATAGCTGGGTCAAATGGTGGTTCCATTTCAAGTTTTCAATCTCCATACTACTTTCCAGATTGATTGCACCAATTTGCAGTCCCACCAGCAACGTATGTGTGCCTTTTCCCCCATATCCTCGCCAACATTTACTGTTGTTTGTATTCTTAATAACTGCCATTCTGACTGGCATGAGATGAAATTTTAGTTTTGATTTGCATTTTTCTAATTGCTAGAGATGTTGAACATTTTTTAATTATATTTGTTGATCAAATGTATATCTTCTTCTGAGAAGTGTCTGTTCAGCTCCATTTATTGATTGGGTTGTTGTTTTTTTGATGTTAAGATTTTTGAGTTCTTTATATATCACACACACATCAGATAGGGCACAAATCTCCAGGATATATAATTAACTCCTAATCTTCTAGTGACAAAGGCCACACTCAGAGCCCAGTTGAACATTCACCTGCCTTAACAATCATTTACTCTTCCTTTAAAATTACCTACAACCTTTACCTACATCTTCCCTATAGGGGTCCATAAGATTCAAAATCTCATGGAATTATTGATGTCCAATAATGCTTCACACCTTCCTCATGCATGTAATAAATGTGTGCCTTTTCTCTGTTAACCTATCTATTGTCAGTGAGAGTGGAAAGGAAATTCCTATTGCCCCCTCCAATGACATTATCCAGGGCAGATGAGGAATCAAGAAAGAGAACATTAAGGATGCACTGCTTTTATAACAACATCCAAATGTGATCTGAACAGGACTGGTTGAATTGGAGAAGAAAGAATTTGATACATTAGTCTCCTTGCTACTTCAAGTCTGGACTTTGGGAGTTTATTAAAATGCAAATCTTGGGCCTTTCTTCAAACCTACTGACTCAGTTTGAATTTTAACAAGATCCCAAGATGATTCCATTGCACTTTAAAACTTTTCCCCACAACTTTGTTGAAGCATATTTTACATATATAATTCATCTATTTCAATTACACAATTCAGTAATTTATAGTGACATTACCAACTTGTGCAACCATCACCATAAATCAATTTAAAAATATTTCTCTTACCTCAGAATCATCCCTTGTGACTATTCACTGTCTTTTTCCTTTCTAGCCCTTCCCAGGCAATCACTGATCTGCTGTTGCTATAGATTGCTTGTCTGGACATTTTGTGTACATGGAGTCATACCACATGTGGTCTCTTGGTCTTGCATCTTTCATAATGATTTTTGAGCTTTGTCCATGTTGCACAGATATCACTACTTCATTTCTTTTTGTAACTGAATAACCTTTGGACATGTGTTTTCATTTTTCTTGGATAAATACTTAGAATTGCTGGGTCAAATAGTAATGCACATTTAAGTTTGAGAAGCACTGTTCTGGCCATTTTCTGATCCATGTGCATAAGGTAATAACCCTTGTGTAATGGAACATGTGTAGACTTGGGAGTTGGTGTCGTTTGGGTGATACTTGGTTTTCTGACTAGCAGTTGTGTGATGTTGAGCAAGTAACTTCACTTGGTTGAATTGCTTATAATCCCTACTGCAGAGGGTTCTGTGAGGATTAGTAAGGTACTAATCCTTACTAAGGGGCACACTCAGACACCAGCCAGAGGACCTAGGTTGAGGCCTGATTTTGCTGCCTTTTTGTGATTGTGGGCAAGTTACCAAATCTCTCAAAGTCTTGGTTTCTTTCTTTCTAAGTAGGGGATAATAGTACTCCTTGTTAGGTCATGATTTGGCTTATATCATGTAAAATAAATGTTAGGTACTACTATATAAAGCATTTAGCTCAGAGTGGTTGCTCAGGAAATGTTGGGTCACTAAAAAATGGTGATGAAGCCACCATTTGACCCAGTTACCCCACTCCTCCATTTGTACCCAAAGGACTTAAAATCTGCACACTACAGTGACACAGCCACATCAATGTTTATAATAGCTGAACTAAGGAATCAACCTAGTTGCCCTTCAACAGATGAATGGATAAAGAAACTGTGGTATATGTACACAATGGAATATTATTACTCAGTCTTAAAGAAGAATGAAATCATGACAGAATATCCTGCTAAGTGAAATAAGTCAAGCCCAAAAAACTAAAGTCCAAATATTTTCTCTGATAAGCAGATGTTGATCCATATTGAGGGGGAGGGGCATAGGAAAGTATGAAGGGACTTTGGATTGTGCAGAGGAGAGTGAAGGGAGGGGAGGAAGTGTGGGGATGGGAAGTATGATGGAATGAGATGAACATTATTACCCTATACCATGCTTAATTACACTATATACATGCTTGATTACACTACTAGTGTGACTCTGCACCATGTACAGCCAGAGGAAGGAGAAGTTGTGCTCCATTTGTGTACAATGTGTCAAAATGCATTCTACTGTCATGTATAACTAATTAGAACAAATTAAAAAATAAATAAATGGTGATTTTATAAGACATAAAAAATATCTTATACCTTCCCTGGAAAGGAAATAAATCAATTAAGAGGACAAGCACACACACACACACACACATACATACAATGCTATTTGTCTTTGTGTGGTAGAATTAAAAGTCTCTCGTAAGCAAAGTCAAACCTTCTTGATGCGCTCAATGCACATTCAACTCCAAGTCCAGCAGCCATCCCTGTGGCACTGGGCTTTCAATTCTGGGACGTGCAAATACACATTGGTTGGTAATAGGCTCAGGTTAGCTTAAGAGCTCCTTGAGCTCCACAGCTTTAACAAAGATTCAGCAAGGAACCTGGACTGGGTTGACGCTACTTAATGAAGCAGAAAACCAATCTGTAGCAGCTGAGGGGTCATGGGTCAGTGAGCTTAACTGACCATTCTTTGCAGATAATTCTAGAAGCAGCTTTCAAGGATAACATGAATCTCATCAGTGCCCTGCCACCTAGGCATGTATTATACTGGCATGCTCTCTCCCTGATTCTAATGTAAAAAGCTCTTTCAGAAAGTCAGATGGTTACACACAGGCACAGCAGGGCCTCATTACAAGAGCTTGTGCACAGAGCCCTTCCTTCGGTGAGGTCCAATGCCTCTGACCATTCTCACCCATTCCCTCTGCTCCAGAGACCAGAGGCTGACACGATCACCTCCCTCTGTGCAGACTAAGGAACCTCATCTTCAGGTCAAGTTGTGTCTACAGTCTCTTCTGGCAGAGAGCTCTCCCAGGGGAGAAGCCAAGGGATCGCAATCTTGCTCTCTCTAGCAAGCCACTATACTAGGCTGCTCACACTGCCTTGACAAAATCTCAGACTGTGTGGCTTAACCACCAGAAATGGATTTGCTCCCAGATGTGGGGGATGGAAAGTTTGAATCAAAGTCTGGCAGGCTTCAGTGCCCAGTGAGAGTTCTCATACTAGCGTTCAGATGCCCTTCATCTCCCTGTGTCCTCACATGGGAGGGAGAAAGACAATGATCTCTGTGCTGTCTCTTCTTGTAAGAATATTAATCTTACCAAACCAGGGCCCTATCCTTTAGGACCTCATTTAATGTCAATTTAAGTCCTACTTCCAAATATAGTGACATGGGGGAGACACAAAGATCCCAGGTTGGTGGGTACACCTGTTCCTTTTTCTTTGTGAGCGGGGGTAGGGAGGTGTAAGAGCGGAAATGAGAAATACCTGCTGAAGAGGCAATGTCAATCATGAGTTAGGCCTGAAAAACTAGACCCCAAATCAATTATGTTCACAGGGATAAAATGATTATGACTGCAAAAAGGGAGAATGCGTGCAAAAGTGAATATCATTTCATCTTATGCATAAGGGGGGGGGATGCCTTTTGATTGAGGCACAAATTGCTTTGCTTTAATTGTCTATATGACTGCAATCGCACAGCCATCTCTTGGCATTTAGCAGAAGTATGAAAGTGTATTAGATCTCTGCTGGGGCTTAATGACAACAGGAATCATCCCAATTCAGGAGGCAATTATTTATCTGGTAACCTCTTACAAAGTGGTGAGTTTTCCTTCAGGATTTTTCACAGTGACTGATATTTCCAATAAACTTGGGTCTCTCCCCTCCAACTAATCAATTGCAGATATTTGAAAGTCATGAAACTAAAAACTGTGAAATTAAGCCTGCTGTGTGAAGGGAAAGTGAGGAATGAGAGACGGGGAAGCGAGAAATGAAAGACAGAGACCAGGCAGAGATACACAGGAGAGTTTATTTGTCAGAGCTGACAAATAAAGGCCATCTCTCTATAGCAGAGAGAGCAGAACAGGCATGAGTCATGGGACTTTTATGGGGGAGGCTGAGAAATCAGAGCTGGGTGGTCCTAATTCGGGCAGTTAAGGATTGGGTTGGTATGAGGGAGTGGTGAGCCTTCCTCAGAAACAGCCCTTGGGCAGGAAAGCAAAACATTTTCCTTAAAATGGCAACTGTCACTTGAGATGGCCATCCAGATGCTAAGCAAGGACCTTATACTGTGCGAGCTATGAAAACTGGTAGGCTGAGATGAGACCATAGGTCCCTCTCATGTGATATTAGTGCACCATTTTCATACCAATGATGGGAAACATACCAAACTAGAGGCACAAGGACTGCTGTGACCAGCACAGGTGCCATTGGAGCGTGGAGTGTTTGTTTGGAGGTGTTAATGTCAATTTCTTTGATGCAGCTGCTATGGATGCTGCATAATATGCTGGAGGACTTCTTTGTGTTCTCATTCCCAATTTCCATCCCAAACAACTGTGACATAGTGAACAATTTTCTTTTTCATCTGTATAGATCTGAGGCTGGGAGAATGGGTACTTAGACCAGGTCATCACAACACAACAGACTTGGAGGTACTTACATGGATTGGTCTGAACTGTCTCTATAATTTCTAATTATGTGTGTTTTGGTGGACTGCATATGCGTCACTGAGATTAGTGATTGCTCTCAGACCCACTGGAAAGGAGGTGGCCATTCTCCTTTGTGATTTGTAAATGAGGATGTTGTGGCCAGAGTGTTTTCAAATGTAGGTGTCATTGTTATTCAGGAGTGGCAAGGCCAATAGATCAGGAGATGATTGCATCAAACAGAATGAATTCTTAAAAAATCATGCCATGTGCATATATAAATATAACACAGGAAATTTCACCTTTATGCATAAGTAAAAAGAACAAATCAAATATAAATAAATAGACAAAAGTAAGGAGGTCCACTAGTCTAGAGGAAGGAGATTGAGGGAGCAGAGGGAGGATGAAAAGGAAAAGGGGAAGATCAAGAACTGAACTTGAATTTCATGCATGTGTGAGTTCCTTGGGATGAACCCGACTATTATGTGTAACTATAAAGCTCTAATTTATAAAATGAAAGAAAAGATAGGTTGTTGCTCAGAGTGCCCCCAAAACATGAGGTATTGTAACAGGGGTTCTCTTAATGTTTTGACGATATCCCTTGGGGCTTTGAAACTTACATGTTTTTTTTTTCTTTTTCCTCAGCCACCTTCTCCCCGATCTTCTTTTTCCCTAACATTTCCCCTGATCTTTTCTGATCTTCTTTTCCCTAACCTTCTTTTCTCTGATCTTCTCCTTCCTGACCTCTCCTCCCTAATCTCATTTTCTCTGAATCACCTCTATAAAAGCCCCATGTTTCTGTGGATCGGCAGAATCATAGCCTTTGGGACAGGAGTCCCCTGGGTTTCTCTTTTGCTAGCAAAACAATAAACCTTCTTTTTTCCAAAACCATGTCCTGGTTATTGGATTGGCATAGGGGACAAGGTTTCAGCAACAGTATGTCGCACCATGAGGGCCACATAGGGAAGTACTGTGGATTAGGAGGCAGGAGGGCAAGGGTAAAATTTGGGCAAGAACTTTTACTGTGGTTTCGGCAAGATGAAGCAGGGTAAACAGACAAACCATAGGCTTGATTTCAGCAGACTCTGGGGTGGAGGGTTTGTCCCTAGCTGTTGGTATCTAGTCCTGGAGTTATTAGGGCAGGGGAATAGTAGCGCAGAATATGATATATTGGGGTACTGGCTTTGGATAGGTTGGTTTGCAATGGAAGGAACATGCATGAGGGTAAGCTTTTTTTTCTATCACTAGGAACTGGCTTGCCTTGGGAGGGGAAGTTTCTCCAGGTCCCATATGTCAAAGAACCAGAAACATGTGATTGATATGGAGAATGAGCTGCTATGCATCAGAACTCATGCAGAGCACAGAGGTTTCTGGAACCTAACCATAAAATCATAGTTTCCGACTAAGAAGATCATCCTACCTTCTGACATGGAGAACACCGGAGCCCAGAAAGGCCCAGACCTGCTGAAGGTCAACAAACATCATGGCTTCACTCTCCTCTGTATGGTCCACTTCTATACCATCTTGACCTGTCCACTGTTCCCCAATCACAACCCTGAGTGTCTCAAACCCCTCCCCCAGACACATGCACACAGAGGAAGTTTTCTTATTCTTTTATCCATTTTCCTAGACCTGAGCCATGATGGGTGCAATTTGGTTTGGGCCAGTGTCAAACCAGGCCAGGAAGCTCTGCTCTAAAGAAAGGAGGTGCCACTTTAAATGAGCAATCCTGATGAGCGAGTCTTGGTGTTCTATTTTATAAACTCACCCCCAGGACCTCACATCTTTTTCAGAATGTGTCTCAGATCTGTAACTTTTCCTTGATTTAGTCATAGTAACTAGTGCCAAGTATCTAGAAACTTCCTTTTATATCAGGATGAAAAGAAGGTGTGTTGAATATTGCAATCTGTAGATCTAGCTGAGTTTCATATTCACAGCAAGAGCCACTTCCCCTAGCTCAGCTTATAGAGTTGGAGAATAACTTGCACAGTAGATCTCAACCCTGGATGCATGTTAGAACAGCTTAGAGACCCTTTAGAAATCCAATGCTGAAACTCCCCTCCCAGATATTCTGACTTCATTGATCTAGGGTGAAGTCCAGGAAACTGAATATTTTTAATGCTTCCCAGTGATCCTAACATAGAGAGAGGAATGAGAATCACTGAGCTAGAAGGAGATGAATGTGAACCACAAAACCACACAACAGGGGCAGAATCTTTAGTTTACTTAATTTACTTAAGAGAATGACCCACTGATGATCCACCTGAGATTACTAACCAGATGGTCTTCACATTTCATACAAGGTTTGCCTTGTCCCGTCACCCAGACTGAACACAAAACCTGATGACAGCATACTCCTGTAAAAATTCCTTCAGTGAGATTCTACACTGCCAGAGAATAAAAAAGAAAATCTGCAGTGTGGATGTTCTGGTTACTCTGGCTCCTTGACAAACCACTCCCCAATTTCAGCCGATTTATCATTCATGCTTGAGGACTCTGTGAGTTATGAATTCAGACAGGACACAACAGGGATTGCTTGTCTATGCTCCACAGTGTCTGTGACCTCAGCTGGGAAGACTCTAGGGATGGGGGGGCGGGGGGTGGGTGGCTTGACAGCTAGGGCTGGAATCATCCAGAAGCATCATCACTCACACTTCAGGAGGGTGAAGCTGGCTGTCATCTGGGACCTCAGCTGGAGCTGTTGACCTGAGCACCAACGTGGCAATCTCAGGCTAGTGGGACTTAGCTGGTGTCACATCACCACAAGTATCCCAGCAGACAAGGCAGAAGTGGGGCTGTCTTTTCTGACCTAGCTTTAGAAGTCACATTGCATCACTTCAATGTGCTTGTCAAGTCTGTTACAAGCCCACTCAGATCCAAGGGGAGGGACATAACCCTGACTCTAGAGGGAGGGTGGCAAGCTTACATTGTAGAGGGGAGATATTGTTGGTGGTATCGTTTGGAAATCCAGGGGGCCACAGTGGCAGCAGCCTTCTCTCCAGACAGGCTGAAATGCTTGCAGTTTCCAAAGGACACAGTGCTTTTGAGCTGCCTTTCTCTCATATTTTCCCCTTTCTCTAGAATGTGTCTCTCCCCTACTCAAACCCCTCACCCCAATTCCATCTGCCCTGTAGGCTTGGCTCCACACAGCTGTCTCAGCACAGTTGTTTTGGCTTACCTCCATGTGGTCTCATCCCACTGCATACTCTTGGTAAATCATGTCTCTCTCTTCCTCTCTAATCTGCAAATTTCTTCAGGACAGAGACTCTTTCTCTTTGTATTCCAACACTCAGTAGTGTTTGGCACGTAGTGTTCAAAAAATAGTAGCACTTAAAATATAGTTCTTTTATTATGGAGTACACACATTGATAAGTCTCAAATTGGAGGATTTCATTTGCCTCCTAAGTTTGCAATTCTTCCCCAGTACCTGAGAGGTTGGGGAACCCAGTAAGGACAAGGACTTGCTGTTCCATAAGACTTGTACCTTAGCTCTAGATGGCTGTTTACATCTCTCTTGGCATCTCATTCCAATTGCAAAAAGCCCTCCCTTGGGTGCTAGTGAATAAATTTGTTAATGTTGGTAAAGTGCTTAGAAGATGGAAGGAGCTGTTTGTGAGTGAAATATTATTATTAATAATGGTTGTTAGGTTGATTATTCATTTCCACAGCACTTCTATTCAGCCTGTGCAAAATTGGAAATTGGTTGTGTTAAATTGGCTTACCTGCTCCATTTGGCCCTGTCAGGAGAATCAATGAGACACACATGAATATTCTCCTATGTAGATAGCCATTAAAAGTTAGACAATCATCAATATTTATTGTAAGTGGTTGTAGAGAAAATGGATGGATATTTAACACATGACAGCATTTAGGTATTATTAAATGTACTTGGCCAAGCAAATTTTGAACTTATATTTTGGCTTTAACCTAAAACAGAAAATCCATATTTTTAATTAGATACATGGGTTTGAGAGGCTGTCACTGGAAATGTCTCCGAATCTGAAGGCAGAGACAACTTCTGAATGGCAAAAGCTACTCTTTGCCCTCATGCCCAGCCAGAAGTCTCAGACAAGTTGAAGGCTGTGCTTCTAGGGGTTTCCAAGTTTAATTGGTAGGACAGTATTCTAAAGACAGATATGGGAAATTCTCAATTTAGAGTCACATATTGTTCTGTGGGCTATGAATGCCCATATATGGACAAACTAAGCAAGAAGGGATGTTGGTCCCTAAATGGTTTGAAGGAAGTGCTCATCTTTCAAAAATGTCAGAAAGACAACGAAGCAGAATGCTGTGGAAAGAGTTTTGAAGTGGGAGGTAAAAACCAGTGGGCTCTGATCCAGTCTCAGCTACTAACCAGTCATGTGAACTTGGGAAATGGTTCATCTTGAGAAATGAGTTTTCCTCATCTGAGGGTTCCTTGTCACTCAGATTTGTCATAGTCAAGTCTTCCATTGATTGGATGGCATCCACCCACAATTGGGAGGGCAATCTACTTTACTCAGTCTATGGATTTGAATATCAATCTCATCCAGAAACACCCTCACAGGCACACCCAGAACAATGTTTGACCAAATTTCTGGGCAACCCATGTTCTTGTCACATTGACACCTAAAAGGAACCATCATCCTCCTGATAGCATTGAGCTCCATATATGGATCCATTTACCTTCAGTCATGTCTAATGTGAACCTGACCAAGATGGGCTGCCTGGCCACATTTTCCTACAGTAATCTCTCTCCTAAGTGACAATTGCCCATTTTTTCATTGCTCCTCAAATGCCCAGCATTTCTGTTCTACTTTGCTCTCTCAGCTAATGACATTGCTTTCTGTTCCGCTGAGAGAACAGAAGCACCTGCCAGAGAATTTGCAAAATTTCCTGGCGCGACATCTACCTGCCTTCTAGCATCTGTCTTCTTTCCCAACCTGTTGAGGAACCCCTATACTCCTATCTATGGCCCATACCTCCCTTGTTCCTAGGTTCTTAATCCCTCTCATTCATTCAAGTTCATCAACTCAGCAATTCTTCCTTTTTTACTTGCATTATGAATTTCCCCTCTCTTGGATTATTCTAATCTGTATATAAATACAGAACTATTTCTCCCTTCTTAAACACATGCACACATGTGCACACATTCTCAGTCCATTTGTATCTCCAGCTACTCCTCAATTTCTTGGCTTCCTTTTATGGGCAGAGTTGTCGCCAATGTCTTACCTCCCCATCTCTCTTGAACTTGCTCCAACCAGACCTTTACCACCACTTTACAAAAATCACTAAATTATCCACATTGCTAACTCAAATGGTCATCTCTCACTATGCTCTTACTACCAGTGGCATTTGACATAGCCTAGCTCTCATCCTTCTTAAAACCCTTACTTTATTTAGTTTTTGGGATACCATGCCTTCCTACTGAACAAATAGCTTTCTACCTACTGAACAGATAGCTCCTTCCTATTCTCCTTTGCTTGTTTCTTCTTATTTCTGCAGCTTGGCATTGCACTCCTCTTTGGGCCTCTGTCCACATTTGTTTACACTCATTGTCTCCAGGCCTCTGGGTCTAATCACCTCCTGGTTTTCAGTAACATAGATACACTAACAACTCATGAAAAAACCTCTACCCTGGGTCTTCCAGACCTAGGCCTAGGACCTAAGCCCCAAGGTCTCATTATTCTCCTGACTTCCAATGCCATAGAAAAGCTAACAACTCACAAAATAAACCTCTAGTGTGCCTCCCACCTTGACCAAACCTGTAGCTTTAATCCTGAGTTGCCTGCTAATTTACATTGCCCATTAGATGTTTAATATGCATCTCAAATGGTACTTATTGGAACTTAAACCCAAACCCTAGCTATCCACTGCTCTAAATCTCTCCGTGTTGGCATCCTAGGGCTGCTGTAACAAAGTACAACAAACTGAGTGGCCCAAACAACAGAAATTTTCATCTGACAGTTCTGGGGGAGGGAAATCCAAGATCCAGTTGTTAGCAGGACTGACTCCTTGGGATGACAGCTGTGAGGGAGAATCTGCTCCAGGATAGTCTCTCTGGCTTCTGTTTTTTTTTTGTTGTTGTTGTTGTTGTTGTTTTTGCTGGCAATCTTTGGTGTTCTTTGGCTTTCCTCTGCTTTCTTCTTCCATGACATTCTCACTGTGTGTCTGTGTCTAAATTTCTCCCCTTTAAAAAGATACTTAGTCATATTGGATCAGAAACCCAGTCTACTCCTGCATGACTCCATCTTAACCAATTACATCTGGAATGGATCCTATTTGTAAATGAGGTCAGTTCTGGGACTAGGACTTCACCACATGTGTTTTTATGGGAGACATAATTCAACCCATGACACTCTCTAGCCTGTCTTTCCCATCTTGGCTGATGTTAACTCCATCCCTTCAATTGTTTAGGCCAAAAATATTGAAGTCATTCTGGAATCCTTGATTTTCTATGAACAGGTCATAAAGTCTTTGCCTTTAAATATTCCCAGAATCTAATCATTGCTCACCATCTTCACTGCTGCCATCTGGTCCAGGCCACACACCTCTCTTCTTGTTTGGCTTCCTTGCTTCCCACTTGCCACCCACAAGTCTACTCAGTAGCTCTCACAGAAGCAAGAATGATTCATTTAAAGCATGAATCAGTTTGTGTCATTCCTGTGTTCAAACCCTCTTCATGGTGTCATATCCACTTCAGGTGAGAGGCTAAGTCCTAACAAGGCCCTTCGCTGTCTGACACCCTGTGGTCCCCTGGCCCTGGATCACTCACTCTGTTCCAGTCGCATTGGCCACCTTGTTGTTTTGGAATGCACCAGGAGTTTTCATGTCTGGAATACTGATTCCCCATGTCTCATTACTTTTCTTCCTTTCAGTGTTTTCCAGAACATCTCTTTTCAGTGAGAGTTTCCCAAAACACAAAATTGTAAACTTTTCCTTTCTTTATTGAGCTTATGGCAAGCACGAGGCAAGGACAGTCTGTGTCCAAGATATCTTGTTTTCAAGTGCAATTAACCTTCTATATGCAAAATATTTCAAACTAGCACCTATCTCTGGTTTGTCCACAAATAAGCAGATGCAAGCAGGCACTTAGATCAGATAAATTTCCGAATGTCATAATTTTTCTTCCTTTAGAGTGAGCAAACTCAAATCTGCCAGAACGTATGGCCATGAATTGGCAGTAGCCAGTGTTGCAGGAGATCATAAACCTTGCTCAAGGGCGATGTAGACAGCTCTGCAGGCTCATACAACATTCATGGAATCCCAGCTATTTTCAGCCTGGGTAGTCTTGTAGCCAGGGGACTTGAGACTTGGTCTCAAAGGAAATTAAATTAATGTTTTCACTTCCTAATCTCATAAACACCCAAATCTTTGGGATAAATTTAACTGGGAAACTTAGAATGATTCTTACATCATGCGTTTCTTATAGTCTTTGGCATTGTTAGGCTCCCTGAAACTTTAAATGTCCTGCCAACCAGGAGAAAAAGAGGCAATCTTCTGCCCCATCCCTATGCTACTTCTTGCACTCACTTCTTACTGGAATCAGCAAAATCCTGCCCAGTGGCAGCCGCTCGCTGGTCTTCTTGGGCCTGCTGTGCCTTCCAAGGAATACTTTGGCTTCTTTGGAGGTTTCTCTCTCTCTCTCTCTCTCTCTCTCTCTCTCTCTCTCTCTCTCTCTCTCACACACACACACACACACACACACACCCCAATGCTTACCTCTGTCCTCTCCCAGGGAGTCCTGCAGGGCTTTAGGGAGGACCTTTTCACTCTCTTTGCTTTACATGTTGCCACCCTCACTCCCCCACTTCAGGCAACAGCTCTCCATCCCAAACCTTCCTCTTTCAAATCTTAGGGTGGGTTTTATCCTCCAAAAGATAATAATTTAAACTCAAAGAGGGTAAGGACCTCCTTGCCCATGGACCCACAGTTTATGAACAATGCATCTCGGGTTTGAATTACAATCTATTGGACACGAACCTTTTTTTTTTCAAATTATTTAAAATTGCATCTCTTATAGCATTGTTGCTATAACAACAACAACAACAACAATCCAAGACCAGATAATGTATCAAGGAAAGAGATTTATTTGGATCAAGGTTCTAGAGCTTAGGAAGTCCAAGAGCATGGCTTCTCAAGGGCCTCATACTGCTTCATTCTATGGCAGGAAGAAGGGCAAGTGGGAATGTATAAAAAGAGCAGAGCCCAGGGGCAGGCTCACTTTAAGGCAGCTCCCAAAGTGACTCATTCACTGCCCAGGAGAATCAGATCACAAAGGTATTGACTCCTCTTGAGGAACTGTCACCATTAAAAGCCTCACCTCCCAACTCCATTAGGTTGGGTACCAAATTTCAACATGAGTTTTGATGGGACAACCCACATGCAAGTCATAGAGGCATCGGATATGCCATGTCCTCTTTCTGGGACAATTATAATCCTTCCTGTGTATCACCTTAATTCTATTTAAGGTCTTCTGTTGTTCTCCATCTCCATTTGGTTTTTGGATAAACATTCATTCTGGTGATTTCCCCAGTCACTTCTGAATGACAGTTTCTAACAAATAGTTTCTACTTTCCAAATCCACAAATTTCTTTTCTTCAACCTGTATCCTAGGTCTTCCATCACCTTTGGGATCTAGGCATAAGAACATGAATATGACCTGCCTTTGATTCAAGTCTTTAAAAAAAAAGAGGTGGTCCCCCCTTGTCAGCATCCCCCTCCCCAGGCTCTGCCATTACATTTCTACTTGCCTGCTCAATTTCACACCATCTGCTCCATTAAGAGGAGGTTCTCAGTAGAGTTGTCACGAGCATTATGAAGCGTTAGCAACAGCTGGTTAAGCATATTTAGGCTACAGTTGAAACATGAGGATTGGATACAATAGCACAATATGGACTTTTCTGGCAAGGAAGAGTAATGGGCGACAGATGTGGTACATGATGTTTCAGTGCTAGAGACCCAGCATGACCCGGGCGTGTCTCAAAGGCAGTATAAATCCAGCTCCAGCCATGTGGAGATAAAAAATCAGAGTCTGGACAACAAACAACACTGAAAATGTGATTGTTTGATAAACTCTGGGGCTCGGGCCAAATAATTTCTTGAGACATGAGATATTCAAAAGGCCATGGAATTTCTCTGTGCCTCAGCTTCTTTTTCCAAAATGCTGATCATTATAGAAGACGCCTCATGGGGTTGTAATGGGAATTAAATGAGGTAATAAATGTTAAGCTCTTGGTTCAATAACACATAGTAAAAGGAGCCCATGAATATTAGGAATTATCACTATCTTCTTCCCCACCATTGTCCATATGTTAGATAAGGTTGAATATGCCCGTTGAAGTTTTGTGGTGTCTTGGAGGGAAGTTATAGAACCATGAAGAAAGAAAATGGGTTTGATTCATTTTTTCACTCACGTAAGAAATATTTATCAAGTGCTAAGCATGTGCTAAGCACATTTCCAGAATTAAAGATACAGCATAGAACAAAACAGGAGAGGTCCTTGCCCTCATGGGTAACTGGTTCAAATAAAAGGAAGAGCATCCATGTCAAGGAAGAAATAACTGAAACACACAGGCAAAACTATCGGAATGTGCTATGCATTCTGCCATGATTAAAACAGGTCGCTGTCACAGAGGCTGGAGGACAATTCATTTTGATGTTCTTGAATGATAAATGGAAGACATATGTCAAGGGCAGAAGGTGGAGCATCCCAGACAGAAGGCAGAGCAGTGCAGGGGCCCTCAGGTGAGAAGGAGCTTGTGTCAGAGGAGTGGCAAGGAGCACAGTATAGAGGACAGATGGGGAAGGGGAGAGGGTGCTGGATGGGTTCCTGAAGGCAGCAGGGGCCAGATAATATAGGGTTTTAGAAACCAGAACAAGGACTTTGGATTTTATTCTGGGGCCCCTAGTAATTGGAAATGGGTTAGTCCTCTTATAGTAAACAACTATATACCTGGAAAAATACAGAAAACAGTGAGTTTCAGACACCGGAGAAAAAGGTAGAGCAAAACTTATCCTTGAGAGAAAAGAGACCCAGGAATGGCACCTCCTCATCACCCTGGCTCTGTGCGGATGCATTTCCAGGAACACTGTGCAGGGATCTGGAGCTAAGCAGAGCAGAGCCATTACACTGGGCTGAGCTACAGAGACTGGGGATGCCAAGGTCGCTGGAGTTTTACAGGCCAGAGTGCTGAAGTCTAGTGTCACAGGAGAGCAAATAGACATGAAGCAGATAATTAAGCAAGCGAATGATGAAAACTGTGCCAAGTCTTGATGAAGGATAGGTACTTGACACTGTTGTGGGGTTGAAGAAGTGACCTTTAATCAGGAGGCTGGAGAAGAGAAACCAGGGGAGAGCATTGCAAGAGAGAAAATGCAGACCCACAGGAAGAAGAGCTTTATGTTTGATTTGAAGGGTTGTAAATAAGCCAATAAAGCTGGAGTGGAGAGAGAGGCTGTAGAACTAAGTAGGGGCCAGACTGTGAAGGGATTTTTTCCTCTGAGCAGTAGAGCAGTGGGAATCCAATATAAAGCTTTAAGCTTTAAATAACACAGTGCAAGAAAGTCTCAAAGACTGATTTCTGGGAGCTTAATTTATTGTTGCAGATCAAAGTTTGGAAAGCATTCATCCTGGGCTTTAAGATTTACAGAGAATCCCCCAGAGTCCTGAAGCCCTGGGGTTACCCTTGCCAGCAGAAGTGCAGTGCTGGGCTGGAAGCAGCTTTGAGCCAGGCGTGTTTTAGGAGAACCTCAGACCCCAGCTGAAGGAGCCACCTGGAAAACAGATTGAGCTGTCCATGAACAACATCCTCTTGTCTTTGATCAAGTTACTGAATTAGAAGGGGGTGGGGGTGTTTAAAGACGAATGGAAATTTTTAACATTAATCACCATCTAATGATGGCAAAGCATCTTTGATGGGAGATGTCAGATTTTATTTGATAGATTTATCCTGGAAGTGATATGTACACTGACAGTTGAGGAAATTAATGGCTTGACTTTATGGAGGACCAACAGGATAAACTAACTCTGACAGGATAAATGAAGACAAGGCTGCTGCAGAATGTAAAATGCCAACTTCCCATTTCGAGTGTAATGCTTTAGAGGTTTTTGATACTGATTTCTAAACCTTGAAGATACGTAAATGAAAATTCAGGAGAGGACACTGTTTTGAAGAGATGACATGATAGCACAGTGACGAAGATGTAAGTGGCATCTTCAATGAAGTATATTTTTAAACATACAGATTTATAAATAGACGCCAATAAGGAAAAGCAAAATGAATCAATTTCAAGCTTGTATGCGCAATTTTAGTGTGAATGTAAATTCCTTGAGGGCATTCTTCAATGTCTCAGGTAGCCCTGTATTTCTAATGTCTAGAACCGTATACAGCTGTCACCTGATAAACATGCAAACATGTTTCGCATTGCAATCACTATTAGCAATTGATACCAGGTAATTGTTAAACATTCATCATTTTCTAATTTACCTAATACTGCATAATACACATACAAATTATTTTTATGTGTGAGAATGAATTATAGGATCTCAAGGAAAACATACTGCATTAAACTTTTGCACCTCTAGGATAATTTGGGGAAAAAACGTTTTAGTCAGAATGATAAAATATCTTTCAGAGTCAACAGTATTGAACTAATTTAACTATGTTTAAAAAAAAATATTTACTTTTTTTCTTTATTTTATAATGTACATAAAATAATAACAATATTATTTTTAATGTCCATAAAATAATTTTAAAATTACAATACCATCAATATTGTTAATAACACACATACCAAGAGACATTTAATATATTTCGTGGTTCTTTTTATCCTAAGAATATATTCCACTAAGTATACACAATCCGAATAGTATATTAAAAAGTTGCTTGAAATAATACTGTTTCGTTCTCAATTCAGTATACAGTTAGGGTTCATACATTTCTGTTGTATTTAATCTTAGAATGTGAACTTTGTTTTTTTTTAAATTGTATTTTTAATATGTAAAATATTTACACAGTTTATAAATCACAACTATACAAAAAAGTATACTTTGAACCCTCTCCCTCTCATTCTCCATGTCTACCCTTCATTAAGTAACCATTTTCATTAGTTTCTGGTCTATCCTTTCTTCTTTCTTTTTGCAAAGGTGTGTGTGTGTGTGTGTGTGTGTGTGTGTGTGTGTTATAATTTCCCCTTTTTTATTTGTTCCTTTAAGTTTCACATGACAGTAGAATGTATGTTAGCATATTTATACAAATATGAAGTATATTTTATTCTAATTAGGATCACAGTCGTGTGGGTGTTCATGGTGTGGAGATTCACTGTAGTGTATTCATATATGTACATAGGAAAGTTATATCAGATTCATTCCACTATCTTTCCTATTCCCATCCTCACTGCCTTCCTTTCATTCCCCCTTGTCTAATCCTCTGAACTTCTATTCTTCCCCTCCCTATCCCTTGCTGTGAGTCAGCATCCACATATCAGAGAGAACATTTTGCCCTTGGTTTTGGGGGGGTATTGGCTTATTTTCACTTTCATGATAGTCTCCAGATCCATCCATTTACCAGCAAAAGTCATAAAGTCATTCTTCTTTATCACTGAGTAATATTCCATTGGGTATACATAGCACATTTTGTTTATCCATTCATCTGTTGAAGGACACCTAGGTTTGCTCCATAATTTAGCTATTGTGAATTGAGCTGCAATAACATTGATGTGTCTGTATCACTGAGATATGATGATTTTAACTCCTTTGGATATATATTGAGAAGTGGTATAACTGAGTCAAATGATTCTTCCATTCCTGGTTTTTTTGAGGAGTCTCCATACTGCTTTCCAGAATGGTTGCAACAATTTGCAGGCCTACTAGCAATGTATAAGTGTACTCTTTTTCCCACACCCTCACTAACATTCATTATTATTAGTTGTATTCATGATATATTCTGACTGGAGTGAGGTGAAATCTCAGTGTAGTTTTAATTTGCATTTTTCTAATTGCTAGAGATGTTGAACATTTTTCATGTATTTATTGACCATTTGTATTTCTTCTTTTGAGAAGTATCTATTCAGTTTCTTTGTCCATGTATTGATTAGGTTATGTATTTTGGTTTTTTGTTTTTCTTATGTGTATGTGGGAGGGGTTAAGCTTTTTGAGTTTCTATGTATTCTGGAAATTAACACCTTATCTGAGGTGTGAGAGGTAAAAATATTCTTCCATGCTACAGGCTCTCTCTTCACATTCTTGATTGTTTCCTTTGCTGTGAAGAAGCCTTTTAGTTTGATACCATCCCATTTGTTGAATTTTTATATTACTTACGCTTCAGGAGTCTTGTTGAGGACGTTGGTTCCTAAGCCAACATGTTGGAGTCTGAGGCCTACATTTTCTTCTAATAGGTGTAAGGTTTTCTGGTCTAATACCTAGGTCTTTGATCCACTTTGAGTTGAGTTTTGTGCAGAGTGAGAGAGAGGAATTAAATTACATTCTGTTATATATGGATTTCCAGTTTTCCCAGCACCATTTATTGAAGAAGCTGTCTTTTCTTCAGTCTATGTTTTTTGGTGCTTTTGTCTAGTGTGATATAACTGTATTTATGTGGGTTTGTTTCTATGTCTTCTATTGTGTACCATTGGTTTTCATGTCTGTTCTGGTGCCAGTAGCATGCTGTTTTTGTTACTATAGCTCTGTAGTTTAAGTTAAGGTCTGATATTGTGAAGCTTTCTGCTTCACTTTTCTCACTAATAATTGCTTTGGCTATTCTGGGCCTCTTATTTTTCCAAATTAATTTCATGACTGCTCTTTCTAATTCCATGAAGA
Source organism: Marmota monax (assembly GCF_021218885.2). NCBI lineage: Eukaryota > Metazoa > Chordata > Mammalia > Rodentia > Sciuridae > Marmota > Marmota monax. The sequence continues at coordinate 9,997,049 of NW_026693933.1, read as the reverse complement.
ACATCATTGGAATTTTAATAGACATTTTTGTATTAAATCTGTATAGTACTTTCATTAGTATGGCCATTTGGACAATATTAATTCTGCTTATCCAAGAACATGGGAGATATTTCCATCTTCTAAGGTCTTCTTCAATTTCTTTCTTTAGTAATCTATAGTTTTCATTGTAGAGGTCTTTCGCCTATTTTGTTATTATTCTCAAGTATTTTAATTTTTTTGAGGCTATTGTGAATGGGATAGTTTTCCTAATTTCTCTTTCAGCTGATTCATTGTTGGTGAAAGCAATTGATTTATGGGTGTTAATTTTGTAACTTGCTACTTTGCTGAATTGTTTGTGAGTTCTAGAAGTTTTTTGGTAGAGTTTTTTGGCTACTCTAAATATAGGATCATGTTGTTGGCAAATAGGGATAGTTTGAGCTCTTCTTTTCCTATTTGTATCCCTTTAATTTCTTCTTTTCCTATTTGTATCCCTTATTTCTTTCTTTTGCCTAATCGTTGAGGCAATAGTTCAAGGGCTACATTGAATAGAAGTGGTGAAAGAGGGCATCCCTGTCATGTTCCAGTTCTTAGAGGGAATGCTTTCATTTTTTTCTCCATTTAGAATGATATTAGCTTTTGGTTTGTTGTAAATAGCTTTTACAATGTTGAGGTATTGAGCTAATTTAGTTTCTTATTTTTTATGTATAAAAGATACACTGTTTTTTTATTTTTCCCCAAATTTTCTCAACATGATCAATTTCTTTCTAAAGAGACAATTTTGTCGAATAGACATATTCATTGAGTTTGTGTTCCTATCAAATTTCACTTTTTATAGTTATTACTACAGATTTATTTGGGGGACCATTATTTGTACCAAGTCCAATTTACCTGGCTTAAAATTTACACAACTGAGTTTTAGTGAAAGTGTTTCCCATCAATTTTTAGTCAAAACAAATTTCACCATGTGTGATTTTAACTACTATCAATTTTATTTTGTGTTGATTTTTCTTCCAATAATGATCTTTATGCCTTGGAGGAAAATCCATCAAAAAATTGGAAGCAATTCTACAGATGTGAAACTGAGGAGGCCCTGGGAGATGAAAATCCAAAGTTTCATAGCCAGTAAGTAGTGACCTGGGCCTGAGTCTGCTTCACTCACCCCTGCCTAGGGGTTAAGAGCCCCAGGCCCACACATCTATGTTCAAATAGCATCTTCTCCCTTTGTTATCTGTGGGACGTGAAGTCAGTGATATCTCAAGTCTGCTTCCTTGTCCACCAAATGTGACTGTTAATGGCACCTCCACTTGACTCTGAAGGACTTGTTTCTGAACACATTTAACATATAATAAGTGCTCAGTGTATATGAATTTAAAACAAAAATAAAATGAAACAAATCATTTTATTTTTGATAAAATGATTTTATCAAAAAAGATGTTAAGCAATATTATAAAATGTAGAGAGGTAGAGAGCCAGGATTGGAGGGAAGATTGGAGTGATTTGAATGAATATAAGTTGAGACAAGAGATGGGGGAGCAATGGAAGAATAATGCTTTCACCGGATTGTTAAATTGAAAATGTCTAATTTTCACTAAAGAAAAAGTTCATTATGTTCCTCAATCTCAAATAGCATTGAGCATAAAGTTGCCCCACATGTTCGCTAAATGGGAAAAAAAACCACATTAATCTGCTAAGAAATTTTATAAATTGTGAATTATAATCTTCTTGCAAAATTTCAGTACAGGTCCTTATCTTAAATGGGGTCCCTCTTCTGAAGCTCATATTCTAGACATAATACCCCAAGCACATTTCAGAGAAAGACCCAATCTTGAAATGCCCAAACCACGTACATGGGTGCAGACAGAGCCTGAGTGTCCTTGTGCATCATTTTCTTTGTTCTTAGCCATTCAATAGTCTTTCTCTGGGAGATTGCTATGAAGCAGTGCTTTGTCCATAGATTTTTGACCACACACTTCCATGTAGAGTGTCTATTCAATCAGTTGCTCCTTTTATAATGGGTTATTTGCCTTTTAAGAACTAATTTGTGAGCCCGCGGGGACTGCTTCTTGGAGCCTACCCTTATAGGAGCTTACACCGAGCACGGAGCGGCAGAGTTCCGGCTCCCGGAACTTCCCTGGCCCGGGGCTAGGAGCCCGCGGAAACTGCTTCTCGGTCCGGGTCCTGCTGAGGGCCGGTCAGGACTCACCCGTTGCTTTGGTTGCCCGGCAAGGGGAACGAAATGCTGTCATTCGCATAGGATACCAACATGGCAGAGATCTGATGTCATCAGAAAGCGGCGGAGGAGAGAACTTCATCAATACCAGCGGCGACAGAAACAGTTGGTCTCCTGGTAGGGGGGGTGAGGCACAGACACCCGAGTCTCCTCAATTTGTCGTCGAGCCAGAGGGGAGGAGCCGGGCCGCCGCCAGCGCCCGGAGCAGGCCCAGCGGCTCGCCAGCGTGGTGACCGCGTGATCCCAATTGGAGAGGGGGCGGAGCAGAGCCGCCACCCGCACCTGCAAGGTGGGCAGACCCGCAACCCAGTGGTACATGGGCATGGTAGGAGGGGCAGGGCAGAGCCGCCGTTCGCGCTTGCAAGGTAAACAGACCTGTGACAGCCTGGCGGGTCAGGCCCAGTGGCCTGCCAGTGTGGTACACACATCACCCCAACTGGAGTAGGGGCAGAGCAGATCCTTCTCCCACGCCCGAATCAGGCCCTGCTGGCGTGGTGGCCACGTGACCCCAATTGGAGTGGGGGCGGAGCGGAACCGCCACCCGTGCCCGCAGGGTGAGCAGACCTGTGACCAACCTGCAGATCAGGCCCAGGGGTCCGCAGGCGTGGTAGAAGGGGCAGGGCAGATCCGCCGCCCGCGCCTCCAAGGTAGGCAGACCTGCGACAGACCGGCGGATCAGGCCCAGGAGCCTGCCGGCGTGGTACACACACCACCCTAATTGGAGTAGGGGCAGAGCAGAGTCGCCGCCCGTGCCAGGAACAGGCCCAGCGTCCTGCAGGCGGGGTAGTCACGACACCCCAATTGGAGTAGGGGCAGAGCAGAGCCTCCACCCGTGCCCGAAAGGTGGGCAGATCTGCGACCGACCAGCGGGACAGGCCCAGTGGCCTGCCGGTACGACAGACACGTCACCCCATTTGGAGTAGGGGCAGAGTAGAGCCGCCGCCCGCGCCTGCAGGGTAGGCAAACCTGCAACCGACCGGCGGATCAGGCCCGGTGGCCTGCCGGCGTGGTACGCTCGTTACCCCAATTGGAGTAGGGGCAGAACAGAGCTGCAGCCAGCGCCCAGAACAGGCCCAGTGACCTGCCAGCGTGGTAGTCACGACACCCCAATTGGAATAAGGAGAGAGCAGAGCCGCCGCCCGCGCCTGCAGGAAAGATACACAAGCAGTATGAAAAGACAAGGAAAGAAAGGACCACAAGCAATGCAGGTCAACGCAACTTTAGAAGAGGTAACAGCTGCAGCAGATGGAATGTCAGATAAAGAAATCAGGATATACATGCTTCAGACGATCTGGAGTATCAAGGAAGACATTAAACAGCAAAATCAGACAATGAAAGATCACTTCGACAATGAATTACGCAAACAAATCCAGGAAGCAAAGGATCAACTATACAGGGAGATAGAGGTTATAAAAAACAAACAAACAGAAATCCTAGAAATGCAGGAAGCAATAAACCAACTTAAAAACTCAATGGAGAATACTACCAGCAGAGTAGAACACTTAGAAGATAGAACATCAGACAATGAAGACAAAGTATTTCAACTGGAAAAGAACATAGACAGCTCAGCAAGACTGTTAAGAAACCATGAGCAGAACATCCAAGAAATATGGGATAACATTAAGAGACCAAACTTAAGAGTCATTGGGATACAGGAAGGTACAGAGCTCCAAACCAAAGGAATGAACAGTCTATTCAATGAAATAATATGAGAAAACTTCCCAGACTTGAAGAATGAGACAGAATCCCAAATCCTAGAAGCCTACAGGACGCCGAATGTGCAAAATCATAAGAGATCCACACTTAGACACATTATAATGAAGATGCCCAACATACAGAATAAGGAGAGAATTTTAAAAGCTACAAGAGAAAGGAAGCAGATTACATTTAGGGATAAGCCAATCAGGATAACAGCTGATCTTTCAACACAGACTCTGAAAGCTAGAAGATCCTGGAATAACATATTTCAAAGACTGAAAGAAAATGGGGTCCATCCAAGAATTGAGTATCCAGCGAAATTAAGCTTCAGGATGGAAGATGAAATTAAAACCTTCCACGATAAACAAAAATTTGAAGAATTCGCAGCTAGAAAACCATCTCTTCAAAACATCCTCGGCAAAACATTACAGGAAGAGGAAATGGAAAATAACAATGAAAACCAACAGTGGGAGGTAGGACAGTAAAGGGGGGGAAAATAATCAAAGAGGAAAACAAACCATGTTTAGTAACAGAAATAAACAAAAATGGCTGGAAGAACAACCCATATCTCCATAATAACCCTAAATGTTAATGGCTTAAACTCACCAATTAAGAGACACAGGCTAGTAGAATGGATCTCAAAACAAGACCCAACAATATGCTGCCTACAGGAGACGCATTTGATAGGAAAAGACATACATAGGCTGAAGGTGAAAGGTTGGGAAAAATCATATCACTCATATGGACTTCGGAAACAAGCAGGAGTGTCCATACTCATATCAAATAAAATAGATTTCAAGCCAAAGTTAATCAAAAGGGTTAAAGAGGGACACTACATACTGCTTAAGGGAACCATACACCAACAAGACATAACAATCATAAATATTTATGCCCCAAACATTGGTGCAGCTATGTTAGTCAAACAAACTCTTCTCAAGTTCAAGAGTCTAATAGACCACCATACCATAATCATGGGAGACTTCAACACACCTCTCTCGCCACTGGACAGATCTTCCAAACAAAAGTTGAATAAGGAAACTATAGAACTCAATAACACAATTAATAACCTAGACCTAATTGACATATATAGAGTATACCACCCAACATCAAGCAGTTACACTTTTTTCTCAGCAGCACATGGATCCCTCTCAAAAATAAATCATATATTATGTCACAGGGCAACTCTTAGACAATATAAAGGAGTACAGATAATACCATGCATCTTATCTGATCATAATGGAATGAAACTGAAAATCAACGATAAAAGAAGGAAGGAAAAAGCATACATCACTTGGAGAATGAACAATAGGTTACTGAATGATCAATGGGTTATAGAAGACATCAAGGAGGAAATTAAAAAATTCTTAGAGATTAATGAAAACACAGACACAACATATCGGAATCTATGGGACACATTGAAAGCAGTTCTAAGAGGAAAATTCATTGCTTGGAGTTCATTCCTTAAAAAAAGAAAAAACCAACAAATAAATGATCTCACACTTCATCTCAAAATCCTTGAAAAAGAAGAGCAAAACAACAGCAAAAGAAGTAGAAGGCAAGAAATAATGAAAATCAGAGCTGAAATTAATGAAATCGAAACAAAAGAAACAATTGAAAAAAATGACAAAACTAAAAGTTGGTTCTTTGAAAAAATAAACAAAATCGACAGACCCTTAGCCATGCTAGCGAAGAGAAGAAGAGAGAGAACTCAAATTACTAGCATATGGGATGAAAAAGGCAATATCACAACAGACACTTCAGAAATACAGAAGATAATCAAAAACTATTTTGAATCCTTATACTCCAATAAATTAGAAGATAGTGAAGGCATAGATAAATTTCTTAAGTCATATGATCTGCCCAGATTGAGTCAGGAGGATATAGACAACCTAAACAGACCAATATCAATTGAGGAAATAGAAGAAACCATAAAAAGACTACCAACTAAGAAAAGCCCAGGACTGGATGGGTATACATCAGAATTTTACAAAACCTTTAAAGAAGAACTAATACCAATACTTTTCAAGCTACTTCAGGAAATAGAAAAAGAGGGAGAACTTCCAAATTCATTCTATGAGGCCAACATCACCCTGATACCTAAACCAGACAAAGACACTTCAAAGAAAGAAAACTACAGACCAATATCTCTAATGACCCTAGATGCAAAAATCCTCAACAAAATTCTGGCGAATCGGATACAAAAACATATCCAAAAAATTGTACACCATGATCAAGTAGGATTCATCCCTGGGATGCAAGGCTGGTTCAATATACGGAAATCAATAAATGTTATTCACCACATCAATAGACTTAAAAATAAGAACCATATGATCATCTCGATAGATGCGGAAAAAGCATTCGACAAAGTACAGCATCCCTTTATGTTCCAAACTCAGGAAAAACTAGGGATAACAGGAACATACCTCAATATTGTAAAAGCAATCTATGCTAAGCCTCAGGCTAGCATCATTCTGAATGGAGAAAAACTGAAGGCATTCCCTCTAAAATCTGGAACAAGACAGGGATGCCCTCTCTCTCCACTTCTGTTCAACATAGTTCTCGAAACACTGGACAGAGCAATTAGACAGACGAAAGAAATTAAAGGCATAAAAATAGGAAAAGAAGATCTTAAATTATCACTATTTGCAGATGATATGATTCTATACCTAGCAGACCCAAAAGGCTCTACAAAGAAACTATTAGAGCTAATAAATGAATTCAGCAAAGTGGCAGGATATAAAATCAACACGCATAAATCAAAGGCATTCCTGTATATCAGCGACAAACCCTCTGAAATGGAAATGAGGACAACCACTCCATTCACAATATCTTCAAAAAAAATTAAATACTTGGGAATCAACCTAACAAAAGAGGTGAAAGACTTATACAATGAAAACTACAGAACCCTAAAGAGAGAAATAGAAGAAGATCTTAGAAGATGGAAAAATATACCCTGTTCATGGATAGGCAGAACTAACATCATCAAAATGGCGATATTACCAAAAGTTCTCTATAGGTTTAATGCAATGCCAATCAAAATCCCAACGGCATTTCTTGTAGAAATAGAGAAAGCAATCATGAAATTCATATGGAAAAATAAAAGACCCAGAATAGCAAAAACAATGCTAAGCAGGAAGTGTGAATCAGGCGGTATAGTGATACCAGACTTCAAACTATACTACAGAGCAATAGTAACAAAAACAGCATGGTACTGGTACCAAAACAGGCGGGTGGACCAATGGTACAGAATAGAGGACACAGAAACCAATCCACAAAACTACAACTACCTTATATTTGATAAAGGGGCTAAAAGCATGCAATGGAGGAAGGATAGCATCTTCAACAAATGGTGCTGGGGAAACTGGAAATCCATATGCAACAAAATGAAACTGAATCCCTTTCTCTCGCCATGCACAAAAGTGAATTCAAAATGGATCAAGGAGCTTGATATCAAATCAGAGACATGCCGTCTGATAGAAGAAAAAGTTGGCTACGATCTACATACTGTGGGGTCGGGCTCCAAATTCCTCAATAGGACACCCATAGCACAAAAGTTAATAACTAGAATCAACAAATGGGACTTACTCAAACTAAAAAGTTTTTTCTCAGCAAAAGAAACAATAAGAGAGGTAAATAGGGAGCCTACACCCTGGGAACAAATCTTTACTCCTCACACTTCAGATAGAGCCCTAATATCCAGAGTATACAAAGAACTCAAAAAATTAGACAATAACAGAACAAACAACCCAATCAACAAATGGGCCAAGGACCTGAACAGACACTTCTCAGAGGAGGACATACAGTCAATCAATAAGTACATGAAAAAATGCTCAACATCTCTAGCTGTCAGAGAAATGCAAATCAAAACCACCCTAAAATACCATCTCACTCCAGTAAGATTGGCAGCCATTATGAAGTCAAACAACAACAAGTGCTGGCGAGGATGTGGGGAAAAGGGTACACTTGTACATTGCTGGTGGGACTGCAGATTGGTGCAGCCAATTTGGAAAGCAGTATGGAGATTTCTTGGAAAGCTGGGAATGGAGCCACCATTTGACCCAGCTATTCCCCTTCTTGGTCTATTCCCTAAAGACCTAAAAAGAGCATGCTACAGGGACACTGCTACATCGATGTTCATAGCAGCACAGTTCACAATAGCAAGACTGTGGAACCAACCTAGATGCCCTTCAATAGACGAATGGATAAAAAAAATGTGGCATTTATACACAATGGAGTATTACTCTGCATTAAAAAATGACAAAATCATAGAATTTACAGGGAAATGGATGGCATTAGAGCAGATTATGCTAAGTGAAGCTAGCCAATCCCTAAAAAAAAAATGCCAAATGTCTTCTTTGATATAAGGAGAGTAACTAAGATCAGAGTAGGGACGAAGAGCAGGAGAAGAAGATTAACATTTAACAGGGATGAGAGGTGGGAGGGAAAGGGAGAGAGAAGGGAAATTGCATGGTAATGGAAGGAGACCCTCAGGGTTATACAGTGGAGGGGGTAGAGAGAAAGGAGGGGAGGGGAGGGGAGCGGTGGGGAGGGGGGAGGGTGGAGGATGGGAAAGGCAGTGGAGCACAACAGACACTAGTATGGCAATATGTAAATCAATGGATGTGTAACTGATGTGATTCTGCAATCTGTGTATGGGGTGAAGGTGGGAGTTCATAACCCACTTGAATCAAAGTGTGGAATATGATATGTCAAGAAATTTGTAATGTTTTGAACAACCCACAATAAAAAATTAAAAAAAAAAAAGAACTAATTTGTGGATGTCTTTTATATTTGAGGACATTAATCTTTTGTTATGCATGTCACAAATATCTCCCAGCTGTGGTTTTCTTTTTACTCTCTGTATGGAATCCACTGATGTAAAAAAACTTTATATATATATATATATATATATATATATATATATATATATATATATATATATATATATATATATATAGTTAGTTAGTTAGTTAGTTAGTTAGTTGATAGATCTTTATTTATTTTTATGTGGTGCTGAGAATCAAACCCAGTTGCCTCACACATGCCAGGCAAGTGCACTATTGCTGAGCCACAACCCCCAGGCCCAAACTTTATAATTTTAATGTAGTAAAATTTAGCCATTTTCTTTTCAGATCCCCTTTTTTAAAAAAAGAACTTTTCTATTCTAATGTCACGAAATCATGTTTCTATCATATATTTTAAAAGCTTTACTATTATGCCTTTCATATTTAGGATTTTAATCTACTTAGAATCGATTTTGCATGCACTGTATATTATTTTGTAGAGATCTAATTTAATTTTTTTTCCATAATCCAATTTTCCCAGGCCAATATGTTGAAAATATCATCTTTTCTTTGCTGATTCTCACTGATTTGTCATACATGATGTTCATATACAAATCACACTTTTGTGTTCTTTTATTTCTCTTGCATCTCAGAACAATCGTTTGACCCATCTTTCTGCCTAAAGTAAATTCTTTAGAATTTCTGCAGATGAAAAAAAGAAGTCAGACTTTGTCTAACAATGTTTTTATTTTACCCCCTTTCTTTGGAGATATTTTCCCTGGTTTTGGAGTTCTAAGATGGTAATTATTTTCTCTCATTGTGTCACTCTAATGTATTTGACTCCACTGTTATTGAGAAGAAAGCTGTCAATCTAATCAGAACTTCTTTGTAGGCAGCCTGTTCCCTCCCTTACCCAATCCCAGCTGCTTTTAGGATCGTTTCCTTGTCTCTGATGTCCCATGGTTTCACAACATTTCTGGGTACAAATAATTATATTGCTTGGAATTCATGGGGATTCTTCCACCAAAAGTACATTTAATCAAAAAGAAATAAAGGGTTTTCATTTCCTCTCCCCCCCACCTTTTTTTGGGGGGAGGCTGGGAAAAACTTGAGCATATGTGCATATATAGATGGAAAAGGATGAGAGAAATTGAAGATATAGAAAAGAGGTTAAAAACTGATGGAGAAAGAGAAAATACATGGGATCCATAGCCAGGAAGACAACAAAGCTTCATCTGGAGAAGGAAGATGGTTCTACTTAATATCTCTTCTTGAAGTGGGAACTGGAAGGTGGTATCTTACTTTATGGGTTCTATTATGTTTGTGAAAAAGAGATGTGTCACTCATCACTTAGGAACTGTGTTAAGTGCTTGGAGTATAACAGTGAACAAAGCAAACATACTCTTTGCCTTCGTGAAGCTTATCCCCAAAGAGGAAACTGGCAATATATAAGTAACCATTAAAAAAAAAAAATTCCCATTGTAAAAGTATTATGAAGGAAGTGCACAGTGCACTGTAACAGAGAACAGGATGGGCACTTCTTCACATATGGTGGGTAGAGCTGGCCCCTCTGAGACCTAGAAGACAAGAAGCCAGGCATCCTGAAAGAACTTCACATGAATAAGGAACAGCAGGCACAAAAGCCCAAGTGGAAAAGGGATTTGCATTTCTTATTCAATAATACCACATGGAAAGTTCCCCATGTCTATTACTATAGCTATTCCTTTTTCTTTTTAATGACAACGATATATTAGGCATCCTTTTTATGTTGTGATGACTTTGTTTCCAGTTTTGCCCATTACAAGCAGTATCAATCTTTCAGAAGGTAAGGGTGCTTCGGGGATAGGAAGGGAGAAGAGAGACTGGGAAAGGTGCAATTAAAAAACTGCCCAGAGATAAAAATCAACTGGGATTTTGTAGCCCATAGTAGGACATTCTATTTTTGCCCAAGTTTTTAAATTCATTTGTTTATTTTTTATAGTACTAGGGATTGAACATAGATGGAAAAGGATGAGAGAAATTGAAGATACAGGTCAGTGGTAGAGCATAGGGGTGCTCTACCACTGACCTGTATCTCCAAACTTTTTATTTTTTTTTAAAATTTTGAAACAGGGTCTCATTGAGTTTTCAAAACTTGTGATCCTCCTGCCTCAGCCTCCTGAGTTGTTGGTATTACAGGCATGCAGCACCACACCCAGCCCCATTTCAAACTAAGTTTAATGAACAATCATTATAGGTTTTCTTAAGCAGAAAAGTGTCTTGATGTGTCTGTTCTTCCCCAAACTGCATTGTGTCCTTACTGCCCTTGTTTCACTCTGTCCCAGGTGATGCAAGTTATTAATCTACCATATAGGCTTTCTGAAATATACATCTCTCTCATACACATACACATATACATACATATAATGTATATGTATGTGTGCACACATATGCAAATATTGTATAATGTTTGTATATATAGTATTTGTGTTTTTATATATTATATGCATATGCATTATACAAACATTTATAAGATATTGTCATTATTTCAAAAATAAGTTATCATTAAATTGAGACAGTCTTTCACGTAAACCCTTCAATGCATCTTGATTTCTCATTAAATAATACATCATGGAAACTTCCCCATGTCTATTACTATAGCTATTACTCTTTCTTTTTAGTGACTATGACATATTAGGCATCCTTCTTATGTTGTGGTGATTATTTTGTTTACAATTTTGGCCATTATAAGGAATATTGAAACTATCAATCTCCTGTATGTATGTGTGTGTGTGTGTGTGTGTGTATTTCTAGAGGATAAATATGTTCTTAGGAGTAGAATTTCTTGACTAAATTATATGTATATTTCTTACACTAAGATGTTTCCAGATTCTTTCTGAAAGTTCTTACTAATTAACATTTCTATAAGCAATGTATGTGAGTACCATTTCCCCATATCCTTATTATGTTTCTCTTTCTCCTCTCTGATGAATGCCAACATAAATATATGTGAAAAACTACATGTGTGTGTTCACCCACACACATAATTGGTACTTTATACTGAGTTGAGCATCCTTTCATCCATTTGTTTACTATTTGAACCTTCTTTTCTATGAATTGTTTCTTCCTTTGCATTGCCCATTTTACTAATACATTATTTTTCCACTTCTTGTAATTTTGAAAGATGTTTTTGCATAAGAATGGCTGTCTGGGCTCCACATTGTAAATACAAATTCTCCAAAATTTTAAAATGACTTTATAATATCTTTACCCATAGCAAAACATTATTTTTATACAAACACCTTTGTTGTTTTTAGTGTCTAGATTTTAGTCTTGATTGAGAAGTTCTCTCTGATGCCCTCAAATGTATATGAAAAACTATATTTATTTTTTTGGTAAGACTATTATTTCTTTTTTTAAAAGCCCTTAAAGCTTTAAGTTTGTAATTTTTCAGTATTTTTAATATGCTTCCTCCAGGTTAATAGTTATTTGTGTTGATGCCAATATTAATAATTTACCCCCTTTCTCCATAGTGGAGAAATCATCTTTCTCATATGCTAAATTTTAAAATATGTTGATTTCTATACCTGATTCTTTGCTGTGTTCCACTGATTTTTTTTTTTTTTTGCATTGTTATGCTGCACTGATCAAGTCATGCATTGGGTTGATCACAGTGAGGTCACATTCCATTGTATTTTATTCTACTTTAAAATAGGTTTTACTCCCTAATGAGGAAAGTTTCCTTGAAGTCTTGTTATCCATACCTTCCATAGCTCTTCTTGAGCATTAGAATCTTTTCTTCAACTTCCAGTCCATCTCAAAACAAAGCAAAACAAAAAGCATACCTCTAAAACAAAACTCAGTTGGCACTCCAGTTGGAATATTAACTTATTGAAGTAATTTACGGCAGTTGTTAAACACTAAATTTTCTTATCCAAGAACATACTGTGTTTCCCTCTTTTCTCAGCTCATTTTTTGTATGCTTCAGTAAGATTTCATAATTGTAATCATACAAGTCCTGGCTCCTTTTTGTTGAATTTATTCATAAATATTGAATATTTTTTGCTGTCCTTGTAAAATTACCCCCAAGCTTCCATTTTCCTTCCAGAAATAGAAGGCAACATATTTGAAAATTTAACGTATGAGAAACATGGTGTGTTCACTATGGGGAAAGGGGTAAATTATTTAATATTTGGCTTCAAAACAAATAATCATTAACCTAGAGGAAGCATATTAAAAATAACAAAAAAATACAAGCTTCTTGCTTCCGTTGAGAAGATTTTAGAATATCTAACTTATTTTTCAAGCACCTTAACACATGAATTATCAACTCTAATAAGCTTTTCTTAAGGTTGCTTTGGAATGTGTTTAGACAAAACTCTGCTAGCCTGGGAAGGTGAGAGAGTGATGGAGAAGTTTATTCAGCCTGATTATATCCCATACTCTACCAATTATTTTGTGGCATAAAAAATGCCTGGATGTCTGAAGTGCTCCTGGCCCGGGTCTGAGGGTTCCCACGTTGCCTGCAGTCTTCCAGGCTTGTCTTGGGAAAGCTGGGCCTGGAAGAGGGACTGTTATGCTTCCAAAACATATTGGGTGTCTCGACCCTCTCAGATGCCTCACTGAGAGCTGTGCGCCTGTTGGCGAGGACTTTGAGAGTTAAAACGTGTGTCTCCATCACAGGATGCTGCTGTGAATCTTGGCTCTGCTGATTTTCTTCTACTTCCTCCAGTGAGCCTTAATTGCATTACCCAAAGGTTGCTGCTCTCTGTCAATCCATGCCTGCTTTAAACATTTGTCAATACTGTGGAAGTTCATAAAGGATCTCAGACGTTTTCTTTAAATACCTACTTTTATAACTTAACTCTCTCGGATGTCTTTTAGTACTTTTGACCTTAAATTTCACATGACTGGCTACAACATTGCCACTTCTGCTTTCTTCCTCTTTGCTTCTGCCTATCGTCTCTATAACTGAGACTTTATCTTAAAACACTCCTTAAAATTTTGACACCTATAATTTTATGCAGTGTGTAACCAAATCCCATCATTTGTTGAACTTGGAATCCATTCGTTTCTCTAACCTCCACCCTTGCCACTCTAGCCCAAGCTGTCACTTCCACTCCCTTGGACTCCTGCACTACCAACTGCAGGGAGCAGTGGACATGGCCAGGAGGCCACATCAGGAGCAGAGAGTGAGCATGTCTGCAGAGGTGGACAGGTCCAGAAACACACCAGGCCATGAGAAGGAGCTCTGTATTTGTCCTGAAGCCATTCATAAATCATTGAAAAGAGAGGACATGGGAAAGAGGAGGTGATCAGTTTTTTATCTTGAAGGAGCCATTGTGCCTTTGGCATGGAAAAGACATTTGTGGCAATGCTGGGGGAAAAGGAATAGGACTGGCCAGATAGGAGACTACTGACTTCAGTGCAGGAGTCCCAGGGAGTGGAGGTGACAGCTTGGGTTAGGGCAGCAAGGGTGAATATGAGAGAAATGAATGGATGCAAAATTCATTTAGGAGATCCAATGGATAGAATTTAGATCTATTTAGTTCTCATAGCAGCTCAATGAAGTAGGTTCTATTCATAAGACCAAGTTCACAGGTGAAGAAACAGAGGCACAGAGAGCTGAAGCCATTAACCCAGGCCAGAAGGTGTTTTCCTCATTTGCATGACATTAGGTGTAGGGACAAGAAGGTGAGGATCCGGGCAAGGAAGGTGTCCCTGAACATCCTGGGGTTTGGCTAAAGCAAACTGGAGGGACTGTGGCTGTGCCCTGGGCTAAAGAAGACCAGGTCTGGGGAAATAATTTAATTTTAGTTTAGTTTTGAACTTTGATCATGATGAATTTGAGCTATTTATGAGACATCCAAGAAAAGTTCAGGAGGGTGATGAATAAGATTGGTCTGGGCTCAAAGGAGATTTCCAGACAGGGTATACTAATCTGTTAGTCATCAGCATAGTCATCAGCATCATCGACCTTGTGAGCACTAATGAGATCATAGAGAATAGAGAATAGAGTTAGAGGAGGAGAGGCTTATAGAGCCTGGGGGATCTATAATATCGCTAGGGAAAGAGAACAAACCTGAAAAGCAGAAAGTCAAGAAGCAGTCTCATCAAATTCCTCTGATGAAGGAAAATCAGGAGATTGATATGTGTTGGAAGCAAAGTGGGGGGGGGGAATTCAAAAAAACAGAGGAAGGGACTCATCATGTTAAATGCTGCTGAGGTGAATGAAGGGATGCCGAGATGTGGGGAAAATGGCGGGTGAGTAGCAGAGAGTGGACAAAGAGACCAGTCAGGAAACTGTGGGTGTGGCCCCATATAGGAGGATGGTGGTTTGAGAAGGGAGGGATCGCGGTGAGGGAGAGACCATACTATGCACACACAACAAGCTAGCCTTGCTGATGGACTGGATACAAGGCAGGTTTCTAGGTGTCAGTCTCATGCTTCTGGTGATCAGTGTTGCCCTTCACTATGGAAAAGAGATGAGGCGGTACGGACGTGGGGAGGAGATCAATCCTGTTTAGACCAGGCCAAATTTGAGACTTCTATGAAGTATTTCACAGATACATGAAGTAAGCAGTTTTGGACACAGAGAAGAGGCTATGGCAAGAGTTATAGATTCTGGAATTTTCACCCTCAAGCTGGCATTTAAAATATTGGGCTGGAATATATCAGTCCCAGAAAGAACAAATGTGTCCATCCACTGAAAAGGAGGTGAAAGGGGGTGGGGGAGGGGTTTCAAAGAGAGTACTGACAGTTTGTCAAGGTGGTGGGTGGATAAATGGGTGAGAGACACATAAAGGGACATCACGGCCTTAGATGAGGTAAAGGCTCTTCACTTTAGTGGCACCTGTAAACACAGCTATATGATTTTCTCCCACTGGGCTCAGCTCCTGAATTTGTTTTCTTGATTTCCCACACCCCCAAAGGCTGACTTGGATCCTGCAGTGGACTGATTTCTTGGAAGAACCAGGTAAACAAATGCACGGCTTTGACATTCCCAGATGCTGCGATACTACCAACTCAGGGATGTTGGTAGAGGCATGAGTCGAACCTGAGCCCCTGGTGCCCATTTGGACACCAACTGCCTGAGTCATTTCCCCAACCCTATCCCCCAGTCTTTCTTTTCCTCCCTCAAAGTCCTTTCTCTGTGTTGCCAGGGTCCTAATTCATGATTCATGTTCAGGCCTGCCTAAGTTATGACTTTCATTACCTCTCATCTAGACTGTGGCCAGAGTCTCGTAATTGGTTTTTCTGCTTCTGGTCTCTTCCCTCTCCAATTTGTCTTTTAGTTGCTAGATTAATCTTTGTGAAACATGGCTCCAGTCTAGGCCCTCCCCAGCCCAAACACCTCCAAGAGCCACCTATTAATAGAAGAGTGGTGCTCAAACCCTGAACACCAGAACCCAGCGATGGAGTGGGTGTGTGGCTAGGTTACTTGTGTCCCCCTTGTTCTACCTGGCCAGCTCGGCCTTCACACCTGTCTACACATCAGTCTTGGGTATATCACTCCAGGCTTTATAGGATCACAATACACTATTTTCTCGAAAAAAGAGAGACCACAGAGCTAGACCTTTCAGAATCTAAGCTCAATTACATTTCAGGCCTTGTCTTGCACTGTTTTGGTTTCTGTACTCCTCTGCCCTAGTGACGAGTTGCCGCTCTTCATACCCCTTCACCTTTGCTCATGTTAAGTCCTCTGCTTCAACTTCCCTCCAACCCCAATGTCCAAATCGGACCTGTCTTTTAAGGATCCGTAGCCCCTTCTCCATGAACTGCTCCTTGAGTGCCCTCAGTTGGAATCCTGACTCCTAGATTCTGACAGCATTTTATCTGGCTAACTCTTAAGGCGTTTAGCTCCTTTTCCCTGACACTGGTATTTATTTGCAATATGGATTGAATGTACTCCCCAAACTTGGGGTACAAAGAGATCCATATTGACTTCAACAATAAATCTATTAAGAACCTATTATGGACCAAATAGATTTCTGAGTGCTGGTAAATAGCAGGAAATAAAACAATGTCCCAACCTTGTGGCCCTTACATTCAAATAAAGGCCAGAGGTAATAAATGGTTCCATAGATATAAGTAAAGGAGGATGGGGAGAGGGAGAACGCAGGGAGCAGGGGATGCTACAAGATCATGAAGGAAGACCTCACGGATAAGGTTAGGTATTGAGCAGGGTTCTAGCAGGTAAAGTGCTCTCAGGGAGGAGAATCTTGGGCATGGGGATCAGCAAGTGCAAAGGCCCTGGGACAAGAACATATTTAGGAAACAGCAAAGAGGTCAGCTTGCCTGGTGCTATGTAGGCAGGGTTAAGCTAATAGGAAGTGAGCTCAGGGAGAGGGAAGTATAAGATGTCCTATACACCAGCATAAGGATTGTGGCTTTTCTTCCTTTATAGTTCCTGTTAATTGCTTGAGCTCCACATGTTTATGTTAGCAGAAAGTCTATTATCTCACCTTTGAAACCTGTCTTCCATCCTTAGTTATTAATAATTGAGGACTTACTTGGTTCAGAGAGGTTAATCCTGCTTCTAGGTGCCAGGACAGAGTGGTCACTTTTGTCTGTTCATGGCCACATTGCTTTCATTGTTCTCACGTGGGGTCATTGCGGGACATGTCCCAGGCAACCTGGTGGACACTTTTCCACTGTTATGGCCATTTCAAAATTCCCATCCAGACCACAACAGAGACCTATGCTAGTGTTCAAGGATCACAAGTCTTCTATGATCTTTGCTCAGCCATTGTTACTAAAGTTTATGCAAACACATGCTCCATCATTGTTAGTAATGATTGATGGACTTTCCAAGGGGCTGGGCTTGGAGTGATTCCACCGTGGATACACACTGGGCTAGCCACTACCCAACCCTCACTAGCCCTTGTCCCTCCTATAAACTCAGCAGAACTTGCATTCAGTGAAGTAGTTCCATACAACTGGGAGTCATATTCAACTCTATACCTTCAGCACAAGACAATATATGGCTGCTGAACTCCATCTTAGGATGCTTCAGCTCTCGACAGGGACGGGGAGGCTGGTGAAGTATTTAGACTCCATCTCACCAGGCATTGCAGACTTATTTCTTCCCCGTGAGGGAGACTTATTGGTTTGTTTCTCCTCTGTTACTGACACAGCACCCAACTCAGTGAATGGCACTCAGAAAGCATTTAGGGAATGAAATCTGATATATTTTAAATAACCAAATCAATCTTTCATTTGTTGTGAAGTGTTTTCAAATGGGCTCCCAGTGAGAAAATGATTTTTCTGTTCTCCTTCAAGCAGCTGGTCTTTGTGGACTGACCTGTGCACAATGGTGCTCTCAAAGGTAAGGTGGCGGACTCCGCCACACCAGCTGCTCTCACATTGCTGTTAGCTGGCCAAGAGATGGCTTCAGAGGTGGGCCAGGAGTCAAGGAGGGGGAGGAGGAGAGCGGAGATGGAGATAGTGCATGTATATTTTATGAGGGGGAAGGAGACCATGCAAGGTGGTAGAACCAGCTCCATCCAAGGTCCTAACCCCAAATAGCCAGGACGCACAAGCACTTTGAGATAAGGGCTGAGATTGTCGTCTCAGAAGGAGTTGGTTTTGAATTTCTTCCTTTTGAATTTTGTTAGTTGGGAAGTTTAATCAGCAACTCCATTTTCAGCTGCACCCGGAGAAGCCAGGCAAACTGGAGGCCCCCAGAACTAGAAATGGGGCAGATGGTGGAGGAGAAAGCCTCCACTTCCGCAGCCCTCTATGATCATTTCTTTTGAGAATCCTGAAAACCGAGATTTACGTACTGTGCAATTTTTCTCTCTAAGCTGTCCCCTGGCGCTCCATTAATTAGCAAGTCTCTCATTTAAAGGAGACTGGCTCTTCATCCTCCTGCCTGTGATCCACGGTGAAGTCATCCTGCTGAATTGGGTGCCTCCTGGTGGTTTCCATGGCAACCCACTATAATCACCCGTGTAAAAGTTTGTGGCTTCGCTCTGGGCTCCTGGGAGAGAGAAGCGGGGTGATGAGAGAAACAAGCTCGTATTCAAGTACAAATACCCCCAACAATAGCTCCACAAATTACTCTCTGAAGTAAATTGATTTGATTCTTTAGTCGGGCCTGACACAACGGCCTCTCTCCTCTACCCTCCCCAGCTCATGTTTCTATAAATCATTTAAAGGAATGTTTTCTATTTATCTCTTTATATTAACTCTCCTTTCAGATGCCTGCTTCTGGTAAAAACATCAGAATTATGATATTTCCATGTTCTTGACATTTTGCTTAATTTAAAATTAATCATTTCCTAAGTGATTCATAACTTTTTGCTATAAGCCCCTTCCTCCTGCAAGAAGAGCACACCCATCTACTGTGCATTAAGACAGGTGCACCCACTCATCCACAAGCGACTCAAAGAGCGGACCAGGAGGCCACCATGAAACCCAGGATCTTTTCCTGGACCACATCAGTTCTTTGGTTCCTAGGACAGTCGTCAAGCAGAAACCACACCAAGGACTGTGCAAGAGGTACTAGTCTAACTTCCCAAGTTAGAGCTGGTCCAGAATCTGAGGATGAGTCTTGTCATCCCAATTACTTCAAGATCAAGAAAATTGTCATTTTCTGAAGTGCTGCTACCAACGAAGTTAAAGACCCTGGGACATTCTTCTTATTTTTTTTTTAATATTTTTTAGTTGTAGATGGACACAATATCTTTATTTTATTTATTTTTATGTGGTGCTGGAGATGGAACCCAGTGCCTCACATCTGCTAGGCATGCGCTCTACCACTGATCCACAACTCCGTCCCACCGGAACACTCTTAATGAACTTCATGAGCGGAATGAGTAACTGTCCATCACGGCCACTGTACCCATCTTCCCTGCTCTCAGTGATCAGGGTTTCCAGGAAAGTGGATGCCTGCTAGGAAGAACAGTACTGCCTACCATTCCGTCCCCACCACAGAGTGTGCCTCCCTCGGATGAGTCATTGGGTGGGAAGAGGCGTGTTTGAATTGGCATTTAGGGTATGGTTTCAGGGCCATATTCCTCAGCCCTGGGCTCCAGCCTGTCTAGCAGTGTGGTAGGCCCAGCTCCCAGGTGGCACTGCTCAGGCACCCCATTCCCTCTACCGTTTTTTTGTTTTTTGCCCTCGTTGCCTTTCCCTAACCCATTCCTCTCTGTATGAGCTACTTCTGAATATATGAGTGATAAGGAGACAGTATTTGGGATAGGTCAATTGCAATGTCACAGTGATAAATGTAACCTTCATCCAGGCAGGAAGACATCACAGGAGGTTAAAGTCACCTTTGGCCACCAATGACTCGGGAACTTCAGTGATTGAAATTTCAGAATGCAGAATAAGTGGCCAGTGCTCGGTCTTGTGAGAAATGCTCACTTCCCCTGCTGTGATATGATATGCTGCTTTTGTGTTAAGCTTATCCAGAGCTGACCTATCCATCAGGTGTGCGATACACACTGTGCCCAAGGCCCGTGATACTTTTAGAGGGTCATGAAAATGTTTTAATTGCTTTTAAACTCAGAAAAAAAGAACCATCTAGCTTGGATTACATTCCTTTTTAAATCAATGAAATCCCAAATCCCATTTTAAGTATGTGTGTGTGTGTGTGTGTAAAAAGGAGCCCATGAGAGGAAAGTGGTTAGATCCAAAAAAATCAGAATATAGTCCTCCGTCTGTCACTTCTGATTATAAGTCTGTCATTGGGAGAAGAAATCACACACATGAAGATGACAAAGACGACAACGGCCAAGATGTTAATAACACTCCATGCAACTGTGGTTGGAAGGACCAGCAGTGGGGCTGAGCGTTAGGCTGTTTTAAAACAGTGTGTGCAGGGCGGTCATCTTGCTGAAGGTCTTCTGCAAACCCATGTTCCCACATCCCTGTCCTTGGCCAAGGGGCTCTCTTCTGAAACCTTCCTGAAATTTTTAAGAATGGTCCTTTATTTCTCGAGACAATCAGGAAAGCACCTTGGTCATTTCTCATTATGAAACAGTTCATGTTCTCAGCTCCTTGGAAAGGCTAAAAGGGATGCTTTTGAACGTTGGCTATTTTAGCTGAGAACATTAATCATGCGGATTCTGCTGTCAGCTGAGGTTATAGCATCTGATCTTCCATTTCCCTTGTCATAATCATTTATGCTCCACCTCTTGACATGACACATAAATTCTGTTTATTATGTTACGTATTAAATATACCAGAACACACGGAAAATTCTTTGTTATCCAGTAAGAAGTGGGTCCATCTTGATCTCCTCTTGAAAGTATCTAGTTCCTGAAATACCTGTAGGTCCAGCTTAGGATGCTTTTATCTGTGGGGCAATGAAGAATCCACAAAGGATGTACATATATCTAAAAAGGAGATAAATAAAAGGAAATATATATATATATATATATATATATATATATATATATATATATATGTATATATAAATTATAATATTTTAAAAGGATCTCTTTGGGTTGGGGGATGATTCTGGGAGGTTGGGTCCTTTACATAGATGGAAGAAAAAAAATCAGCCTTCACTGACTACTTCTATGTGCCAGGCCCTATGCTGGGTTCTTTCTAAGATTGTTTTTCTTTGGATCTCATCATCTACTTATTAACTTTAGTTTACAGGTGGGAAAGCATCTTTCAGAGAGTTAAATGATAGTTAAATCATATAACTATTAGTAGAAATAGGGCTTAGATTTAGATTTGCTGTGTTTCAAAAGTTACAGTGGCTTTCCATTTCACTCAAAGTAAAAATCAAGTCCCCCAAAGCCATGACATTATGCTTAGAACTCTACCACTATTGAGCACTTAACTTTAGCTCCTCTGGCCTCCTTGCTAATCCTTGAACATGCCAGGCATGTTCTCACCTCAGGGCCTTTGCATGTGTTATTTCTTTCTGCCAACGTCTCATCTCCTTGATATCTATATGGTTACCACTTTCTTTTACTTCAAGTCTTTGTCCACAGTCATCCAGTGAAGTTCTGTGGCCCTATTAACATGGAAGCTCCCTTTCTTCTCTAATATCCTGTTTTTCTCTCTTGTCTTGCATCTCTCTGTAACACTTCTTATCTTCTGACTCACTTTAACTTGTTTGTTTTGCTTATTGGCCATTTCCTCTAACTAGAATAAAGGATGTTCACCTGTTTGGTTTACCTATATCTTTTGCCTAAAAAAATGCCTAGCACATAGTAAAAGATGTTTGTCATTCAGTAAAAATCAGGCTCTCTGCCTCATAGGGAGTATCCTGAGAACACATATATTAATGGGATGGGCATCTATGGTTTTGATCCACCAGGAAGCCATTCCCCTCTCTTATGGTAATAGGATTCTTCTGTTCTATAAGAGACAGTGTAATTTGAATGGACGATTTCCCTTCTCCACTCCAACTTCAAGGGCAGGCGTGTAACTCTGACCTTGGGTGCTCCACATTTTTGGCTATAATTACTGGAGTTATTGTCTTAGAACTGAGCATGTACAACCCAGGCCAATCCAAATAGTGCTTGTGACCTTTTTGATGAGAAGACTGAAGAAGATCATTTTTCCACTGTGGTTGTTAAATTGGCAGAATAAGGGAGTGGGAGCATTTCTTACCACATGGTAAGAGCCCATTCCAAAGGCAGAGGGAGAAATAGAACCCTGACAATATTGTTTGATCTCTGGGCTCCCACATTACTGAACTAAGTCTTCCCTGGTATTTCAGCTGTTTAAATAAAATTCTGTTATTATTTAAGATTGGGTTTCTATTATTTGAAGCTTAAAGAATCTTGACAAACTTAAAGAATCCTGTGTTTCTGGTACAAAAGGTCTCAATTTCTTTGCCAAAAATTCTTTTTGAAAAACTTTTTTTTTCCCCAAACCCTGATTATTTTGAGAAAACCAAGGTACTACAATAAAGATTGAACATGTATATAACATATCAAAAGATGTTTAGTTGGCCTCTTTTTATTGTTTGGTAGGGAATGGTGTTTCTAATTTTTTATGATTAACTCAGCCAATGTATTTAGCATTATTAATTTTCTATTGAGCTCTACATTAGTAAATTAATTCATGTTATAGATTCTGGAGCCCTAAATAAGGGAAGACATAAAGGACTTTCTCATAATAGGTTAACTGCAAAATAAATGGCAGAAAGGGCTTCTACTTTAATTTAGCCCCTCATTTTAGAATTCCCCCTTGCTTGGTACCTGCCACAATGTTGATATTTGATGGGTTTTTACTGAGTGAATCAAAGAACAATTGAATCATCAAGAAAGTCAATTATGCTCAACATTTTATTGGGCCATAGATTTCCATGAAAGCCCTTCTCAGAAAAATGCACACACTCATGCATACACACCCATACACACACCTCTTAAGCCTGAAATGTCTGGGCTTTACAGTATCCTTTGCAAGTGTAAGAATTGGTTTGAATAATGCCATTGTAAATATAACCTAGGCAGTATTTCCATCTAGAATTTTGATTGCTGTACAACCCAGGCCAATCCAAATAGTTTATTGCTGGGAAGGCAATAAACCCTTTCAGTATTCCCCTGCTAATAAATACACCTATGACCTTGGGTAACTTAGTTAACCCTTTGAGCTTGCCTCATTTTCCAAATATGTCAGATGAGAATACTAACCCAACCTCCCTTGTGTGTTTGTAATGAAGACTAAATTAAATGTTTCAGGTAGAACCATTAACACAGTTCCTGCTAATAACATAGGCATTCAATCAACGATGGCCACTAGTGGTTTTAAATCCATTGACAAAAGGTAATATTTTAATTAGAGAAACCTCATTTTGTCTACCATAACTCAGGTGGGAAGGCTGCCAGCCTTCATAGCTTCTTTAGATTCTATCAGTTGTGACATGAAGTTATATTTTCTATACATTATTAAAAAATTGATATCTATTGCCTGTGATATAAAAATACAGTTCCTCTATCTAGCCATCAAGACTTTTACATATGCAGGAATCCATGGACCAGCCAAGGATTAAAAGTTAAAAGTCCAGTTTGTTAAAAGTTCATTGAGTAGACTTAAGGAAGACCCATACGTTCAATCTCTAGGCTTTCTCATTAGCAACTGTCAGGAGATTTATGTGTTGATAAAACAAGTTATAATAGTTGTTCAAACCACAAGGACTTCATTTGCTTGGGATATTTTCCTAATCAAAAAAAGCTACTTTCACACCACTAAAAATAGTAAGTAAAAATTTTTTAAAAATTAAAAAAAACACAATGAGACAATCATAACATGTCCATTGGCCAGTTAAAAAGCATCATTAATAACTTCCTCTGTTTTGCCCTTTTCTCCACCACTGATTCACTCAACAGAAACTATAGAGGATCTGACACATGCCAGGTGCTGCTCCAGGTTCTGAGGGCCAATAAATACCTGTGCTTGGGGTCAAAAGAGTGTCATTGCACACTCTCTGCTACATCCTCTATAGCTCACTAGTGCCTGGAGATTTTGTAATGAGATTTTGTAATATTGCTGGTGAAGAAGCAATGTCCCACGTTGAGACCTAGCACTGAGACTGAGTGAGGAAGAGCTTACTCCTTTGTCTCTCCATCTTAGTTGACCTTGTACACAATTAAGACTTTCTACCTCAAACACCTTCAGGAGCCATGGAGTAGCCTAAATGGGGTCTAGGAAAGCAGAGTGTGTTGCATTTGTAGTCATGAGCCTCCTCTAGTGACACTGACTCTGTTTTTGTGAGACCTGGGGCTTTTCTGAGCCAGTTTTTCTACCAGCCACTCATTTCTAATCACTACCACCCCAAAGGGAGAGGGGATGAACCAGACATTGGCAAAATTTTTCTATTAAGGACAAATTATAAATATTTTTAGCTTCATGGGTCACATGGTCTCTGTAATAACAGTACCATTCTCCATTGCACCTCAAAAACAGACATGAACATACATGAGCCAATGCACATAGAGATTTAGCATGCTGGTCAAGGTTTGCCAACTTCTGGCACCTGACTACCTCCTTTTTCAGGCAAAGAGAAGATGCAGGTCATTCACCCTTAACACTCCTACAGCTAAGCAGTACATAACACATGGCACATGCTCATGAAATGCTGGTAGGCTCAGTGAGTCCAATGGAAGGTGTTCTCCTAGTGATCAAGTGCTGTGAGCTCAGACCTCCCTCCCAGAACAGGGGTGAAGACAAAAGTCTCCATCTTGGAAGTCTTTCTTTCTCTGAGAAAAGTCCAGGGTTAAACTAGATGAATCTTGAAGTCCCTTTGAAGCTTGAAATACTCTATGTAAAGACAGAAGGCAGAAAATAAAATCACTCGAACATATCCTCTATTTCATCTCCTAACTTCAAGCTTAGGAGACTTCAAGTATCAACTATATTTTGCAACATAAGACATTGTTTTTTACTGACTAGGAACCTGGAGGATTATTTTGTGTTCCATTGATTGAAGCTATCATCAGGCCACCTCAGCTACAAAGTGCTGCACTAAGCCCATGGCAATAGTTTAAACTGTCAACTGCTCTCCAAATAGGACATCCAGTGCTTTTCTGTGCAAAACATCCATCATTGCTTCTGACAGCAACAAGTAAAGTAAGTGGCTGTTACACCAACCAGGTGAGTTCCTACTGTCAAATATCCACAGCGCAGCCTGAACACAGCTTGTTTAGAGAGTTTAGATTTTGAAAGAATGGAGAAAATGCCTCATCATGTTCTTTTTAGGGAGAGAAAGAGGGGAGAAAAAAGCCTAATGAAAAAGCTCCATAATCCTCTGATTACTGAAGCTGAAATGACGAAACGGTAATTCATGGCAACTGTCATTATAAATAAAAGAATCTGGCTCTGTTTTACAAAGATGGTAAAAGTGGAGAAGGTGAACTAAATGCTTAAAAAAAAAAAAACACTTGCTTCCTTTTTATTTCCCTACATGTAATATTCATGGAAAAAATTTCTTTGAAACAAGAGCAGCCCCCCTGTTTGCTTGGCCAAGGTCTCTATAATAGAGACCAGCATTTGAAAACACAATGAGGTATCAGGATTTGAAAATGCACTATTTTCATCCAACTCATTCTCTGGGTTTTATAGTCACTGGTCCCAGGTTTGGGTGAGGACTTCTAGTGTGCAAGTAGATTGTTCCAGATGATATATGGTAGAACACACATACTGCTGGTCTAGTGCCTAGGCTCAAATCTGGTGGCTCTGGGCTTAAATCCTTGGGCAAGTTACTTAAAGATACGTATGCAATCTCTGCCTCAGTTTCCTTATCTGCAAAATTGAAAGCAATAATAAAGCATAGTGCATAAAGTGACTGTGTAGATTAAGTCATAACACAATTCAGCAATAACAGAGCCTGGTGTGTATAGAAATTGCCTAGTAAATATTGGCCACAGTAATTTGATTCAAAGGAGAATAAGATACATAATAGTTTCAAGATTTTTATTAATTTATATCTTGCTACATCTGGGCACAAAGATCCTTTAAATTTTAATATTTTAATACATACAAAGCTAATTTTTTTTGTCAAGCAATAAAAAAACCCAGTAAAACAAATTTATATTCTCCTTCAAATTCCCATGATGCTTCCAGGGTCAGAAATGTCATGTTTCAACAAGATGGCTTAGACAGGAGATGACAGTTTGATTAAAAACTTCCACTAGAAAAATTGCCCTATAACTTTGGGTCCTGAAAGCACACGCAGAATAAGCCAGATGGTGACCGCCCTCTAACAAATATAAATGACACAATTGTTTACTTGGTATAATTTTAATTCAGCCTTAAAGCTCTCTACAGACAATGTTGGTAACTGATCCCCTCTAATGGAAGATTAAGTGCCTGAAGGCAAAAAGAAAAAGGAAAAAAAGGTATTTGTTTTGATATTATGAGATCAATAAGTGCTGGAAGCCACTAAACTACCCACGGCTTGAGTGTGTATATATTAAAATGTAGATTTCTATTTCAGTACAAAATCTATTGCACTGGCTTAAAATGCATGGAAGAAGTTAATATTTGCAAGTAAGAATTCACAAGTATGATTTCATTTTATTCTTTTGTATGGTTGTAGGACGAAATTTATCTGCTAAGTAGTTTTTCTAAAAAGGTTAAATTGAATTAAGAATAAGGTTTGAAAATGCTCTGTTGAAACATTGGTCATTTAATTGTATCATTTTTCTACTAAAAGCTCTTGAATATGAGCAACATTTAATTCTGTAAATTACTGAACCTAAGTGCTTTCATCAGGAAGCTAAAGACCAAATGAGTCCAAGTTTTAATTTAGCGATAGGCATTGCTCTTTTCCATATCATGCATCTCTCTCCAGGCACCTCACCTGTGCAGGGGTTTCTGGGCTGGGTTACGATTTCATCCATATTTGGCTCAGGCCCTGACCCAAAGGGATTGCTGGATTAAAAATGTTATTCTTTTCCTGTGGTGATGAATATGTTAAAATAACAACTATCGTTACCTCTCCTTGGGGTCAAGGATAATGGCAGCATCTGCTAACCTCCAAGAAAATAGATAATTATGCTCTCAACCTTTCACCCTCCTAGAGTTACAGTTCCCCACATCTCTTTTAGAGAAGTTTTACCCAGTGCATGAGGCAAACACACTGTATGGCACCGAGGATCACATTTCTCAGTACACGTGTTTTCTTTTGCAGTTCCCTGATAAGGAGGACCAACCCTCTACCTCTCCTTAGTTGAGATGTGCTTTTCTCCTGCCTATGGGTTGCTGGCCAGAAGAGACAATGGAGGAGCACTGACTTCTCCTTGGCCTTTTGTTTGTTAACATTAGGGATCTCAAAAATCCCAGTTTCCTGTTGACCTAATTTCAACCTCACATAGAAAGTACAAAGAATAGACACTGGCACCCAGTGATTCCCCAGGATAGCCACGTAACTAAACTGTAACCTGGATCATAATGGACACTTACCCTGTTTTGAAATGGGCAGCTCAGAATTCCCCAAGATAACAAATTGTAAACTAACCAATCTATTTTTGAGTATTGGCCCTCTCTAAAGATTTTAACTTTCTAACCTCAGATTTCAGAAATCTGCACACTCTTGGCCCTTTATTAAAAAAAAACATGGTACTACTAAACAATCATTATACTCCTAAGTTAGGCAAATTCTACTCCAGGGAATTGGAGAGATTGAGAGAGTGAAAGACTGATTAATCTTTTCAGCCATTCTTCATCCTGGCTGTGTTTCCTGGTGTCAAAAGGAAAGCCTGCTCTTCACTCAATGGGTTTGCCTCTTTCTCTAACAGAGGGAGCTTCTGGCCACACTGTAGGATTCTGATATTTTAAATATGCATATTTTTTAATATGGCCACTAAAATCGAACCAACTACTTTCAATGATATTCAACTAAAAAAAGCAATCTGCTCCAATACTGGAAGTAAAAGTAGTGTTGATGATCTTATTAAGAGACCATAATCCTAAAGAGTTTTAAGGGGCACATAATTTCAGTTTTAGAACAAAACTGTTGTATGAGATGCTTCTTTTCTGTAGTTTTCTTGTAGACAGTTTTCATAAACTGAGGCGGAGAGAATTATGCACTGCTCACCTAATTCAAATATTTGTGTCTTTGGACTCACGACTTGCATTAGGGCAGAGAAACCAGATACCCCTTTAATAGCATTATAAACTTTCTGTCCATAGATCTGATTTTATCTATGGGAGCATCACCCATGAGAGTTAGGAAAATTCACAACTGGAAGAATAGTCATTGGCAGTGATTGATGAACTCCTGGATGGATGCAGCCTGGCTTGCTTGGCATTTATGTCCAAGCCTTGGCTGAAAGTTTAAAGGGAACATTGATTTAATTTGTGGATGACAGGAGTCTGGAAAGTATAGCAAAGGCATTGGCTGATAGAATTAGGATCCCAAAAGATTTTGACAGGCTGGAGCTATGGGACAAATCTAACAAGATGGATTTTTAACAGCAGTGGGTAGAAAATCATGCATTTAGATAATTCAGCTATCCTACTACTGGGTATCTATGCAAAGGAGATAAAATAAATATATCAAAGAGATAGCTACACTCCCATATTTATTGCAGCACTATCCACAATAGCTAAGATACAGAATCAACCAAGATATCCATGGACAGATGAATGGATAAGAAAATGTGGTATATATACACAAAGGAATATTATTCAGCCATAAAAGGAATGAAATCCTATCACTTGTGGCAATATGGATGAAGTCAGAGGATGTTATGTTAATTGAAGTAAACCAGGCACAGAAAGACAAATACTTCAAACTCTTACTCATATGTGGAAGCTAAAAAGTTGAGTTAGTAGAAGTAGAGAGTAGAATACTGGTCACTAGTGGCTAGGGTGGGTGGTGGGGAGGGGGACAGAGGGAAGGGAACAAGTATCAAAATATAGTTAGATGGGAAGAATAAATTCTAGTGTTCTATAGCACAGTGCAGTGACTATGATTTATGATAACTTTTTAAACATGTTATAAAGAACGAAAGAGAGGAGTTCAAAGATTTCCAGTTGTTTTATCCAGCTTTTTTGCTGCTGTAACTAAAGAATCTGACCAGAACAACTAGAGAGGAGGAAAAGTTCATTTGAGGGCTCACAGTTTCAGAGGTCTTAGTCCATAGAAACCGGGCTCCATTTCATGGGACTCGAGGAGAAGTTGAACATCATGGAGGAGCATGTGGCAGAGGGAAGCAGCTCACATCATGGTGATCAAGAAGCAGAGAGAGAGAGAGACAGACTCCACTCTCCAGATACAAAATATATATCCCATAGCCATATCCCTGATCCCTACCTCCTCCAGCCACACCCTACCACTTCAATCACCACACAGTTAATCCTTGTGGGAGGATTAATTCACTGATTGGGTTAAGACTTTTACAACTCAATCATGTCTCCTCTGAGCCTTCTTCCATTGTCTCAAACGACAGCCTTTGGGGAACACCTCACATCCAACCATAACACCAATGCAAAGAGATGATATATATGTAAAGAATTGGAAATGGTAATTTCCCTGATTTAATGGAATCATGTTGTATAAATATATCAAATTTTCACACCATCCCACTTAAATATCCACAATCATTATGTGTAAGTGAAAGGGAAAAAAATCCAAGATTCACGGTGCATTGTGGTAGGCACCTGGTGTACCTGTGCAGTGGTGTGGTGCAGCAGCAGGTGTAGAGTGGATTTGAGGTTTGAGTTACAAGCTAGATCAGGGAGTATGATGAGGCTGCAAAATCCAGTGGAGTTTTAGTTTGTAGAAATATAAATGAAAACAATACTCAATGTGCATAATAATGGTGGGCGTTGAAGCAGTAGGAAGAAGGAGAGGAGAATGTCTTTCATTTTAGGAACTATTTCTCCCTCATTTAATGTGTCGTGTCCTCCAGTACCTTCCTGAAATGCAAAGAAACCTTGATACATTATATTTCTGAAAAATGTCACTTATACCTCACTTTTAATTGGTAGACTGAGCAGAAAATTTTAGGTTGGAAATATTGTCCTTTAGACTTTTGAAGGCATTCTAGCCATTATTTTCAGGTTTCCATAATTGCTGTTGAGAAGTCCAATGGCATTCTATTTTTTTTACTGATTCCTTTTAGTTATACATAAATTAGAATTCATTTTGACAAAATTCTTTTTATAAAATTGTAAAATTCAGTCCCTAGTACTTCCCCTTTTCCTCCCCTCCTCCCTCCCTCTATTCCCCTTTCACTGTTCTTTCTGCTATCTACTTACGGATTTTTTAAAATTAGTGTCTTGTGAATATACATGATGGTGAGAGTCACTGTGGTATATTTATGTGTACAAAGGAGAGTTATGTTAGATTCATTCCAATGTTCCTCCCTTATAACCTCCCTTCCCCTCCAATTCTCTTCATCTACTCCACTGTTTTTTTTCTACTTTGTTATATTCCTTCTTAGTTTGGATTAGCTTCTGCGTATCAGAGAAAAAATGTTCAAACATCAACCTTTGGCTTTGAGGGGCTGGTTTATTTCACTTAGCATGATATTCTCAAGTTCCATGCCTTTACCAGCAAATGCCATCATGTCATTCTTCTTTATCACTAAGAAATACTCTGTTGTATACATACCACATTTTTAAAATCCATTCTTCTGTTGAAGGGCACCTAGATTTGTTCCATAGCTTGGCTATTGTGAGCTGTGCTGCTATAAGCAATGATGTGGCTATGTCACTGTAGTATGCTGATTTTAAATTTTGGGAGATATATATATACTGAGGAGTGAGATAGCTAGGTCATTTGGAGATTCCATTCCTAGATTGTTGAGGAACCTCCATACTGCTTTCCAGAGTAGTTGTACTAATTTGTAGTTCCACCAACAATGTGGAATCTTATCCCCCACATCCTTGTCAACATTTGTTGTTATTTATATTCTTGATGATTGCCATTCTGAGATGAAATCTCAATGTAGTTTTAATTTGCATTTCCCTGGTTGCTAGATATTGAACATTTTTTCATATATTTATTGACTGCCTTTTGTATTTCTTCCTTTGAGAAGTTTCTTTAGTCCTTTTGCCCATGCAATGATTGGTGTGTGTGTGTGTGTGTGTGTGTGTGTGAGAAGATTTTGAGTTCTTTGTGTATTCTGGATATTAATGCCCTACCTGAAAAGCAGGTTGTAGAGATTTTTCTCCCATTCTGTAGACTCACTCATCATGCTCTTAATTGTTTCCTTTGCTGTGAAGAAGCTTTCTGATTTGATGCCATCCACTTATTGATTTTTAATTTTATTTCTTCTCTTTAGGAATCTTGTTTAGGAAGTCAGTTCCTGATCCAACATGTTGGAGTGTTTAGCCAACATATTCTTCTAGCATATACAGGTTTTCTGCTCTAATTCCTAGGCCTTTGATCCACTTTGAGTTGAATTTTGTACAGGGTGAGAGATAGGGGTAAAATTTCATCCTGCTACATATGGATTTTCAGTTTTCCCAGAACCATTTGCTAAGAAGACTATTTTTTCTCCAATATGTTTTTGGCGCCTTTGTCTAGTATGAGATAACTGGATTTATGTGGGTTTGTCTCTGTGTCTTCTATTCTATTCCATTGGTTTTCATGCCTGTTTTGGTGCCAGCACCATGTGGTTTTTGTTACTATAACTCTGTAATGTAAATTGAGATCTGCTATTGTGATGCCTTCTGCTTTGCTTTTCTCACTAAGCATTGCTTTGGCTATTCTGGGCCTCTTATTTTTCCAAATGAATTTCATAACTGCTTTTTCTAGTTCTGTGAAGAATGCATTGGAATTTTGATGTGACTTGCATTGAATCTGTATAGAACTTTTGGTAGTATGGCCATTTTGACAATATTAATTCTGCCTATCTAAGAACATGGGAGGTCTTTCCATCTTCTATGGTCTTCTTCAATTTTTTTCTTTAGCGTTCTGTAGTTTTCAATGTAGAGATCCTCCACCTCTTTTGTTAGGTTGATTCTCAAGTATTTTTTATTCTTTGAGGCTATTATGAATGGAGTAGTTTTCCTAATTTCTTTTTCAGCAGATTCATCATGGGGATATAGTAACATGATTGATTCATGGCTGTTTATCTTGTCTCCTGCTGCTTTTCTGAATTCATTTATGAGTTCTAGAAGTTTTCTGGTGGAGTTTTTTGGGTCTTCTAAATATAGGATCATGTCATCAGCAAACAGATAACTTAAGCTCTTCTTGTCTTATTTGTATCAACCAATTTCACTGATTTTGGCTCTTATTTTAATCACGTCCTGTCTTACTGATTTGGGTATTGGTTTCTTCTTATTGTTCTAGGAACTTGAGATGGAATGTCAGATTATTTATTTAGTATCTTTCTATTCTTTTAATATATGAGCTCAATGTTATGAACTTTTCTCTTAGAACTGCATTTAGACTGTCCCCAGAGATTTTGATTTCTTGATCTTTTGTATAAAATCTGTTCACTTCCCCCTTCCATTTATGAAAGTTTCTGTCCTTTGTTCCAAGACTGTGTTCCACACAATGGTATGCCTAATTGATTGTGTGGACTCTAGGAGATTTGTTGTATTTTTGTCATGTCCTTCCATACTGGGAAATTTTCTTGAATTGTCTCTTTGGTAATTTTTTTTTCTCACTACATTTTATCTTTCTAGAATCATTAGTATTATTATTTTTTTCTTTTCTTTATATGACAGGCACTGTTCTAATCATTTAAAAATTCTCATTTCTTTTAATCTTCCTTGCAATCTTTTTTCCCACTTTCTTTCAATTTTTGCTTTATTATGGGCAGAGATTCAAAACTTTATTTTGAGTTTGTCATTTATTATGTTTCACTTTCTAAGAGATCATTTATGTTCTCTAAAGAATCTTGCTTTAAAAAATATTTTCCTGTTCTTTCAGAAATGTAATATCTTTATTGAAGATAGACATTGTTTATCACTTTTTCTCTCTGTCTCATCTCTCTTTCATTCTAGTTTATATTTGGTCTGCCTCTTTCATGATGAAGATTTTAAATATCTGATAACCTTAACTCATATTTAAGATGAGACATTGAGAAGATAATAAAAAGTTCTCTGCACTTGATCTTACCATTGTGGTCGTCTTAGTGGGAGGATGCAGCAGGAGTATTTCATTTGGGAACAATTGACATCAGTATCTTCAGATCTTTTTTGCAGGATGATTACAATCCCCAGAGAGGTCACTGGATACTTCTAGTTGCTTTACCAGTTAGAATATATTCAGCTTCCTGCATTGCCAGAATCTAATGAAAGAATAAGGTTATTTAGTATGTAAATATTTTTGTATATCAAATTCTCTTTTGTTAAATGTATCTATCTCCTGTCTCAATTGTTTAGGGTCCCTCCATATTACAGAGACCCTAATTTTCCTACTCCAGAGAATGAGCTTTGATACTTCAGGGTGGAAACTAGCAGTCACTTAGTTGCATAAAATAAAGAGCCGGGGGACTTTATTTTATTTAGTCTGCTTGAGAAATCTCACTGCTTCTCAAGGAGACTAAATAAATTCTACTATTTAACTTTGATCTCCCCTTCCACTTCAGGAGGTGCCTGATGCCATGTGCCCCTAAACCTTTGGAGGTTCTATGAAATGTCCAGATTAATCTTGGCTTTCCTTCAACTTTCTGAAGTCGGCTGAGATAGATGCCATTTGTCCACTTAGTGCTGACATTTTCTCTCCTACTCTCCTTGTGGATTTATGCTTTAAAACAATCCATTTGCTGTCCTTTTAATGGGGTTTGGCAAAGAAACAGAAGTTAAATATGCTTGTTTAATGAGAAGATCTGTGTAAGTTTTTTGTTTTGTTTTGTTTTGTTTGTACCTGGGATTTTACTCAGGTGTGCTTAAACACTGAACCATATCCTCAGCCCCTTTTCATATTTTATTTACAGACAGTATCTCACTAAGTTGCAGAGGTTGGCTTTGAACTCACGATCCTCCTGCCTTAGCCTCCACTGGTATTACAGGTGTGTGCCACTGGGCATGTGCCAACCTGTGTAAGTTTTTAATTGCAGCATTTTGTACTGGAAAAACAAGAGTACCATGGAATTCACTGTGATTCACCCATACCTGATCCTCATTAGAATGGGTGAGTTGTGTCTACACCAACCTATCTGAAGAATTTCCACCATGTCTTAGAGTGACAAGCAATCCCCAGGGAAACGACAAAATCTGATTCCACTTTTGTAAAACAAATAACAAAATCTCTATAAATGCAAATACACATTTATAATACATTTATGTTAAAACTGATTTCCCAGTTTTGAGCAGGTGAAAGGATAGGAAGAAGTTAAGGGAGTGAACACAGAAAAAAAAAAAGTAAGAGGCTCTTCCCCCAATTAGTGCAGTTTTATCCACATATTTGCATGTATGCATAAAGAGATGTAAGATGCCTTGTTACTAAAATATTAACATGATTTACTCTGGATACTAGAATTATTTTTGTTTTTTTTCCTGTGCTTTTATATTAATTGTTTTACAATGAATGCATTATGTAAATACCATGGAAAAAATCTTTAAAAGTAAAATTTCAGGTTTACCCAAGAGCTACAAATGGATGTAGATGAGTTTATTCCTAGCAGAGATTTCATTCCATATTCTGGTTCTAATATTAATGAGTCCATTCAATGTGAGGCAGGAGATTAAGTGTTGCCTGGGATTGGAATCCAGCTCCACCATTTTCTGGATGTGTGACTTTGGCCAAGACATTGAACGACTCTGTACCTAAGTTTCCCCACCAGGAGGTGAGGATAATGCTCCCACTTACGGTTGTAATGAGCATCATAAGGGTTAAGATTTGCTTATATTTTAGAACAGTGCTGTGTGAATGTTTCATTTTCTTCTCTTTCTCAACCTTCTCTGGTTATACATATTTGTATGATTCTACTTTAGCATTTTAGTTGTACTTCTTTTTTATCTTTTCAATAGTTACCCTAGAATTTAAATATATACTTTAATCTCAGTCCGCTTTCAAATAACAATATATCTTTTTATACATGGTACAAGTGCCTCATAACATAATATTTCCTGTTCCCTCTCCCATCTGTTTTGACATTTCTCTGATTCACTACATTTATCCATATACTCTAACTACCCAATACATTATTACTATTATTTCTCTGAATAAAAATATTGTCATAGATCAATCATGTAAATGATGCTCTTCCTTTTTTTTTTTTTTTTACATAGATTCAAGTTTCTGGCCTATATCATTTTCCCTCTTTTAAGATTTCTTTCATAAAAAGACTGTTCTTAAGAATTCTCTGCATTTGCATTTCTGAGAGTCTTTATTTCCTTTTATTTTTGGAGGATAATTTTCCTAGATCTAATGTCCTCAGTTGACAGTGTTTTTGTATGGTTGTTTGGTTTTAGTTCCAATGATTTAAAGATTTCACTCCACTCTCAACTTTCTTGCATGTTTCTGAAAAGAAATCTGCTGTAATTCTTATCTTGTTCCTGTAAGGGTAAAGTGTTTTCACTCTCTGGCTTCTTTAAATATTTGCTCCTTGTCTTGACTTCCTTCAGTTTACATATGACATAACTAGACAATTGTTTTTGTTTGTTTGTTTGATTTTTTAAAATTTATTCTGTTTGCCTTTTCTAACCTTCATGATGTGTCCCCATCCCCTCTCTCTTTCTCCTTGTATTTCAGTTTGGAACATTTAACTACATTCAAGCTCTGATTTTTTTTCTCAGCCATGTCAAATGTCAAAAATGTCAAATGCCAAATGTCAAAAATACCAAATGTTAAAAATGTCAAATGCTCCCATCAAAGGCATTCTTCATTTCTGTGGTGGTATTTTTTTATTTCTAGCACTTCCTTTTGATTTTTTCTTAGACTTTCTCTCTTCCTACATTTCTCATTCATTCTAGCATGTCATCTGCTTTTTTCATGGGTGCCCTTAACATATTAATCATACTTATTTTAAATTCCCTGATAATTCCCTTGTCTGTGTCATGTCTGGATCTGATTCTGACGACTGCTTTTTTTCAGACTGTGTTTTTCTTGCTTTTTGTCAGGCTTTGTGATTTAAACAAACAAACAAAATAGAAACCTTGGTAGGTGTGAGTATTTTTGTTTCGTTTTGTTTTATTTTGTTTTTTGTTTTTTGGTCCCAGGGATTGAACCCATGGGTGTTTAACCACTGAGCAATACTCTCAGCCCATTTATTTTATTTATTTTGAGACAGGGTCTTGCTAAGTTGTTTGAGGCCTCGATAAGCTGCTAAAGCTGGCTTTAAACTTGTGATCCTCCTGCCTCAGTCTCCCAAGCTGCTGGGATTACAGGCATGCACTGTGCCTGGATGGTTAGTGTGAGGATTTATGTTGATCTAGTTAGAAGGTGAGCTGTTTATTTCTCGGTTCTTTGCTTTCATCTCCTTCACTAACTTTGGGCTTTTCAGAGAGAATCTGTATCTTTTCCAGTGCAACACACTGTAACCATAATGGAACCTTTTTTATGAGGGAATAGTCTGTAATCTTTAGATCATCTCTCATTCTTCTAATGGGCATGAGTTCATGGGCTGGATCATTCATAGTGTCTTCTTGCCTCCTGCTTTCTTCCCTGGCTGCAATATTCCCAATCTATTTCCTTAAATACCTGATTTCTGATGATTATGGTTATGTCCCCTCTCATTAGATAACAGGGTTAGAAGAATCTGGAAAGATAGGAATGGCTTCTCTTTCCTGAAAGAAGGTTCAAGAAAAGTGTCTCCCATGGAGTGTGCTATGCAGAATGCTCTGGGTGTGATTCATGTCTGAGCTCCCTCCCTCTCCCACTCCAGGAAAAGATTCACAAGGGAATCTTTCTCTCATCTTTACATTGAGAACCTAGAAGGGTTAAAGTCCATCAAATTGTGGAATCTCCCCTAAAACCATAGTTTCAGTAGTTTCTTACTCTGTAGCTAATATACTCTCAGCTTCCAGCAATTTGTCAAAATTCCCCTTTAAATGTTCTTGCCAGTTTATGACTCCAGTGGCTTCCGACCAAGGTGAGTGGATCTCAGTTGCATTCTCCATATTCACCTGTCTCTCCATATTTTGGGGTGGTGGTTTGCCCTGTGGCCTTGATTATTTGATGAGTCACTGATTTTCAGTTTTCTCAGCTTTTTCTTGTTAGAATGGGAGTGGTGATTTCCAAGTTCTTACATGTTGGTTCTGAAACTCAAATCCACACACTTGTTTTTAAAAACAACTTTAAATGCTCTGAACCTTTTCAACATTTGCAAATTGGAAATAACAATGCCTATCTTCTAGGATGACTGTAGGGAATAAAGGAAAAAAGTAAAATTCCTAGGACATATAAGCATAACCCACAAATGGTTGGATATTAGCACACATTCCCTCCTCTTCTCTCCATCCAATGAAATCACTAAAGGAGTGCAGGTGGAAACACAAAGACCCCAGGGTATGGACAAGGTAGAGTCAATTCAGAATCATGAAGGTCAGTCAAGAAACATGCCTTTAAAATCTTTTTCATCTCTATAGTTCTTTTGCTCCCATGTTCCAAATCTGGTCACTCTTGAAGAGAAAGTTAATTAACAGAATATGCAAATTAAAAAGCAGTTATAATACTAATTAATATTTTCATATCAAGAGCTAGTCCAGTTCTGAACATGTGTAAATCAAGACATCAGTGTTTTTACAGCTGACAGAGCTTCACACTGGAAAATTGCAATTATGTTGTTATCAAAACAGACCTGAGCAGTGTGCCAATGGCTTCTGAAGCCTCTCTTCATCTAACACAGTGTGCTAACAGGTCAGCAGACCAATGGTAACTTTGAGCTTTGTCACAGCCCATCATTGGGCTAGCAAACACCAAGTAGACAGGGCTTGAGGGCAGAGGTGTCAATCCAGAACCAAGGGCGGTTTCTTCACCTACTCCCCTGTCACTTCTAATCATGGGAAACTAAATCTGCACCTTCTCAAAACATGACAATGGATATTGTTGTGCTTGGCTGGTTGATAGTACAGACTTGTTAAACAGGTTCCCTGGGGCCAAAGCAATTGGGTGGTTGATAATTCTCAGGGAAAAAAAGTTGTGTTAAGTAAATGAATTGCTGTATCATCCATAGGAGTTTTGTTTGTATGTTTTTTTTAATTTTTGTTTTGCAATATTAGAAATTAAAACCAGGGCCTCACTCATGGTAAGCAAGCACTCTACCACTGAGCTTCATTCCCCAGCCCTTTTTAGTTTAAGATAGGATCTTGCTAAGTTGCCCTTGAACTTGTAACCTCCTGCCTCAACCTTCTGAGTACTGGCATTACAGGCATGTGACACCCCACTAGCCACTCATGTGCATTTCTATGCAGCAACATAATGCATCTTCCCAAGTATGCTTTGCACAACATTAATTTAGGAAATGCACCTAAATTTATGGGAGTCACAATGGATCACTGCCCTTTTATCATAGCAATAGAGAATCGGGAATTCTGGAGAATCAGGAAAGATACAGCCAGACACTCTCCAAAATACCCAAATTTACCATTATGGCAGTTTTTATACAGGGTCTGATATTACTTGCTTCCTAAATACTTCCTTTATCCAGACTTACAACTTGCACCGAAATTTTCCTTCTCATGTGTTTATTTAAATGGGACA
Source organism: Marmota monax (assembly GCF_021218885.2). NCBI lineage: Eukaryota > Metazoa > Chordata > Mammalia > Rodentia > Sciuridae > Marmota > Marmota monax. The sequence goes on along the minus strand of NW_026693933.1, from coordinate 9,958,357 downwards.
GAACTCTCAGTTTTTAAATTAAAATAAGCAATTGAGTAGATGCATAGACTTTAAGTGCCTTTTCTTTCCTGATTTGACAGAGTACTATTTTAATTTTCTGTATTAGTTTAGGACACCAATGGGTGGGGGTGTAGCTCAAGCAGAGAGCACATGCCTTGCATGTACAAAGCCCTGAGTTCAATTCCCAGTACAACAACAACAAAAAAAAAAAAAAAGAAAGAAAGAAAAGAAAAAGGAAGAAAGAAAGAATGCTAAGTTCTCCATCACATTATTTTGATAACAAATTATCAAGTAAGATAAATAATTAGAATAATCTTTTTTTGTTTTTGTTTTTTTAGATTGTTAGATTATTGGCTTAGCCAGTAAGTTGATTCCTTTTTGGAATTAACTTTCAAGTCAGATGGTTCAATGTTGCAAGTCATCCATGGGCTTGTGTGAGCTATAGCATTTGAGTGTATGAGGGGACTGGTCTAGCGTTACACGCTGATTGGGCTGTGCAATGCAAGTGTGCCTTCCTCTCACTCTGCCTGTGATCCCATACAGCACCTGAGATGGGTGTGACTTGCCAAGTTGTCAATCAATCTTCTGACCACAAGACTTCACAAAGCAAGACTCCACCTTATTCCCTGCCTTATTTGGTGAAGAACATTCCATTGAACCTCCTTTGTGTGTGTGTCCCCTATAAAATAAAAGGAATCTGGGTACATGCTCTCTTTCCAGTGCTGCCTATCGAGGAGCTGAGCCTTAGAGTCACTGAGCAGTCCCACCCTCAACCTTAGAAATTCATTTTCATGTGTTGCGTGGTTTCTTTGCGTTTCCTTAGTTCTTGCTGCATCCAGCCCCTTGAAACCCAGCTCATCTTTCCAGCCCAGCCAGCTGGAGACGGTTCAAGAGCCTTTGACATAGGAATTAGTTATATAGGTATGAGTTGAACTAAGGAAACCATCAAGGGAAATTGGGGCACCACGAGATCAACAATAGTGGGAAATCATTTCTTTCTCTAGGGCTGGAAGGGCCCAGGGAACCCAGTGAGCTAAGCCCTTACAGAGAATCCCCTACTATCCCTTCCTGGACAAGGACAATAGTCATAACTAGAAACATAATCCAGAGTAAAGAATGAGCACCAACCCCTGATTTCCTGGATGAGGCAAGTGAGGTGTCCCCCTCAGGCTCCCACGGTGCAGAGTGGCATGTAAGATGAAGGCCTCCTTAAATTTTGCTATGGTTGGTTTCCTTACATCAGCCAAAGCCTAGCTCTCCAACTGTCCAGAGCCAACAAGGCCATGCACATTGCTGGGGGCCATGAATTCTGTGGGGCTCAGCCTCCTCTGCACAGAGAATCTGGCTTGGAAAGGAAGAGATGGCCTGGTGGGGGCAGGGAAGAGGAATAGAGAATAACAAGCACTGTTATTTTCACAGGTCGTGGCGACAATTTCTAGTCTTAGTGCTCTTACAAGACCCCTTTGTTCATATTATTTTTCAAGGACAGATTTTCCATAAAGGAGAAAAATAAGTTAGTAACAACCACTCACACACAAAAGCAAGATTGATATTCATCTGACTACTCTTAATTTAATATTTTATCACATTAGCTTATTGGAAGCAGTTCTATGGGGAAAAAGAAAAGGAGAAGGAGCTTCTCTTCCATTTCCTTGAGGCCCTTGTTGTTCATTATGAAGGCCTACATTGTAAAGCCCAGCCCTGAGGGTGCATTAGTCCAGTTAGTAGGACTCAAATTTACCTGACAGAAATGGACAAAGAGGTGAATGAAACCTTATTAATAACAGTGAAATAAGAAGCATATAAACTTATTCTTCCACCTACTTGATATTCTATTTAAAACACACACACACACAACATCTTGAGTCACTATATGTGTGATGCTGAGGAAAGGACTGCCAAGTAGAGCTGAGTGTCCCCTCCAGCTGGTCACTCAGCCATAGGGACAGGCACCCTTCATTCACATAGACTATGGGAGTCCTTCCAGACTAGTTGAACTAATGTCAAGTAATAAATCAGAATACCAGTAGCCTACTGAAATACTGTTAGTTCTACATATTCTATATGTACGATAAGCAACAAATTTAAAATATAAAGATAACACAAAGGGGAATGCTTTTGAAGCAAAGTTCTTCTATATAAAATGAGCCTTGATGCAGAATTTGCAGAGGGGACTTCAGTCTCTTTGGCAGTGGTGGCAACAGATGAGAAAAACATAGTCAGAAGGTATTGAACACTTATCTAACTCAGGCCCTGTTAGGTGTATTGCTGGCAGTAGCAACATTAGTGTGGCCACCACCTTGTGACCCAGGCCCTGTGGTTAGGCCTTTTGTAAAGGTGCAGAAAGGAAGATCATTGTGTTCATGGGGACCCACCTGGCCTCCAGTGCCCATGGTCTCAATCAGGTCAAAGGCTTCTGGAAACAGGTGAGAGCTGACTTTTTAAAAATTTATTTGGAAAGGTGTTCTTGTGCAAACAGGCAAGGATCATTATTAAAGGCTGTTAGTACAATAGGAGGTTTCTGAAAAAACACTAAAGTTTTCATCTTCCAAAAGAAGTAAAATGTACACTCTCGCCCATTTTGTTTTTGAATAATTTGTAAAAAACAAAGAGATATGAGAGAATGACTGCTGACTGGGGAACTCCTTCCAGGTGCTGGGGAGTCAGGAAGAAACAAGGTGGATATGGTTCATCATGTGCAGCCTTCTAGGGGAAGAAGTAATATTCACAAAATACTATGGGAAAAAGCAGGTCACTAAATGATGGTATGTTGAGTATGAAATGTTGGGATTTAAAAGAGGAAAGTCTGCATTTAGGAAGAGTATTGATCAAAACTTTCTAGGTGGTAAAATGGAGCCAATTTTAGTTTTATTCAGTCTGTTTATAGGTAATATGTAAATTCTCTCGAATTTACATGACCATTACCATGAGCTCCTATGGCAGGGACTGTTCTCATTCTTCTTTGTAACTGCAGCATCCTGACTGGTACTGGGCCTAGGTGGTAACAGGGGAAGTGATTGTTGACCCAGGGAATATCCTGAAATTTCCAGTGACCACAGGTTTCAACAGTCATTTTCCAGTGACCACATGGTTGGAGCCAACTAGTATACAATATCTTCATTTAGTTCACTGGCTAGTTTGTTTGAGTGTGCTGGGTAGTTTGGTGGTCTGATCCAGCTATATTCAGAGGGGCAACTCTGATCAGTTCATGAAACTCTGATTTAACTGAACCTTGATGTGACTCTGGTTAGTAGCCAGAGTTTTAGAACTTTGCCCTTCACACTTTCTGTAGCTGTTAAATTCTGCTAAGATGTGTTAGGTGTCCCGAAGAAAAGGCAATAACTTTGGACTAATAGGACTGTTAATAGATTTTTGTCGCTTTATTGAGTTCCTCAAATTATGCTATTAGGTATAGAAGATTATTTAGAAATTGTTAAAATACATAATTTTGGTTCATTGATTTTATATTATCCATACCCATAATTTGTATTATGGATTTGTTTTGTTCGTGTGCAGGCTTTTTAGATCTCAGGAAAGCAAAGAACAAAGTGTTATGTATGCACTTGCTGGTATGTGAAGGACTGTGAAATGTAGTTCTGGCTTGGACAGATAAGCCAGTCAATTTAAGTTATATTAAATGAATTCACTTTTAAATAGAGCTTTAATTTCAGCCTAGTTGGAAAGGTGAAGGGATGATAGGGTGAAATTTAAAGTCCTTAACAATTTCTTTTTAGGACATGATTTTCCCGACTCGGGTTGGGAGGCGACACATGATGATCTATTATAGTCAGTGCTTCCGGGGGCTAAAATAGAATCTCTGCCATTTACATCAATCCCAGACTTTCTCTCCCGAATCAGGTTTTATCTCATTTCTTTTTATATCTAATTCCTTCAAACTTTTCTAATGCTTTTATTTTCAAATTTTTAAAAATTAACTTATAATTTGCAAACAAAAAAATGTGCAAATATTAAACATATATTTCAATGAATTAACCCAAATCAAGCACACCAATGTAATCACCACCCAGGTCAAAACACAGAGAACCCTTCGTGTCTTCTCCCAAACACTTTCTCCTTGTTCCTCCACAAAGATAAACAAACATTGAATAAATGTTTATTCATTATTCTTACTTCTAACAACATGAAATAATTTTTTGCCTGATTTTGAATATAAATCTTCCAAGTTAGGTTGTCTGTGACTGTAGGTCATTAATTTAATTGCTGAATAGTATTCTTCTATTGGTGGGCATTAGACTTATTTTCACTTCAGGAGTGTTATAAATCCTTCTGCTATAAACAATCCTGTTCAGTCTTTTGACACCATGGGAACACTCTTTTGTTGGATAGATAGATAGATATACATATATATACATAATTATGTATATATATACACATATACGTGTGTGTGTGTATATAATGGAATTGTTGGATCACTTAGAATGTTTGTAGTCAACATTACTATGTAGTGTTAAACCAATTTCTTTTGTTTGTTTGTTTGCTTCTTTCTTTCTTTCTTTCTTTCTTTTTTTTTTAACCAGGAATTGAACCCAGTGGTGCTTAACCACTGACCCACATTCCCAGCCCCACCCCCTTTTTTGGTATTTTATTTAGAGACACAGTCTCACTGAGTTGCTTAAGGACTTGCTAAATTTCTGAGGCTGGCTTTGAACTTGCGATTCTCCTGCCTCAGCCTCCCAGACTGTCTGGGATTACAGGTATGCGCCAACATGCCCAGCTCAAACTATTTTCCACAGTAGTTACAGCACTTTATAATCAGTAGTATAAAAGCGTTCTCATAGTGCCACATTTTGCTAATGCATAGTTTAATCCTTCCTTTTAATTTTATTTATTCCGGTAGAATTTTGATTCTAGAATTTTGCTGTGAGTTTAATTTGCATGTTCTGCATTGGTAATTGAATCCTATGTATTAGGCTTATTGGTTATTTGTTGGAGTCTCTTGCCATTTTTTTATTGGATCATTTGCCAGTTTCATTGTTTCATAGGATTCTTTATGTTTTGGACATAAGTTATATGTGTTACAGGAAATTTCTCTCACTATGTGGCTTTCCTTTTCACTATCATCATAGTCCTCTCTTGATAAATTAAATTTCTCAATTTTAATGTAGTTCATTTTACCTATATTTTCATTCGTTGTTATTGCTTTATGTGTCCTGATAAATTTTTGGTTACTCAAAATTCAGAAAATACTTTCCAATGTTACCTTTTAGCAGGGCATTACTTTACCTTTTACACCTATAAGCTTTTTGGAATTGATTTGAGAGTGTGACACGAGATAGGATTTTGCAAGCTTTATCAGGCTTTGGAGGTACTGCATCTAAGCAGAAGCTTGCTTTCTATCACTTAGAGTTTGTATTATATATCTACTAGAAGAGATATTTTAGAGATGCATTTAGAGAGATTGTAAATCATATGTCACTCTCATGCATTCATGAAATGAAAATGTAAGCTATAAATTGATTAGTGTGCCAGTATACACTGTTTGACCTTCTGATTCCCCTCTGTATTTTCTAATCCTACTGTATGCTCTAGGAAGCTGGCCTGCAGGGCCTCCTTGCCTTTTTGAGCTTAGTTGGTTAAACCGAAGGGGGGGCACCAGAAGGAAGCCAGAGGATAGAAGGCCTATAGGGTGATTATTATTTCCCCAACTCCCAGGTCCCTTTCCTGATCATGCCAGCCACTCCCTGCTACCTTCTCCCCAGCCTAACCCCACTCCCTCTCCTTGTCCCTGGGAGAAGAGCAGTGAAGCCACTGCTCCCTGCTCTACTGGCCCACAGGCACTCCACTATCTCTTGCTGGTTATACTAAACCTTGCCCACAACTTCATAAATTGTCCCTTTATTAAACTCTTCATATTTTATCCAATCATATTCCACAGAAGCTAAATTAAAGGCCTCCCACTGTGAAAATAATTTCTAGTCTGGGATGTGAATCATAGACTGAATTTAAAGCTGAAAAGGCAGATATTTGAGAGTATCCTTGTGCATAAAGAAGGACCTAGAAAGACTTCCTGAGCTATTCAAGCTAGATGCCTCTGTCCTCAAGCATTCAACAGAAACTTGTCAACAATGTTCTTACTTTTATCATTTATTTTTTTTAACCTTGCCAGTGGGTAGATAATGATGTTTATTCAAAAAATTAACAAAGAATAAAAGTTATTTTTAGCTCATTGTGAATTTTCCTCAGCTTTTTCTTACCATATGTGAAGATGAGGCAACACTCTGCAACTGAATGTGTAATGCTATAATATCTCCAGTCAGGCGGTTGCCTATGCTAAAAACAAAATTCTAAGGGTTGTTCCACTGAAAGACATGATCCCTAAAATAAGATCTTTAGCAAACATCCTCCCTATTGACACAATATTGCTGTCCCAAAAGACTCCATCATTTCCTGTTGCCTAAATTAAGTTTTCACCAGCTACAAGCCGAATGAACAACTATAAATAATCCTCTCGGAAGGAGAGGCAGGTGAGCCAGCTTGCAGGGCGCAGAGAGCGGCTGTCTCTCTTGGGATACTCCCCCCTCCCTGCCTATCCTTGTGTGGCCAAGGCCTATGCACCCAGGTGAGGGCTTCCAGTTGGATTCCCTAACAGACCGCCTCCAGGGTAGAGTCTTGAAGTCTGAAAGTTCCATCTCTACCTCCCCCAGGTCCACTGAGCCCTCCCCAAGTAAAAGTTCCACCTCACTCTTGTGGCATCCGAAATACCCACACTGCCCACCTGAGACAGGCCCAGGGTCCACTTGCATCTTTGTCTACTTATCTTTATAAAACCTGTTCTCCACTGGGTCTGCCTGGGAAAGGGACTCGTAATCTATATCATACCAAGCTTTTAATGTCCACAATGATGAATCAACTTCCCTGAACACCCATCCCCTGGTACACATTATCTGCATTATAACAGGACCCTGTTGTGTTGGAATATGAAACAGGTTAATGAGGAAAATATTTTGGAGAGGAAAGGTTTTTCCAGCTGCCTCCACTTCCTACCCATTCGCAGTATGTTATCGCTATCGGTAAGAATTAGTCATGTAGAACACTGGACTTGAAGTCAAAAGAAATAAATTTGAGCCCTTCCTCTTGGGCAGGTACTTAACTATGCCTCAGCCTCCTCATCTCCTAAGTGAGAAGACTGGATTGATTGTAAGGTGACCAGAAAGACCCATGGCACAAGATTCTCCATGTTACTTAAAACAGGAGTTTTGTCAAAACTCTGTGGCAAGAGGGACATGTAGATGGAGATAGTTGGAGGGTGATGCCAAGTACTTGTCCCACAGCCTCATATCAAAAGCCATCAGGGTCCCAGGCACTTCCCCTGAGACAGAGTTGAGCTGTGTGGTTGGCTGATACTGGTCACTGGTTCTTCCCTGCACACAGAGCTATTGATATTTATTTCACTTAGGCTTGTTCTTGAATATGTAATGGGGATAATGTCACCAAAATGCCTTCTGAGGCTTTTCTCCGCAGTAATTTCATTTGCAGTGTAGCCCCATTAATGTTGTTTAATAGCTCCATGGAAGGTACAATGAGTAATGCCCAGAACAAAGAAGGTAGAAAAAAGGGGGGCTGATATGACAGAGAGGCATTGAATAGGAAGGGTGAGGCCATTTTTCCAGAAAGAGCAAAACGTAGATGAGGGCAGACTATGGTTCCGATGCTTCTGCTTTGAGGGCATTGTCCCAAGCCATCCGTGGGCTGTGTGTGGACTGTCACGCTTTGCAGCCAGTGAGGGGATAGGTCTGGCATTGAGAACTTCCCGTGGCACCCCCATAGGGATTGACCACCTGCTGCAGGTGGACTTCCCCCTCAGCTCTGCCAAAGGTTTCACACAGCACCGGAAATGGGGTGACCTGCTGTAGCTGCACAGCCCCTTTGAGATGGGTGTGACCTGCCAAGATGCCAATCAACCTGCTGACTGCAAGACATCAGGAAGAAACTCCACCTTTGAAACTTACCCCTGCCTTGAATGTACTCCCTTAAATAAATCACTGGAGCCATATTCTAATTATCTAGCTCCAGCTCCTGATGGACTGGACCTATCAGGAGCTCCAATTCTTTAAATCTAATTCTGACTTTGCCTTTTTGTTCTTCTCTAATTATTCTAGACTTTAATTTCTCAAGTGGCTTATGCCCTCTTCAGCAGGAAGAAGAACCCCCCAATGGGATGCTGGCCATCTCCCCATAGGGCACCACCCAGTGCTCATGGGGGGACAGGAAGGGAGGGGAGAGAAAGTCAAGAAGTGTGAAGGGGTCCGTAAGATACCCTTTTCAAATCAGGTGCCCACAAGTAGAAAGGAAGTGGTAATGTGGAATATGTAGGTGGAAAAAAAGGGGTAAGATAATTCCCTTTCCTTCCTGGGTCAGAATATGGGAGGGAAGGCCAAATAGGCTATCTCTTCTGCCAGCTGAATGGGATGCACAGCCAGGGGTCAGTGGCTCAGGGACCCAGCCACACTGAAGACTCAGTCATAGGGGACCCACTAAGCTTGGATCACCCTGAAGAAGACATCACAAGTTATCATAACCCCCAAAACAATATGAGTGTTGGCGCACTCCTGTAATTCCAGTGATCCAGGAGGCTGAGGATCACAAATTTGAGATCAACTTGGGCAACTTTGCAAGACCCTTTCTCAAAATAAAAAATAGAAAGGGCTTGGGGATGTAGCTCGGTGGTAAAGCAACCCTGGGTTCAATCCCCAGTACCAACTAACAAACCAACAACCAACTAACCAACAAATAAAAACCAATATGGATTAATGTGAGTGAGACAGACCAGTAGAAGTAAGTTACATCTTCTTTGAGGGTGAGAAGTCTTTGGGAAAGGACAGCTTTTGGGTCAAGGGTTCTTAGTCCAACACCAAGATGTTCCTTGCACTTAGATAGTTTAGAGGGAGGAAGGGAAATCATTGGTCTAGCTATGGAGCTCAGAATTGAAATGGTGATCTATCTGAAATGAGTCAGAGATTGTGTCATGTGTAATTGGCAAGTTAACTCTCCTTGTCATTAATGGGCAATTTAGTTCCACTAGAGAGAAATAAAGAAAGTTACTTTTTTTTTGGCGGGGGGTGGGGAGGTAAAACATAGCTGTGCCACAAATATATTTCTTTACTATAGATGAAAAAAGCAGCTCACCTTTAATATTCTAGCAGAACCCAATCTTAGAAAAGACATTGATGTCGAGGTAGAATATAATTTTTAGTTCTTCAGTATAAGTAGTTTCCCTGGAGCAACTTCACTGTACTCCTTCAGGAGGTAATTACTATTCATTCGTCTTTTCATTATGAGAAACCATTAACCATCTCTGCTATGGACTGATACCAGGAACAAGATCTGGCAGTTCCCAACAAATTAATGATTTTTTAAAAGTACCTTCTGATTCAATCCTTGTGGAACACTAAGATAGATTTTTATCATCATGATAGAATGGCCAGAGAAGTGACTGTCTTCTCCACTTATTATTTCCCCTCACTCATTAACAGCTATGAGAGAGAGAAGAATATAGGCTCTATCGAGGGAAAACATTATACAGTTATGCATGAGTCATATCTCCTTGATAGGAGCAGATTCTACAGGTATTTAAAATAATTATCCTCTTCAGATCTTCCAAGGATAGTGACAACCAACATGTATTAGAGATATTGCATAACTGGAGACTCAAGAGACTGAGTCTCAGTGTGCTGGGTGCTGAGTAAGGAAAAAGTCAGCATCTGCATCTTTATTGACTTTTATTTATTTATTTTTTATTCTATTGATTTTTTTCCCCAGTTGGATCCTAAAGGATTTCAGATTTCTTTTTTTTTCTTATTTATATATGACAGCGGAATGCATTACAATTCTTATTACACATATAGAGCACAATTTTTCATATCTCTGGTTGTATACACAGTATATTCACACCAATTCATGTCTTCATACCGGTACTTTGGATAATAATGATCATCACATTCCACCATCATTAATAACCCCATGCCCCTTCCCTTCCCCTCCAACCCCTTTGCCCTATCTAGAGTTCATCTATTCCTCCCATGCTCCCCCTCCTTTTTCCACTATGAATCAACCTCCTTATATCAAAGAAAACATTCAGCATTTGGTTTTTTGTGATTGGCTAACAGGATTTCATATTTCTAAAGGCCAGGTTGATTAGGTACCTAAATTAGCTGCTAAAGTTCTTATTTGTAAAACCATCTCTGATTATTAATATGACCACATACATGCCTATTTTCTCTGTTTTAGTGTGAGGAACTACAATTTATTGAGTAGTCACAACATGCTAGATATTTTGTCAAGTATTTTATGCATTGTACAATTTAATTCTGTTATGCAAGGTTGATCTTATTATTTGTCTTTTTAGAATATAAAATTAATGGAGAAAGATATTGTGTCTTGTCCTCAATCATGCCATGGTAAAGTACCTGCTTTCTCTCCTATCCCATACTCTTTGGTTGGAGCTGAATTTCGCACTATTCTGTGGTTTCCTTAATTATTTGTGGTGTAAACTTATGTGCATCTTGTGTTCTCCTTGATGGCAGCCTTACTAAGATTGTAATCTGAAAATATTTGTGTAACTTTTGCATATATTAGAGGCATAAGGGATGACTACCATTTTGTGTACACATAGGACCTAGCAACGAGCAGAGAATCAGCATCTATGAGATCCATTTGAAAAAAGGCAAGAACTAAGGTGATGCAAACTAGCTAGAAATGCTAAATAAAATATATAATTTAAAATGCAAAGTAGAGCTCACAAAAAATGAGTTATTTAAATACTTCAACTTCGAAGACAACTAAAATCCCAAAATCAAAACAACCATGCTCATGCTTTATCCTGTAAGGTAAACCAGGGATAAATTCAAGGAACTTAAGAGTGTAGGCTTAATACCTACATGAGGGTAGTATTCTGAGCTTTCAGCCCAAGTGAAGTTGGGAGGTATAACTGAAATTTCAGCATAAACACAGGATTTTTAAATATCTGTTTATTGCAAATATAATAAATAAAGAAAGGATGGGTTAGAAAAAAACTATGCTCATTGGTTTTGCTTGCTGCCTAAGCAGCTTGCCTAAGGCTCTGGATGGGGTGAGAAGGGTCTCCATGGGGAATTAAAACTGTAAGTTGTAGATGATATCAAGTTTGAGATATTTTTGCTGCTCCCATAATCCAGGAGCTACTAAGCCAAGGAATTAATATAAAATGGTTGGGATTTCCTTGGGCCACTTGAAAGAAAAAATTACACTACTGACCAGATTTAATAGTCTCCATGGGAAGAGATGAGAGAGAGCAAGAAGATCCAACATACTGAGGTAGTGGAAACTCAAGGACCTGCTGAAGAAAAAGCAACTGGAAGAGATATCTGAGTCAATTATTCAGAATACAGTGTAGATGAATAAATTGATGAGAAATAGGAAAGATGTTAAAAGGTTTGTAAAACACAACGAGGTTTAATAGAATTACAAGAACAGAAGAATAGAGAAAGTAAGATAGGGTAACATTTAAACAAATAATAACTGTGAATAGATAAATCACACCAATTATTTGATTAAAAATGATACTTTCTTATGAGAATAAATAAAAAGAAGTTCCATGTCTGAACACATTATCAGGAAACTTCAGAGCCACATGACAAAGACAAATTCTTAAAAGCAACCACAGACAAAAGGATAGAAAATGAACCATAGCAGAAAGACGACAGAGATAGAAAACCCATCTGAATGACTACAGATTTCTTAAGATCAACAGTGTGAAGTCAAACAACAACAAGTGCTGGCGAGGATGTGGGGAAAAGGGTACACTTGTACATTGCTGGTGGGACTGCAAATTGGTGCAGCCAATCTGGAAAGCAGTATGGAGATTTCTTGGAAAGCTGGGAATGGAGCCACCATTTGACTCAGCTATTCCCCTTCTTGGTCTATCCCCTAAAGACCTAAAAAGAGCATGCTACAGGGACACTGCTACATCGATGTTCATAGCAGCTCAATTCACAATTGCAAGACTGTGGAACCAACCCAGATGCCCTTCAATAGATGAATGGATAAAAAAAATGTGGCATTTATACACAATGGAGTATTACTCTGCATTAAAAAATGACAAAATCATAGAATTTGCAGGGAAATGGATGGCACTAGAGCAGATTATGCTAAGTGAAGCTAGCCAATCCCTAAAAAACAAATGCCAAATGTCTTCTTTGATATAAGGAGAGTAACTAAGAACAGAGTAGGGACGAAGAGCATGAGAAGAAGATTAACATTAAACAGAGATGAGAGGTGGGAGGGAAAGGGAGAGAAAAGGGAAATTGCATGGAAATGGAAGGAGACCCTCAGGGTTATACAAAAGAACATACAAGAGGAAATGAGGGGAAAGGGAAAAATAATACAAGGGGGAGAAATGAAGGTCAGTAGAGGGGGTAGAGAGAGAAGAGGGGAGGGGAGGGGAGGGGAGGGGGGATAGTAGAGGATAGGAAAGGTAGCAGAACACGACAGTTACTAGTATGGCAATATGTAAATCAATGGATGTGTAATTGATGTGATTCTGCAATCTGTATATGGGCTAAAAATGGGAGTTCATAACCCACTTGAAGCAAAGTGTGAAAGATGATATATCAAGAACTATGTAATGTTTTGAACAACCAACAATAAAAAAAAATAAAACAAAAACAAAAAATAAAACAGTAGAGGTTGAGAGTCAATGAAATACAACCTTCAGAGTGTTGACAGATAAATGTCTGCAGATGTAGAACATTGTATCCATCTAAAGTGTTATTTGAGAATTAAAGTAAAATAAAGACATTTTTAGAAAAACATTGAAGTAGATTACCAGTTTAGACCCCTATCTAGAAGAACTTCTATAAGATATACTTTAGAAAGAAAGAATTTGAATCCAGAAAGAATACATTGTAAAAAGGATAATGAACTTAAAATTGGTGAACATGAATAAATGTAAATAGGCATTAAAAAAACAGAATATTAATGTCTAGATTGGAAAGACAAACAAAATATCTGGAGATGATTATTAGTTAACCACATCCTAATATCTTTAGTTTGTTTAGGAGCAAGTTAGAAAATATACATTCCAAACTACCAGAGGAAAGAAAAAGAATCAGGAAATTTGACTTATTCAATATAAAACAAGAAAAAGAAAAAGCAACTTTAAAAAAGCATAGAAAACAGAGAAGATATGATGGTAAAAACTATCATATACACAAATATAAGTAATTATATGGACATAGTCTAAATTTGCTAATTAAAATAACATTTTATTTACATTTCTAAAATAGCTATATTTTGTTACAAGAGATAGTTAGAGCTCAATGTCTCATAAAGGTTAAAGATAAATGGATGAAATAAACAAATATGAATTTTTTATTAAAAGCCAGCATAGCTGTATTAGTATTAGACATGCTAGACTTTTAGGCAATGTGCTTTTTTTCTTTTTTAAAATTTATGTATGTATTCTAATTTGTAATATATGACAGTAGAATGTGTTTCAATTCATAGTACACATATAGAGCACAATTTTTCCTGTCTCTGGTTATACACAAAGTAGAGTCACACCATTCATTTCTTCATAGATGTACTTGGGGTAATGATGTCCACCTCATATCATCCTCTTTCCTACCTCCCTGCCCCCTTCTTTTCCCTCCCTCCCCTTTGCCCTATCTGAAGTTCTTCCATTACTCCCATGCTCCCCACCCCCATCCCAATTATGGATCAGCATCCTCATATCAGAGACAACATTCAGCATTTGGTTTTTGGGGATTGACTAACTTCATTTAACATAATATTTCCAGCTCCATCCATGCCGCAGTCCGGCTGCAGCAAAATAACCGGGGGGTGACGAATATCTTGTGTATGTTGATACAGCAGGAGTAGGAGCCCTTTATTGCAGGACAGGAGCAGTATTTATACATTCCACACAGTTTATCTAATTAGCATAAACTAGATACATCAGTCAACCAATAAGGAATCTCCACACTTAATGGCTTGTTTTTGTTACTTCTCAAACCACTCCCTCTGGCATTTTGCCAGGCACCATCCAGACTTGTTTACGAACTTTAACATTCCCCTGGCTAAATGCCAGGTGTTATTTTGACTTGTTTACAGACTCTAACACATCCATTTACCTGCAAATGCTATAATTTTATTCTCTTTTAATGCTGAGTAATATTCCATTGTGTATATATACCATAGTTTTTTTTATCTAGTTATCTACTGAAGGGCATCAAAGTTAGTTCAACAATTTAGCTATCCTGAATTGTGCTGCTATAAACATTGATGTGGCTGCATCACTGTAGTAGGCTGATTTCAAGTTCTTTTGGTATAAACCAAGGAGTGGGATAGCTTGGTCAAATGGTGATTCCATTCCCAGTTTTCTGAGGAATCACCATACTGCTTTCCATAGTGGTTGCACAAATTTGCAGTCCCACCAGCAGTATATGAGTGATAGGCAACATGCATTTTTGAGGATAAGGGAAGCCAGTGCATGATGATAAAAGATCCCAGGTCTTTCAGACACCAAAATCTGTAACTTAGCAATTCTCTGTGCTTCCTGTCTCTTACTATCACAGGGCATAACATAATGCAATGACTTAGAATCACTGTAGGTAAAAACGTATGCCACAAAAAACTGGGTATGCAGGCAAACTGGCCTGAGTTAGGCTGATGGCAACACCCAACAGCTTGTCTCACTTCCCGTCTTTCTGCCTCCACTTCCTCATTTGCAAAATGAAGCCAACAGTACCCCTCTCTCATGGTTTGAGTGAAGATGAAAAGAATTGAAGTAAATAAAGGATCAGTTTATGATAGTCACTCAGCACAATGTTAGCTCACTCTCACCCCAATTCTTATCACAAAGAGAAACATGCAAAACTTAGTTGTAATTTCAGAAGGCAAATAGCTATTTAGGATTTCAAGTTGAAATCATTTTTCTTATAAAGAGTTAATTGTCCATGAAATTAAGTATTTATGCATTCACAGAACCAATGTATTTATAATGTTAGAATACAAAAGTGGCTGGCCTAGAAACTCAAAACATTCTTAATGTCTTCACAGTGGCTGTTTCTCCACATGGGAATATTTTTAAATTACCTTTTACAGTGATCTAAAGGGAAGAATATACTGTAAGGTCAATTAGGAAAATAGCATGCTGTTGCACATTCATATTCAGGAATAAATGTTGAACCTGGTGAAGTGCTTGCTTGTAAGGAGATTCATATTCTGAGCACTTTTTCCCCCCCTGAAAATATTAACATAAATGGTGGTTTGATTCCTAAGTGGAATTACCAGCTGTCCCAGTTTTCCAGGAACTAAGGGGCTTCCCAGAATTCAGGGTTTTGGGTGCAGTTTGAGGACAGTTTGAGGAAAACTGAAATAGTTGGTCATCCCCTCACTCAGGCCAACACCCAAAAACTGATCTTCTTACATCAGCCACATTTGATGGAGCCCTTCATGAGAACTCTGCTCAACAGTTTCTTCTGTTGCATTGCTGAACATCATGCTCACCTCCACCTCCACCTGTGATGCAGTTCTGGGTTCCATATGAGGGAGAGAAAAGAAACATCTCCTTTGTAACACTTCATCACTTATACTCCAGTGAAATATGTCCCATTTCCAAACATCATATCTTTTTAAAAAATGATACAATGGGCTGCAGATGTAGCTCACTGGGAGAACATGTGCCTAGCACATGCAAGGCCCTAGGTTCAATCCCCAGCACTGCCAAAAAGAAATAAATAATTTTAGTTTTGAGTACTTACTCTTCTCATATCATTGTCCCCAACGAGCCCATCATTTTCAGACTGGAGGTATGGGCAGCAAGAGAGGACCAGACAGCCCTCCAGGGTCCTCACGCTCTCATCCCACTGCACATGTTGTCAGCAGAAAACAGACGCCCACTCTGAGATAGATGGCCAATCACCACTTCCCCAGGCAGTGATTTCAGAATCTCAGCTGGAGTTTGTTTAGGCACCTGCACAACCTTGCTTCAAGGAATTAATGTAGTTAATGATGATCATGGCATCTACAAAAGTAAAGAGAAACAACTGAACAGCTGCCATCCCCAAGTCCAGGTCACATGCCACTTCCCACTCCTCATATACTCGACTGCAAATGTTTCCAGCCTCCCTTGTTCTCCCATGGCTCTTACTTTGTGCTTCTATTAGAACATTGTTCATAATCTGTCTTGTAGTAGAATCACTTAAGCCTGTGTCCATCTCCTTCATAAACAGCTAGATCTTCAAGAGCAGGAAAACTCACATTTAAATTACCCCTAGAATCAAGCAGAATACCTGTCCCAGAGAGACTATTCAATGACTGTTTCCTGAATTGATAGTATTCTTGAGACTCTAGAAGCCCATCAGAGATCAAATGGTTCCTTTTAATCTGGTCAATAATTCAGTCTGTTAGGAAGAATGACTTCATAAAATATGTTCTGCCAACAGTGATTATTCTTGAATTAAATTCTACAAATCAGTTAGTTTAGTAGGTATCTCTGCTTTGAAAAGATTTGGCAGTGAAAAAAAGGCTTTATTAGGATAAATAAAATCCAAATGATCCCAGGCAACCTTTAATTGAAAAATAATTTAAATGATGCTATTCTCTCACAAAGAGCCTTTGTAAGGCTGTTTGTCAAATGTTGCATGTGTTCTGGCTTCTTTGAGATCATTTCCAGTCCTCATAGGCAATTCCAGACTGAACTAGCTCTCACTGAGCACCTACTATGTGTCAGGCAACAAGGTCAGTATCATCACACAATCACCCATTCTAATAACTGCAAAGCATTTCAATTCTACAGCGTGAGAAGGAGTTTAACTTGATAGCTATTACTTAGCACGCTTTAAAAATGAGCCCAGATGACACATAGGATTAATTATATGTTATTCAATTTCAATTTTAAAAAGAGGAAAGTTTTCTGTATGATTTCACACTGTGCTAATTGTTCTAATAGGCAAGAGAAAAGGCAATAATTTTAGTTATGACAATATCATAATCCTTCTACACAGAACCATAATAGAAGAATATTCCACTGAAACACCTCACTCATAATACTGTTTTCCTTCATGATAATAGGAAAAAATTTTTGTGTAGTTCGATGGCATTGTAACTGATTCCAATGTTCCAATGTTCTGCATGGAGGAAAAAACAACCATTTTCTATTGCATATGTGGTAAAAAAAAAAAAGGTAACCATAAAAGCATAATGTTTATGCAATAGAAAGAAAGAGGAGGGATAATTAGCTGCCATCCCATTCACTTTACTGTCTTCAGTAGTACATGTTGAATCTGCACGTGTGTGCGGTTTGAGGCAGGTGCATCTGCCATCTTCTTTCACCTGCAAAGAACTGAACTATGGTGTGGAGGCCTCAGGCCAGTGCTAAGTTTTCTTTCTCTCTCTGTTCCTCTGTCCTGACCCTAGGCTGGGGAAAGAGGCTGCAAGATATTAAGGCAGCTAATATTGCAAAAGGAATAGTGAGTCTCTTCCTGAATGAGGGAGTGGAACCAACCTTACAACATTTATTTTCTGGACATGTCGATTTGTCCACAAGATTGTGGTTAAGATATTCCAGGCTGAACTAATTAAAAAAAAAGATAAATAGAAGAAAAACCAATAGAATAGAAGAAAGGCAACAGGGGGAGGGAGGAGAGGGGAAAGGAAATACTGGGGACTGAATGGGAGCAAATTATATTCCATGCTTATGTAATTATATCAAAACAAATCCAATATTATGTACAGCTATAATGTACTAATTCAAAAACAATTTTAATATCTAATGCTGAATGATCTAATCCTGATTTGGCTGAATGAAGAATATTGATGGGGCTGGGGCTGGGGCTCAGTGGTGGAGCGCTCACCTAGCATGTGTGGGGTGCTGGGTTTGATCTTCAGCACCACATAAAATAAATAAATGAAACAAAGGTATTGTGTCCAACTACAACTAAAAAAATGTTAAAAAAATATTGGTAAAGAGGTCCCAGTATTGGGCACAGTCTGCAGTAAGAGCAGGTGGGATTGGGGTCAGTGGGGAGATGCCTGGAGGAAAGAGTTGTGGGGTGGTGTCGAACTTGATTGGCTCTCAAGTGGGATTTTCCTCTTAGACCAGCAAAATTTAAAGTATGAGAATCAAAAATAATTTAAAAGTAATCAAAATACATCTGCATATCCTCTCTCTCCTCTCTGGAATTCTTCATCTGAAATTGCTGCTCATCCTTCAAACCCTAGGTCAAGCCTCGGATTCCCTAGGAAGTCTGTCCTGCCTCCTGCACTCTCCCCAGCCTAGGCTGGGCACCCTTCCCTGCTCCCATAAAACCAGGAGACATTTTCTGTTGGGGAGGAAGGAGTTTTCTCTGCTATGAAATAGGATGTATTAGTTGAATTTGCAGAACCTACAAAATATCCTAGTTTTAGCTTTGGCCCATCCAGGCTTCTGGCCACTTGCTCTATTCTCTTTTCCTGTCCCCTTCTCATGGGAAGGGAGTTGCTCTTTTGACTGAGTCATTAGACCACATTGCACTAACAGGCAAGGACACTGTCAAAGGGTCATAAGCCATCACACGTGTCCATATTCTTATTTCATCGGCTGTTAGAAGTGGCAGGCTGGCCTTCTTGTCTACGTGGTTATTGGGTAAATAGATTTGAGAATCTGCTCCAGAGACTTTCTCATTCCTGTCATTATCCACCAGGAGGCTGAATATAGTGTAAAGGAGGGGTACCCCAGAGGAACAGACCTCAGTCAGGCACCCTGGCTCAGTCTATAGGGCAACCCTGTGTTTGGCTTGGTTGGATGCTTTCCCACTTGGCAATTGATTCTCATAGGTAGCATCCTCTTGTCAGGAAACTGTTGAAAGCAGCACACTCAGTGAGAAGATTCTAGGACCTACTAACTTGCAGACCTCTAATACTTCCATCTTTGCACTTCCAACAGTGCACTGTCATCTGTCTCCCTTGGTTAGATAGTAAATTCTATAAAAAACAAGATCGATCCTTGTATCCTCAGTTCAGTCCAATGTCCAATATGTTAGGTGCTCAAAAAATGTTTAGCAAACGAATGGATGAGTTTGTCCATTCTTGAACCTAGTTTATCCATCCAACCTCCGGCCACCCTGCATCTGGTCCTGCCAGGTGGATCCCTGAAGATTCCCTCCATAAGTTGTGCCAGACCCACCTGTGTTGAGCCCACCTGTCCTCCTCACCCATAATTTCCTTAACATTCACATTCACAGTTTCTATTAAGCTTTTTTTCAGCTAGTTCTGCTCATTTTGTCTCTTGCACAATTAGTTTAGTCCTTTGTTATTCTCTAATTTAAATGTGTTGGCATTATGTGTTTAACTGGATCACATGGGACCTGGTCTTCACTTACCTATCTTGGAAAACACCATCAGGAGAGTAAGAAGTTGCGAATAGAGGCATTGTCTAGTCTCACTAGCTGGAATGAGGTGGGATGAGTCATTTATTTTCCTTACTTCTCAGTTTCCTCATCTGTAAAAACTGAGGAGATAACCATCTGCCTGTATCACAGGTGCTATAAGGATCAAAATAAAGACAGTGACATCTGCAAAGAACTAAAGCACAATTCATACCTCATAGAACATAGCTCAGAGGAGAACTTAATAACGCTTGTAGATTTACTTGATAATAATTATGTTGTTCATAAGCATTTCAAAATGAAGGTTGAATTATTCTTAATGTAGCTCTAGTGAAGATTATTATTATTGTTTTAGTTATTTATTTACTTTTGCAGTGACAGGTAGGTGATCCAACATCTCTAAGCCTATTCCAAGCATGTTCAACAGGTTAAAAATGTTTGAGAAATACTATCACAAAAATCTCTTGGAAAACAGTTTTGCAATTTTTTTTTGTTTGCCATCATTGTATATCCTAAAACTAATTAATTGATTATTAGGGATTAATAATCCAACCCATCAAAAATTTTATATTTAATCACCTCCCTTCTATTACTTACTTGTAACTGAACTTGAATTTTGATCCCAGTGTAGGAATTATTATCTTCATTTCATGAGAACCCAGAAGTCCAGTGAATTTGAAGGTCAGAGAGATCAACAGCCACTGGGTCAGGACTACAGAGCTCACAGTCACAAAGGTTCAGTTGTCTTTCTACTAAGATGAGGTGAAGAGGCAGTGAGGGCAAAGACTGGGTATGAGTGAAATGTGGGCTGTTTAATGCTAAGCTTCCCAGGCATTTAGGCTTGGTGAGGTAAGAGGTTAAATTTTTGCTTAAAATAAAATTCCTGGATTCTTTTGGTGGTTGGTGTATATTACTTTTATTTTCTCTACTCCATGCAAACAAAAATTCTATACATGATGATGAATACTCAGCATGTCTGTGCTGCCAGATGGATCTTCAAATCAACTTTCTTTGCATAATACTAATTTTAGTAAAGAAATTCTCCAAACATAGTAGGTTAATACAGAATGTTGATGTTGTGTGATAATACACTGTAAAGGATTCAACCTTTGAAGATTTAAAAAAAAAAAAACACCTTATGTATCACAATTTAGTTCAAAGAAATAGAGGTGAGGGGAATGTTTTGGGTAATCACAGAACAATTTTATCTTAGTTTTATTAGGGGCTTTATATTTTGTAACATCAATGTCTTCTCTGGTTAAAAATCAGTAAAATTTTTATATACAGAAAATATTGTATATGCTGTAAAACTCCTTAAGTCATGCATGATGTGTAGTCATTGACAACGTCATAGTGTTTTGGTCAATGAAGGACCACACATACGACAGTGGTCCCATAAGATCATACTGTGTAGCCTAGTGATGTCATATCCATTTTAGTTTTTATAGGTACATTCTGTGATATTCACACAATGACAAAGTCACCTCCATTTTTCAAAATGTGTCCCTTCATTAAGCACACGACTGCATATTGTTATTCTTGGGGTTTTGCAAGCAACTTCAACATGTTACATAAAAATATTTGTGTACATTTTTATGGTGTAGTACAAAGATACCAGTATGAGATGAGACTTATTTTCTATGTTTTAAAAGTTACATGTAAGAATTTAATAACATTAATTTTAAACTCTGCCCGTGTAAATGAGTACTTGAAGAAAGAGAGGAAGTTAAATAACCTTCAGCTAAGTTAATTAACATGCCCCAATGTTGTGTGAAAAGGTAATTTTCCTACTCAGTGTGTTTTTGACTCAAATTCTAAGAGTGGTGACCTACATAGATGTATAGACCTCAGCAGTTTGATACGGCAACGACTAGAGACATGGCTACTCAAATTAATTCAAATTTTAAAAAAATGTAATACTCAACTCCTTATTTGCATTAGCTACACGAAGGGTTCAAACGCTACATGTGGTTAGTAACTGCAGTATTGGAGACATAGAGGACATTTTAGAGACAGTTTTATGAGATAGCAATCTCGTGATGGCATAGGTTAACAAGATTAGCAAGAATCCCATGTGAATGGTGGAGGGAGTTTTGAATATTTTCTCCAAATTAACATTCCCTTGACAAACATCGCTAAATACTTCTATATGTTACACCCACCTATACACACACACACACACACACAAACACACATGCATACACAGAGTCTGGGTCACCATAAATAACAATATCTTTGTATCTTTCATGGCCATTGAATCTTTTTTGAGGGTGGTTATTATTTAATGAATAATTTCAAGTAATTCTCTCTATTGCAATAACAGATCATTCACTGAGGAGAACACACTTCTGACTGCATGGTGCTTTATTTAAATGCACATATATACAATGATGACAAAGGAAAACATGGCAGAATCCAGCACAATGGCTGCATGCTCAGGTAGGACAGGTGGAATCTGTTTTACAGAATGAAATATGGTTGAAAATAGGAAAAGCTTGGAGAGCAAGTGTTGTTTCCCATCACCACATAGAAGGGTCTTCAAGCCTGTAACACATAAGAAGCAAAGCATGTTAAGAGAAGCTGCTTGACTGCCTGGGATACTTTCAAGAGTGAGACACACAGCTCTGAACTGAAAGATGATCAGAAACTCTCGAGAAACCTCCCGTTGGCACTCTAAATCAGAGGCCATGTGGAATAGTAGGAGTGAGACAGCCATGATGTGCAAAGACCCAGCTGAGAGGCTTTCACTCATGCTAAGGAAGTCACAGGCAAATCTCCGAGGGAGTATTTAAAAGGCTCTGTACATATCAAAGGAGCTGAGGAACTCAGCAATATTTCTGAAGATCAAAACTACAGGAATCACATGAAACTGTAACAAGAAAGTTAGTGTTACTCAACTGAATATGCTTCCGTTGTTTTCCCCCCCCCCCCCCGAAAGCCTTGTTGTGTAGTAGGATGCTATTTATTAGACTATAAAAAGCCCTTTTCAAGAAAACAGCACTCGCAGGCAACTTCAAGGCTATCAGCTTTTGTTTCTTTCTAATTGCCATGAGTCTGTCAATCAGGGTTCAATTAACTTTTGCATGCACTAACTGTGTTACGTGGGGCCACAAGACAAAACCAGCAACAGAGTTCTAAGTAGATGTGGATGGTTACTTTTCCTAACTGAAAGAAGACACAGCCTACCCGAAACTTCTTACTGTGGCAAATATCATCTGCACGTCAACGAAACATGAAAAGGCACTTATTGCTTAGTATTAAAACAGCCTTGTGATTTTCCATCTGTTTCTCTTGGATTTGCTGTTTAAGTCGGAGCTGGTACTTCTGGGGACAAGAGCACTGGAGTTTTGTTCCAGTTTGAATCATTGTTTCCCTGAGAGAAACGGAAACTGCCAACTCTATATTTGTGCCCTTCACAATGGCTGGCCATTTCACAAGGGAACTGAGGGAGAGCAGGAGGGGAGGTGGGTGGCCCAAGGGTTACCTGGGATTCTCTCGAGAGAATCTCAATGAAGAGTGACACCTCGGTCACACTCACTGAGCAAGTGTGCTAGTGACCTCTTCTGGGGAAATTGGTTCTTGACGTTGGTTGTAGAGCTGGGGTCTGAGGCAGCTAACCTACCCAGGACAAGAGTGGACCTCTGCCTCCTACTGTGGACAGAGCGGGGTGGGGGGTGGGGGTGGGTAAAGTAGCCAATGGAATATGAAAATGGAAGCAGATTAGGCTTCTTTATAGCAGCACTCCTTCCTCGTCCAGGAAGTGCCATAGGATCTCAGCCCAAGGGCTAACATTTAGATTTTAGGGACGTCTCTTCCCAAGACAGATCTACACTCCAAGAAAGTTCAAGCCTACAAATAAACTGCTACGAATAATGTCGTTCAACAGTCATTCATTGAATGTAATATATTACTATGTTGAACTAAAACGTGCCCAAAGTCACCAGGAGCTACTGATTCATCTACAACTTTATGCGGGAAGGCTGTAGACAAACACACGGGGAACATTTCCTAGGAAACGCAGGCACTCCACCAAGTGTATGAAAACTAGAGATTATTTAGGCAAAGATGGACAACTGGTCATTTAAATTTAGAGTTAGGGGGCTTACTCTATGCAACCCCAATGATAACAATACTATAAAATCTACTCAGAGTAATAATTTCTGAGCCCAAAGTTATCTATGTTTAGAGTTTTCAAAGGAGCACCAAATAGTATGGGCTAGGAAATGTCACTACACAGAAATTTAGAGATTTACCTTGAGTGCATGAAAAGAAATGTCCTCCCTGTCTGATTCTCCATTCCAATTTCTGCCAAATCCCTCCCCTCCTCTACCCCACTGCCACCCATCTTTACCTGGGCACCTGAGTTCTGTAACAATGTCATCACACAAGAGTCATACCTAGTTCTGGGGACATTTTCTGTGCTTTCTCTCATTAAGAGGTCTGAAATCAGTGTCTCAGGGCTAGACCGTTTTCCATATCTGGAAAAAGAAAAACAAAAGGAAAGTCTTTTTAAAGCAAGCTTAGAATAGCCATAGAAGTCTTTAGTAAAAAAGAAGATTGTCTCCTATTTGGGATATTGAACCTACAAGGTATTTTCACTTGTTCATGTGCTAATAAGTAATCTAGGTGTATGAAACATCTACTATCAAAAATCAAAAATATGATTTAAGTTTCACATATATTTAAAATTTGCTTAAATTCATAATAAATAACTTAGTAGAGTATTTAAATGCAACCCAAAGCTCTAATCAAATTCTTGTCTTTTAAAACTACCACCAGTAGTACATGTATATATAGAGATATTCTTTTATAACTAGGTGACAGGAAATTTAAAAGCACTGAAGCTTGATTCCAAATGTTTCCATAATTAGTTGATTGGCTATAGTTCTGATGATACACAGCAGTTAAATCTTAACAAGGAGACCAAATGATAGTTCCAGAAAAAAAAAATAGCAGTATGATGTTCAAACCCCACCTGTGTTTTTGAATCTGTTTTCTTATTCATAAATAAATTGTAACCCGTGTTTAAATCAGAGTCTTTGTGAAAATTCAATGCGAAAGTGAGTCACAATGCTTTTAGAGTGACAAAGTGATATACATGTGCAAGTTACTGCCGTTGAAATGCATCCATCATTACGGCTACCAACAGATCCTGCGTCTTATGTTTTCCATATTTTTTCAAGGCACCAAAAGCTAAAAACCTTCCTTGATGCTGTGATTTTTAACTTGCCCTATAAGTTTAAAGGAATCCTATTGATCCATGAAAGTGCTCTTTTTATCCTACCTCCTGTAGCTAGATATGTTGGGACAATATCTGAATGCAAATTTACATTTACCTGTGAGAGTAATGTAAGTATCCTGCTTCAGGACACTGCCAATGGGTTTGACAAATCTATACAAATTAAATTTTTTGCAGAGTATTTTCTCCTTTCTTAGAAAAGGTTCTGGACACCAGGAGCCATTTTGTTTACAAATGGAAGTTTAACCTGGCATAGATTAATTAACTAATAGGTACAACAGCTAAACAAAGCTGACAGAGAATATGCTTTAACTGCTTACCAAACATAACTAAACCCAATTTTTTTTCTTTTGGAAAGATGTGAGCTCCTTTGCAGAGGCTCAAAGGAAGAAAAACAAACAAACAAACAACAACAACAAAAACAAAGCCCTCACTGTCCTCGACCTCCGAGTCTCTCTCCCAGCATTGTTAAGACTTCCTTGAGTTGTGATATCAGGCTGCAGGCTGCTGCTTATATTTAGTTATTCTGTCCATCAGTTGATTTTCACTAATTTTAAAACTCTTGGGCAACCTTAATTCACTTACTTTCATCATGCCCCAGTGAGTGAAAGAACTGGCAACCATTTTCTCTAATTTAACAGAAAAGAATCTAAATCTCTAATAGTGGGATTTGCACAGTTATAAACTAGGTTCCAGGACAGCAATATTCACTACTCTTCCTTCTCTAATTAATTCTGGATTATCCTTCTTCTCTACAATGCCTTAACTTGCAAAGATTGAGTCTCCAGGGCAAAATTCTCAAATGTGGCTGCACATTAGAATCACCTGGAGAGCTTAAAGAAAAGAGAGTTAGAAAAAAGAAAAAAAAAAACACTATAAAGCCTAGGTCCCACCTCTCAGAGGGTCTCATTTAATTGGTCTCGGGTGGAGGCCAACTTATATATATTGCTAAAGCTCCCTGGTGATTTTAATGTGCAACCAGGATGAGAAACAGTAATATAGGGCTGAGTTTTTCAACCTTGGCACTGCTGACATTTGAGGTTTTGTAGGGGGCTGTCTTGGACATTCTAGGATGTATAGCAGTATCCCTTTCTTCTACATACAAAATGATAGTAGCACCCACCCTAGCTGAGCAATTAAAAGTGTCACCACATATTGCCAAATGTCCTGGAGAGAATATCACCACCTGAGAGCTGCTGATCTAGGGAACCACATAAGCAAAATGTGATAGACCCACACTCTGGAATAAACAAAGCAACTTTCAGAGGCAGTGAACTAGGTTACACAGAGCAACAGGGCTATACATCAAAAACACGAACCGAGTAGAAAAAAGAAGAGAACAGTTTCATATGACCATATATGCTGACTTCAAACATAATCACAAATGACACTATAATTTAAAAAAAATACTTGTGCATGTGAGTGGGCATCAATGGCGGGAAGTCAATAGGTGCACAATGGAGGAGATGCAGGTGCACAAGGAGCCTCTGATGGCTTCCAAGAAGGAATTTACAGGAAGTTGAGGCTGGAAACTGTGGCACCAGCTTATTCTCAGCTAACCTGAATCTCTTCCTATGGAACTCAAGTTCCTCTCCCATTTTTTCCTCATCAAAGATGTTGGAGATGATACTGTTAATGGTGAAGACAACATTCAAAGAAACTCAATAGAGGGCTTCAGTTCCATAATCCCTAAAAGAAACCTTCATGAAATGTTCTTAATTTCATGAACTGTAAAATGGAAAACATATTAACTTCAAAGCTTTGAGGAAAGGACTGGATAAGACACCTAGGAAAATATTTTAAAAAGCTAAAATTTTATATAATGGCAAAGCTTTGTAGCAATCATCTTAGCAAAAATGAGTTCTGCTATATTTTTTGCTATGACTTAATGACATTGTTTTCCTAGAAAAAAATAACAGTTAATATCTTTATTGTTTGTCTAAATTCTTTTTTTCCTGGGCTGTACAAAAAGCAGGAATTTGCAGCAATTAACTTTCTGAGAAGTCATTAGGATTCAAAACATTGTTTTTTTTTATTTTAAGGGATCATGAACCAATATTATTTAATTGATCCTCTGTAAATTTGAACTTTTTCATAAGTCTTTTCACAATGCCACATGCCGTTTTGATGACACAAAAGGAAGGAAACTATTTTTTAAGTATAAATTCTCCCCCTACCCCCACACACCCTGCTTTGATTTTTTCCAACTATTCCCTGACCTGTAAAAGTAAAAACATGATTAAAAAAAATAAACAGAACAAAACAATACTTTAAAACACATAATTGAAACATGTTAAATAACATTAATGCTTCTAAAGGGCTCATCCTTTATAGCTCCTTAAAATGACATGTTAAATGATTTAGAACTGAGATGCACCAGTTTTGAAAACAAAATTTAAACACCGCATTGTGTGTAAAATAGATTGGATTTGATTTTTCACTTAATAGTCAATGTTAAGAGTGAAAGTGTGACATTTCATTTTAATTTTCTGGGCATCCGAGAAAAAAAAGTTTATAATTTTTCAGATTCCAAGTATTCTCTGGATTTATCCTAGAGTTACTAGATCAATATAAGTTTTTTTCTTAATAAAGAAAGTAAGACTTTCTTTTCAGAACTCACCTGCTATAAAATGGGCCAAATCTTCATTTTTAAATGAACTGTTTTCATGCTAAATTGTTAATAATGGGATCACGATTTCAAGCATAGAGGTGAGACTGCCAAAAATGCTGTAGGTAAGAAACACACAGCTCTGTTTGTCTCTTCCTAAATGCTGTCACTGGGTTTGCCCTAGGTATGTTGGAAAGTGTAGCCTCCTCTTGGTGACCAGGCTGTTTCCTCCTTGGTTTTCTTTGGTGGTGGTAGTTTCCCTAGACACCTGGTTCACTCTCCTTCCTACCCATTTTCTTAGAGGCACTCCTGCTCCTTTCACTGGGCACTTTTCCCATGGAGAAGGCTAGACAGGCTCCAAGGGGCTTAAAAACAAAAAAGA
Source organism: Marmota monax (assembly GCF_021218885.2). Taxonomy (NCBI): domain Eukaryota; kingdom Metazoa; phylum Chordata; class Mammalia; order Rodentia; family Sciuridae; genus Marmota; species Marmota monax. Next base: position 9,930,761 of record NW_026693933.1, on the reverse strand, counting down.
CCCTGGGTAAGTGGGAGGAGATGCCAAACACCAGCTTGGGGAACCTGAGTGAGTAGTTACACAGGGACTGAACCCTGTTTCTGCAGTTTGTGCCCTGAACATTTTACCTAGAGCTGAATATGTGCCTGATATGGTCATTCCTTGGATGTAGCAAAGAAAAAGAAACGGTCCCTTTCGCCTAAGATCCCCAGGATTTGCAGTGTGAGGGCTTGGTGCTTCCTGAGTCATTCTCACGGATCCCACCCACCTCTGCCTAGTGATGAGGTTGATGTAGTGTCGCAGAGCCGAGTAGTATCTGGCCATGTCCTCCGCTGGAGCGTCCTCTCCCGGGTTGTCCGGCTTGGAGGGGTAAGCCTCGGCCAGCGCACCCAAGCACACGAGCAGGGACAGGGCGAGGGTCAGTCCGGACAGCCCCAGTCGCTTGCTACCTAGCATCTGCGGACATAAAAGTTTCAATGGATTGGAGTTGGGGAACTTGGGGATTCAGAGGACGCACTCCTGAGCCCTTTTCGCTGCTGTCACCCTCGACGCCCCCAATCCTCTCAAGTCCCAGTTCTACATACAGAAGGAAGCTGATCTTCGATGGCTAAGATGTTCTGTCCGGGCCCCGCCCCTCTGCTCCGCGGGAAAACTGAGAGCAACTTTCATATAAGTCCTAAGGACTGAGTAGCGCAGCTAGAGGCGCAGAGTGGAGGCTTGGTCAGGAAAACAGTTTGAAAACAGAATCGGAAGTTTTTCCCTCTGAGTTAAAGGGTGATCACTTTTTTCCCATTCTCCCTCAATACTTCTCGGAGGAGAAAACTTTCTTCTCTGTTACTTTGGTTTGTCTGGGATGGACAGCTATGATTGAGATTCCCTCCGGGTGACAACTGAGTTGGGAAGAGGGAAAGAGAACTACTAGCCAGGCTAGCCTGTCTCGGAACAGATTTCAAGGATCTTGAGGTGACTGGGCGCCGGTGGGGTATTCCTCACTCGAGGGCGCTGCCTGGGAAACCTCTCTCCGCCCACCGAAATCTGGCTGCGGGGAGATGGTCAGATGCCTTGGGATAGGGGTCCCACCTTTTCCCTCCCTATCTATCAAAACATAACCCCGAGGGTACGCCCAAATCGGAGGGACCTGGAGAAGGGCAGAAGGACAACCAGAGGGGACCAGAAAGGACAAATGAAATTTAGCCGCCAAGAAGGGATGGCGGGCATCTGGGCGTGAAAATGGCAAAGTCCGGGGCGCAAAATCTAGAGATCCGAGTGCGACCTCCCAGGACTCCAAGGCTCCGCAGAGGGTGAGATGATGCCCGGGGCAAGTTCACCCGCGCCCCCTTAGCTCCCGCCCTTACCCAAACCGGTCCGGATACTCACGGTGGCTGGCGAGCGGGCGTGGCTGGGCGGCAAGTGCTCTGCTGTGGGGGAGCTCCTCTTCCAGGTGTAAGGGCGGGCGGATGGGGTGCTGAGAGCGGGTCGCAACTGGGCTTTTATGGAGCTCCCTTGCCGCGGCAGGAGGGGCCTCGGGTAGTCACGCTTGGGTGACTCCCGCCCGCCACTTCCCGCCCCCGAGCGGCTGGGGGAGGGGGTTGGAGCTGCAGCCGCACGAGTGTCTGCTTCAGAAGCCACCTACACCCCAACTCTCTCGCGCCAGGCCTTGCGGGACTGGACAATGAACGTGAAGCAGCGCACTCCAAGTGCGCTCTCTGGGCACTGTCAAACCTCAAGTGCCTGCGCCCTCCGGGCGGCGTCGAGACCCGGCTTTCCCTCACTTGGGGTTAGTTCTGCAGAAGTAGGCACAGTCCAAAGCTCTGTCGCCAGCCGCTAAAATGACCAACCCGTCGGACGAGGGGGTACTGCTACCCGAATCTTGTACTTCTTCGTGGAGCATTTCCGCGACACGCGCGGCACTTGTGTGGGTACAACCGCGCGCCTTCGGAGAGAGGCAACTGGGTGCACAGGTTTTTCCCACAGTTAAGGCAGGTGGAAGGTGGCTGCCCAGGGTCGTGATCCCCGAAGGTCCCCGTGAGGAGCTGATAACCAGTTTCTGTAGTTTGGTCTTTGCCCAGCATTTTTTTTTTTTTTTTCTTTGAGATCGGTCCTTCTGAGTACTTGACTAAACTCAGTGAGCCAGGCTTCCTAGCGACCTCAAGAGTGTGGGGTCTCAAAACTCCCGGAGGCCAAACATGGTCAACTAACTTCCCGGCTTGCTGTGTTTCCAGCGTCTAGAGACTTTTGGTTCCAAGTGGTCATAAACAAAGAAGAGCAGCAATTTTCCCGTTATCTAGTGGCCCTTATGAAGTCCTAGGTACTTTTCTGTTTATGATGGTGTATATGGATCCTGCTTGAAATGAAATTGATAAAAATAAAAAGACCATTAATTTGCGCATAATGTTAAAACCTGTTGAATGAATATGCAAGATACATAAATTATTCTTACAGGATTAGGATTTTATGCAGTGGACTAAATGAATGCTTCTGGAAGTCTGAATCTTTCAGGAAAGATTAACATGCTATCTTAATGCTAAAATGACAAGTGATTCTGTTAAATTGATACTTTGTTTTTGTGCTGTTCTGACAGTATTGAATTAAGTATCAATTACTGTGAAGCAAGCAATTCTTACTCCCCCCACTCCGTGTGTGTGTGTGTGTGTGTGAGAGAGAGAGAGAGAGAGAGAGAGAGAGAGAGAGAGAGAGAGAGAGAGAGACTATTTCTGTGAGAGAGTGTCTGTGTGCCCAAATCAAATGATAATTTTGAAGACCAATATCCTTTTCAGTTAGGCAACTGCTCTTTCCTTATTACATAAAGACATGCCAGGGACATAAATATCAGGGATTTTAGAATTGTTCTTGAGAGAATTTGATAGAAAAGCAAAATATCTACTTAGACTGACCACCCTCCCTTTTTTTGATAAGGCGAAAAGCGCAGTCCATGTTCATTAAAATAATCTTATTTTTACCTTGTATCACAGATTCCTATCACTTTAAACCCAGACTTAGCAGGAGTCATTGAATCTGGCAAAACTTACTTGTAAGAAGATGCACCATTCTTGAATGAGAAGACCTGTGACAATTTGATTAGCTTACTTTAAAATAATGTCACTGATACCCAAGAATAAAAATTTATTCTCAGAGTTGAGCATTTGGAGAATAAAACCAGGGACCCATGTATGTGCCCTATATGCACCATGACATCTTTTCCCCTTTTTTTCTCTCATCCAAGCTGTGTTGCCTGGCCTTGGGCTCTGAATATGCTGTCTCTCTCAGGACTTTGTTCCATCCATTACCTCTTATTTTTCCTGTAATTTTTTATAACCTCCTTCAGTTTTAAAATTTGCTTGAGTTTGTTGAAGAAACAAACCAAAACTAAATCCCCCCAAACAAAACCAAGTGTCACTCAACTCTTCATCTCCTTCTAGCTGCTAAGTCATTTCTCTTCTTTGTTTAAAAATCATTTATTTATTTATGTGATTATTTTTAACAGCTTTGTTGAGATACTAAGATATACCAAGCTAAAATGTTTAAAATATTTAGTTGGATATATATGTATGTGTGTGTATAGTATATATACATATCCATGAAGCCACCATGAGATTCAAAATAATTAACATATATATCACCCCCCAAAAAAACTTCCTATTGTACTTTTTGAAATTTCCTCCCTCCTGTCTCTCCCTGCTCCCTTTCTCTGTAGATCTGTTTCTTGTCATTTTAGATTAATTTGCATTTTCTAGAATTGCTTATAAAAGTAATTCCCCCACAGTATGCACCCTTTGCCTTCTTTCACTCAGCATCATTGTTTTTAGATCCACCCATGCTCAAGCATATATCAATAGTTCATCCTTTATTGCTGAGAAATTTTCCATTATATGACATACCTAAAGTTTTTTAATCAATTCAACCACTCATGGTCTTTGGATTGTTTCCAGTTTGGGCTACTATGAGCAATGTTGCAATGACATTCATTTATAAGTCACTGTATGGACATAAACTGTCATTTCTCTTAGGAAAATACTCAAGAACAGAATGAATCATAAGGTGGGTGTATATTGTCCCACAGTTCACTGGTAATCTGTTTTTGTTTTGCTTTCTTTTTTTTTTTCCTCTGTGAGTTTTATTTGGATAGTTTCTATTGCTGTGTCTTCAAATTCACTAATCTTCTTCTGCAGTGCCTGATTACTGCCAATCTTATCTAGTGGTTTTGCATGTTTGCCATGCAACTTTTATCTTTAGAATTTCAGATTGCATCTTTTTTTATATCTTCCATGAGTTGACACGTTCAATCTTTATGTTCAATGCTCAATCTAATAATTCATTATTAATAATACATTATTAATAACTATTGCATTATTGTCATTTGTGTTATTTCTGGTTGGAATGTTTTAGTCAGTTTCTGCATCTCTGTGACCAAATGCCCAACAAGAACAGCTTAGAGGGGGGAAAGTTTATTTGGAGCTCATGGTTCTAGAGGTCTCAGTCCAGATAGCTGACTGCATTGCTCTAGGCACAAGATGAGACAACACATTCTGGGGGAAGAACCCAGTAGAGGAAAACTGCTCAACTTGTGGTAGTGAGGAGGCAGAGAAAAAGAGAGAAAATGGTACCTATGAGTTCATTGGCTTCCTCCTCCCTCTTCCCTCCTACCATCCAGGCCCCCAGCCCATTGGGCTGCACCACCCACATCCAAGATGTATCTACTGCCCTCAGTTTACCATTCCACATGTCAAAAATCTCTGGAAACACCCTCATTAGCCCACCACAAAGTGTCTTAACCCAATCAAGCTGATAATCCATATTAACCATCACAAGGACTGATTGATTTTTCTCCATTTTATAGCTCATATTTTTCTTCTTCTTTGTAGGCTTCATAATTTTTGATAGGATGTCACACATTGTGCATATTACCTTGTTGTTTGGTAGATATTTTTGTGTTCCCATAAATGTTCTTGAACCTTATTCTGGGACACAGCTAAAAACTTGGCTCTTTTGGGTCTTACTCTTCAAATTTATTAGATGGTTCCAGGATTAGCTTTTGTCTAGGTTTAATTTAATTCCCACTTTGAAGCAAAACCTTCCTTGCCTTAACTAATAACTGGCACCTCCCCAGAAGTGAGTTTTCCTTCCTGGCTATTGAGACAACTCTATATCCAGCTCTTCGTGAGCACTGGATGTTTTTTATTCTCATCCTCTTACGTGTTTTTTCCCCTGACCTTGAGGGATTTCTTTGTGTACAGGATCAACTAATCAACTAATTTCTAGAAGGACACTCTCCAGTGTCTTGCTCCCAACACTTGCAGTTCCACCTCCTCTCAGGGGCTGATTCAGTTCCTTCTCCATAGCAGCCTGGGGACCTTCCTCAACAAGCTGAGGACATTGTAGGGTGGTTTTTTGTTTTTGTTTTTGTTTTTCATTTGTGTTCTGTCTTGAAGAGATCATTGTTCTTTATTGACTGATGTCCAGTGCTATCTGAGGATTATTTTATATATTTTGATCTAGGTCTTTTTTTTCTTTTTCTTTTTGTCAGATGAAAGAATAAATCCAATTTCTCTTTCTTCATCTTGATCAAGAGAGAAAGTCTCATAGCAAGGATTTTAAAAAGTAGACTTCTACCATTACCTCTTCCTCTTCACCTCAGCCATGGTCATGGGACCACTACAATAAAGGATCTGGCTGAATGAAGCTACTTAACTTGCTTTCAGTAAACCTGCTGGCAAGCCATCTGGACTTCACCAGTTATTTGACTTCTCTTGGCCATGACCTTCTCTGTTCTTTGATTCCTCTCTTTTCTCTCTGAGCTCACCACAGTCTCTTTTGCTCACCCATCCTTCTATACCTCAAGCCCTGACCTTGACCTTTCCATTCCACACACACACACTGACAAATCAAGCTCATTTACTCCCTAGCTGTGAGCCTGAAGTCTCCACCTCCAGCCTGAAGTCTTGAGATCCAGGGCCATCTATCTATCCAACTCAGAAAATCTCTGTCAAGAGTCTCATATTTAGATGATCTAAAATGGAGCTTCCATTAACATACATTTCTAATTATATATCATTTAAAGTCCAAAAGGTTTTCAAAATTCTTAAATTGAACTAGAAGGCTATGTATTTTGGGTCTCTACCTATTTCAGAGGCTTACTTAACACAATTTTCTCCTTTAGCGCCTATATTTCTGTCCATTGGTCTTCTTTCTGCATTTTGAATCCGTCAATCATCTTTCCCTCTTTGACCTTCATTGTGCTATGTCTTCCAAGGGAATCTCTGTCAAAACTCTTTACCTGGCCACCACCTACACATCCTTCTAGTTTCCTTTTGAAAAGTCACTTCTTCATGGAAGATTTTTCTGGTCCTTCAGGCTAGTTTAGGTCCCTTATTATAAGTTCTTTTAGGACCCTGAACTCCTCTTGTTTGCACATAACTACTATGGAATTTTATATGTATTATCTAGTTATTGTGCTACTAGTCAAATATCTTTACATTTTAATCTGTTAATTCACAAGAGATAGAACAAGGCATTTTTATTTACTTCTGCATCCCTAATACATTTCTATCACTCAGTCGATTCCTAGTAAATGTGTTGATTAGATTAAGCTTCTTTATGCACACTGAGTTTATACTGAGTTTTAGAAGGGGGAGGGGGAGAGAGGAGGAGATGGAAAGGGAGGGGGAGAGGGAAAGGAAGGACATGAGCAGAGAGACGTGAGACAAGGCAGCAGTAGATAGAGCAGAAGCAGGGGTGACATGGGGTCAAGAGAAAGGTTTTCTAAGATGGAGGGGGTGGGGGAGGTCCGTGTTGCCAGGCCAAGTGGAATGATCAAGAAGAAGGAAAAAGGGACAGTGAAGGAGTTTCTAGAGGGTTCTCTATATTTGGGAATTTATCCTCTTGTGAAGTGAGTTGCAAAAAGTTATTTGTGGCTTTTCATTTATCTTTTGACTGTGTTAAATAAGGTTTTTGTTTTTCTTTTTTTGGCCTTACAGATGTTTTACATTTATAGTAGAATGTACCAGTCTTTTCTTGCGGGCTTCAGAATTTTGAGTCTTAATTTAAAATGCCTTCTGCATTCAGAGGTTTGTAAAGCATGGTCTCAGCTGGCCTGGTCCAGCTTCCACCTGCTTTTTTTTAAAAAAAAAAAGTTTCATGAAAAATCAGCCACATTCGTTCATTCACATAGTGTCCATGAATGCTTTTGAACAATAATGGCAGCATTGAGAAGTTGTGACAGGGACCAAGTGGCCCACAAAACTAAAATATTTGCTATTTGGTCCTTTGTGGAAAAAGTTTGCTAACCCTCTGCTCTATGGCAAAAATATGAATTTTATCCTTTTTTTTCAAATGTGTGTTTCTCTCTCTCTCTCTCTCCATCCCCCCTTCTTTCTTTTCTCCCTTTCCTTCTTTGTCATTTTTTTTACACCAAAACCTGGAATTTATTCTGGTATAGTGAATAAATTAGGGTTCAACTTCATTTTCTTAAGGTTGTCCTTCAGCTCTCTCAGTGCCACTTACTGCAACAGCCATCATCCCCCCATAGCTTTGGGAGGCCACCTTTGCATCATATCCACAGTATCTGCTCTGACTTCTGGATTTTTCCGTTCTATTCCACTGGTCATTCTGGCTGCACAGGTACAAGCACCACCCAGCTTTAGCGATAGGGGTTAATATGTAGTTAAGGCTTGTTCAACACCCCATCTCTTTTGTCAGTCTTTGATTTGCTGGATACATCTCTCATACATCCTTTTAATATTGTATGTTTTTTTTGTTTATGTTAATAGGACCCTGCTGTTCCCTTTGTTTCTCTCCTTTGCTTTATGATCAGTGATAGTTTTTTTTTTTTCTTATTTTGCCAATCAGGAAAGTAATCTGCTTTTGTCCTTCTAGTGTTTCTCTCAACAAATGTGAATAATTTGAACTGAACAATGATTGTTATTTTGGCTGCCTATCTAGCTGCCACTCCTGCCTTCCTTTGTGCTGACAGACATTTATTTAGTTCTGACATCACTATTTCCTGACAAGAGTTTGGACTATAATAACCCCCTTACCTTTGCCAGTGACTGACTCATTTCTGGCCAATGAAATATTAGGATAAGTCATCTGGGGGCTTTGTAGGAAAAGCATTTTCTCTTGCAAAAGGCAAGAGGCATGTCCTTTACCACGATTCTCCTCTCTTTCTGCTTTGGATACTGTTTGGTGCAGAGGTAAAGTGTAGAGCTGTGGCAGCCATCTTGCAATCATGAGGCGCAATGCTGCAAATACGCCAACACTGGCAGAATACAAAGATCAAGTGGCCTAGATGTTAGATGAAACTAGTGAATTGCCAAGCCAATCTTGGGACTGCCTACTCCTGGGTGTCTAATTAAGTGAAGAATAAATGTTCAATGTTTTAAGCCAATGTCAGCTGAATTTTCTGCTACATAAACTTCTAATTCTTGATTTCTTTACTTTTTTTCTATATATTTGTTATTTTTATCTTCAGACTATTTATTGATTTTTGTGAAGGGAAATATGCATTGAACCTTTCTCATCTTTCTCTTTCTTATAGATTTTCTTTGATTCTTCTTTCTGGGCTCCTTTTTTTCTCTTTTTCTCAAAGATAAGAAGTAACTTGGGTCTGTTGTATTCATGGAGAATGTTCTTTAGTTTGGAAGATTCTGACTTTCCCCTACCCCTTGACTATTCTTTCTTATTTCTGTACATTTTGTTAGATTTGAGAGAAGAGAAATTTCTTGATCCTGTCTTTTATTTCCCAGCTCCCTGTGAAATCAAAGCAGTGTTTTGTTTTTTTTTCAAACAACACTACTTCTCTTCTATGTATTTTTAGCAGTGCCTAGAAGTTCATGTATAAGAGAATTGGGGAAATTATGAAGACTATTTGGACCAAAATTACCCCCCAATTTTTCTGAAACATCAAGATAATTGCAGGAAATTTTTTTAAATTTGAAAGTATTCTGGTAATAGCTGCAATTCTCTCCCCTGCTTTGCATGTGCAGGCACAAACTGGCAATTCTGAAATAGCACCCATAGTTCTGAGCTGAGACTGGCTTTGTGTCTTCTGACCAGTTACAGTTTGTTTTTCATTATCGTCATCATTATTATTAGCTCGAGTCCCATGCTTCTAGTCACACCAACCCATACAATGGCAGAATGCTTATTTTGTGGAGAACAGAGCCTTAAAAGTGACTGTGGGAATAATAAATGCATTCTGGTACCAGGCAGACAGACTTTCCAGGAAGATATTTGTTTCCCATTGTGTGGATGGCTGAATGCAATATGGTGCAGCCTGTGCCTCAGGTGACAGCACTGACTGTCCCTAGGCTGAGGAGGGTTGGGTTTGAAGGAAGTTCAGATTCAAGGTGAGGATGTGTCATTTCCATTTTCAGTACTGTTGTGGAAGTTGTGAATTGTATGTTCCTTGAGATCCATTGCCTCCCAGGACCCCAGAGACTGGAAAGTGGCCACTGGTTTCCAAGACTCACTTGCCATTAGGGTTCAGATGTGACTCAGATCAGACCTCATTGCTTGAGACTTTGATTCAAAGTTAGGTTGAAATACTAGGAAGATGCCCCATTTTCTCCATGTTTATTACTAAACATTAAACAAATTCTATAACTCTGAATTATGAAAAGACTAAATTATGTGAGGAGAGAAACAGGCTGTGGTCATCCTCTTATTAGTCCAAACTGAGGCAGAGGCAAGAATGCTCTGGAGCAGATGGTACTGGCAGAAGATTCCAGATTCTGCAGTTGCCTGACTAAGGCAAAGGCAGCTGTGCTCATGGTGGGCTGGTCCTATGGTGAGGTTTTGGTAGGTGTTTCTGGAAACTTGACATAGGCCTTGCTTGTTTATCACTTACTCCTAAGGAGTTTATCCTTTAATATATCCTTTTCTAAGTAACTAGAACAGATTTTGAGCCCTGAAACTAAGAGTTCTGACCAACAGCAGGGCCCTGGGAGAAAGACTGCTAAGTTAAGGTTTTCTACCAGATTGGTTCTCTGAGTTTTAGGGGTAAGAAACATAAGCACTTACGAGGTGTTTCTCCTCACCCAGCAATTTCCAGGGATCCCTGTGAATAGACTGGGTAAGAAAGATGGTCATGTGGAGAGCTAGGTGCTCAGTCTCAGAGATATAGGCTGTTGGAAGGTAGCTGGTAGCTCGGAATAGGAAAGGGCAGTAGAGCTGGAGAGCTCCCTCAGCCTTGCAGCAAGAGAGGCACCATGCACCTTCTCCAGGCCTTCTTCTTAGAGCTATCTTTACAGTAAGAACGTGCAACAATCAGGTTGCTTTGGTGGAAAGTTATACTGAGCTGAGGTTCCACCATGTAAGACCATGAAGAAAATTTATAATCTCACAAACAGGAGGCCCAAACAGTGGCTGGGGTTGAGGCTCCGTGATAGAACGCTTGCCAAGCCCATGCCAGGCACTGGGTTTGATCCTCAGCACCACATAAAAATAAAAATAAATAAAATAAAGTTATAAAATATATATAGAAACCCAAAGATAGGCATCTCTACTTAAAGTTAATTCAGTAGTTCATGATGTCCTCAACATTCAGGTTCTTTTGGTGTTCTGCTCTGCATGATGGCTCTGACTTGAAGACTCACAAAGTGATCTTGCAACATGCAGAGTTGATCGATGACAGCCTGCACTGTTTGCCTTAGATGTGAGATGGGCATCCAGACCTTTTCCAAGAAAGATGTACATTTTTATGGGTTTGTTGTTGTTGTTTTGTTTTGCTTTTGGGTTTTCCTTTTAATGAATGAATGAACTTTGTGCAAATACACCCAGCAGCCTCCTCCTTCTTTTCCCTGGTTTTGTGGCTGTGCCTAAACTGTATTCCGGCAAGGGGAATGGAAGCACCATACTTGAAAATTCCATCAATCAGAATTTACCCTGGATTGGAAGGTGTGCCTGTGTGAGGCACTGGGTTCGATCCTCAGTACCACTAAGGTTATTGTGTCCATCTATAACTAAATAAATATTTTTAAAAATCTAAAAGTTCTAATCATACAGAGGAAACTAATATGTTTAGATGTTCAAAGTATCAATCTTTTCTAAGAAATTGACTACTTATTTATAATATTTGTGTGAAAATACAATGGACACAACACCCAAGGAAAACTTCAAGTAGAAAAAAGCTGAGAGTTACTGGGAATGGAACCTCCATTTGACCCAGCTATCCCTCTCCTCGGTCTATACCCAAAGGACTTAAAAGCAGCATACTACAGGGACACAACCACATTAATGTTTATAGCAGCACAGTTCACAATAGCTAAACTGTGGAACCAACCTAGAGGCCCTTCAGTAGATGAATGGATAAAAAAACAATGTAGCATATATACACATTGGTATATTACTAAGCAATAAAAGAGAATAAAACCATGGCATTTGCAGGTAAATGGATAGCATTGGAGAAGATAATGCTAAGTGAAGTTAGCCAGTCCCAAAACACCAAATGCTGAATGTTTTATCTGATATAAGGAGTTTGACTCATAGTGGGGTAGGGAGGGGGAACATGGGAGGAATAGACAACTCTAGATAGGGCAGAGAGGTTGGAGGGGAAAGAGAGGGCAGAGGGTTAGTAAGAATGGTGGAATGTGATGGACATCATTATCCAAAGTACATGTATGAAGACACGAATTGGTGTGAACATACTTTATGTACAACCAGAGATGTGAAAAATTGTGCTGTATATGTGTAATAAGAATTGTAATGTATTCCACTGTCATTTATTTTTTAAAAAAATCAGTTAAAAATTTTTTCAAAAAGAAAAAGCTGAGAGTTATACATAGGATTTTATCACTTAAAATAAAGCTACACTCATTAAGGTGCAATAGTGTTGCTACTAGGCAATATAATCAGATCAAAGGAACAGAATTGTCACAAAAGATATCCACACATCATTATGACAACTTCAGTATAGTGAAGGAAAAGAAGAGATTTTAAAATAAACATACTGATTCTATTGGATACCTACATTGAAGAGGTAGTATTTTCATCCACTTACTTAAACCATTTTTATTTTCTCTTAACTGTGTTTCATAATTTTATGTATTCCTTTCCCCAGAGTAATAAATTCTCTTCTATTCCTAATTTGCTAAGAGATTTTATAACAAATAGATTCTGAATCCTAGAAAATAGTCATTTTGCCTCAACTGACATAATCCTGTAATTTTAAATTTTTATTCTGTTCATATGTCTAATTACATTGATTAGTTTTAAAATTTTAAGGCTCTTGTATTCCTGGAATACATATTACTTAACCATGATATAGAAACCATGGTATATAGTGCTAGATTTAACTTACTGTTTTTAAAGTTTTTATATGAATTTTATGAACAAGGTTGGCATGCAGTTTCCTGTCATGTGGTGTCTTTGTCAGGTGTCGATATCAAGGACATTATATAATATTTTGGGAAATGCTGCTTCTCCTCCTCCTTCTCCCCACCCCACCTCCTCCTTCTCCTTCTTTTATCTTGAGAAATATTAGGAAGAATTCATTGATGAAGTCATTTGGGCAGGGGAAATTGTGGGAAGAATTTTATGTATAGTTTCAATTCCTTCACTAGTTATGGAACTGTTCAAATTTTCTATTTCTTTTTATCGATTTTGGTGAGGTCGGGTTTTATAGGGCCTTTCTCATTTTTTTCTACATTTCCAGGTTTATTGGCAGAAAATTGTTCCTCAGGGGCTGCGGCTGAGTCTCAGTGGTAGAGGGCTTGCCTAGCATGTGTGAGGCACTGGATTCAATCCTCAGCCCCACAAAAAAATAAATAAATAAAATAAAAGTATTGTATTCATCTACAACCAAAAAAAAATTTAAAAAGAAAGTAGTTTCTTATATTCTGTTATTGTTTTGTTGCTGGGCTTCACACATGTTAGACAAGCCCTCTACCATGGAGCTACTTCTTCTGCCCTTTTTATCTTTCATTTTGTGATAGGGCCTCACTAAGTTGCCCAGGCTGTCCTACAACTTGCAATCCTCCTGCCTCAGCCTCCCAAGCAGCTGGGATTATAGCCATGCAGCACCATGACTGGCTCCCTCTTTTTATTTTTAATATCTTTGGTATCTATGATGATAAACCCTTTCCATTTCTGATATTGATAATTTTTGACATGCCCCTTTTCCTATAGTTCTTGTTTTCCAGATGTCTATTAATTCTGATAATCTCTTCAAATACCAAACTTTTACATTTTTAATTTTGTCTATTTTTTTATTTTCTAATTCATTTGTTCTCTTAGATAAGAATTTTCTTTTCATCTGCTCTGTTTAATTTGTTTTCTTTTGCTAATATCTTGACAACAATATTTAGATAACGACCTTTTCAGCTTCTCTTCTAAGATATTCATTTATCTCTAGAAACTCTCCTTCTAAATGCAACTTTAGCTATATATCTTAAATTTTAGTATACTGAATTCTCATTATGATGGAAGTGAAAATATTTTCTAATTTCCATAGTGACTTCTCTTTTATCCTGTGCGTTATCATCATTGCTGCAGAATTTCTAAACAGTAATTTTCCACTTTTGTTTTATTAAGTTTAATTCCATGGTAGCCATAGAACATACTGTGCTTGATTTCAAGCTGCTAATAGTTTTTGAAATTTGCTTTATGGCCCAGCATAATATCAGTTTTAATAAATGGCCCTTATGCAGGTTCAGTTGTTCAGATCCTCATACTTATTTATATATTTATTTTTCCCTACCTGTTCTATTAGTTATTGAGAGAAGAATATCATAAAATTGCATTTTAGTGATAGATCGTCTATTTCCATTTTTTTAATTCTGTTAATTTTTGCTTTATATATTTTGAAGCTCTGGTATTAGAAGCATTTTTATTTTAAATTATCATATTCCTTGGGGGCTTGACTGTTTTACATATAAGAAATACTCCTCTTATTTTCTAGTAATGCTTCTTTGCCTTAAATTCTACTTCGAATATTGATGTGATGGTAGTGGCTTTTTTTGGTTAATGTTTTCATGGTATATTAGGTGCGTTGTCCCCCAGAGCAGGCTTAGAGAGTAGGGTTTGGAGTTTATTTGGGAGGTGAGTGAGGAACAGAGTGAGGAAGCAGGAGTAGACACAGTAGGGAAAGATGCTAACATAGGATGGGCTAAGGAGGTTGCTGTGAACAACTGAGATTCAGCTCCTCTAGAAATTGCTGGGAGATGTAGACCCCCATCAGGGGTTTCCACTTGAAGGTGAGCAAACTGGAGTATTTACCACCCAATCATCCACTAGACACGCACTGCTGCTGACCATCAGCTCTGTGGGATTTCTACTCTGCCCAATCCCCAACCCTGCTTCCCGGGTTAAAGAATATATATATATATAAATGTCACACTGCACTTTAAAATATGTACAAATATTATATGTCAATCAAAAATAAAATTAAAACTAAATTTGGGGACAGGGGCTTATGCTTAATTTCCAGATATTATCTACAACTATTATCATTGGTTTCTCCTCTCAACTTCTTTTCGGCCCAGGCAACTCTGTTTTGAACTAGTTGACCTACGTCACAGATATGAAGTGGCTGGTCACATACCTTCTGCTGGGTGCAACTTTGGATGGAGGCTGGGACTCTCCCTTCATGCCATGATTATCCAATAAGATGGACAAGTCCTCTCTTCTAGTGGGGTGGTTCGTTCAGGAAGGGGATGCAAGGGGACAAGAATATATGTCACCAAAGTGAATGCTCAGAGGTTAACAGACTGGTCTTATAGGAGATGGGGGGAGGTCCTCCACAGTCATGGCCTCGGGGAAAGCTTGGAGCAGAGTCTGCTCCCTAGGACTTTTGGAATCTCCTTGAATGTTCTTATTTTCTCAAATGGGAATAGTTTTGTCCCTTGATCTCTGGCCCTTTATTTTTTATATGGAATCAGACTCTGAAACTATATTGGAACACTTACATAAAGGGTTCATAAATGGAATTCAGTATGTCTATAAATGCAAATGAAAACAATACATTTATTGTCACTAATTTTTTAACTGAAAGTTAGAATTCCCATCAATTTTGAAAGTGAGCAATAACCACAGCAGGCTTAGCAGTACCTGTGACTGTAACATCAATTGCAATCACAGTACATTTTGCGTCATGTTTAAGTTATTATAGAAGCCATGCAATAGCACGCTACTTTTGCCAGCTTTGAAAATATAACAATTATCAGACTTCTTGACTAGGTGTTATTTAATGCATGAAAAAAGAAGTCTATGTCTTTGGAGAACATATTAAAATATTTTGACCACTGTATAATGTTCCTGTTTTTCTTTATGACCCTATGCTTTTTTTTATGCATTTGAAAACATTTTTTAAAGAAAGAGTTTCAAAAGACCTCCAACGGGGGTTCATGGCACACACACACAAAAA
This sequence comes from Marmota monax, assembly GCF_021218885.2. NCBI lineage: Eukaryota > Metazoa > Chordata > Mammalia > Rodentia > Sciuridae > Marmota > Marmota monax. Next base: position 9,915,424 of record NW_026693933.1, on the reverse strand, counting down.
AAATGATCAGGCCACTATCCAGGAGGATTCAATTTATAGAATAGAAAAAGGACGAGGATGAGGAGGGTATACTTTAAAATTCAGAGAGATTATCCTGATAGCTACAGTACAAAAGAACTTTACATAAACCCATGTCCAAAAACTATTTCAATCTCCCCTGTATACCTGCATGACCTCAGTAGCCTGTGGGTACAAATGGAAACCACAGTTATATTTACTTTGAATCTCTTAGGTAATGTGGCATCTCTCACTGACATCCAAATCTCTGTTTTAATGGGAATCCTGAAAGTGTCCGAAATAGGCTCAGGAATTCACTGCCTCTTTTGGCCATTCTTGTGAATATCTAAGCCTCAGGTGTGTTTTTTGTTGTTGTTGTTGTTGTTTTTGTGTTTGTTTGTTTGTTTGTTTAGAACCAACAGTTATAGTTACAAGTCCTTATTTGGCAAGGTAAGTGCCACCTTCACTGAAAACATTCCACCCTTTGAAGTAGAAGCCACAGTGAAGTAGAGAGCTCATTTCCCGCCTCTCTCACCCCACACCAAAGCCCCTCAGCTTCCAGAGCTCCAAGCATCCCTTTGAGACTCAATGAGGGACAGGGATCCAATGAAGAGAAGGAAAATGGGATGGGATAGTTTTCTTTTGTAAAGTCACTTTGGCCTTTTTTTTTTTTTTTTTTTTGGCAGTACTGGGGATAGAACCCAGGGCCATGCACATGCTAGGCATGTGCTCTACCATTGAGCTACATACCCAATCCTTTATATAATTTTATTTGAGACAGGTTCTTGCTAAGTTGCCCAAGTTGGCCTTGAACTTGTTATCTTCCTGCTTTAGCTTCCCTACTAGCTGGGATTGTACGTAGGCACCTCCAGGGTCCCACAAGCTTTATTATTTCTTCTTAAGTTTAAGACTTGAGTCCTGGGGCTCAGTAAACCACAAAGAATACACTATGTTCTTCCCTCCCCTAACCTTTTTCCTCCAAACTCACTTCCTCTTTTTGAATCCCTTAATGTTAAATTATCTCATTTAAGTTGGTTCTTGGTGAGCCTCCCCTCCTGATCCATCAGACCCACTTGGTCCTAAATGAGGAAACCTCAATGCTTAACAGTTTCTCCTCTGCCCATCCAGACCCAGTTCCACCACCCTGCTGTTCCTAGGAGACTGGACTTCCCTGAAGGCATTGTGTTCTGGCTTATGGCTGGGTTGCGCTGGAGGGGGAGAGAGAAGACAGGGTCTTTAGTCCTCCAGCTCACTGCCGGCCTGGCCACCACAGCGAGAGTTTCCACACCTCTACTGAAGGCACTGCAGCATTCTGTGGCTCTCTCTGACTTCTTGCAACCCCTTCTTTCTCTGACCTCCATGGCTAGATGGTAAGAGCTCCCACTGTTTCAAGCCCAGAGGGCCTTGCATGGCCCTTCTTCACTCTACCCACCTGCTCCTCCCTACCTGGTTCCTCCATGGGTTGAGCTGTGAGCTGTTAAGATCCTGATGATGCATCTGACTCTACTACTTGGTGCCAAATTAGAGACTCTCCACTTTGCCCCTGTGTATAAAAGGAAAATAAAACAAAACAATATTGTTCCACCACTTCTATGGTCTTACTCTGTCCTTTATGATGGATGCTGGGGTCAAAAGGGGAGCCATGGCTGGTGCCTCAGCTTCCTCTGAACATGACCATGGAGCCTCCTGTGCAGGTCCTGACTCCTGACTGTGAAGCTTGATGACAACTGCACAGGGTTTTCTCTATATTGGTCTCCCTCACTGTGCTGACCACCACCGTGTCAATGACAGAGCAGGACTTCTAGCCACAGAGCGACCTCTGAGAGGACAGAGTTGGTAAATTCGGAAGAAGAAATAAGACTAAAGTATTACCATAAAGGAGGAATTAGCCCAAGAAGGAGCCAACTTAGTATTTTGGGGACTTTAACAGAATTAAGATTACAGATAAGAGATTTTTACAGGCTGAGTATTAGAATATGTAGGCCTGAGTCAATCTCAGCAAAAGGTCACACAGCTCAGATAATCTTATTTCTAGTAATGACATTCCTTAAATCATTTACCTTCTAGAAATCTGACTGGGAATGTGATCATTCCCATCCACGTGTGTTACTGACATCCCCACTGTGGGAAAGACCTAGTGCTTCCACAGGAGTAGAATATTCAGGGAAAACACTACTGTCCAAACAGTGTTGTTAATTAAATGAAAAAGAGCACCTCGAATAAACATTTTCTTAAAGCAGTTCTTTATGAACTACATGTGACACAACTAGGTAGTGGGATAATGCCTGTTGCAGATATTTCTCTGCCTCCTTGCAAACCCATCAACTCCACTAGGAGTGGCATTGTGGGCAACACACAAACGAACAAGAAGAAATGATTGAGGCTCACTGTGTATTAAGCATTGTACTTGAACACATCCAGTTCCAACAATAGCATTAAGAGGTAGATGTTATTACACTCATTTTACTGAAAAGGAAACAGAAACTCAGAGATTCTAGACATTGTCTAAGGACACATAATAAGACACAGGGCAGGAACCCAAGAGCCTTAAGCTGATGTGACTGATTGGATCTACTGGTTATGATTTGTAGGCAGGACTGAACACCCTACATGTACATGCACAAAGTGGTGTAGACAGCATAAAGCATAATTAAGTCAGTACAAGTCCAAATGGCTGGTGAAGAAAACATATTTAAGACTACTGAGAGAGAGAAAATATTGTGCTTCTGAGACTGTCACCAGGGATGTCACCAAGGATATGAGACTTAAGTTTAACTTTGAATCATAAGGAAGGTTTGAGATGGATGGGGCAAATGTTGTGGTTCAAGGCATAGGAATGAAAAAGTACCACTTTTGAGCAAGTACAGTAATCTGGCTAAAGACAAGGGTTCATACAAGGAAGTAATGGGAAATTAAGCTGCAAATAAAAATTGAGATCAGGCGTGAGAGAATATCAAGCACAGTGGTTAAATTTTGTACTGTTAGAAAGGAGATGCTCTGATTTACATTAACATGATCTGATTTACACTGACATTTTTAAAGGATGGTTCTGGCCCCTTTGTGGAGCGCTGATGATAGTGGAACAAGAGTAAAAGCAGAGAGAGCACTTAGGGGTCAGTACAGTAATCCAGGTGAAATTGGCTTGTCATGTGGACTAGTGAAGGTGAAGGTAGGAGAAACATTGGGCCCAATCCTTATGTCACTCAGCTCTCAGTTTCACTGTTACCTTTTCATCCAGCCTTCCAGATCACCCAAGTCCTTGTTAATTGTAAAAGGAAGAGCCTAATTTCCTTCCCTTTGAATTGGGGCTGGCCTTAGGGCCATACTTGACCAATAGAATGCAGTAGAAGTGACATCTTGGGATTTCTGGAGCTAGGATCTTTGCAACTTCTGCCTGGGCTCCTAGTGGGACCCCTGAGCTGTCATAAGAGAAGACTGACTTCCCCGACGCTGCCATGCTAGAGAGGCCACGGGTAGGCACTGCAGCCAACTATCCCAGGCTTGCAGCCACCCAGAGTCAGCACACACCCACAAGAGCAGCCAATTTATGAATACCATCCAGTTTCTACCATGTGGAAAAGAAGAATCACACTGTGGAGCCATCCCCAAATTCCTCTCCCACAAACATATGAGTAGACAGTGGTGGTTGTTTTAAGAAACTAAGTTTTGGGTGTTTTTTTATAAAGCAGTAGACAACTAGAACACTGTTTATCACTGTCTGTTGTCTAGTCTATAGTTTTTAACACTTTGTTCCAATGAACAATCATAGAACTGTTAATAGTGGCATCAGACATCGTCTGTATACCTATTACTAGTTGGCAACTAGTCTATAGATAAAATAGACAGTGTTCACTATCTATTTTAACTTTTTGTATAATATTTATTGGTATATTTTTTTGTTCTTTATTTAATTACTCTATTAGGCATCTATCTACCTACTGGCTGTTTTGCCTGCACTATAAAGCTTTATGAGAGCAGGGACCTTATCTGTCTTGTTTATAGCTATAGCTTTAGCATCTCAATCAGCACCAGCACACAGGTCTCCATAAACATTGTCAAAGAAAGGCATCTCTGTATTTCTGAATTTGTATACCCTAAGGGTGGAATGAAAACACACACACACTCACACACAAGAAAACCTGGGCAAGTTTCTCCAAATATCATCCTCCAAGGTTCACAAAGCTGACAAAAGGCAGAGGCCCAGTTTGAATCTAGGTAGTCTGATTTCCCATGAGTACAGGACCTTAAACACTGTGTTCTTTTTCAAAGAAACAGACAATGATACTTCCAAGTTCTCAAGCCTCCGAAGCACAGAAAAGGAAGAAGAGCACAGCAAAGAGGAAGGAGCATCCCAGGAATAACTGAACTTACAACCTTCCTTCATCTCTGCTTTTGGGAACATTGACAAAAATTCTGACCTGAGTTGTTGGTTGAATGCTTTGTAATAGTAGAAGCGAGAGGCCCAAATAGGATTTGAAGAAGAATATGGAGCAGTCAGGGCATGAAACATCTTGGAGAAAGAGTAATAGTATTTTAAATATGTTCTTAGAGAAATAAAAGTTGAATCCTGATGCAAAAATGAAAAAGCATCACCCAGAAAAAAGGAAAACATAGATTTTCCAGATTAGCTTGGAAGAAGTAATAGAGAAATAACACTTAAAGTTAAAACCAACATTACTTATTTAGAAAGAACTGAAGTATAAAGAGCTCATAGAAAAAGCTATAATTACAGATTTCTAATAAAAATTTAGAGCTGTAATTTTTAAAAATCTAAGAAGAAATTAACCAATTATTCAATCATAAGAAGTTATATTTTAGTAAACAAGCAAATAAAATAGAAAACAACAAATAGAGGAAGGAAAAATAAAACCAAACGTTGTTTCTTTGGAAAGTCCAATAAAATAATCTTTTGTCAAGTCTAAATGAAGATAAAAAGATAAAAAAATATAATACATGAGAAAAAAAGAGTCATGGACCCTGAAACATTATAGAAATGAAAAGAATAGCATGTACAAATCTAATGTAATAAATTTTAAAATCTAGAGGAAATTAAAAATTTCAGGTTCAAAAAATCTACTGAAATTGACTAAAGAAATAATACAAAGCATAAACAAACCAATAAAGACTGGACTGGTAATTAATGATCCTTTGTTTCAAAAAGAACCAGACCCAAATAATTTAACACTTGGTTTCTACCTCATCTTTCAAAGGACAAATCACTTCAATGTTTATTTTAAGCCATTCTAGATGCCAAAATCTTATAAAGACAGAACATAAACAAAACCATAGAGCTATTTGACTTATGAAAAGAAATGCAAGACTGCAACATAATCTTACCAAAAACAATCATGATAAAATTGAACTTCTTATACAGTATTAAGAAATCCATCAACACAATTCATTAATTTGCAAATTAAAAGAGGAAGACCTTATGATTGATTGATAAAAAATTGGTTAATTTTAGGAACTATTCTTAGTTTAAAAACAAAAATGTTAACAAAAGAAAAAACTGAAGCACTTAAAGTCTATCAGGAACATTTACAAAAGACAAACAGCAAATGCCATACTTCTGCTGGGTGCTGCCCAGTGTATAGACGATGTATAGAAGATGTCTGGGGTCTACCATGAGTAGTTCTAGGATTGTGCCTCAGTTCAAGGTGTTAACAACTCTATCTTACCTTACTGTGTTTTCCCAGTCCTTCACCCTTATGTAATTTGTGATGTGACATGGAAATATCCAGTTCTCCATTCATCTTGGCCCTAACTGCTTTAGCATCCACTGATGATCTTAGCCAGATCTGAGTCACGACTTTTTTCATAATGGATTGCAAAATGGTGATATTCTAATTGTATCATTTGCTCCATATTTATTAGCTGCCATTCTTCTCTATGAGGAGCTCTCTCATTAACTGGGTTTATTGGATTTTCCTGCTATAAACTTCTACTGGAAAGGCAGGATAAATGCTTGATTCCTTCTGCTTAATAACCAATTTTCAAAAGAAGGAGTAGATTTAAGAACCACTTCCAATGGCAACTCATGAGGATTCTTTTTCCTTTTTCTTCTTTTTCTTTTTAAATTTGGTTTCCTCATTTGGGGTATCTATTCATCTTCTATGCATCAGAAAAAAAAAAAAAAAAACAGTCCTTGAACTGATCTGACACTCCCAGCTGGGGCCCCATGTTATTATGGACTGATCTAACTCTTACAGGTGAGTCCCATTCCTCTCCTTTTGGACATAATCTCACAGAACATCCACTTCAGACAAAGTCACCATACAGCCCACAAAATGCCAAATGTCCCCCTCTCCTGGTTAAAGTGACTGAAACTGCTGCTTCCTTACCAATTACAACTAATCCTCTCTCTAATCTGCTCTTCCTGTGGATAAGATTTACTTAGATATTTGACCATAGAATTGCCTACACTTTCTAACAATACCCCATCTAGAACAAACCTGTGCTTATTTAGACTCTCCCCCAAACCACCCAACCAAAACCCAAATCCAGGATTTTTCAAATACCCTCTGACTGAGCTGCTTCCTTTTCCTGTCATCCAGCCCCAGCCCCAATAGCCCCAGTTCCACATTCAGTACATTGTCCCTTGCTGCAAATAATGAGAAAAAGAAATCCAACTTTTCAACTACAGGTGTTCCTGCTGGTCTTTTGATGAAGAGAAGATTTTATATATATATATATATATATATATATATATATATGCACAAAATCAAATGTATATGTGAAGATTTTACATCATTATTTTATAAGAAGGGTATAAAGAATACATGATGGTATCCATGGAAATATATGTATATACTCACATACATGATGGGACTTAAATCAATAAATATGATGAATACCTTCAATATTAGTAGATATCTTAAAGTTACTTTTCTAAAACGTTTTTAAAAAATTCAACTTCAACCATGAAGCTATGAAAGTATTTGACTTTCAACATCTGAAGTTGAAAGTTGAACAACTTTCAACATTGACTTTTTAGACATATATGAAGATCTATGTATGTATATATGCATGTGTTCCAATGTTTGTTTGATGCTCAAATTCTCCCAATTTTGTCAGGGGGAGAGAGCTGTCTCTGGCTTAGGTTACTCTGGCACAGCACCATTCGTCTCTGAAAGCATACTTGGGTTTTGGCACATAAAGATGTCCCAGGCTCATCTGATGTATTCCCTTCCCCAGACCTTTTAAAAGTCAATTATCAGACATTGCAAGTCAAATACTTTCACAGCTTGCTGGTTGAAGTTGAATTTTTAAAAAATGTTTTGGGTAAAAACCTGAAAAGATATTTACTCATATTGATGGTATTCGTACTTGTTGACTCAGTAATTTCATTTTGGAGAATCTAACAGAATGAAAGTTGGAATATGTAGGCTAGATCCACAGGGCTGTTTATTGCAACACTGATTATGTTGGCAAAAGACCGGAAACTAAGTATCCACCAAAAGGGAATGGGGAACTAAGTTAGGGTACATCCAGAGCATAGAATATTATGGGACTCTTTTATAAAAACAATTGGGAATTATAACTGAAAAACAGCCATAAAATACTAAAAACAAAAGACATATAGCATGTTCTAATTTGGAGAATAAACTCACCCTATACTTATATTTTTATTTGTCATGGAGGAACAATTTTAACACATCTTAACTCAAAAGAGTAGGAATGGACCCAAATCACCTACTATGCTTTAGTATGTAACACACACACACACACACACACACATACTATCCCTTTTTATTTTTTAACATTCTATATATTATATATTTTTTTAATTGTAGGTGGACATAATACCTTTATTTTATTTTTATGTAGTGCCTCACGAATTCTAGGCAAATGTTCTATCTCTGAGCCCCAACCCCAGCCCCTATTTCTTAAAAAAAAAGTAAACAATAACCCAAGTAAAAACTAGAATTTGATTTAAGTAGATTTTGTTGTTGTTGATAGATAAGTTATGAGGGGGGGAAAAGATATTTTAGGGAGAGAGTTAGCCAGGAATTTCAGTTGACAGTTTCTTAATCCAGGCCTGGGCTTCTCTGGGGAACATGGATCTAAGGCTCCACAGCAAAACACCCAACCTACCATATTGAGCCCCAGATCTCCTATTCAGAACAGGGTGGTCCAGTTGAAAGATTCCTTACACTCTTAACTCACTCTTATGAAGAGAAAGGCACCTGACTCCTCAATTGTCGGGGAGAAAAAGTTCACCATATAGCACTGTAGACTGCCCTGTAACTAAAGTTTGCCTTTGACCATTGACCACAAAATGTACATACACATAGACATTTTATGGGACCATGGACAAAACAACTCCGGGAAAAGCACCTGAAGTCATTATAGTGTGGTGATTTGAAAATAAATTAACAGAGCTTTTCAAAGATATGGGCACTAAAGCCAAATGGAAAAGAAAGCCGAAATGAGAAAAAGGTTCATCCTCATCACCGCAGAAGGACTTTCTGCCTGAAGTAATTTCCGTTTTCCGGGTGAGTGGGTTTGTATTCTGGCTCCTCTAATGCAATAGTTTCTGTGTATGAGTAATTTTTGAGTTCCACTCAGAAATTCTAACTCCACTGATAAAACCTAGTTGTGGATGAAATCGTATGTTTACTTTTATCAAAATGCATTTCCATATAAGAGTAAATTGTGACAAGCAGAAAAAAAATATATTTCTACTAAAGATGTTATAAACAAACCGTGGTTTTGCTCAGGACGACAAGAGCTTTCAGTAAGCACACGTTATGTGGTTTTAGTCCAATTTGCTGGTGGTACAATAGTCCCAAGCCATTCTTTTGTTTGTTGTATTTAAGGCCTGAGGCATTATCCAGAAAGTACACTTTGCCTGCAAGCCTAATGTCATAGGAACAGGAAGCCTAATAATTCTCCTCTTTCTCTGAACACATTTCTCATTTATCTTTCTGGGGTTTCAACAGTGTTGAGAGGAGGCAACTCACCCCTTAGAGTCAATGACTTGATTTTAAGGCCTGGTGCTTTGGGCACCTACTTGTCACTAGCTTCTTCTCAGTTACCTGAAATAATTTAGATACCTTGGGGGTGCAAGGGGGGATGATGAATATTAAGTCTTCTCCTCAAGCAAAAATACTTAAGCATCTTTTCAAATTTCATCTGAGGACACAAGTACTGTAATTTTTTCTATTAATGACTATGGGACTTCCCTGACTTCACCTAAATTTTAACTCTTAGAGAATATCTTCAGTATCCAATAAGTTTTATCTTCCAGGAAAAAAAATGTGATGATGATGAAAAAAAGTTATTTTTTCTATCTGTAGTACCCGTGGGAGCTCTGCTGTCCCTTTTCTTTCCTCTATGGAGGGTTGACCATAGCTCCAGTCCCCTCTTTGCTGAATGCAAACTCTCTCCTGCCTTCCATTCATCGTATGGAAACCTCTGTCAGTCTTGGCAAACACCTGGTCAAATACTTTAGAAACAATTTTTGTCTATTATAGCTGGTATATGAGAACTACCATTCTACGTGTAAAGTATTTCTTCTTTTCTACTTTAAATGCTTTTAATATAAAAGTAAAAATGCTTTATTTATTAAAAAAAACCCACAGACTAACACAATGCCAAGTGCTTAGTAGACAATACATATTTGTTTAATGAAAAACTCTCAATCCTGAATATATCTCACACATACAATGCTTCGAGTGATATTGCAGCTGTGCATCGATTAAAAAAATGATGTGATAAGATAATACCAATTTATAAATAGTGAGAGGGGCATGCAGGTGTTGCAACCAATGGGAAATTTATTAGCAACTGGTTCATTTTCTGATTGGATAGAGACCTGTCTATACATGAACTGGTCTCAACTAAGTTCCCAACTAAGGCTATTGAAATAAATGTTCCCTTAAAATATTATCTCCCAATAGATTTTAGTTTCAATTCTATGACATAAACTTATCTGAGCATCTAGAAAATAAGACAGACACAAGAATAACTGCTTGCCTCTAAGAGTGGATAAAAATATATTCTGGACATATAGAAAAAAAACCACATTGATCATATTATGAGAATACTTCTATAGATTGTGAATGGCTAGTAAAAGATTTTTACTGAGTAAATAATGTAATTATTTACACATATGTTTGCAAATCATAAAAAAAAACAGCAAACAGCATTACTTGACCTTGGATAATTAGGTATCAAAATCACATTATTTTAACTGGCATGATTTAAACAAGAGGTGTAGAAAAAAATCCAAAAATTTTCTTAAGTAAAAATGAAAACGGGGCTGGGGATGTGGCTCAAGCGGTAGCACGCTCGCCTGGCATGTGCGGGGCGCTGGGTTTGATCCTCAGCACCACATAAAAATAAAATAAAGATGTTGTGTCCACTGAAAACTAAAAAATAAATATTAAAAAATTCTCTCTCTCTTTCAAAAAAAAAAAGAAAAGAAAACGACTGCAGTATCTGAGTTCAAATTTTCAAAATTTCCAGGGAGTTGCACCAACTCTCAGAGTTCTGATTACTAAACCAAAACAAAATTTATACCCACGAGTTTCCACTGGACACTGACTGAGCTTTCCTCTTAATACTCTTTTCCAATTTATCAGGACCTTCTTACACTCCAGATATACCAGATGGTAAGGATGATGTGAATTGCCCTTTCCATCTTTCTAGCCTTAAAATATGGATATTGCTGCTTCCTTTTTAACTTTTTACTTCGAAAAAATTTTAATCTTTGAAAATTGCAAACATATTACATGAATGCTAAAATACACAGATTCTCTAAAAGTTGATTTTTTTTTCAAATTTGCTTTTCTCTCTATATAAATAGATAGTTATACAAACATACAAACACAGTGACACAGAGTCATGTAGTACATCATTTGATAATGGGAACACATACTTACAAAGGTGTTGTTAGGTATCTTTTGTCCTTGTTCAAACATCACTGCCTGTACTCAAACTGAGATGGCTACAATGTCACCAGATGATATAATTTTATGGAACCACAGTTATATATGCAGTTTGTTGTTGACCAAAATGTCATGCCATGCATGACTCTTGGTGTGTGTTCCCTCCATATATATATTTTATAATATGTATAATAAAATTGTGTATTTAATTATATTCTATATAATATATACATATGGATATGTGCATATATGTATATTAACATAAATTTTAACTCAGTTTGAAACTGAGTCACAGACATACTCTCCTTTTACTCCTAAATACTTGAAGGTATATTTTTCCGAACACAAGGACCTTCTTACATAATCTTATTACAAATTATCAAAATCAGAGCATTGTCATCAATACTATTCTCTAATGTTCAATATTTGTTTAAATTTTGCCAATTTTGCTACTAACATTCTTTATGGCAAAAGAAGAAAAACTCAGCCCAGGATCAGCCTTGTGTTTGTGTTATATTTCTTCAGCCTCCTTTAATCCCTCCTGAACTTCACATTTTTGATGAGCACAGGTCAGTGTCTCTGTAGACCACTGCTTTTTCCTGGTGGGCTTTGGGCTGTGCCTTATAGGGATACCACAGGAACAGTGGTATGCCTTTCTCAGTTCATTAAAGCAGGAGGCACATGTATGTTGATCATTATGGGTGACATTAACTTTGGTTACTTGCTTTAGGTATTGTCCACTGTTTTTCCACAGAGAAGTTGCTGTTTTCCTCCTTCAAATTAGTAAGTCATTTGTGGGAAGTTACTTTGAGTCTATGTAAACGACATCCAATATCTTGATCTTTTCTCCTTTTTAAGTTTCTTCTTGCATCCCACAGTATTTTCTCAAGTTAAATTGATAATATCCTTCCTTTACATAAAATGTTTCATCATAGTTTGGGCAATTCTCTAAAAGTAGAATTTGTTTACTGTACTAACTTTATTCATCAGCATTTTATAAGAATTTGGTAGAAAACATTTAAACTATTCTTCCTTTCATGTGAAAAATGATAGCAAACAATTCTTCTGCAATTAAACTAGTCCCATAATTCAGCAAAACCATTTAAAGAACCATCGATTAAAATGCACTAACAATAAATATTCAAAAAAGACATTGGTTCAATAATTCTGAGAGTAGACTTCCAGGGAAGAGGTGAAAGTGAGAAAGTTGGAGACGACAGGCTAATGCTGAGGTTATTTAAACTCAGTAACAAAGGCAGATCTGAATTATCTTGGAGTGGTGAAGATGCACTTTTAAGTTAAGATACACATTTCCTCCAGCAAAACAGGGAGCCTATCAATTTGAAATTAAACGATGACTAATTACTTTTCACACTCTATTTTCTTGAAGTTGCTAGAGTGAACATTTTTTTTATTTTACACGTTTGTTTGAATCACAAAGCTTCTGTTTTATTCTGTATAATCTCTCCATCTCTCAGGATGTTCCTCCCCTGCCTTTAATTTTAAATGTAAAATTCGTTCATGGGTGGCGAACAGAGAAGAGTTGTAGAAGAAGTGATGGAACTCCTGCTGAGTGGGAAATATGAAGCTATTCACCCAAACCAGAAACATATTAATTCAGCTTCCTCAAGATCACCTAAAAACCATTTGTGGTGGTATTTTCTCTGAGGCTCCCAGTAGGATGTGGTTTCAAGAGTCTTTAGCAATCAAGAGAATATACCTCCTCCATGACTGATGGAAGCGCTCTAACAATGTGGTCCATCTTTATAATGTTTCACTGGATCAGCAAAAAGCACCCTCTACCTGCAGAGCACCAGCCCCCAACCTTGGCCATACATGGCAATCACCTGGCTCCTATTCTGAGATTCTGATGCTATTGATCTGGGATGTGGCCTGACATTCAGGGTTTTTAAAAGCCCCCTGATGATTCTAACAGCAACCAATCCTGGAAACCACAGGATTTATTTCCTCTTTAAGGTCAAAAATTAAAATTCTGGGCTCCCTAGAGCAGATTTCTATGATTTGCTATACTTTCACTATTCCCTTCTTAGCATATTTCTGTACATATGAATGCACACACACACACACACACACACATACTCACACACACAATTTATCTAGGCTGTTTGGGGCAGTAGGGGTTGCTAAAAATTTCAGAAACTAAGAAGTTAAAAATATCTTTTTTGGCTTAAGTTTCACTCTAGAGAACAATGAATTAGAAATGGCTATCTTTTTCCCCCCCTGTGCAAATTCCACCATACATGTCACAGCATTGCTTCCTCTTCCCCTGGGTTTCCATCACTATGATGCTTTCTGATCACAGTGACAGCTGACTGAGCGGGTTGTGGGGTTTTTATAACAGTACCATTTGCTGAGTGCATCCTACCTACCAAATGCTTCAGGCACAACTTTTAAAAAATGATTTTTAAACAGAAAATCATTAGTTTTAAAATAACTAGAAGAGAACTGGGATTAGAAGCTAAGTCTAGGAACCTCTAAAATCATCACCATGTCTACTGAGGGAGACCTTGTGGAAGACATTTCCTCTCTGTACATTAGACCAATGTTCATCCCAGTACTTCCCTTGGTGATTGTTAGTTTACAGATAACCATGTGTCATAAGGTCTCCTGAAAAGAAATAGTTATATTCATGGTTGAGATAGGTCAACTCACTTTTTCCTGAACAACAAGCAAGGAAACCTAGAGCCCTGATTTCCACTGGCTGCCATTTTGTGGCATGGAATAAAAGAGTCTTAATTTGAAGCTAATGCTGAGAACAAAAGAAGGTGTCCAGACAACCACCAAAGGGGCCAACATTATCCAGGGGTCAATAGGCAGCTGCCTAAATAAATGATTTCAGAGGTCCTGGAAGGATGCTTCCCCAACAACTCAATTCTTCCTCTAGATGCCTGGAATCCTAGGAGAAAGACACTGATTTAATATTTGAATGAGGGCTTCATATGCATGCAGCTCAGGACAAAGTCACTTAGTGACTCACATCCAGTGGTTGATTTGACAAATTTCCTGCAAATGCAGAGAGCAATGGAGGAAAGAACATCTAAAGGAGGTGCAATGAAGGATGCTGAAAAGGAGGCTGAGTGGTCCTAGGACTTCCCCAAGAGAGTGTGGAATCTTCTACTCTATCAGTATGTTCTGGCTGAGATGGTTTGCATGTCATTCTACTTGAAAGAATGAAAATGGTCTAAGAAATTTTATACCCTTGTTTCTTTGTTGGGTGTGTGTGTGTGTGTGTGTGTGTGTGTTTCTATTAATTTTAACTCATGTATAAATTCACATATCTGCTGCCACAATCAACACAGAAGAGTTCCATCCTCTCCATAAACCCCCTCATGCTGCATCTTTGTGGTCATACCTCTTCCTACCTGTAACCTCTGGTCTGTTCCCCAGTACTTCAGTTTTGTTGAGACCATTCATTAAGTGGAATAATGAAATATGTAAATTTTTGAGACTAACTTTTTCACTAAGCATAATGGCCATGTGATTCATTCACATTGTTGTATCAATAGTTTGTCCCCTTTTTATTGTTGGGTACTATCTGACAGATTGTCCATTCATTCATTAGTTGGGGAGATTTTGAAGCCAAAATGGATATCTTTTGTCTTGCTCCTAATTAAGAGGAAAGCATTTAGCTTTTCACCAGGGAAGAGGAGGTTATCCATAGTTTTATAGATGCCCCTTACCGGCTGAAGAAGTTCCTTTATATTCTTAGTTTGCTGAAAGGTTTCGCTGTGAATAAATGTAAAGTTTTTAAAATACTTTTTCTGTGTCATCTAACATAATCATGTATATTTTTCTTCTTTATGCTGCTAATTTAATGGATTAAACTGATTGGATTGTTCCAAGCCTAGCATTCTTGGAACAAACTGTACTTAGTGTGGTAATGTTCTTTTTAATATGTTGCTGGATTAGATTTTATTGATGAATATTGCTGGAATATTTTGTTGAGGATATTTGTGTTTTTATTGATGAGGATTACTGATCTGTAATTTTATTGCACCATCTTTGCCTGGCTTTAGTACCAACATAATGCTGGCTTCATAAAATGACTTATAAAATGTTCCTTCATCTTCTATTTTCTGGAAAAGAGTCTGTAAAATTAATATTATTTCTTCTTTAAATGTTTGATAGAGGTTTGGAAATTTCTTTTTCAAGAGACTTTTAAATATTTTTTAAAAATTAGAATTCATTTTTTAAGTTTATACAGTACTAGTCAGTTTATTCATTTCAACATAGATGAAGTTTAATGGTTCACAGGTTTTGAGGAATGACTCCATTGAATCTAAGCTGTCTCATCTCTAGGCGTAGGTTTATTTTTATTATTTCCTTTTTTTTTTCTTTCCTTAATGGTAATCTATTCCTCCTTCCCTTTCTTTCTTTCATTAGTCTTACCTAAGTCTTACCAATTTTATTGCTCTTTTCAAAAAAAAAAAAAGTAAAAATAAAACAAGCTTTTGTTTCACTGGTTCTCTTTTTATGTTTTCAATTTCATTGATTTCTGCTCTTTATTATTGATTTCTGTTATTTATTATTCCTTTCCTCTCTTTGCTTAGTTTTATTTTGCTCTTCATTTTTACTTTCTTAAGAAGAAAATTTGATGCTTTGGGATTTTTTTTTTCTTTTCTTATACCAGCCTTTAATGATGTGAGCTTCCCCTGATGGCTTCCCTCAAATCACTCCTCATCGCTTCTTTCCAAGTTTCCTGGTGGCGTTCGGTGGGAGACCTGGGGTACAATATGCTTCCGCTAGCTGACCCAGAGCCAACTGGTCACATGATTTTTCTAGGCATCCTCTGCCAAAGAAAATATCTCTATTTCACATTATTCAAGCACACAAAAGCTTCATTTTATAAACAGTGAGATAAAAGTGTGCCTGTCCTCTGGCAGTTTGTCAGAAGTGCACACTTAAAGCTCATAGCTACCATGATAAACCTTTTCACAATGAGCGCTTAGCTTCCAAACACTTTTTATTCATTACTCTTCCATACTCTTCTATTAGAGAAAAAGTATGGTCCACCTTTTCTACAAAAGAAAACCAAAGCTGTCACAAAAGACTTTGTTTGGGGGATGTAAAAGCTTAGCCCAGCACCCAATTTGAAGATACAAAGCAAACAAACCGATGCCTCCTGGGACATTCCAGTGGCCCCCATTTATTCCCTAATCTATTTGGCTGGACTTAGAAATAGCAAATAGATTCAAATGAATTAAAGTAACTGAATTTATTGCACCCATTTGTTTTCCAGGGTTTATAGAGAAAAAAAAAGTCAGGGAATGAGAGAGGGTTCTGCTTCCAAACCCTGAGGCCACAGAATTGCCCTTTACTCTCTTCTGACAATAATCTAATGACACTCACTCCCTCTCCTTTAAACTTTAGTATTTGCTTTCGTGAGGAAGGCAAGATTCCTGCTAGGGTCTGTCTTTATAGTCATGTTCAAGCTTCTCTTTATTAATTTGTATAGGAATCAACATAAACAATGCACAATCACTGAGGCCCCAATAGATGAGGCCCCAGTCTGTATCTCAGTCCCTCACATCCCACCTTGTGTCACAATGGTTCATGTTGAGCCCTCATAGCTCCTTAATCATAATTTGTCCCCCACCCTCCATTGAGCTTGTAAAGATGGACAACAAGGAAACCCCTTAAAAAACAGAAATCAAGATATTTTCCTTTATATGTTTCCTGTTCTGTTCTATAGTTTGATCGTTATAGTCAAATTAGAGCTTTGAAGTTTGTTTCTAAAGATTTGTATGAGCAATTAAAATAAATGTATCAACAGAAGAGGTCCTTTCTGCTGTGGAGCAGCTTACAGAGAATCACCATACGTGTTTTATACCTAGCATACCAATTTTTAAAGAATTTGAATCCAAAATAAAAAAAAGTAAATGAAGCCCTGAAAATAATTCTCAGCTTTATTTGAACTTTCTCGGGTGATTTATTAGGCTCCCCTGAAATCCCACAGCATCTTCACAATAACCATCAATCAAATTTGGGCAACAGCTGTGCAGAAGTGACAGTGAATGGAGAATTCTGGTTAACAGAATGTCAGCTAATCAAGCGTTCACGCTCTGGGCACTGTTTTAGGCACCAAGAAGAATTTATTGAAATATTGACATGAATGACAATTCCTTCATCCGAGACACCCTGTACTCACTGACCTATCTGAGACTTCTTTATTGTGCCTGTAGTCAACTGTCAGCAGCATCTTGGGCACAAATTGTCACCATCTGGATCATAATATAGAAAAAATATGATGCTTAGTAAAAATGATAGGAGGGTGATACTGGGAACTGTCGACGTCTTAATATCTGCACTGGGAAGAGACATGAATTTGCTTTTCTCAAAGGAGCTCTGATTTCTTGGTGATTAGTTCATGTTTCCTGTACTAATTGCTCAGACAGCGTCATACTTTATCTTTCTTGTCATTTGGGCCTGATTGTCAAGGGCCCAATATAACTTGGACTTTATTTATATCTTAAATGATAGAAGTAGAAGAGTCACTAATTCTCATGATTACCAGGAGCCTCATGAGGGGACACCGCTGTGCCTATTCATCTGCCAGGACATTCCCTGCTCAGATTTCTTTATGCCTTTTCTTCTCCTGTGACTCTAGGTTTTTCCATTCTAGCATGACACAGTAGTGCTGAGTGGTCTATTGTAGTCCCCTAGCCAAGCAAGGCTTTTCTTTCTGTCAGGGGTTTAGACTCTACTGCCTCTCTCCTTTCTGCTCCCCCAACTTTAGGGAAAACCACACATAACCCACTATAGCTTCTGTATAGCTTCACTCATCTGTGATTGGTAAGTATGTGATTACCAATTAATAATAAGGTAGTTAGTTTATAAAAACACATATAGAGTCAGGACAAACATCACATAATTTTGAGTTTAAAAATTAAAGTCATGATTTAAAAATATTGTGTCTTCCCGATATACTCTCTTCCAGCTAGGGATTCCAGATCCAGTCTGTGTTTCAGGTCTTTCAGCCAAATTCCTTGACTCAGGTTTTGAAAAGTTTTACAAATTCAGGAATTTTTTTTCTTCATGATTTCACTTCAAGATATATTCATCTCTGGAAGTAGAACTCACCTAAGCTAAACTAACCATAGTTTAACTTTACAAGCAAGACCACCTATGGATAATTTATAGTGAGATTCAGATGCAGCTTTGGATTCAGTGAGTGGCAGTCTCTTTAGTACTAAGCGAGAAAAGTTGAGATGAACAGATGTTTGGGGATATGACATCAGAAGAGTCAATGTTAGAGTTCCTAGACAGTGGTCTCCAAAAGTTTTATTCTCAATGGGAAATTGACAAGTTTGGAGACATTTTGGGTTATCACAACTGGAAGGGGGGTGCTACTGGCATCTACCAGGTTGAGGCCAGGGATGCTTCCAACCATCCTAAAATGCACAGCAGAGCCCCCCCCCCCCCCAAAAAAAAGAATGAGCTGTCCTCATATGTGAATAGTGCTGAGGTTCAGAAATTCTGCCTTAAGGGGTAGCTCTACCTATGTCTTCAATTTCTTTTGTCATTCCCCTCTTCCCTGCATGTAAGCAAAGCACAGCAAAGCATAACAAACAACCTTACTCAATAAATCAGATCAAATCATTAATTTCCTTATCGAGCCAACAAAATGCTAGCTATCAAATGTTCCAGTTGTTCCGCAGAATAGCTGTGAATGCTTTCTGGCACATTTATTCTTCCTCTGAGTGAGAGGTGACAGCATCATTTAAGAATGTTTTTTTTTTCTTCTTTTTAGGTATCATGTGCATGAGAGGAGCCTGAATTGGGAGGAAGATTCTCATCAAATCATAGAAGGGTAAAAAACACACATCCTGGACTAGATAAATGCACAGAGAGCTGTCCACAATGATCACTTTCCCCAAAGCAACCTGGAGATAAGGATTTCAGTGTGAGTACTTTTCCTGGGAGGTGATCCTAAGAATATGTGGTATGTGGAAGGGAAAGGAGCAAAATGGGTGCTAGTCATTTATGCTGTGGGCAACTGGAGCTCAATCCACGGGGAACTCGGGAAAGCAGGAGAGTTCCGCCTTTTGAGAAGTAGGAATGGTGCAAGGGCCAGGCATTTCACTTTCTGTGTCCTCTGATATGAGTGAGCACCACTTTGGGGCCACTAACTTATTTGGCACAAGCTAAACCATCCTTGAGCAGAGTCACAAGCACTCACAGGAAGCCAAAAAGATAGGGATATATCTAGCTATATCTGCTAAAAGATCTACTGGGACAAGAGTGAGCCTGGAACAAAATGGCCATTTTATCAGTGGTAGGGAGAAGGCAGCTTGAGTCTGAGGCTCAAATCAAAGGCGGAGTAGTATCCCCAGAGCTGCAGTCTTCCCCTGTGGGCCACAGACAATGGACCTCAGAAACCTTATCCCAGAGAAGATCCTCTGTTTGTGACCAAGCAACCCAGAGAGAATGAAAGCAAGCACAAGAGGCCCTCTGGGTGCAGGTGCATATTGGGTGAGAGACCCATAGAAGCTTCACCCCCGAAACTTCCCTGAGAAGTGGAAAGTTAATCCCCCAGAGGAGAAATTGATGATTTATGTGTGTGGGCCAGAAGATGGAAAGAAGTCCTTTCTCTTACAAGGAGTGAACAATTCAGAGTCAAGCAAGGCATAAACCCTCATTGTCAGCTCCCAAAGTCGCAGAGGCTTTGACTTATTCACAGAGACCCCCAGCATTGTCTTATATATGGAATAAGTACAATATCTGATCCTTGCATGTATTATTATTTTTTCACACAAATTCTTTTACAAATATGACTTCATTATTATGATCTTTTCAATCAATGGACATTATATGCATACAGGGGGTTATAAAAATTGGTACGATTTTTTAAAAGAAACTGCCGAAGTTAAACTTTCCACGTGTTATTTCATTTAAAACTTGCAACCACTCTCTGCAGAAATCATTGTATTATTTCTATTTTGCAGATACTGTAACTAAGGCTCAGAGCAGTTAGGTGACTTACCTGAAGCCACAGAGCATGAAAACAGAGAATCTAGTTAAAGCCTGCCACGCCACCTCTGCAGTGCTCACTCTCAGTGTAAATCCATGTACAAAACAATCCAAGTGAATAAGAAAATCAAAATAACTGGAAACTGATCACATTGATGTCTGCAGCATTGTCTTACCTGATGCTCCAAGGGTCAGACATTTCATTTTTGCATGAATAGATTGTGAGTGTGTCTGAGCAAAGGTCCAAGACCCTCACCCAGCACTGCCTTGCCTTCTGCGTCTGGGGGACTCCCATGAAGAGACAAAGATGACTCCCACACCAAGCCTTAATTCTCAGCTTTTGCATTTATTATGAACTTTTGATACAAACAATTGACCACTTTGCAGGAAACACATCTTGGAATAGCTGCTGAAGTCCCAAGCTCCCTCACTCTGGCTATGTCCCTGGACATGCAGAGCTAATCCCAGCCTCCTCCACATCATGGGACTCTATGCTCTTCTGAATGGTAGACAACCAGGGGGCACCTGGCCTAAACAGGTTAGTGACATTCTTCTTTCCAGGATGGAGATTTAAGCTGGAAACTGAAAAAACACACCATCTGGGTTTTAGGGACAAACTCACATACATAGTGAGACCCTAGAGAGGAGATCTCTGACTCTGCTGCCCCAGGCCTTGGAACTGCCCTTCCTGCTAACTCTCTGATATTCCCGAGTTATTCCACTAACTACCACCTTTCACTCAAGCTATCCAGAGTCAGCATCTGTTACTTGCTACCACAGGACTTGAATGGGTACTTACACCAGAGTCAAAGCCCCATCAGAGATAAGACCATCTCCAGGATGGGATCAAGTCTTCGAGAGCTCACAAAGTAGCAGGGAGAGCTTATGCTCTATAGAGGCCAAGGGACAGAGTGGAGTCATAGGGGCACAATGTGATGTCAAAAGCGAGTGGGTTTGGCAGGAGAGATGGGAGAGACATCTAGTCAGAGCAGACACCCTAGAGCATGGTGCAGAGTGCAGACATGAGGAGGGAGAAGTCTGGCTGCACTGTGGAATGGGACTGGAGAAAGCCTGGACAAAGGCTTGAGATGAACTGTATTCCCAGTGTGATCCTTTGTAACCCCTCCAACATGGCAGCCTGCGCATGAAAACACAGCTTGATGTATTAACTGATAGGCTTTTTGTTTGTAAGATTTTTTTTTTCTCCTTCTAGACCTTTCTCCATTCAATCTTGTAAAATTCTACACTATTCCCCCAGGGAAGGGGTGGCATCTTAGAGACCAGAGAAAAACAAGAGTCATTCTCAGAGTTTCCCAGGGAGGGACGATAGTTAAGATAGAAAAACATAAATGATGTAGGACACATCTAGAGAGAAGCCCTCCAGTTTATGTCATTTCAATCCTAATAAAAAGTAAAGAGGTCCCTGGTCAAGGATTGGGGACTTATTAAAAAATAATTTTAAAAAATAGTAGCAGCAACAATGGCTTGGTGCTAATCCAGGGGTCTTCATTCCAGGCCACTTGAAATAGTGGTGGATTTTGAATCCCCAAAGGACGCAGCTTGTCAGTCACCAAGGTGGAGCAACACATCGCAGTGCTCACAGAATTTCTAGGAAATGCATTCCTGAGCCTTAAAAGTTGGATCCTGACTGCTGTGTAGCTTTCAGGAAAACCCAGCTTCTCTGGCTTCCTCTTTTACCAGTGCCTCTTGTGCACGTTGATCTCTATGATTAGATTCCCACCTTCCACTGTGTTTTACTCTCTGCCCCACAAGTCTCCTGCAAACTTCTTCCCCACCAACATTCATTTCTTCATGTAAACCATGTCTGTTTCTGCTGGTGAGCTTCCGTTCCCTGCCCAACCCTCCATTCTCTGCCCTTTGCTGTCCTACTGTGTTCTGGAGATGATCTGCAGCAACCCCATGGTCCAGGTTCCCTTAGGTTCTGGATGTTGATTGGTTTTTCCAAATAGGAGAAGCCAGGAAAGGTGCATTAAGTGGAGAGATAGAGGGTGCTTGTTCCTCTATCCTACAACCTGTCTTGCTACAGACCTGGCAGGTCCTACACCCCCCAAACTAATAACCCCATCTGCTGACTCTCCCTCTTGGGGCCCAGCTTTCTCCAGCAACACTTTCTTGCCCTTACCCCTTCAGGCTTGGAATGGTGGTAGAATTCCACTGGGTGTTTTGCCATCCATTCCTTCTGGATTCCCTCGACCCAGCAACACCTCGGCGAGGAGTGTCTTCATTGGACTGTCTTCAGTTAAGCCATTTGCTTCTGTCATGTATCTTGCTGACACCCCAACAATTACAGATTTCCTTCAGTGCTAGTTGTTTTCCTTACTGGAGGGGACTTTGCAGTAATAATAACTACTTTCTAGAGCATACAATCCTAGCTGTTATATAATTCACAAGCAGCCCCACTATTGTAGGAAAGAATATCGTCGGATAGGGATGGAGTCATTTTGTTATGTTTTAGATCTGAAATGCCCCCCAAAGGCTCATGTGTTACAGGGTTGATCCTGAACGCAGCAACTTTCAGAGAAGGGAATTTTAGGAAACGATAGGATCATGAGGGCTCTAACCTCATCAGTAGATTAATCACTGATGGATTCATCATTTGAATGGACTATTGGGAAGTGGCAGAAACCGTAGGAGATGGGACCTAGTTGAAGGGAACGTGTTCCTTGTGAATGTGTTCTTGGGAATTATAGCTTCTCTGCTCTCTCACTCTCTCTCTCTCTCTCTCCCCTCCATCCTTCCCCACCATGCCTTTCTGCCATGATGTTCAGCCCCATTAAAGACTCAGAAAACATGGAGCCAACTCACCATGGACTGAAACCATTGAAACAGTGAGTCAAAATTAGTATTTCCTCCTCTAAGTAGATTCTTTCAGGTATCTTGCCACAGTGATGAAATTCTGACTAACATCTGATTGTAGATTGTCATGAGTAAAAGGAAGATCTGGTTTAATTAAAGTTAGAGCCTTTGATTAGAAATCCAGTCATCCACATTCTAGCCCTGAAATTATCACATGAACTTGGACAGATTCTTAAAGCCTAATGTTTAAGACTAAACCTTAAGTTTAACTCTTCTTGTATATCTGTTATCCTACTTTGAACCCGCCTTCATTTAGTAACATATCCTCCGGTATGAATATTATTTGGTTTTATCTGTCTTTCCCATTGGGCAATGAAACAAAAAGCCAAATCATTTCATCTTTGCAACCTAGTACCTAACACAGTGCCTAGCTCAAACTAGGTGAAAAATACATTTGTTTTCTGAATTAATGTAGAGGCAATCCCTCGCTTAAATGGCCTGGAAAATAGAAAATGCTGTTTGGCCCCAGACAGCTGCAAAATCCCCCAATACCTCTGATAGCACAGGATGCAGTGTGCTGTGATGGTTTGCAGTGGGCCTCCAGAGTCAGGCTGTTAACATCCGGACTCCTCTCCTTACAAACTCTGCAGCCTGGGTCAGGTTGCTTAACCTCTCAATAGGTTAAAATCCTATCCTATGATTAGTGAGATAATAATAGTGCCTATTCATTGAGATGTTTTGTGGCTCCCAGGCACATAATTATCATCCAAACATTGTTGATTATTGTTGTTGTTGTTGTTAATACATAGGAAAACCTTCTGCCATTCCACATATTTGCTAAGAGAATTATTGTAAAACTGAAATTATCAACTAAGATATGCTAGGCCAATGTTGAAAATAATAATGTCAAAGTGTTAAGAATTTATTAAAGGTTTTTTTTTAAACTCTCTTAAAGAATTAGGAACTCTCTTAAAGGAATTAAAATTACTAAATAAAATGTGGTGTATGCACAGTATATAATTTTATATAGGAGTTGATACAGTTGTTCTTAACCGGGGGCAATTTTACCTCCATGGGACATCTGGCAATATCTGGAGACATTTTTGGTTGTCACACTTGGTAAGCTAATGAGCAGAGATCAGAAATGCTGCTATATGTCCTACAAGATGCAAGGCAGTCCTCTACAACAATCAATTGTCTGGCCAAAATGTCAATAGTACCAACTTGTTTTGACTCACTCCCTTACTTGGCTAAGCAAGCTGAGGCCCTTGGCTGTGCCCTGGCTGTGTTTCTGGAACCCTCTTACTGTGAGCTGTCTTTCCTCGTTGGAGGCAGCTCCTACCTCAGAAATACACTGCTTCCGTCAGCATCCTCTTGGGTAATATATTTTTTAAATGTTTACAAAGTAACCAGGAAAGGTAAAAAATTAGAGAACAATTGAGTACATCTCCACTCATGTCCATTTGTTCTTGGAACTCATGACCAACATTAGAGCCACAAAGAGCAGGGTTGGTGTTCCTGGTATTGGTGTACAACCAGGGACATTAAGACCCTGCCTCGCTGTCCACAACATGTTGTTTCATACACTGTCCGTACCAAGGTAGGGTTCTGTTGTCATTATCTTGTTAGATCCTGGGACATGGGTCTTTTGGGTCTCACCACCTAAAACCTATAGGCTCCCATTTCATCTCCTTAAAATCATCTTATCAATATGCATTTAATATCTACTCCACTTGTAGCCTCATTTCAGAGATTTTGTTTTGTGCTAGTTCATTTGTATCTGCTGTTTCTCAAATGGATCCATATTCATTTTCACAGTTTCTGGCAAGAAAACTCATATTAGTAAGAGCCATGCCAAATCTATCATCTCAGAAATCACTCATCTGTTCCCTCAGTGCTCATTCCCTAACCCTCAAGTCCTCTGCTATAGTGACTAGGATTGCAAGGTTCTACCATATGTTTGTGGTAGGCTCTGGGTACGATTAAGGTCACAAAAATGAACACTATAGCTAACAACCTAGTTAGCTGAGATATAATTATTTTTAAAACTGCTGAACATCTTATGATTTAGCAGTTCCTATTTTCAGGTGCTAGCTAGGGAAACATCCACACCTGTGTGGAAAGACGCAGATGTAAATGTTTATTGTAGCATCATTAGAAAAAATGGGAACAACCCAAAATATTCATCAATTTTATAATTACTAAATAAAATGGGGTATATGCACAGTACAGAGTTTTACATAGCTGTTAACAGGAAGAATCTACTCCCAGAGGCAAAAACACAAACAGATCTCCAAGAGACAAGAGTTTTAGAGAGAGAGTCCCCAGGGATACACAAAACTCTGGGCACTTGGAAGGGGAGGGAACATCAATGAGGAGGAGTAGTCAGAATTTATTATTTTTTACCCAATACCATTTATTGACAAGACTATCTTTCCCCATTGTGTGTACTTGGCACTTTTGTCAAGACCAGTTAACCATAAATTGGATTTATTTCTGCTCTCTATTCTATTGGTCAATATGTCTGTTTTTATGCCAGCACCAAATCGCACTCATTACTGAGGCTTGATAATATATTCTGAAATTCAGAAGTGTGGTGCCCCCAACTTTATTTTTGCTTGAGGTTCTTTGGGCTATTCAGGTATTTTTATGGTTCCACATGAATTTTGAGATGTTTTCTACTTTTTTGGTATTTTGATAGGAATCACATTGAAACTGCAGATTTCAATGGTGCTATTGACATTGGGTACTATTGACTTTTTAATAATATTAATTCTTCCAATACATGAACATAAGATATTCTTGCATTTTTCATGCCTTTTCCAATTTATTTCAGTGTTTTATAGTTTTCAGTGTACAGATTTTTCATTTCCTTGGTTAAATTTATTCCAATTATTTTTTTGTAAACTTTCTGATGCTACTCTATCTAGGATTGTTTTCTTAATTCTTTTTTAGATAGTCCATTGTTAATGTATAGAAATGCAACTGCTTTCTATATTAATTTCATATCCTAAAACTTTACAAAGATTTTTATTTTCAAAAAGATAGTATGTATTACTTATGTATTTTGCACTTAAAACTAATAAAACCCATGAATCATTGCAACTATAAAGTAGAGTAGTAGAGTGGTAGTGTAAAGGGGAGGCCCTGCTCTGCTTGGTGCATCACGGGAGAAACATGTTTCAGAGATAAACATGTGAAATGGATCATTGCAAGGCTAGTAGGAGTCTGCCCGGCTGAGGTGGAGGGGAGGAGATATTTCCACATGGCTGGCCCATCTGATGGAGAGGAGTAAATTGGGAATAGGGGAATATGGCAATAAAGGGGGCAGGAGAATGAAGAGACTGGACAATGAATGTTTCATGCATCATGCTGAGGAGTTTTGAACTTCCTCCTAAAGTAATGGAAAGTCTACAAATGAAAGGTGACTTGACCAATTGTTGAATATAAAAATATCAAGTAAGTCTTTCATGTGGCTGCAGAGAACAGATAACCAACCAGTTTATGGCATCACATGAGACCATAACATGCCCATATCGAATTTCTTTATATTTCTTGGCACATAGAAAGAATGTGCCATTTTGGGGGAGGGGTGTTTGTTTCTATTTATTTATCTATTTATTCATTTATTTTACTTGTTATTTTTGGGTATGCATGACAGCAGAGTATATTTTGACATATTATATTTACATGGAGTATAACTTCTTATTCTTGCGGTTGAATATGATGTATAGTTTCACTGGTCAGGTATTCATATATGAACATAGGAAAGTTATGTCCAAAAAAGTTTCCAAATAAAAGGGAAGTATAAAGTATGATAATAAAACATGTCTCAATAAAAAAATTTACTCTAATTTGTTATATCTGACAGCATATGCATTACCACTCATATTACACATATAGAGCACAATTTTTCATATCTCTGGTTGTCCACAAAGTAGAGTCACACCATTCATGTCTTCATACATGTACTTAGTGAGGGTAATGATGATGGTCTCATTCCGCCATCTTTCCCAACCCCATGTCCCCTTCATTCTCCTTCCATCCCTTTGCCCTATCTAGAGTTCATCTAATCCTCCCATGCTCCCCCCACAACCCCATTATGAATCAGCATCCTTATATCAAAGACAATATTCGGCATTTGGTTTTTTTGGGATTGGCTAACTTCACTTAGCATTATATTCTCCAACTCCATCCACTTACCTGCAAATGCCATGATTTTATTATCTTAAAAAATCACGTCTAATAACCAGATTTTAGAGAATTTTAAAATTAAAGTACATCTTAATATGGAAAAAATATAAATTTTAAAAGTAGGCTTGCTGCATATTTATAAAGCAAATATGCCTAATTAACCACAATAGAAATCAAAATATAAACTTACCAGTACTCAAAGAGGGTCTTTCATAACCTTTTCCAGAAATTGCCCCATAAGGTAATAGTACTCCAACTTCATCCAAAATTGATTTTTTTAGTACAATGTGAGATAAGAATCAAGGTTGGATCTTTTTTCTACATTGCTGTCAAATTGGCCCAGCTCCCTCATTGAAAAGGCCATCATCCCCCGACCCTCGCATGATAGTGTCACCTATGTTATAGATGAAGTGACTGTATGAGCCATTTTCAGAACTCCACTTGGTTCCATTGTCTATTTGTATATCCATGCCCTAATACTATATTGTCATATATTCATCTTTATATACTCTTCAACCATATTGAGAGTCATTCAACACTGTTCTTTAAGATTTCAGTGCCATTCTTAATGTACTGAATTTCCAAGCAGATTTTTTAAAACAGATCTGCAGTTGGCAGATGCTACTGCAAGTTTCATTTGGATTATATTGAATTCATAAATTAATCTGGGGGGCAACTGCTATCCTTACAATTTTGAGTTTTCTAATTCATGAACTTAATATATGACTACAATTATTGTAGGACTTCATAAACTTCTCTTTCTTAGTAATGACTGGTAGTTTTCCATTTAGGATCTTTTGTTACATTGATATCAATGTTTTAATTTTCTGCTAATATAAATGGGATCATATTTCTTTTTTCTATTAGTATGTAGAAATGCAGCTGATTTCAGAATATTTACCTTTAAACCATTTTGGCTCAGTATGTATATTAATTCTAAAAGATTATCTGAACATAATCATGTATAAATATGACAATCTTATTTCTTGTTTTCAATTTCTATATCCTTTATTTCACTTCATGCCTTGTTGCACTGGCTAATACCTCCAGCAAAATATTAAATATAAGTGATAATAACAAACATCCTTCTTCTGTTCTAATCTCATGGGGAAAAACATCAATATTTCAGCACTCAATATGTTAGCAATAGGCTTTTTTGTACGATACTAAGAAGGTTTTCATTTGATCTTAGTTCAATGTTTCATTTTAAATAGGTGCTGATAATTATTGAACATTTTTGGGAGATCTATTGAAGTGATTGTATGATTTTTCTCCCTCATTCTGTTAATATAGTGAAGTACATGATTGATTTCTAAGTGTTAAACAAGCTTTGATTTCTGGAATAAACAAAATTTCAATAATATTCTCCCTTTTCTGTATTGGTGAACTCAGTTTGCTAATATCTTGCTTTGGGTTTTTATTTCAATGTCCATGATGTACACTGATCAGTAACTTTTTCTTACAATGTTCATATTAGTTCTCAGAGTTGGTCCACAGATTCTTTTAGATTTTTTGAGAATGTGATGAGATGTTTATGAATAAGGACAATTTCACCTATTCCCTTTCAACCTCCTTATTTTTCTTGATTTATAACATCATCTACAATACTGAATAATAGAGCATAATGTATATAAATATTTTCTTCATATATTAGTTGGGAATAATTACAACATTTTTATCAGTAAGTGATGAGTATTGTAGCTTTTTGGTGAATACTATTTATCAGATTAGAGAGATTTTCTTCTATTGTTTGCTTGGTAAGAGTTATTTTTTAAATTAATTAGGGTTTTAAAGGGCAATGGGAATATCTTATGCATAGAGAACAATTTGCATTTTTCTCCTTCAATCTGTTAATGCAATGTATGTCAGTGATATTCTTTAAAGCATAGTCACATCTACGGATGATTTTTAGAATGTATTTTTCATTTTTCACTACCATTTTACTTAGAATTTTTTTGTTTATTCCCATAAGTTAGATTTGGTCTTTGATTTTCTTTTCTTATGCCCTTGTCATGGTTTTATTGATCTTAGAAAATAGGTTAGTAGGTTTCTCTTCTTTTTAAATTCTCAGATATAGTTTATATGAAGTGAGGATCATCTTTTGCTTTATGATTTGATCAAACTCATTTCTAAATTTATCTGGATTCTGAATATGTGGGAAGAGGAGAACAGAGATTTGGGTTGATTAACTTATATTGAAAGTATTTGGTTAATTTAGGTGTCCAATTTTTTCTTAAAATAATTGTAGTTATTTAAAATTTTTCAGGAAATGGACAATTTCATAAGTTTTGAAATTTGAGGGCATAGAATTGATCATAGTATTTTATTATGACTTTAAAATCTCACCTATATTTGACAAAGTTTTTAAAAGCAAATGTTTTTTGAAGTGAGGTGAAATTTACATAGAGTTAAATGCAGTAAATATAGCATTAGTTAATTTTTGATAAGTACCTACATACATATTACATACATATAGTGATCATATAAATAAAGATATAGAATCTTTTCTATCAATTCAGAAATTACTGTGTCTCCTGCCTAGTCAACCCCCCTCATTCTTCCTACAATGGGCAACCACTGTTTGATTTCTATCATATAGTAATCAAGAATAGATGTTGACTACTCTTGAAGTTCATATAAATGGAATTACACAGCATATGCTCTTTTGCATATTTCTTCTTTTGCTCAGCAATATTTTTGTGACTGTATCCATGGCATTGTATGTATTAGTACTATGTTGGTCAGCTTTCTGTCACTGTGACAAGATACCTGAGATGATCAAATTATAAGAAGAAAAGGTTTGTTTTGGCTCATTGCTTCAGAGGGTTCAGCCCATGGTTGCTTGGCCACATTACTTTAGGCCTGGAGGACTTATTTTTTCTTTTCTTTTTTTTTTAACCTGATGGCAGATAAGCAGCAAAAACAGAGACAGAAAGAGCAGGGTCCAGGATCCCAATATCCCTTTCTAGGTCATGCCTTTCTTCTGTGAGGTCTCCATCTCCTAAATAGGGCCACCCTGGGGACCAAGCCCTTCAACACTTGGCCATTTGGGGGACATACAAGATCCAATTATAGCCAACTATAGCCAAAAGTTACTGCTGAGTAGTATAAATATAAGTGTCTTTGTCTTTTGCTAGCGGACATTTGGGTTCATTCTATTTTGGACTATTATGAATAATGCTGTTATAAAGTCTTTTACATTCCTCTTGGTTAAGATACCCAGGACTTAATTACTAGGTATGGGGTAGTATGTATTCCACTTTGTAAGAAATTTTCAAGACATCTTTCAAAGTGGTTGTAATATTTTACATCTCGTAATGTGTGAGAGTTCCAGTTGTCCATCCTCACTCCAACATTTGATGTTGACAGTATTTTAAAAATTTTAATTGGTGCATTATACTTATACATAACAGTGGGAACCTTTTAAATTTTAAACTTACTAGTTTGAAGTGATTTCTCATAGTGATTTTAATTTTCTTTTACCCAATGACTAACATTATTCAATGCTTTTTCATATGGTTATTGGCCGTTAATATATTTTCTTTTCAGAAATGTCTGCTAAAGCTGGGCATCGTGGCCCATGCCTGTAGTCCCAGCAGCTTGGGAGGCTGAGACAAAAGGATCACAAGTTCAAAGCCAGCCTCGGCAAAGGTGTGGAGCTAAGCAACTCAGTGAGACCCTGTCTCTAAATAAAATACAAAATAGGGCTGGGGATGTGGCTCAGTGGTTGAGTGCCCTGAGTTCAATCTCCAGTACCCCCCACCGACACCCCTAAAAAGAAAAAGAAATGTCTGCTAAAGTCTTTTGCCAAACTTTTAATTGAGTTGTTTTGGATACAAGTCCTCTGTGGATATGTGCATTGTGATCTTTTCTCCTCTGCGGCAACTTGTGTGCTCTTTTCTCAACCACGTATTTATTTATTTATTTATTTATTTTTTATTGGTTGTTCAAAACATTACAAAACTCTTGACATATCATATTTCATACATTAGATTCAAGTGGGTTACGAACTCCCATTTTTGCTCCAAATACAAATTGCAGAATCACATCGGTTACACATCCACATTTTTACATAATGCCATATTAGTAACTGTTGTATTCTGCTACCTTTCCTATCCTCTACTATCCCCCCTCCCCACCCCTCCCCTCCCATCTTCTCTCTCTACCCCATCTACTGTAATTCATTTCTCTCCTTGTTTTTTTTTCCCATTCCCCTCATAACCTCTTATATGTAATTTTGTATAAAAATGAGGGTCTCCTTCCATTTCCATGCAATTTCCCTTTTCTCTAACTTTCCCTCCCACCTCATGTCTCTGTTTAATGTTAATTTTTTCCTCCTACTCTTCCTCCCTGCTCTGTTCTTAGTTGCTCTCATTATATCAAAGAAGACATTTGGCATTTGTTTTTTAGGGATTGGCTAGCTTCACTTAGCATAATCTGCTCTAGTGCCATCCATTTCCCTGCAAATTCCATGATTTTTTCATTTTTTAGTGCTGCGTAATACTCCATTGTGTATAAATGCCACTTTTTTTTTATCCATTCTTCTATTGAAGGGCATCTGGGTTGGTTCCACAGTCTAGCTATTGTGAATTGTGCTGCTATGAACATCGATGTGGCAGTATCCCTGTAGTACGCTCTTTTAAGGTCTTCAGGGAATAGTCCGAGAAGGGCAATAGCTGGGTCAAATGGTGGTTCCATTCCCAGCTTTCCCAGGAATCTCCATACTGCTTTCCAAATTGGCCGCACCAATTTGCAGTCCCACCAGCAATGTATAAGTGTACCCTTTTCCCCACATCCTCGCCAGCACTTGTTGTTGTTTGACTTCATAATGGCTGCCAATCTTACTGGAGTGAGATGGTATCTTAGGGTACTGGTACCAAAACAGGCCGGTGGACCAATGGTACAGAATAGAGGACACAGAAACCAATCCACAAAATTACAACTATCTTATATTTGATAAAGGGGCTAAAAGCATGCAATGGAGGAAGGATAGCATCTTCAACAAATGGTGTTGGGAAAACTGGAAATCCATATGCAACAAAATGAAACTGAATCCCTTCCTCTCGCCATGCACAAAAGTTAACTCAAAATGGATCAAGGAGCTTGATATCAAATCAGAGACTCTGCGTCTGATAGAAGAAAAAGTTGGCTCCGATCTACATATTGTGGGGTCGGGCTCCAAATTCCTCAATAGGACACCCATAGCCCAAGAGTTAATAACTAGAATCAACAAATGGGACTTACTTAAACTGAAAAGTTTTTTCTCAGCAAGAGAAACAATAAGAGAGGTAAATAGGAAGCCTACATCCTGGGAACAAATTTTTACTCCTAACACTTCAGATAGAGCCCTAATATCCAGAGTATACAAAGAACTCAAAAAATTAGACAATAAGATAACAAATAACCCAATCAACAAATGGGCCAAGGACCTGAACAGACATTTCTCAGAGGAGGACATACAATCAATCAACAAGTACATGAAAAAGTGCTCACCATCTCTAGCAGTCAGAGAAATGCAAATCAAAACCACCCTAAGATACCACGTATTTATTTTTAAATTTATTTATTCATTCTAATCAGTTATACATGACAGTAGAAAGCTCTTTGATTCATTGTCCACAAATGGAGCAGAATTTCTTAGATCTCTGGTTGTGCATAAAGTAGAGTCACACCATCCATGCAATCATACATGTTCCAGAGTCATGATGTCCGTCTCATATATTTTGAGGAGCAGGAGTTTTAGTTTTATTTTGTTGAAGTCCAATTCATCAATTATTTTTTTACAGTTAGTGTGTTCTGTGTACTCTAAAAGAAATCTTTGCCTACCTCAAGGTCATGAAGATTTTTTTTTTCGTATATTTTCCCTGAAGGTTTAATGCTTTTAACTTCCACCTTTAAGCCTATAATTTTTCTTGAATTAAATTGCATGTGGGGTTTGAAATTCATTTTTTTCCACAGTTGTTTTAGCAACATTTATGGAAAATGCTTTGCCCCATGCAGTCTTAGTATCTCCATGGAAAATTAACTAGATCTGCACTCTGTTCTGTTCCTTTTGATTTCAACTCATCCCTTGAGGCCCAGAAGCAAGACAAAGAATAAAGTACTTCCCTGATGGCCTCACTGTGTGACAGATATTTATGTCATCTGATAGTTAACACAGTATGTCAATAATCATCACAGAAACTTGGGAGGAAGATTAAGTAGCTACCTTTGACTGATGAGGAAATGATGCTCAGAATGGCAAAGCAAGTTGCTTAAGGTCACACAGCTGGCAAGTGATGAAACCCGGATTGGACTTAAAATTTGTGTGCTATCTAAGCCTCATAACCTTGGATTAATTTGGATTCTGGTTCTTTCTCTGCCACTAATTAATTATGGGATTGTGAATAATCAAATTTGCTTCTCTAGGTCTCAGTTTCTTCATCTGCAAAATGAGCAGGTTTGGCTAGATGATTTCTGAGTTATTTTCTTCCTCTATTATTTCAGGATGTGTTAAAAATGAATTTAATTTCCATGTCATTAAAATGTTCCATGGAACCACCTGGGAGCTTCTTTGGCCCTCAGAGATTTTTTTCCCAAGAGCTATAGAGCAACATCCAGGAAACCAGTGATTAGAAACAAATATCAAATCCCAGGAAGATATTTTATGAGCCATTCTTTGCCCAATTTCTTGACTTTTCTTCATTTCTACTCCAAACCTTAGTATATACCAGACATAGAAATTATTTTGAATGCAAAATAATTACATGCAGCCTTCATAAAGAGGGTAATTGGTTCCACTTTGTCCCTTTGAATGGAGAAGAGAAATGACTGACTGGAGGGCCTAAACCAAGCACCAGGGACAGGTACTTCCTACCACTCTGTTTCTTCTGAACTCATGTCCTGAAAGGATGCATAGTCTTGGAAAGGGAACTCAATATCTGTTCTCCGGGGAGATAAAACTAAACTTAAAGGGAACTGCCCTGGCCCAGGGCTAGGAGCCCGTGGAAACTGCTTCTCGGTCCTGCTGAGGGCCGGTCAGGACTCACCTGTTGCTTTGGTTGCCCAGCAAGGGGAATGAAATGCTGCCATTCGCATAGGATAAAAAACATGGCAGATATCTGATGTCATCAGAAAGCGGCGGAGGAGAGAACTTCATCAATACCAGCGGCGACAGAAACAGTTGGTCTCCTGGTGGGGGGGTGAGGCACAGACACCCGAGTCTCTCTCGATTTGTCATCGAGCCAGAGGGAAGGAGCCGGGCCGCTGCCAGCGCCCTGAGCAGGCCCAGCAGCTCGCCGGCGTGGTGACCGCGTGACCCCAATTGGAGAGGGGGCGGAGCGGAGCCGCCACCCGCGACCGCAAGGTGGGCAGACCCGCGACCCAGTGGTACATGGGCGTGGTAGGAAGGGCAGGGCAGAGCCGCCGCCGGCACTTGCAAGGTAAGCAGACCTGTGACAGACTGGTGGGTCAGGCCCAGCGGACTGCCAGCGTGGTACACACGTCACCCCAACTGGAGTAGGGGCAGAGCAGATCCTTCGCCCACGCCCGGATCAGGCCCTGCCGGTGTGGTGGTCACGTGACCCCAATTGGAGTGGGGGCGGAGCGAAACCACCACCCGTGCCCGCAGGGTGAGCAGACCTGTGACCAACCTGCAGATCAGGCACAGCGGTCCGCAGGCATGGTAGGAGGGGCAGGGCAGAGCCGCCACCCGCGCCTGCAAGGTAGGCAGACCTGCGACAGACCGGCGGATCAGGCCCAGGAGCCTGCCGGTGTGGTAGCAGAGTCTCCGCCCGTGCCAGGAACAGGCCCAGCGACCTGCCGGCGGGGTAGTCACAACACCCCAATTGGAGTAGGGGCAGAGCAGAGCCACCACCCGTGCCCAAAAGGTGGGCAGATCTGCGACCAACCAGCGGGACAGGCCCAGTGGCCTGCCAGTACGACAGACACGTCACCCCATTTGGAGTAGGGGCAGAGTAGAGCCACCGCCCGCGCCTGGAGGGTAGGCAAACCTGCAACCGACCGGCAGATCAGGCCCGGTGGCCTGCCGGCGTGGTACACTCGTCACCTCAATTGGAGTAGGGGCAGAACAGAGCTGCAGCCAGCGCCCAGAACAGGCCCAGTGACCTGCCAGCGTGGTAGTCACGACACCCCAATTGGAATAAGGAGAGAGCAGAGCCGCCACCCGCGCCTGCAGGAAAGAAACGCAAGCAGTATGAAAAGACAAGGAAAGAAAGGACCACAAGCAATGCAGGTAACGCAACTTTAGAAGAGGTAACAGCTGCAGCAGATGGAATGTCAGATAAAGAATTCAGGATATACATGCTTCAGATGATATGGAGTATCAAGGAAGACATTAGACAGCAAAATCAGACAATGAAAGATCACTTCGACAATGAATTACGCAAACAAATCCAGGAAGCAAAGGATCAACTTTACAGGGAGATAGAGGTTATAAAAAACAAACAAACAGAAATCCTAGAAATGCAGGAAGCAATAAACCAACTTAAAAACTCAATGGAGAATACTATCAGCAGAGTAGAACACTTAGAAGATAGAACATCAGACAATGAAGACAAAGTATTTCAACTGGAAAAGAACATAGACAGCTCAGCAAGACTGTTAAGAAACCATGAGCAGAACATCCAAGAAATATGGGATAACATTAAGAGACCAAACTTAAGAGTCATTGGGATACAGGAAGGTACAGAATTCCAAACCAAAGAAATGAGCAGTCTATTCAATGAAATAATACGAGAAAACTTCCCAGACTTGAAGAATGAGACAGAATCCCAAATCCTAGAAGCCTACAGGACGCCGAATGTGCAAAATCATAAGAGATCCACACCTAGACACATTATAATGAAGATGCCCAACATACAGAATAAGGAGAGAATTTTAAAAGCTACAAGAGAAAGGAAGCAGATTACATTTAGGGGTAAGCCAATCAGGATAACAGCTGATCTTTCAACACAGACTCTGAAAGCTAGAAGATCCTGGAATAACATATTTCAAACACTGAAAGAAAATGGGTTCCAACCAAGAATTGTGTATCCAGCGAAATTAAGCTTCAGGATGGAAGATGAAATTAAAACCTTCCACGATAAACAAAAGTTTAAAGAATTCGCAGCTAGAAAACCATCTCTTCAAAACATCCTCGCCAAAACAATACAGGAAGATGAAATGGAAAATAACAATGAAAACCAACAGTGGGAGGTAGGACAGTAAAGGGGGGGGGAAATAATCAAAGAGGAAAACAAACCATGTTTAGTAACAGAAATAAACAAAAATGGCTGGAAGAACAACCAATATCTCCATAATAACCCTAAATGTTAATGGCTTAAACTCACCAATTAAGAGACACAGGCTAGTAGAATGGATCACAAAACAAGACCCAACAATATGCTGCCTACAGGAGACGCATTTGATAGGAAAAGACATACATAGGCTGAAGGTGAAAGGTTGGGAAAAATCATATCACTCATATGGACTTCGGAAACAAGCAGGAGTGTCCATACTCATATCAAATAAAATAGATTTCAAGCCAAAGTTAATCAAAAGGGATAAAGAGGGACACTACATACTGCTTAAGGGAACCATACACCAACAAGACATAACAATCATAAATATTTATGCCCCAAACAATGGTGCAGCTATGTTCGTCAAACAAACTCTTCTCAAGTTCAAGAGTCTAATAGACCACCATACAATAATCATGGGAGACTTCAACACACCTCTCTCGCCACTGGACAGATCTTCCAAACAAAAGTTGAATAAGGAAACTATAGAACTCAATAACTCAATTAATAACCTAGACTTAATTGACATATATAGAATATACCACCCAACATCAAGCAGTTACACTTTTTTCTCAGCAGCACATGGATCCTTCTCAAAAATAGATCATATATTATGTCACAGGGCAACTCTTAGACAATATAAAGGAGTAGAGATAATACCATGCATCCTATCTGATCATAATGGAATGAAACTGAAAATCAACGATAAAAGAAGGAAGGAAAAAGCATACATCACTTGGAGAATGAACAGTAGGTTACTGAATGATCAATGGGTTATAGAAGACATCAAGGAGGAAATTAAAAAATTCTTAGAGATAAATGAAAACACAGACACAATATATCGGAATCTATGGGACACATTGAAAGCAGTTCTAAGAGGAAAATTCATTGCTTGGAGTTCATTCCTTAAAAAAAGAAAAAACCAACAAATAAATGATCTCACACTTCATCTCAAAATCCTTGAAAAAGAAGAGCAAAACAACAGCAAAAGAAGTAGAAGGCAAGAAATAATGAAAATCAGAGCTGAAATTAATGAAATCGAAACAAAAGAAACAATTGAAAAAATTGACAAAACTAAAAGTTGGTTCTTTGAAAAAATAAACAAAATCGACAGACCCTTAGCCATGCTAGCAAAGAGAAGAAGAGAGAGAACTCAAATTACTAGCATACGGGATGAAAAAGGCAATATCACAACAGACACTTCAGAAATACAGAAGATAATCAAAAACTATTTTGAATCCTTATACTCCAATAAATTAGAAGATAGTGAAGGCATCGATAAATTTCTTAAGTCATATGATCTGCCCAGATTGAGTCAGGAGGATATAGACAACCTAAACAGACCAATATCTACTGAGGAAATAGAAGAAACAATAAAAAGACTATCAACTAAGAAAAGCCCAGGACCGGATGGGTATACAGCAGAGTTTTACAAAACCTTTAAAGAAGAAATAATACCAATACTTTTCAAGCTACTTCAGGAAATAGAAAAAGAGGGAGAACTTCCAAATTCATTCTATGAGGTCAACATCACCCTGATACCTAAACCAGACAAAGACACTTCAAAGAAAGAAAACTACAGACCAATATCTCTAATGAACCTAGATGCAAAAATCCTCAATAAAATTCTGGCCACTCAGATACAAAAACTTATCAAAAAAATTGTGCACCATGATCAAGTAGGATTCATCCCTGGGATGCAAGGCTGGTTCAATATACGGAAATCAATAAATGTTATTCACCACATCAATAGACTTAAAAATAAGAACCATATGATCATCTCGATAGATGCGGAAAAAGCATTCGACAAAGTACAGCATCCCTTCATGTTCAAAACTCTAGAAAAACTAGGGATAACAGGAACATACCTCAATATTGTAAAAGCAATCTATGCTAAGCCTCAGGCTAGCATCATTCTGAATGGAGAAAAACTGAAGGCATTCCCTCTAAAATCTGGAACAAGACAGGGATGCCCTCCCTCTCCACTTCTGTTCAACATAGTTCTCGAAACACTGGCCAGAGCAATTAGACAGACGAAAGAAATTAAAGGCATAAAAATAGGAAAAGAAGATCTTAAATTATCACTATTTGCAGATGATATGATTCTATACCTAGCAGACCCAAAAGGCTCTACAAAGAAACTATTAGAGCTAATAAATGAATTCAGCAAAGTGGCAGGATATCAAATCAACACGCATAAATCAAAGGCATTCCTGTATATCAGCGACAAATCCTCTGAAATGGAAATGAGGACAACCACTCCATTCACAATATCTTCAAAAAAAATAAAATACTTGGGAATCAACCTAACAAAAGAGGTGAAAGACTTATACAATGAAAACTACAGAACCCTAAAGAGAGAAATAGAAGAAGATCTTAGAAGATGGAAAAATATACCCTGTTCATGGATAGGCAGAACTAACATCATCAAAATGGCGATATTACCAAAAGTTCTCTATAGGTTTAATGCAATGCCAATCAAAATCCCAACGGCATTTCTTGTAGAAATAGAGAAAGCAATCATGAAATTCATATGGAAAAATAAAAGACCCAGAATAGCAAAAACAATGCTAAGCAGGAAGTGTGAATCAGGCGGTATAGTGATACCAGACTTCAAACTATACTACAGAGCAATAGTAACAAAAACAGCATGGTACTGGTACTAAAACAGGCGGGTGGACCAATGGTACAGAATAGAGGACACAGAAACCAATCCACAAAACTACAACTATCTTATATTTGATAAAGGGGCTAAAAGCATGCAATGGAGGAAGGATAGCATCTTCAACAAATGGTGCTGGGAAAACTGGAAATCCATATGCAACAAAATGAAACTGAATCCCTTTCTCTCGCCATGCACAAAAGTGAATTCAAAATGGATCAAGGAGCTTGATATCAAATCAGAGACACGCCGTCTGATAGAAGAAAAAGTTGGTTACGATCTACATTTGGTGGGGTCGGGCTCCAAATTCCTCAATAGGACACCCATAGCACAAAAGTTTATAACTAGAATCAACAAATGGGACTTACTCAAACTAAAATTTTTTTCTTGGCAAAAGAAACAATAAGAGAGGTAAATAGGGAGCCTACACCCTGGGAACAAATCTTTACTCCTCACACTTCAGATAGAGCCCTAATATCAAGAGTATACAAAGAACTCAAAAAATTAGACAATAAGAGAACAAACAACCCAATCAACAAATGGGCCAAGGACCTGAACAGACACTTCTCAGAGGAGGACATACAGTCAATCAACAAGTACATGAAAAAATGCTCACCATCTCTAGCAGTCAGAGAAATGCAAATCAAAACCACCCTAAGATACCATCTCACTCCAGTAAGATTGGCAGCCATTATGAAGTCAAACAACAACAAGTGCTGGCGAGGATGTGGGGAAAAGGGTACACTTGTACATTGCTGGTGGGACTGCAAATTGGTGCAGCCAATTTGGAAAGCAGTATGGATATTTCTTGGAAAGCTGGGAATGGAGCCACCATTTGACCCAGCTATTCCCCTTCTTGGTCTATTCCCTAAAGACCTAAAAAGAGCATGCTACAGGGACACTGCTACATCGATGTTCATAGCAGCACAATTCACAATAGCAAGACTGTGGAACCAACCTGGATGCCCTTCAATAGACGAATGGATAAAAAAAATGTGGCATTTATACACAATGGAGTATTACTCTCCATTAAAAAATGACAAAATCATAGAATTTGCAGGGAAATGGATGGCATTAGAGCAGATTATGCTAAGTGAAGCTAGCCAATCCCTAAAAAACAAATGCCAAATGTCTTCTTTGATATAAGGAGAGTAACTAAGAACAGAGTAGGGACGAAGAGCATGAGAAGAAGATTAACATTTAACAGGGATGAGAGGTGGGAGGGAAAGGGAGAGAGAAGGGAAATTGCTTGGAAATGGAAGGAGACCCTCAGGGTTATACAGTGGAGGGGGTAGAGAGAGAGGAGGGGAGGGGAGGGGAGAGGTGGGGAGGGGGGATGGTGGAGGATGGGAAAGGCAGCGGAGCACAACAGACACTAGTATGGCAATATGTAAATCAATGGATGTGTAACTGATGTGATTCTGCAATCTGTGTATGGGGTGAAGGTGGGAGTTCATAACCCGCTTGAATCAAAGTGTGGAATATGATATGTCAAGAAATTTGTAATGTTTTGAACAACCAACAATAAAAAATTAAAAAAAAACTAAACTTAAAGATGAGAAGCTTAATGAAAAAGATTAGAGAGAGGATATGTTTCGAAATCTGTAAATTGAAATGGATGGATCTGGAGACTATCATGCTAAGTGAAATAATCCAGTCCCCAAGAAAACCAAAGGCAGAATGTTCTCTCTGATGTGCAGATGTTGACTCACAACAGATGGGGGGAAAGGAGGAGGGGAGGTTCACTGGATTGGGGGGTAGGGTGAAGGGAGTGGGGATCTTTCCTATTCCTATTATAGGAAAGATAGTAGAATGAATCAGACATTATTTTCCTATGTTCATATATGAATACATGACCAATGTGACTCCACATCATGTATAACCACAAGAATGGGAATATACGTTCCATGTATGTATGATACTACTGTCATGTATAACCAAAAAGAACAAATTAATAAAATTTTTTTAAAAGTCCGTGAATTAGAACTAGATAAAGAGGACAGTTGCACAAAATTGTCAATGTATGAAGTGCTGCTGGGTTGTACAGACACTTAATAATAATTAAAACGGTGGAGGAAAAAAGTCCATGTGCACAGCATTAAGTGTTGTTTGAGCCAAACAATGCTGAATCAGATGTTGTCCATCCAATCCCCACAAAACTTTTGAAAAAGGAGATTAGACTTGGGCTTAGAAAACTTAAGTCCAAAGTGGGAAAGCCATACACACTTTGGGCTTAGTGCAAAGAATGCTGTTTTACCAGTCTGAAATGTCAAAAGAAAAATAGGGCTTTTTTAGAGGGCAATGAGGTACCCACTAGTAGACTTATGTACAGATTATAAATCTATTTGGCATAGAGAATTGGTAGCAGACTGGTATACTCGGGTGTTTCTACGGCTTTGCCAACCCCAACTCTGACTCATGTTCCTCCTCATTTAAAAATTGCCCATGACTTTTACCTGACCCATATACACCTGCTTTAAATACATGACATTATTTCATTAAAGAGCCAGGAATGTAAAGGATTCAAAGGGCATGGGTATTAGAGGACAGTGGGTCAAATTTCCGAGGAGGTTCTGCTTGGGCCTGCTTGTTTTATTCCTCTAGTTACAAGCATATTTAAACCTAGGATATAGAATCACAGTTAGAAATGGCAATGTAACAATGATTTCCAAAAATAATGATGATTGCCAAGTTCCAGTCACTTTTGCTGCAAACACCCCAACTCTAGGAGTATAAAATGGCAACCGTAAGTTCTGTAGGTCAGGAATTCAAGAAAGACACCATGGAGATGGCTCATTTCTGTTCCATGATGTCTGGGCCTCACCTAATGACCCTACCGTCTTGATTCACATGTCCAGGGCCTGCACAGGAACACATACGCGTGGCTTCCCCATGTGGCCTGCGCTTCCTCACAGATGGCATCTTCAGAGTAATGGGAGTCCAAAAGGGAGCATCCCAGATGACAAGATGGAAGCTACAGCACCTCTTATGACCTAGTCTTGGAAGCCACGCAGCCTCACTTTGACTGTGTTCTACTGCTGGCAAGAGACTCATAAGCCCACCCACATTCAAGGTGGAAGAGACTGAATCTTCTTCTCCATGGGTGAGGAGCAAGATCACAGTGGAGAGACCATTGGGTTGGGAGATGTTTTCACAGCCCCTCTGGATATTATAACTTTCCACACTGTTAACATCCTTCTGTAACATCATCAAGCTGCCCCCCACATCTCCCACACTCCACCACCACCCTGGAACCACTGGGCTTCCTGCCTTCCTCATTATAGACAGTCTGCAGGCTATTTCCCTCTTCTTTCTTTTTTTCTTTGTTTTTATTGCCACGTTTAATTCATTTCATCTCGAGGCACACCACTCTTTTATTTTCTTGGTAATTAATTATTTTCTCCCTCTCTCCTCTCTTTTCCTGTGCTCCATTTACAAGTGAGGGGGAGAACTCTCAACTCTTCAAATGAATGATAAATATCTGGAGAGACTCCTGAAGGAAAAGGAACTGGATCATTGAACATGTACTTAGACATACTGGGGAGCCAGGGCTGTGGAAGTCCCTCAATGTGCTAAGGGGGACTTTTCTTAGAATCTCAAAAGTCCTTCTCTGCCTTTCTAAGTAAGCCAGATTTCCCTCAAGAATAAGAACTTCAGATAAATTAAAAACTCTATTTTAGTCATACTTTATTTCATTTATATCGCAGCATAAATAAGCTTGTGTGGTTTGGCCTGGGAACGCAGTATGTATGCCAAGTTTTTAAACTGGGGACTAACAAATGAGCTTTAAAATCCCAGGCCTCCCAAGGTGGGCGTGGCCTGCATAATACTTCTGAGGCTCCTAGCAGTAGATGGCAATTTACTACTTGCTGAAGCACCTTGGCCAGCTAGAATCCTGGTCAAGCACAGAAATCCTCAGATCCAACACCCATCCTCACTCTTCTGAGTGTGGTAGCAGCCAGGGTCCCAGAGCCAGGGCCTCTGCCCCTTCTACTCCACTCACCATCCTCGGAGCCTGGGGCTGCAGGAGAAGCTGTAAAAGTAGATGTCCTATTGTCCTGGCCTAATGGAATTTTACTTTTCAAAGCCACTTTTGGAACAGATTATGCTCCATCAGATTTCTGAGAGACTGTGTTCTGACTGGGAGGCGAAGAGGTTAGACCTCTACAACTAAACCCAAATGAAGCCAGGGTTCTCCCTGTGCAGGGGTAATGGGTGTGATCTGGGAGAGCACGAAAGTATGGAATAAATCCTATGATAGGATCTTCCAAGTAGTTGCTCAGTTAGACAGGCTGGTTGTTGGGTCCAAGCTAAAAGCAACTATAACTCTCACTGTCAGGATTCCTGATTCATGCCAATGTGGCATGGTTCTTGTGAAACTGTAGGAAAAGAAGAAAACATTTGTTGCCAGCATATTGCCACAAAAAATCTTCTCCAATTTTCCAGTAAAATAACACCACTGTGTTTATTTCCTTAAGAAATAAAATAAACAGGTCTTGAACTTAGGGCTACAAGGGGAAATAGGGACGATAAAAAAATCTCCTTTATTAGATCTTGCACCTGGTGGCCATTGCTTGTCACCAGATAAGTGCCTGCTTAGCCTTAGGAGAAGCCAAGAATCAGGGCCCTGATAATTTCTTGTCTTCAGATGCAGAGTAAAAGCGATGCTTGCTCCTGTCTCCTTCTTCCTTGCTTCTTTTATCATGCATAAGCTGCCATTCCACATCCACTGAACATCAGAGTTCTTCTGGGAACACACATTGTCCCTGGCATTGCAGGTCCTTTAAAAGAAAGTCTCTTAGGGAGACCACCTTAAATACTGCTTTCTTCCCAGTAGTTTCTTATTAAAGGCCCATTTGTGTAGGGGGATAATTTTCTAGCTGGAAAGCAATAGACACAACCTAAATTTATTTTTAAAGAAAAAAAAATATCAGCACTAACGAGTTTAGAGTCTCCTGCTGGGATGTCAGGCTACTGAATTATTCTCCTCCTAGCTACTTGTAGACCCATTAATTGAGAAATTAGAGAAATAAGGGCACATACGCCTATGTAATTAAACTGCCCATTTCGCCTCCTCGCTAAAGCAGTCTCCGAGGATGTTAATTGTCTGGCGAGTTTCTCTGTGTCTGGTAGATCTTGATAAGTTGTGCATTGAAAAAGAACTGCTCCCACCTTTAAAGTGTCAGAGAACCTTCCCCCCTTGCTTTAAGCAGATTTAGCCCTTAGAAGAGTTAGTGACAAATGTAAGGAATATTTTGTGTGCTGCGCCTCTTGGCATATTGGATGCCACAGGCCCCTTTCTGCCAAGACATGATAAAATTTTACTATTGGATTTTCTGGTTGCCTGGAGCTGTGGGGAGGGGGATTTCCTGAAAGCAGCTACCAGATTGCTGCTTTGTTTGCAGCAAGCCATTCATTTCCTCACTGTTTTGCTTTATAGAAACTCTATTTGATTTCTGTGTCTGCAGCTCTCCCCCTCATCCAGTATCTGCCGTCCATCACCCTGGCTGTCCTGCTGCCTCTGCAGATGAATTGTCCTCTTTATGAGGATTCTGGAAGAAATGGCTATCGGTGCCCTTGGCCTCTCTGTGTCTGTATCAGCCCTGACTCTTCCTTTTGATAGTTAATTGTGCCTTTTCTCCTGACTTATTTCTAAGGAAGAAAATACATATATGCTTTCCCTTGGGGGGGGGAATATTGATAAACAGCAACATAAAAAAAGGAAATTGTGTTTTGCACAGTTTTTAAACAGCCACCAATGATGACTGGCAGCAGTCCATTCAATATTTTTTACACTGAGAGTTTATAGCAAT
The DNA here is from genome assembly GCF_021218885.2 of Marmota monax. Classification (NCBI taxonomy): domain Eukaryota; kingdom Metazoa; phylum Chordata; class Mammalia; order Rodentia; family Sciuridae; genus Marmota; species Marmota monax. The sequence continues at coordinate 9,870,780 of NW_026693933.1, read as the reverse complement.
CGTTTATTTGTCCCAGATTTTCTGGGACCGTCTCAATTTCAAATATTCTGCCCTACTGTTTTCTGCTCAGGATAAATGCACTCACAAATGAGAAAGTAAAGAAGAAAAAAAGAGAGAAATATTATTATTCATTGGTGATGAATAAATACTGATTTGTAGACTCAAAAAAATATAACTACGTTGAGCATTTGAGTAAACAAGAATAGAGTCGAGTGTTAAATGGCACAGAGGTAAATCAAGCATATTTATAAAGGGCATATGTGCAGGTGATTTTGCTCCATGGTAAAGGCAAATAACAAGCAGGTCAATAAATAAGTAGAATTAGATATATTTTGTCAAATTTAAAAATAAAAAGTATAAGCATTAGAACAGAATAGACTTGGGTTGGAATCCTGACTCCCTCATGCAGGAGCAAAGCTCCCACCTGCCCATCTGAGCTTCAGCCATGTAGTAAATGAGAATAGTACTACTCACCTAATGAGAACAATAATACTCACCTATTGCTTGACTAAGAGAGTTAAGTGCGTAGCACAGAGAATTGCTTTGGAAAAAAAAAGGATATTCATGGTAGAGTGTTAGGAGTTGCATCATTGTTACAGTTCAAACAAGACTCCTTGGAGAGGCCAGGAGGATACAGCTGAGCAATGGGTGGTATTCTCTGCTAGTCCCTGAGACAGGGAGAAGTAGGAAAGCACTTCTTCTTTCCTTGGGTTTTGTCTTTAACCAAGTGAACCTAGGTTCCAGCCTCTGCCCAGACCTGGAGCCTAATTGGCCAGGATTGGATGAACTAAAGTGAATCCAGGGCTTCTGTTGGATGTCCCTTGTTAAAGATGCCATCTCATCCGTGTCCCCCTGGAATCCAGGTCTAGAGCATCTTAGAGATACTGCTCTTCCAAATCTTGTTTTCCTACCCTGCTCTCACTGCCAGGGCTACACCAGGGAAGGTAGCCTACCAAATCTACTTTCTACTTCTTCATCCCAGGGCCCCACAGCCTGAGCAAGGAGCAATTTCTTGTCCCATACTATCCTTAGCCGCTGGACACTGCCATTTCTAGATTCACTTGAGTGTACTAAGAATCTTGGTGACAGCTGATGGTCAACCACTCTTTAGAGCAGATTCCAGAAGAGGATTCTGAGCTAGCTCTAAGTAGGATCTGATTAACCAATGACTCTCAAAAACTCTGGAGTCTTCGTTTCATCCATGGAGTTAATTAGAAATGCAGACTTCTTGACCCCTCCCCAGCAATTCTAATTCAGTAGCTATTTCAATAACCTAGAAGAATGTGTTTCTCAATATTTCTGCTATTTGTTAGCTACGGTATGTCAAGCTCAGTCTAAGTGCTATATATATATATATATATATATATATATATATATATATATATATATAATATATATATAATCCATTTGGGTCTACCCTCAGTTTTATGAAGCAATAGTTATTTACCCTGTCTAGATACAAGAAGTCAAGATTTGAGCTCACTGAGGCTGGGCAAACTCTGCAGGTGAGCAACCCCTGAAGTCTTTGTGAATAAGGCCACTCTTGCGTTCAGTCACAGTTCCTAGGCCCACCAGCCTCTAACCAGCTCTCCAAACCTCTACTTGAACTGAACTAAATCTATTTTAGACTTGGCTGGGTCAAGTGCATACTTCTAACTTTGTTTATAAAGCAAACAACTAAAACTTAGCACTTTCTAACTGTCCTTCTGAGTAGTCAAGAGTCCTAAAAGATCCCATCTTGCCTTGTAAAAGAACCATTACTAGGAATAAAAAAAAAATACACTGTTCCCAGTGTATTTATCCTCCAGTAAAAGAGTTATTGCAGATGTCTTTCTATATATCTTGTCTCTGAAATAAAGATGTAATAGGCCATCATTTCTGTAATCCCTTTAGGATTTTTTTTCTACATTTCAATAGCAGCAATGTTCCTTCAATATGCTTTTTCATCCTGTTAGTCTAAAGTGGATGTGAGACAGTTTGAACTGGGTGACTTTATTATTATTCTGATGTTTCTACTATTTTCTGCTTAATAAGAAACGCATAACCAGAGGCTCACTGACAGCCCGTTGATAGCTACAATTCCCCAAGGGTATTATCATTATGCTTTTGAATGCACTGCAGAAAACTAAATATTATTTTATCGGCCATTCTACTTAGCATGAGTTTTGGGTGTTAGAACTGAGCCCAAGAATTGAGACTGCAATCCCTTATTAATTGCGCTAGTAACAAAAATGTGCATGCACTTGGCATAACATTTACTAGAAGGGCTCTTGACATGGAGAAGAAACTTCAGTTTTCAGTTACAAAGAACATGAAGAGGATAAGATTAATTTTGAGGAGTTCTTAAGAGAACCAGATGTTTTGCTTTGAAAAAAGAGGGAATCCAATGATGACGTGTGAAAGTGATAGACATGCCCTCTTTTCATCTGGAGGTTGTGTCTATAATTTAAAAAGCATTGACTTGGAAAGCAGCTGAGGATCTATTTTCTAAAATCCGATGACCAGCATGTCTTTCCAATCCTAACCAGAGGTCCTATTTTGGGTGGGAACAGGCTGGAATGTTGCTCTGAAATCTGTTTGTCAGTTAATAGAGCCAGAATGGCCTTCTAGAACTTCAGTTTCAACAGATCATATTCATTCCCCACAAGCAGAGGCACTACATACTATTGTGCTGAGCATTCAGGGTCCATGGTGTCTGGCTGAATCTGGGGTCGGGTCACCTGTCAGTCTATGCTCTGTTCCTGATGCCAATGCAGGGCTGCATCCACCCAGAGGTCCCATCTGCCAATAAAAAGCCTGTGGGCTCAGCTACCCCAGGGGAACCAGGTAACTTCAGTTTCATCTGGTCCTCTCTTTTCCTATTTATACCACTTGAAAAATGTGTCCATTACTAACAATTAGGGAATCAGGAACAGGGACCATTTCAAGAAATGAACCCATGGGTTCTATCCCTGTATCACACATAAAAAAAAGAACCAAAATATTACTTAATTTTAATTTATATTATGTTAATTTTATATCTTAATTTAATTTAGTTATTTTGGGTCCTCATGAATAAATATTATTCATAAAAAGTACATTTAATTCCTCATAATTTAAAATCAAATTAAAACTTTAAAAAAATCAAATGTAAACAATTAAAGGGGGGAAAGGTATAGCAGAATCTTTTGTGTTTAAATAACAATAAATTATGTAAAATCTTAGAAAGGGAAAAGGCGCATGATACTGAAGGACCGTGCTTAGCTTGTAAATGCCACAGAAAAGCCTCAACCACGAATGAGGGAGTGTTCTGGAAGCTACACTACAGAGACTTCAACCCAAGCCACTCAAGTACACAGAATCATTCATCTATGCCTTTGGAGCATCTGCCTCCATCAATCAGGGCCATTTGGTCCACCTCATCCCAGGAGAGAGTTGGTAACGTCAGGAGACAGTTTTGGTTGTCACACCTGGAGAGTGCTACTGGCATTAAGTGTGTAGAGGTTAAGGATGCTGCTAAACATCCCACAACAGACCACGCAACCCCACCGACCCTACCCATGACAGAGGATTATCCATATAAAATGGCAGTAGTGCCGTAGTCAGGCAACTCTGTTCTGTCAGGTCTGCATTCAACCTTAAGCGAAACAAAACAAACAAAAACAAAAACAAAAACAAACCCTTTCTGTAGCAACTTAATAATCAGGAACTTTATTTATCTCATACAATAAGTAACATCAAGGTTACCAGGCCAGAGCTTGCACTGCAGTTCAGGGATGTCATTAAGGACCCAGGACCCCAGAAAGGGTCTTAGAAGATGCGCATTTTAGTTAGGCAATTTACCAAAAGTCAATTGAGCTTGCAATGGCTGGTTGGCTACAAATTCACTTTTTCTTTTCTGAGATGCCTTTCCCTCTCACCCGCCTTAAGAGCTCAGAAAAACTCTATCTGGTCACTTTCTACCCAAAGAGGCTCTTCTCTGGAGGATTCCATGTTATTCCTAGGCAGCAGTGATCCCTCTGAGTCAGATGTTTCAGTCTTTAGGGACAAGAAGAACCTCAGGTGAAGAAAGGGACACCAAAGGGAAGAAAATGGAGCTTTACTCATAGGAGGAGGAGTCAATAAGTTGGACTTACCTCTTGTAGACAGATGGAAAAGTCATAGTAAGAAGCCATCTGAGAACAGGATTAAGAAATGCCAATGAGAAAAGTACATTAGATTTGTTGTTGTTTTTAATTGAACAAGGTCAATGATTTTAAGTGAAATCTAAGGTAAAACCAACAAAAAATTCAAAAACATAGTGGGAGGATTTTATAAAGGGTTTCAGACAAACCAATGAAGCAGTGGATGGGAAAGAGAAAATAAGAAGTAAATCCAAGTGACTTGCATATTATTACCAATTCAATACTACTTAAAATTAAAATGACAGAAATTTAACAGTCATGAGACAAAAATCTCTGAATAAATCTCCAGTTCAGTGCAGCCCATTGCAAAGAAGGATGGATGCTGAGGTCTTACTTGAGTTTGCAGGGAAAGTAGAGTGACATTTTGCTAATTAGTACAGTAATGAGTAAAATCTTCCATGCATGTAGAAGGGGAAATGGTGTCTGATGAGACATATATTTTCCTAGCTATAACCTTGTAAATCCTGGCAAATATGTTGGTTGACCCCAAAGACACTGGTCCTGAAGAGAGCAGACCATAAGGCCTCCTTATGACAGTGTGTGGATACTCCCTGAAATTGCCAAAGAAATTCCCACACTCAACTTTTCTGGTTAGTCCAGAGAAAGTTGATGAGATTTATTTAAATTTTTCTTTATATCATTCCTGCACTGACTATTTGTACATTTGTTGGTGGTTTCCAGGGGGCAGTTATTATTTCCGAAAGACCCCAGTAACTGAAAGTGGCTTATTATGCTAGTCTAATGAACCTTAGTCTTAGTCTTCTTAAGTGGGAAGTTCTCTGGTCAATTTAAAAAAAAAATGAAACCTTGGCAGTCACAAAACAAGTTCTACTACACTACATCATTCTTAAAAGGCTGCTTTGTGGGGGACAGGTCAGGATTGATCGAGCTCTACAAGAGTCTCCCCCTAAGACTTGAGTACTTTTTCTTTTGTGTTTCTGTTCTGATTTCCCTTGAAACAATATTTGTATCTCTCTCACACACACACACACAATCCTCTAAGACTCAAAGATTTATACTATTTTTAAACACTTAGTCTCTTCCTGAGAATTTCAGTCTATTGGTAAGGAAAGCTACTTAATTCTATGTTCTGGAGAGCCCCTCAAATGCAGCGGAAGTTGTCAGTAAATACTTAGTAATCAATTTCAGTGGCATTTGCACAGAATGATCAAAATGACATGGCTGTACATGCATTAAGTGAGATTGGAGTGATACATTTTAACCTATTTTCAGACCTACTTAGAGTTTCCTTAACAATATGTTAGATATAATTGAGCATGTGTTTTGACACAGTCTGAGGGAGAAAAACGAAATCTGTACATAATGACCCTAAGTGTGTCCTCCAATTGCATTTCTATTTCAGAGGCACGTAAGATGCACTTGAAAGGTCACTGATTAGTCCAATTCCACATCAGTACATCAGTGTTTTGAAACAGACAGTTGAAAATAATAACCCATGGAGTTTTACCAACATAATAAAGCAAAACAGGGAAATATGGTTTATGGATTTTTTTTTCCAGCAGGATGTTTTCAAATCCAACAGAATGGCAGTTTAATAGCACACTGTGGACATGTTTCTCTGGCCTCTGAACAGACTTGATTTCTAGATTGGATGTTTATTCTACATTAAAATGTAGCAAATGGTAAAATTCGGTACAAAATTGCATTAAATAAGAAGCACAGGAAAGCTTGTTGTGTTGAAGACAGTGGAAATAGTCCATTGCTCTATACATATTTTTAAATCAAGCATCTTCTGTGTTGGTAAGACACAATGGCAAGAAGCAGGCTGACCACCTTCAAATCAACCAGTCCATGGGGGTGTGAGACCCAGTCTAAGCATTCCTATATTATTCATGAATTCCTGGCAGCTCATGCAAGCATGGAAGCATCTGTGCATTGCTACCTCTACTTTGCTCTTTTTTCCATTTTGTATCCAACAGACATGAGTCTCAGGTCTTCAGTTTTATCAATTGTAAATACAGGTGGTTGCCCAGTCAGTAGCCATTCCACCTTTAATTGTTCAGATGTCAGTTGGCCCATGTCTCAGAGAACCCTGAATTTCACTATGTACTGACCCTCTTCTCTCATCCCAGAGAAAGAATCTTGATTGATCTAAGCCAGTCATGGTAATTCCATTCTCCTCTACTTTGTTGGTTCAGGGGTGGGCAGGCATGGGGTACAACTTTAGTCAGTGAAATATGAGATGATTCTTCTGAGAGCTCACAGGACCTGTCCTTACCACTTTTGGAAGTTAGTATCTACATCAACGGAAGCATCCATCTTGGGACCATGACAGTGGCCAGCCTATAAGGAAAAGGACTCTGTGAGGTGACAGTGCAGAACAAAGGAAAGAAAATGAGTCCCTTATAACACTGAGATGCTGAATTTACCCAATCTGCCCGAAAAAGTTCACTTTATCTTGATGTATGGACACTGTGGTGTGCCACAGATTTCTTATTTATTTATTGGTTCTTTTTAGTAATACATGACAGTATAATCTGTTTTTATATAGTTATACACACATGGAATATATCTTATTCTAGTTAGGATCCCATTTTTGTGGATGTACATGATGGTGGGATTCACCATGATATTTTCATACATGTACATATAAAAATTATGTTAAACTCATTCCACTCTCTTTCCTTTTCCTATGCCTCCTCCCTCCCTCCAGTCTGCATTGTCCAATTTACTGAATGTCTATTCTACCTCTCCCACCCCCATATACCATTCTCTCCCACAGATTTCTTTTTCAGGACCAAGGCATTCATTTCCTCAGTTACCGAAATATCCCCGCCCCCGCCCCCGCCCCCACCGCCGAGATCACTTTAGGGAATTGCTTCACTCCTTATATGCCCATCCCAAGGAGAAGCCTGCATCCAATGCTGGTTTACACAGACTACAGAGTCTTGACCACCTTGCTTCAGTGAGGGATAACTAAGGGTCTCCTAACTCTAGAGTTTTCCATGGATCTGCTAAGTTCTTGTGGTTGCATTACTTTAACTTCTTTCTGATCCTGCTTTTCTCCCTACTTTATATTCATTGTTCATGAAAGCACTTATCAGTAAATCATTTATCAATAAATCTGCACACACAACTCCATCTGAATTTATTCCAGTCTCACCCAGCATAAGATAGTTGATCTTTTAAGAAAGCACTTTCTTGTTTTTCTTTATCTTTTTGCCACCTAAAAACACATGTTTCTCTAAACACAGTATTCAACATTTGTCTGCCCCCATCCTCAAGAGAACTTCAAGATTTCATCTCATGGCAGTCAGAATAGCAGTTATCAAGAACACAGACAACAATAAGTGTTGGCAAGGATGTGGGGGAAAAGGCATACTCATATATTGCTGGTGGGACTGTGTATTGGTGCAGCCACTATGGAAAGCAGTATAGGGAGAATCCTTGGAAAACTTGGGATGGAACCACTATTTGACCCAGCTATCCCACTCCTCAGTCCATACCCAAAGGACTCCAAATCAGCATACTATAGTAATGCAGCTATTTCAATGTTCATAGCAGCTCAATTCACACTAGCTAAACTGTAGAAGCACCCTAGATGCCCTTCAGTAGATAAATAGATAAAGAAACTGTGGTATATATACACAATGGAATATTGCTCAGCATTAAAAGAGAATAAAATTATGGCATTTGCAGGTAAATGGATGGAATAGGAGAATATCATGCTAAGTAAAGTTAGCCAATCCCCAAAGTCCAAAGGTTGAATATTCTCTCTGATATGTGGATGCTGATCCATAATGGGGAAGGGGGAGGCATGGGAAAAATGGAGGAACTTTGAGCAAAGGGGAGGGAGGGTGGGAAACTTACATAGGGGCAGGAAAGATGGTGGAATGAGATGGACATCATTACCCTAGGTACATATAAGACAGCACCTAGGGTGTGATGTTATATCATGTACAGCCAGAGAAATGAAAAGTTGTGCAACAATTGTATACAATGAATCATAATGCATTCTGCTGTATACATACCCAATTAAAATAAATTTTTGTAATAAGAATTTTAATGCATTCTGCTGTTATATATAAATTTTAAAAAAGAGAAATCTATATATGGTCAAACACAACACCATATATCTTTATATATATAATGTATATATGTCACCATATTATTATATATTATATATACATTATTATATATCATGTGCATTATATATAATATATCTGCCTTCTGATATATATTATATATATCTGCATTTTTTCACATTTCAGTTTTTGAGATTTTATGAATTTTTATGCAATACTCATGTTATTAATTTTCATTACATTATAGTATTTTATTACAGAAATTTCATACTGCTGGACATTTGGGTTATATAGAGTTTGTGGGCTATAGTGAACAACATTGCTATGAAGATTCTTGTGTATTTCTCTGATACACATGAGCATGCATTGACTAATCTTTCATCTGTTTCTCTACTAAATTGTTGGGTTTTTTTCTCCTGAATTGTTTATCTTTTCCATCTTGAGGTTTAGGACTTTCTATATTTTCTGGACGGAAACCATTTACTGGCTTTATGTGTTGCACAGACAACTGCACTCAATGGCTTGATTTTTCACTCTCTTAATTATGTATTTTATTAAACAGAATTTCTTAATTGTAATGTAATTACAACTATTAATTTCTTACTTTATGCATCTGCTTTTGAGTCCTGATTAAGAAATATTTGCCTCTTTAATATCATAAAGCTATTCTCCTATATTATTTTGTAGATGTTTCATTGTTTTGTCTTTTACATTTGGCCTATAAACTGCCTGTAATTGTTTATGGTATATAGTGTAAAATCTTTTCTTTATTTTTTCCACATGATTTTTTTTTTTTTTTTTTTGGTACCAAGAACTGAATTCAGGGCACTCAACCACAGAGCCACATCCCCAGCACTATTTTGTATTTTATTTAGAGACAGAGTCTAGCTGAGTTGCTTAGTGCCTTGCTTTTGCTGAGGCTGGCTTTGAACTCTCCGTCCTCCTGCCTCAGCCTCCCATGCCATTGGATTACAGGCATGCTCCACTGCACCCAGCTCCACATGGATATTTAAACGACCCAACATTCACATAAAATACCATCCTATCCCACTGATCCTCAGTAACACTGTTTTTAAAAACTAAGGGTCTGCATATTCATGGGTCTGATTTTATGCTTTCTATTATATTCTGTTGACTTATATGTTCATCTTTCATCAATACTAATTGTAAATTACTTATTGTAAATCTGTAACTAATAAAATTAGTCTGCACAATGGTACATGCCTGTAATTCTAGCACTCATGAGGCTAAAGAAAGAGGATCACAGCAACTCAGAGAAATCTTGTCTCAAACAATAAAAAGGGCTGGGGATGTATCTCAGTGATAGAGCATTCCTGGACTTAATATACAGTGCTGAAAATAAGAAAAAGATGATTATATATTTGTAGTTTGTCAGAGTTAGGCCTCACATCTACTTATTCAAAATGCCTAAGCTCTTCTTAACACTTTACATTTTCATATAAACTTTATAATATGTTAAAATTTAACTTATCAATTTCCACAAACATATTTCTGCACTCCATTCCTTTCTGCCTCTCTATCCTATCTCTGAGATCATTTTTCTTATATCTCAAAATCATTCTAAATATTTCCTTTGCTATATGTTTCCTGATGGCAAACCTTTGAGTTTTATCTGTTTCATTCTTAATGGATATTCTATCTGGGTACAGAATTCTGGGATAACAGTATTTTCTTTCAGTACATTGAAAACATTGTTTCTACATTTTCTATATTCCATTGCTTCCCTTGAGATATCAGTTGTTTTATTATTGCTGCTTTGAAGAGAATATGTTCTTTTTAACCCACTAGCTGTATTTAAGATTTTTTTCTTCTCTTGGGTTCTCTATAGTTTTATTATGTTATTTAGGTGTATGCTTCTAAAAATTATCTCAATAGAAGTTCTTTTGACATGGCTTGGGTGCCAAGCCATGTAGCCAACCCACTAGTGCCTGCCCAGAAGCAGCAGTGGCTGGGTGGGCTGGAGCACAGGATATTTAAATGACCCAACATTCACAGAAAATGCTATCCTATTCCACTTATCCTCAGTAACACTGTTTTCAAAAACTAAGGGTCTACATATTCATGAGCCTGATTTTATGCTGCAAGCAATTCCCCATGTGTGGGCCTGAGGCATGGAGGGCCTGGACAGAGAGAACCAACACTGCAGGTGAGCCATGGTGCACTGACCTGTCATTCTGCCATAGCTCAGCCAGCTCAATGCAGACACCCACTCCAAGTGCCACTGCAGCTCCGACTGCCTACCCCAACCCAGCATGCATAATTCACTGATCTCAACCTCTTGCTTCCCAAGAAGCAGGGAGAAAATGGAAGTAAGGCTAACCTGAATGGGTTCAGGACTAACCAATAGTGTTAATACTTTTCCAAACCCTAATTAGCATAAACTTGGACCAATAGCATTGGTACTTTTTCTCTGGGGAGGGGGGTTTACAAATGTTTCCCCATTTTATTTTTTTCCAATCTTTGTTATGTCCCGACTTTTGCATTTTTTAAAACCAGTTAAGGATTTACAAAGAAATTAAGGAAGATAGTACAGAAATTTGATTTATACCC